>NW_027526295.1:201046842-201694708 GCF_048455015.1 Haemaphysalis longicornis | reverse complement strand
GCACCTGCTTGTCGTCAAAGAGAACTCCCAAACAGCAGGCGGGTGCAGGTCTTCATGCAGAGTGCATAAACGTACTGGTACGCCGGCATGTGCTCATCCTCGGGCATGCCGTGCAAGACGTCCACCACTTCGCTGCACAGCTGGGTGACCACAGAGAGATAGAGAGAGAGGGCGCTGGTTCCCTCTGCTCTTGTAAGCTGTGTAAACCTGGGCTGGGCTTCAATGCAAGCTAAGTATGGTGAATGTAGAGTAAGGTTTTTTTTTCTTATTCAAAGTACTAATCGGTGAATGCCTAAATAGAGCAAAACAAATTTCTCTATGCACATGTATGTACACACTGCACATGTCACACCATTCCCATCATCACGATCCAGTTCTCACAATGCAGAGAGGAATGAATCATCAGTGGGATTACGGTTCCACAATTCAATGGTGATAAGGATGGCTAGCCGCACTTTGAGGCAGAATCAGGAGCAGGATCACAGTGCAACATTAAGCATCAAGCCCATGCCAGAGAAAATTTCTCGTCAGCAAAAATAAGAGTGGAAAGGCATTTTTGGCAGGTCATTATACCCAGCTGTCTACATCACCCTTCAGCAATATTTTGCAAATGCTCGCAGTGCGACATTTCCAGCTTACAGGTTTCAAACTGACTTGTCACGAGCTTTGCTGCGCCTTGCAGCAGTCTGTGCTTTCCAGGCAGCAAGACTTTTCAGTGCCACGAAGGAGACGCCCTGACGATCGTTTCTGCTCACTGAGCTGGACCAATGAAGTCAGCCTTGCCTTCTCAATGGGCCCAATGAACTTGTCAAGAGATGGTCCAGACAGCACTTCGTCAATGTGCCTGCGCCTCTTCCGAGCCTCAGCGCCATTCGCAAACAGGATGCTGCTGGCACCAATCACTTCCCGGTACAGCTCAAACAGTTCGGCTGAAAAGGGAAAAAAAGCAAGCCTGGGTGACTCGCTGCACACACACACACAGTTCTCTCCGATGCACATGTACCCGACACTGTCCTTCGTGAGAACCGCATTTTTCTCATTAGTTGCATGTTGCTGTCAATTTCCCCGCTTTGGCAACGCAAATACTGGTGGGCTTTTCACTTCAAATTCAGAACCAATTAATGGTGGATAGCTTCCTTTTAATGCTTTTCACATGATTATCGTATATACCACAGAAACATGTTTTGTTGTAAATGCGAGAGCACAATATATGAAAAATCGCATTTCTAGAAAATATTTCAATGTTTACCATTAGACAGCATGAGCAAGAATTCGTCACTTCACAGTGAGGTTCTCATTAGGTGTGAGTTCAGTTCTACATGGGAGTGGTAGCTTGCGTGTCTTTTTTTTCTTCAAAGGCTCTCTGTCATATCTTGTGCACAAGCAGGCATTCTAAAGGTTATACTGCTCCCCCTAGCCTATTGTGCAATTACACGTAGCAGATATCGAAATATCAAATATATACACAGGGGGACAGCAATAAAGGGAGGTTTCTGGCACATTTTTTTGGTTCTTACAGCCTTTGTGCTGCTCAATATTGAGCTTGAAAATAAAAATGCTTTTACAGCGTTCAGTTGGTGAAACAGTTCAACACAAAATATATAAATATTCCAGGGCAAACAAACCAACACCGACACTATGTGCTATGGTTTCCTCATACAAATACAGCTTGCTTGCTTGCGCTTGGAGGCCTTGATGAGCTAAAACAGCTTTGTAGTGGAATAAGAAACGCGTCTCTTTAAAAGGCTGGGTGGGGGGGGGGGGGGGGGGGGGGCTGATTTTTAACAAGTGGCACGATACGAGTTTAAGCAATATCTGTCACGTAGCACAGCTTGTCTGGGATGGGTGTGGTATGTACAGCCTCCCAAATTTTTAACAATATAGCAGGAGCGACGACCAACCGGCATGTCAGTGCCTTAGCACGGTGCTCAGCAGTGAAATAGGCGACAGTACACGCATGCGAATAGGGCTATCTGCTGTATGAATGCCGTCTGCTACGCTGTTTCCTTGAGAGTGGTACACATACCCTGCCACTGCATCTGAACGACTTTGTGCCCCACGCTGCTTAGCCTACCTTTGGCGGTAGCGAATTGGCCTTGCAAGATAAGAAAAACAGGGGGTGTGTTGCCCTGAGAGGAACAGCGGAGCAGACGACGCCCCCACAACAGTTAGTTCTATGTGCGTGCGCGTACCCCTCGCCTATTTTGCCGGTGAACACCGTGATAAAGCGCTGTCATGCCGATCGGTCGTTACTAAAAATTTGGGAGGCTGTACATGATGTGAGGAAAGCCCTGCGCCTCGTCTGGCAACAATTGTGATATGACCATCAGTAGCATTAGTACAGTGCCTAGAATATTCTAGGCACTGTAGCATTAGTGACCTAACGTAACCAGGAAGGGGGGGTTTTATTTCTCCTCTTTCTCTCTCTCTCTCTCTTCTCCCCCCCCCCCCCCCCCAACCCAATCCCACGAAAAAATTCTGCTACGGCCCTGTATACTGAGTTTACATCGATTAATTGCCGAGCTATTTTGGCTAATTTTGTGCCACCGTTTTGTCCGTGTCATTTCGTTATATCGCTGATATTGCGGAAGTCTGAAGCATGCCAGTAGTTTTGAGGAGGAAGTCACCTGGTTTGTCGAAAACATGCGATTGAGTTTTGAATAACTCTGCTTCGCCGATGCTGACAACAAGCTTCGTGCCGATCCAGAAAGATGCGATGGGCCCGTGTTCTTTGTGCAAGGAGATGAGAAAATTTTGGAGCCCTCCAGCTTGGACAATATCTCCAACATTGCCTTCCCTGAAAAAAAGAAAGCACAGATCAGCGCTTCAAATGACGACTAATATTCAACGGACAATTCATGAACGTTGTACTTCACTTTGCATCCGATGGGTCAAGCCCTGGAATGGTGGTATGCTTTGTGGAACTCTGCAAGAATAGTAATAAGAAAAATTTAGTTAGAGATTATAACCCGCCGAATTGGTTAAATAGTAGAAGTCTTTTTGAAAGCATTTGCTGCTAACTTCGCATTAGTTGGAAAGACTTGGGCATGCTGATCGTTTTCCCCTGCGACAGCACGATTTCGTTGACAGTAAAATAGTCCAGAACAAAAAACTACGCTCACCGGGTAAAGGTACACTACAAGTACCAACAGAAATGCGACGAAACAAACTGCGAATATGGCAAAATCCAACATCCCAAAAGAGCAAATGTGTCACCGCGTTTGTTTCGCTGAACTAGAAATCACCACCAGCTGCGCAAATATATAATATATCCTACCGCTCTCTCGATACGGTTTTGGTAGAGTGTACTAGAAGTTTTAGAGTGGCCCGAGCGGCGGCCTCTCCCATTGCTCCGCCGGGTCGACTTTCGCGCAGAAAATAAAACCGGTATAGCGGCGGCGCTGCTGTCGCCGACAACTGAACAGCAGACGCTCCCCGGCACCTGCGCGCGGCAAGATTTGCTTTGCTCGCTGCGGTGTTTTGCGCTTGCTCTGCTGATTTAGTTTGAATTATGAGGTTTAACGCGCCCGCGCTACACAGGCGATGAGGCAAGCTGTAGTGGAGGGCTCCGGGTTAATTTTGACCATTTGGAGATCTTTAGCATGCGCCGAAATCTCGAAGACACGAGCGCTTTTCGCTTTTATCCTCCATCGCAAGAGCGGCTGCCGCGGCCGGGAATCAAACCCGCACCTTTGGTCAGCTAAATCTAATTTGGTAATTTAGAAAGTAGACGCAGACCGTTATGACTCCGCTTGATCAAACTTTAAACTAGTACGACCCAACATTTATCTAACCCCCTCCTCCCTTCCCCCCCCCCCCCCCCCAAATACTTTCTCATGTTTTGATGCGTATTCTGAGAACGTTGTTGATCTACAGTAATCTCTCGTTAACTCAAAGTCGTAAAATTAGCTGAAAATTTCGAGATAAGCGCGGAGTTTCGAGTTAATTAAGTCAAATGTAGGAAATCTGTGGCTAGGTCCCTGAAATAGTAGCTAGTGCTTCTAACAAAAGCACTATTGCACAGGGGAGATTTCGTTATAAAGGCAAAATATTTCGCAGGAAAAAGAAACTTTTATTATTGCAGAAGAAAGAACTGTTTTGTGCTCGGCTGTGTCGCGTTCGCATCTGCATACCAGAAAAGCCTACTCGAGCTTCTCAATGCATCGTATGAATTAGCTAGTGGTCGCCACCGCTACATTCTACCTTGCTACGAAGTAGAAGCAGCATCTATGTTGTATCGGCCGTTGTTGTATGTTGTATCTGCCGTCGTAGTCACTTCTGGGGGCTCCTCCTCCTCCGCATGATCAGCTGCGTCGTCCACATCTTTCTCAATGATGTACGCGCCAGACAGCATTCCGGTAACGGGGACGCGTAGTCCGCGTAATTAAACTTGCATTTCACGGCCGCGTTCGGTGCGTAGTGGGAGCAAGCATTCGAACGGGAACCTTATCAGCTGCCTGTAGCGGACTTTGCCTTGTGTCCTCTCTGCCAGTATTTCAATATATCCGTGGTCCTCCGAAAAAAAAAAAAAAAAAACCTTTCGAGATAAAGCGGGCAAATGCGTATGGCCTATGGGAGGTAAACACACTGTAAGAAAAAGTTTCGAGAATATATTCTGAGATAGCATGAGTTCAAGTTAACGAGGGATTAATTTGACGGACAGGCACCAGGAATGTTTTCCCTTGCCCTTCTTGACTCTTCGCGTGAAGCAAAAGCGGCGGGGCGCACATTCTACAGACTGCAAAAAGTTTGCTGTTTTTTTTTTTTTACGTTCCTATTTGGAACGAAAATATTAAGAGCCTTCTTATGAGATACCCCTAACGTTGGTGCTTGTACTGTCATTAGTGGGCTTTCTTATTTTATTAACGTACTATGTCGCAGGCACTTGTTCAGTAAGTGTGTACTGAAAACGAAGTGCCAAAATAAGTCTGCAGGACCAACTACTGCTTCCTGCATGCCAGGGGAAGATGCCGCTGTATTTACTACCTCAGGCTTGTAATTTTGGGGGACTTCTCAATCCTTCCGTGCATTTTTAAAGTTTATCAGCGATCTCTAGGACGTTTTTACCGGTTGCTTCAGCGACAAGGAGCTCCACCATGACAGCTTTATGGATGTGCTGCAGCCCTTATTCACAACAAACACCTTAACGGCGTTGGTTGCGACCAGCACAGCGAGACCTTGACAGCAAATTTGGTTGGTTTTGTATACATTGTGACACGGATTCATTTCTATATAAAAGGTTTAAACAAGTTTCGTGATTACATGCGAAGGCGGGAGCAACACCTTTAACTTAGCCGTCGCTAATGATTGCAGGCGAGTTATGAAAATGCGTTGGCCAAAAATGTCAATTTAAATCTCCCTGTTAGCGTCATTCCCAAACTGTTACCTGTGTAGATTTTGCGCATGATTTCCCGCGCAACATTTTATATGCTGGGCTATTGAAACTGAAAACACAATGTGTATTTTGTTCTAGTTCCGTTTATTTGAACCACTAAGTTAGCTTTCTTGATTTTGTGTATGATTTCCCGTGTTATATTTCATTTTTGTCGCGGTCAGTATATTTTCTGATCTATGCTTTGCTTTGGTTTTATGTGCGTCTAATTATACTCTCAGCATACTTGTGAATTAAATTTGTGTTAATTTGATTGAAATCCTTTCTTGACCGAATCAGGTGAAAGGTGGTGCGATTAATAGAATGTGGCATAGTTCTGTGAAAGACAGTGATTGGAACAACTGAGATAACCGCTGGGCTTTCCCTTTTTTATTTAAAAAGACATCTCCCTTGCGCGTGTAATTTTCTGTTCGGACAGGCGACGGCATTAACACCACGGTGACCCCTAATTATCACAAGCGGGCCACTGCTTAAATAACAACTCACGCAATAAAAAAAAAAACACAACCTATGATATTAACCCACATAACTGCAGTCGGAGCGTAAAGTGCGTGACAATAAATAAGAAATTCTTCTGAAAAGCCATCATCCCAGTCCTCATATTTTTTCATGTCATTTGTGTCGACCAATTATGTCCATCGAGCAGCACAATAAGGACACACTCATCAAGCCCATTGGACCACAGATATCCGTAGGACGTCCGTTTTACAGCCGAACGTCCAAGACCCGCGCTCGACGTCTGGTGGACGTACTTCGGATGTATTTTTCTGGGAAACGTGAACGTCCGTTCAATTTGGTCCGACGGACGTCCGAGCTACGTTTGTGCATGGACGTTTACTATGGTCCCATCAATAACGTCCGCTGGACGCCCATCGTACGTCTGTATGGTTGAAGCAATATTCCTTGATCTTGTTTGTAACTTATCGTAATTAGCATCGCGTTAATTATGTTATCTATATTCTTGCTGCCTGCAGCGGGAGGCAAACAATTCGTAAGCTCAGAAACAATTGCAATAGCTGTAACCCTCGCGCCTTTTTGGCTCGCGCACAAGTAACTCGTTGCGGGCTGAACGAATTCAAAAAAAAGGACGACAGCAGGTCTCGTAAAGTTTTATAAAAACAGTTGGGTTGATATACAATGTTGTATTGTTTGATTTGCTGCTAATTAGGCTAAAAAGTATTTTTTTTTGTGCGACTAAAGTTTTTTTTTTCTTTTTTGCGATGCAAAGCCAACACTGGTCAAGACTCGTCAAGCCGTACAGCCATAGCCATTCGCTTTTTCTTCCTCCATGGTGTGCGACAATCCATCGTGTGCGAGTTGCGAAGCGCCAACGAACTTGGATTATCTTAGAGAAAGAAACCCTGCTGCTTTCTTCTAGACATCTTTTTGCGTCCTCAACGAAAGGTAAGACATTTTTACAAGTGCCGGTGAGTGGGGAGAGGGCGAGGAAATCGTCTTTAGCTTTCCGTGTACTGCAAACGCCGTACCAGCCGTACGTTGTGCCAAAGTTAGGCATGACTGGATTAAAGCGTCTTGAATGACAGTGTAAAAACGCGCTCAGGGAATCACCTTTTCTTCGCAAACATAGGCGCTTAAAGCTATCAGCAGTACGTGCACGTACCCTCGTTGAAAGAAAGTCGTTGAGCATGCCCGCGTTCGCATTCAGCCCGGCGCTACCTACGACGGGGTGTGCGCAGTGGCTACTTTTACGTTCACTCAGGTTTACGGAAAGGGTTGTAACAATTTTTACTGTGTGAGCTCGTTGCGGAGATGCGTTATGCATTGGCCTTGAGGTGAAATGTAGGAACGTGTCACGAAACGTGTAGGAAGCCGTACGGTGAGTTTTAGGTATGGGGGTGATTTCACGACCCCAGAGGGGACGCGGCCGTATAGTGTTTACGCCGAGGTGCCCTTTAGTGTAGCTCACGCCGGCGAACGCGGTGAAGTAAACGCATTTTGCTGACGCGAGCATGGAGCGTGTACTAATATATTTGTCGTGCTTGCTTATGCACTTGTAGACGCACGTATCAATACCCGCCGCGGTGTCTCAGTGGCTAAGCCGTAGTGCTGCCGAGCCCAAGGACACGGGTTCAATTTTCGGCCGCGGCGGCCGCTTTTCTGATGGAGGCGAAAAGAGAAAACGCCCGTATGTACGACATTTAGCCGCACGTTAAAGATAACCACGTGGTCAAAATTCATCCGGCGCCCTCCACTACGGCGCGCACACCTCATATTGATAGACGCCGTCAAAGCGCGTAGGTGAAAAGCATGCATCGTATCCAAACTCACCCCACTGACTCTACGAAGCTTGGAGTTGGGCTACTTGGTGATTAAAAATATTGAAATATGAGGGGTGGGGGGAGGGGAGAATTTAGCCTGGCCAATCAGGGTTTCGGTGCGCAAAGTTACGTCCCTCCGCAGCTGCCAGTCACCGTGTGAATGTATTGTGTATAAAGGCCCATTCACACTTGCGACAGGAGCAACAAAAGTGGTGCTGATTTCTTTTCTTGTTGCTGTGACGAAAATTGCTCGAATCTGCATTAGCTGTAGATTAGCGCCAACCAAAATAGTTCAAAAGCAGGCTAAAATTCTTTTTGTGTGTCTAATTATGTAGCCATATATAGGACTAAATAAACCATGAAGTTTGAATTTACATGTATTTGACTTCTTCTGTCGGGTGGCTCCAAGAAGAAACCTGTAATTGTTGCTTTTGGTTTTTCAGGTGCTGACTGAAGAGTTGGGGAAAGTTTGAGCCGAGATGTTCCTGGCATGAAGCGTGATGGGCACATGAAAGGTTGTACTTACATTGGAGGTTATAAAGCATTAAATAAAAAATTTAAAGCTTTGCGACATTGTCTGATCTGTTTTGCATGCCATATTTTGCAACATGTAATCTTGTTGCAACATGCAATTTTTGCAACATGTATTTCATTCAGTATATTTGTTTTCAGCAGCCTGCTTAACTGTTCAATACTTCACTTTTTCAAGCTAACTTGTTGTTCTTTAGCGTGCATTTCTGGAAGTTCTGTCTTTAGCAGTTTAATGAAAATATCCCAAACATACTCGGTATAGATTCATAAAGCTTAATAGTGTAGGTTTCAGTTTTCTAGTAAACTTGAGAACCTGTACTTGCTGTAAATTTCAGTGCTTTATTGATAACATGCCTTGAAGTACTACTCCAGCTTTAAGAATGCTAAATTCAAAAGCCCCTTCTGTAGCTTGTTTTGGCAAAACCCTAATTATAAATGCTCGTGCCACACAATATGTGGACTCACAACTCCACACCCTATTCATATTTTTCTTGGCAAGAGTGGGAGCAGGGATGCTTGCAGTAGCATAATAGCGTGGAAAGTTGTGAGCTTATTGTCGTAACCGCTTTTCAATACAGAACCATGTGTACACTGCGGGCTGTCATGTTGAAGCATCCTGTTCACCGAGGTGGTAACCGCCTACTACAACTTATTCATATTTATATATGTTGACACAACAGCCCGCGGTGTATGCATAGTCCTTATTGAAAAGTCATGACAATAAGCTTGCCACATTCCACTGTATTATGCTTCTGTAACATCACTGTTCGCACTCTTGGCAAGAGAAATATGAATAGGTTGTGGAGTTGTCTGACCACAGAGTGCATGGGGCAAGCATTTATAATTAGGGCTGTGCCAAAACAAGCTACAGAAGAGGCTTTTGTACCAAGTATTTGTAAAGCTGGAGTGGTGCTTCAAGGCATGTTATCAACAAAGCACCGAGGTTTACAGCGAGTACAGGTTCTCCCCGATTCAAAAAATTTAGGACTAGAAGCGGACGTCCGGTGGACATCCAATATCCGCATTTTGTTATCCCCTGGACGTCCCCTGTACATTTCAGTTTGGAAATGTCCAATTTTGAACATCCGCCGGATGTCGGAAAATCCGGCTGGGACGTCTGTCGGACGTTCGTAGGATGACCAATTCCTTTGCATCGGACCATCCCACGGACGTCTGTAAAACGTCCGCTGGCTTTCTGCGGATGTCTGACGGACGTCCAAATGTCCGACAACGGATGTCCAACGGATGTTTGATGGACGTCTGTGGTCCACTGGGAGCAATCATGAACATGGTTCATATCAGGCAATTTCACGCAAATTAAATTTTGATGGGAAGTTGGAATAGCCAAAATGTCGATGCAAATACTTTATTTACAATCCGCTAAGAATGTTGCGCTCAATTAAGAAAAATCCGTAATTTTTTCGTTGTTGTCGAGCGGGAAAGGCAAAACTAACGCAAAATGAGCTGCAGCGTTTATTATTCCCTTCGTTACCCACAGTCCACTATACCTACAGTATATTGAAGCAATTGGATGTCCCGCAGAACCAATTTCGAGCGCTCCGCGCGTAAAGAAGCAGCGTTTCTGGCCCGACTGGGCGCGCGGCCGTACGCGCGGCCAGCCGCCGCTTTCAGTTGTTGTTGACTACAGCGCCGCCGCTATTTTCTGCGCGAAACGAGCACCTCTCCGGGCGGCCGGTCGGGCCACTCTAAAACTTCTAGTACACTCTAGTTTTGGCCAACGTTTTGGCTTAGCGTCTACGCGTAGCGTCAATCCGCTTTTTGCCTTTTAATTTTAAAAGTAAGTTTTAAAATATAACGGTATTTTCATTGATTAAACGAACACAAAACTTTAGAAGTAATTATTTGAACTGTTCAAAGCGTTGGAGGCGGTTTCCTGAGAGAGGCAAGGCAAGGCAGGCCGCAGCAGCCGCAGCACGTTGTGTGTGTGGTGCGTGCGGTGTGCGGTTGTCGTATCGTCGTGAGCCGTCACAGAACGTGTTTTGTTGTGAGCTCGCGTTTGATCGTGCTGTGCATAACTTTTTCCTATGCAAAACGACTGGCATCGAGCAGCTGCGGAGCACGGAGACGATGTATCACACAAAAAAGGACGTTGACAAGCACCTTGCCGGCATCCTGGAAAAAATTAAAGACGAAAATGAGGTAAGAGGTTGTTGGCGCCGTTCCTTGTGACCATTAGGAGCACGCCAGCGGTAGGCGTACAAATTGAGTTGACATCATTGCGACGTCGCGTGATGGTTGGCGACATAACTTTTTATGTTTCATAAGTTAACAATCGCTGGTTTCACGTACACATCCAGCGTTTTGGCGGTTTGCCGACGTTAGGCTTAGCGCGATATTCGAAACTTTAGCGCATACTTTTTTTGCTCTATTTTATCTGGGTATTACCGTTTAGCGTCGCAATTAGTGTACTTTTAGAATTTTTTTGTAGCCTAATATATGACCAGGTATTTTCTCTGTTCGGTCATTACCCATGCACTCGTTGCCTTTGCGTCAGTGGCGTTGCAGCATGAAAAGTGTACGCACTTGCCTGCCTATCGGCTGGAATGGTTAGGCAATGCGTGTATTCTTGTTCACAACACAACGCTTCATCGCTAGGTAGTTGGTAAATGCGTCAGCGCTAATTCTGGAGTGTCGACAGTTGACATGTCCTACGCATGCCAACCATAGACTCGTCCATTCATTGCTATCAGCGAGCTGGAGAAAGTTCGGGAACTTCGCGCTTACGAATAAATCCATTGGTCTAATGCAAAGCCAGCTACCTATTAAAAAGGGGCAACGCACTTGCTGGAAGTTGACGACGATAGTAACCACGCGGTATATGTTAGGTAAATAATGCCGTGCCTTCTCTCGCTTCTCTGAAAGTGACGGCGAAAGACCTGCCGCTGACAAATAGCATCCCTGCTCTTCAATTCATTTGCTAGTTTAGTATTTACATTATCCGAAAATTCCAACTTGTAGCCTAGTGTACACCATTGCGACACCACCAATGCCTTGCTGTATGGCACGAAGCCATTGCAGGCAAGTTCATGTGCGGCTAAGTTTGCCTCATCAAACGCTCACTCTCACGACAATGCGAGGTGGTGTGTGAATTGTTGCAGTGACAGTTCACGATGCAGCTGCGGCAATGTTAGCACAGACAGCTGTGTTGTCGGAGCATTTTTTCACCTGCTATGCCCGTCATCTGCAGTCCTTTAATGCTGTGAGCGGTTTAACAAAAAAAGAAAATTAATATTGCTTCATGTGTACATCCCGCGATTAAGTGTATAAGAAAGAAGGCGGCATATTTTGAGGATATTTTATGTAGCTGGGACAGAAGACACCTTGCCCCTAGTGACATGCAATATTGCACATAGCAAACCAACACTTTGTGTGGATACATGAAAATAAATGCCAGCCGTGGGGGAAAAGAGATCGGCCAGGGCCGCATACACGACTACAGTCGGAGAAGAACTGCAGTAAAAGCTCGTTAATTCAAACTCGAAGGGGACCATAAAATTGTTTGAATTAAGTGGAGTTCGAATTGGAGGGCGTGCGGTAGAATGAACATCGCGCCACACTGCGCAGGCAGAACACGAAGAAGCCACCTCTGGACTCGTTATCGCAAATTAGGCGCTACTACATGTTTGTTGAGCACGCCACCTGATCCCAGGCCCGGACTAGCGACCGTGGGTGGCACAAAGAAAACCTGTAACGGCATGCCTAGGAGCACTGGCGCCAGTGTTTTGGCGCCCGCAGCGAAAGCGGAATAAGCTGTCGCAGCACTGTAACGCACGCTGTAATTGCATGCTGTGGCACATCGTAATCACTCTGGGCGGATTTATTCTGCGGGGAGCGATGATTTAATTAGGGGATCCAAGTTCGAATGAACCATTCTGAATACTGACGCGCTCGAAACATACGCTGGGCGAGCACATAGCGTCCGCATCCATGGCGTCGGGTGTAGGAGCATTTGCGTGAGAACGAGAGCAGGGAGAGAGCCACAGCCACACATAAATGCGCGGGAAGGCACATATATTGCATAAACATAGTGCGTCACGCCACACCAGGAAAGACTTGCACGGGAAGCGTACGAGAGGGGCACATAAAAAGTGTAAGAACTGGGAGGATGTGACTCCGGACAAGCAGTCAAAGGAGCGGGGTCATCTGAACCTTCCAAAAAGTCGAGATGGAAAGTCGTGTTACACTTGCACACACCTGACAATGCGCCAATCCGTGAGGGCCAACGGGATGTTGACGACGGTACAAGCAGGCGCTGGTTGATCTGCAGGGTGCGGTGCTGAGCCTCTGTCATGGGGGGCAGGGACGCGCCATTCATTGCGCGGACCATGCTGACATTAGGCCTTGTGCCTACACCGCCCCATGGTTGATGGCGAGAACCAGCAGATTGCTGCGGCTGTGCCTGTGTAGATTCCTTGAGGAATTTTTGAGGGTGGTGCGGCTCGGGGTCTCTCTGGCTGCCAGGGCTCCTGTCACCAGCCTTGAAACTGCTTCCAATCCGGGACATCACTGATCCTCCTCTATCTTGTTCCACCCCAATTTCTTCCTTTCCCTTCATACCTGAAAGGGAGGTCGTCCACATTGAGAGTAGATTGATTCAAGAAAGGGCACGAGGGGGCGGATGTTTGGCACTAACCTGCACTCATTGCTTTGTCGTCCCTTTCAGGAATGTGCGACAGTTTCTGGCTCAGTCTAGTGGCAATGGAGAAAGGAGGGTTCTCAGTGTAGTCTATAGGCACCTTGACGTGCATTGATATAGAAGGATGCTTGTTCCTCCAACTGTTTCCTTACAGGCCAGGTTCTGGAGATTATAAGTTATTTTGGTTACAGTACTGTGAGATTTTGTAACACTTTCGGTAGCTCGTACTGGCTGCATTCATTGTGCTGCGACAGAAGCACGGCTAACCCAGGTTGGCAGTGTCGTTGTAAGGTAGGTACGGCAGAGCCCCCGGGCTAGCACGGGGGTCGGTATTGAGATGCGAGTGCGCCTTTGCCTGAGGTACGTGGTTCTGGGATGTCAGTTTCACCCGTTGCTGCTTGCGATGAGCAGCACCCGCAAAAGGAAACCGTGGCGGTACAAAAGTTGTGGCATGCACAGAGGCACAGACTGCAGGGTAGATGCCCCGCGGGGGCAGGAAGCGGGGCTGGGCTGTTGTACACGGCTGCGGCACACTGGGGAATCACTTGGATGTGCGCCCCCGTGAACAGTAGGGAGTTGCAGGGGAAGCTGCACCTAGTTGCTGCAGCACGCTTCTGTTGCAGGTGCAGCTATGTAGCCAAAACTAGAGGGTAATGGGAAACTTGCTGCATAGGCGAGGACTGTCCGGTGTTGTGGAGCTTCCAAGGGGGGTAGCATAGTCTAATGTTCTGGTGATATGGAAATGTACGTAATGGATGCTTGTTCACTGTGCTGGCCAAGTTGTGGGGGCCTTGGGCCTTTCTACCTGCAAGTGCTTCTGTTTCCTCCAGTGCTGACTGGCGATCAGAACAGTGCGTGCACGGTTTCACACACTTGGTTCTCAAGCCACGCCCTCGTACGGCTTGTCATGATTGCACAAGACTGCGTGCCTGCAGTGAACATTCGCGTCGACTGTTCATTATTGAATTCCCACACCAGTGGTGGGGATATTCGAGAGAAGAAATGGGAACATTTAGTTTATCATCCGTGCAGCCTCGCCTGTGGAAATCCTGAACACTTTGCTTCTGATAGACTTCGCACAGTTTTACCTGTCTTGATTTTAATGGCATGTTTTTCTCTTTGTCACAGCGTTGTGCTGTCGAATTTGGCTGTACATGTTCAAACGAGTGTGCTAGTTGTAAAACGTACAAATTTGTGAGGGGTGAGCGATGATAAAAATGCTGATAAAGGGGCATCCTTAAAATTTTACTGATTGGTGCACTCAGAAAATGGTGTAAGTGCTGCTCCATCGTAAAAAATTCCATGATTATAATTTCAAGTTGTACAGTAAGCCATCGTTATAATAATGAAGTCCCCAGCACTGACAACTGGCTTTGCTGTAAGCAATACTTTGTAAAAAGTGGGGACCATGAAGCTTTACTGTATGCACTAACAGACAGCAGTGTGACCTTGCATTTGTCACTATTTCATGCTTTTGAAGTCTTGCCTCTGCCCTCGTTGATTTCAGAGAAAGATCAGAAGCTTCGCCTTCGCCAAGATGTATTTTGGTGTCAAGGACTATGAATCTGCCCGGCGGTATGTAGCGCCTGCCTCCATTTCTCCTCCGTGCTGTGTCATTGGTGTTACAGCAGGCTATAAGGATAGACCTTGTTGCAATAAATAGTCCAGCCATTGTGCTATTAAGTAGCTGGAGGTCTAGTGAGGTAGTAAACCATTTGATACATTCCTTCAAGCTTAGACAGTGTGTGCCAAGAGTGCCTTGCTGCACACATCAGCATGGCAACTTGCCTTGCACATCAGTTGTAAGATCAGTCCCCGAATACCTTCGAAGGTATCGAATACGCAGTCAGCAGATCTAAAGGTTGGCAGCCTTGAGCAAGGCAAAGCAAAAATGTGCATGGTGTTTTACATGGCTTTAAATAAATCCAGTAAACAGTCAATATAACGAAATTGTTTTAGTGGAAATTTGAATTCATGGGGATGTTTCATGGTTTGCACTGCAGTGTGTAGCCATTTTTAACGAATTATCACGTGTAACACAGTGAGCTTCCTGTCGCCAGGGTTTATTGTAGTTTTTAAAATGAAGTAAGGAGTTATACAAGATGAAATTTGTCAGACAAAATTTTTGGAAAATTTCAGGAAAAAATGCCAGATATGTGTGTATCTCAGAAGAAAAAAGATTTAAAGCATTTTTTTTTTATATATGGTCTTCGTACATGTATTATCAATAACCTTAGTAAAAATTCCAATAAAATTACTTCTGCTCTTTGCACACACACAAAAAAGATTTGTGGGCTGTAGTAACAAAATTTTATGCAAAAACCGTTAAGATGAAAAATGTACAAGGTGCATTCAAAGAAAGCAAAGTAGATTGGCACTCTGGATGACAGTTTGTGACACAAAGTAAGGGGTGGAAATGCAAAATTTGATTTTTCGAAGACAATATTTTTAGCAAGATTTACAAAAAATATCAAAGGTATACTTATATCTCAATAGAAAAAAGTGAAGCACATTTTGGAATATACAAAACCTCTTTATGTGTATTAGCCAAATGGAGTAAAATTCAAAGTCTTAGCTCAAGTAGTTTCCCAGCTACGAGAAATGGCTTCCAGCTGTTCGGTTTCACGTGCCATTGGACAAAGCCATCATCGCCTGGGCCTCTCCCTGAATGAAATGCCAATCCTCCTCGATGACAAGGAAGTCCCAAGCGACATGTGCACCCTGTAGATAAGATAAATAACATCCGTGACATGCTTAAAGCACTCAAACCGGCTACAGAGTGTGCCAAACTGGAAGAAACCAAAATCTGCTGATAACATTCTGCCAGTATTCAAGGTCAGTTCCTGTGATAACTACCTCTCAGAACGAAGCCCTGATAAAGCCACATCGTCCACAGACTCAAGACCCGTTCACACTTGCGACGAAAGCGACGGGAATATTGCGCTTTGTCGCGCGATGATAGTTTTTGGTGAATGGTCGGGACAAATTTTTGTCGCCGCGCGACGAAGCGAGATAATTTTCGGCGTTTTCGTCACAGTGTGAACGGGCCTTCACTGCCACTGATAAAACAAGGAAACCCACCGAAGATGCGGTCGAATCACGCTATTTGCAGAGCTCAGTGGTGCGTGTCGACTACAGGCACGTAGCTATCTTGATCTGTAACCATGGCACAATTTGAATCTTTGCATTACATTTCGAATGTCGCCACCTGGCTGACGAAATACGAACTATACAGAAAGCAAAAGTTTATTTTTCCAGAGACATGGCAGATGGCACTAATGTTTTTAAAACACCTAGTGTGGTTTTGGATTGGCGTTCGAATGTATTGATAGCTGGCGCTCAGTTTCAGTTTGTTCTTTGAAATTGGTGTTATTTGTAGCCATTTCTGGGGCTTTACAAATGTAATGTTAACTCCGATAATGCCATGTTGTTCACATAATTGCTGCTGGTGACAATATCATAAAAATACGCTGAAGCTGAGTAAATACAGACTACAAAAAACGAAAGTGTACTTCTCCCACAACATGGCAGGCAGGTACACCAGAGATTTTCAAATGTCCTGTGCAATTTTGAAATGTGTGTTCAAATGTATTGTTAACTGGCTAAGGACGTCCTGTGGGTGCGGTACAGAAAAAGTTAATTAGATGGACTGAGTGGGTGATAAAAGTAATCCCCAAACCATTTGTCGTTAGAATTGTTCCTATTTAACCCTATGGCATTTGCTTTGTCCTGTATGAAGGTACCTGGCAGACTACCTGTCTGTGAATGACAAGCATGCAGGAGCCTTCAAGCTTATGGGCCAGATCAACGAGGCCATGGGAAACCCAAATCAGGCTCTCCAGTCCTTCAAACAGTGAGTGCCAAGCTTTGTGCTCTTGTAGTCATTCTAGATGGTATTCGCATAAAAGTTTAGTGGGCGATTTCTTGTCCTGGTAACACTGAAGGCCACCATGATCGTGTCTGCGCGTGCGTCTGCATCTCACAAGGGAAAAAAAAAAAGCAAAACAAAAAAAATAAAACAGGCTCGGGCGTTCGGCATCTGCGCCGTTACCAAGCGATTCTCGGCTGTGGTGGTAAGCAATGTATATGAATAATCACAGTGGCATTGTGTGGGGATGCTTTACTTGCCCTAGAGAACTCCACATAGAGAATAGAACCTTGGTCGCGAAATGCGGCACGACACACGAAATGCCTACTCTGAAGCGCAGTTGGCTGCGAGCACGGCTATAGACGCAGGTGCACCCGCCCATGGCTGAGTTGTTCAGTACAAAAGCAAAATAATGCTTCAGAAGAGGTTCACGCAAATGCCAATGAGATACGGCGGTAGCGTAGCAGCGTAGCTGTGAGTGCATTGTTGGCTAGAAGACTAGCGACATGTATCGGCAAGTGACCGAACGGCCGAAGTGGAAGCGTTCGTAAAAAGCTGAGCAATCTGTGGCCAATGCCGAAACCTGGCAGCTGGCAGTCCCTTACCTCGTGTCTCGTGACAGGTAGCCTGTAGGGCGCTGCACGAAACAGCAGTAAACGTCGAGGTAAGGCTTTTTTGAGCTCGCTGGAATACCCATGCCTGCACTTCCCATTGCTAGGTGACACACGGTTGCCGGCATGTGCACCAACCCAGTGAGTACAACCTATAGGCGTTGGTGCACTGATTGTCATGTGCATTGAAATCTGCCAGAGAACATAGTGTGACATGCCATTGACTACCACCATTTTTAACAAATTAGCCTGTATCCACTTTGAAGTTCACGAGGCTATGTCTGCGTGCATTTTTATGGTGATACTCCACTGTGACCGAATTGAGGGAAACTAAAACGTTTTGTTGCAACAGATTGCGTGCTTTAGTACGAAGCCAAAAGGAATACATGTGTACCAGTTTTATGTTGGAAAGTTTAGTTGAGGGGAGCTTGCTAAGTTTTGGATATGAGGGCTTGTCTGATGACTGTTAGGGCCAGCATTGTGACACAATGTAGGAAATTTGAAGGATGTCGACAGTTCTGTGTGTGGTGTGTGCGCATGTGTTTGGACAACGCCGCCTGTATAATCATTGCCTAACGCGTGAGCGAAAAGTGGCCAAACAGCCGCTCTCCTGTTGCTCTCTCCTACCCTTTCCTGCTCCGTAGCCTTCCTGCGTGCTTTCATGTCTGCCGGCCAGCGCCGCTTCTCGGAAACTATGCAAAATAGTTGACAGTTTGTTTAGCGTTCCCCAGGCAGTGCTCCTATGCCTTCTTGTTTTTCCCCATACCCGTCTGTCTTGGTCTGTCGCTGATTAAACCGCCTTTGCCACGGAGCAAAATCACTTGTGCTGCAGCAGGCTGATGCTGGCTTTGTGCGCATATCTACTTGGATCACGGGCCCCGAAATTTTTTGAGTGGGGCATCCCCCTCTCTCTCCTCTGCATTTCGGTCTTGTTTTGTCTTCGCTGTTCGCACTCCGCTTCGGTACGCACTTTTAAAATTGAGGACTGTACTGTAGAAGCGCCCGGATAGCGTGGCGGGACCCTCAGCTGCTTATCTGCGCTGGTCTTCTGCGCTGGTCTTTGTGTCCCTTGTTGTATCTGTCCTTGTCTTACGCTGCGCAAAAATTCAGCATGAATTCTGAGTACCAACTAGCCCGCCTAACGGTGTTATCCTTTTGTTTTCCGTAATCTTCAAAAATTTACAAGCACGTGATATCTTTGGAAAATAATGGTAGAAGTGAGCACCGGAAGAAAAAATGTGAACGCAATTTTTTCTTCCCTAAATCCTCCAGAGAGAAAAATATCAGTAAAATAATGGCTGAACCATCCGAAGATACCGTTCTTCTGTTCGCTATTTGTCTACCCGACAATTAATATTTTCTTACACTATTTTAGTTCCACCTCCGTCAGTTATTCTTAGAAAAATGCAGCAAGTATGAAGCGAGCGACGCGTTGGACGAGGTCCCCAGTGCGCACCAGAACGAGCGCCCCGTCGCGGCTAAGATGTGAGTGAAACGGCTCTTGAAATCCAACAGGCAAGCTCACAGACACACGTTGTAAAAGTGGGTGCAGCGTTCGCGGCTCGCGAGCAGTGATGTAAGGCGAGATGTCCGCGAGCGCCACATAGCGGATGAGTGCCTGAACTAAGCATCCCTACCCTTCCCATTGAAAAGTGCGCGACGCGTTAGGCAATGTTTATACAACGCGGCGTTGGTTTGGATAATGTATCGTAACCTAAAAGGGGTGTCATGCATGTGCTTGCTTGTTCCAAGCTTTGGTAGGGTTCATGATTGTGTGAAACACTAGCACTGCTTGAAGCACTAAATTGTTTATTCTATTTTGTAGCTCCCTGGCACTAGAAGAGAACCAGAAGGATGTTATCCTGAAAAGTAAGTAGTGCAGCAGTTTTTAGTATCTTCACCGCACATTGTCCTGTTCTAGAGAGTAGTTTGGGGTTCGGTTAGTGTTCTGATTTCTGCTGGTTGCTGTGCTTGTTTCAGTCTGTGAAATCTACAGTGAGACTCCTGCAGACAGGGAAACCATCAAGGTATGCAAATACAGTTTAAAATAAGGTCATTTTTTTAGTACTTCTATACTTAAGATTTCAGATCAAGGAATGGGTACAAGAACGTTTAGTGCGTCATGAAGCATTGTGAATGGTTCTCTTGTTAGCTGCTTCCTACCGCACATATAAATGCATTTCTTTAAACAACGCATTATGAGATATCAGAGTGCAGGTGACAGTGAGGTTGTTTGGAGTGTGCATCCCTTTCAGGCAGTTGCAAATGTCTCAGCAAGAAATTAAAATTGTTCGAACTTGTTCAAATAACTGGTGTAAGCACTTCTTTTTTTTAACTTAGCAAATGTCTGAATAGACAACCTAGAAGAGCTCAGAGCTTGGTTTTGTTATGATTCGATTTGGCCTCTGGGCTGAAGAAAAATCCAGTGAAATGTGTATGTAGGATATCAAGCTCTGGGAAGCAGTCAAAATACAGAGGTGGAAATAAACGCTCTTACTCCAAGAAGCTTCATTCACCAGTGGTGATTCATTGATTGCATTCCTGTTTAGGGGGCCACTGATCGTGTGCTGTGCTAACAGTAGCAATGGCAGACTGCTCACGTGTTCTTTGTAAGGGGCCAAGGAACGCAGCTTGGGCGCTTGCCGGTAGTTTGCCTATTCCCTGCGCAGCAAAAATTACTGGAACAAATTTGTTTTATCCTCATCCGGCTGTTCGCATCCGGTCTGCGCTCCTTTACGACCATGGCCTCCCGTGTGAGCGGCGGTTTCGGTAATGCTGCGCGAATTGTCTTCAGCTTAGGAAAGGGAAAAAATTATACGGAAGCAAAGAAATCCCCATAAGGTGAAAAGCTTGAATCCAGAGGAGTGGCATAACTGGTTCTCTGGTAGCAAATAGCAAAATCCAGTGATTCCTTAGAAGAAAATCACTTGTTCAGTATCTGATCAGAATATGTAGCCACCAGATTGTACTGCAGAAACAGCATAACAGAGGTTGCAGGAAAGCTACAGCACGTACTGTAGAGCCAACTGGTCCCTGTGAACAGCCAAGGAAAAGCAGGACACAGATTGTACTGCAGAAACAGCATAACAGAGGTTGCAGGAAAGCTACAGCACGTACTGTAGAGCCAACTGGTCCCTGTGAACAGCCAAGGAAAAGCAGGACGCACTGCAGCTGCACAGAAAGGCAGCTGCAGGGGGAGCCTGGTGGCTAGCGTGGGAACCACAAGTTGTCCCATAAATTGAGCCTTTTGGCCTGCCTGTATGTATTGCAAATGCATTACATGACTCGGTAGGCCAGAAATTCGCCTTCCCTAGCGCACATGCGGCACACAAAATGGCGCATGGCGTAGAGAACAAAAGTATAAAGTAATTGACCTCGAGAAAAATTGGGTAAGCTTGGGTATTGATGCGAGTTGAACCCAGGGCCTGTGGAATGTGAGGCAAGCACGTGTTGCTGAGGGCTTCGTGGGCCTGGCTGACTAAAGGTGGTCTTTGACTTAGAAGCAGGTGTTAGAGCCACCGGCTGAAGCCTACATAAGTAATTTGAGCACGCTATTACGGAAGTAGCAATCAGGTGAGTAGCAAAGTACGTGTCCACCAAATGTCCTCTTTGCTTGGCGATGTGGACGTGACTATGTACCGGCTTGATGTTAGGCTTAACGCTACGTTTTAGCTGTAATGTTGCCAATCGCTGGCGGGCAGCTGTATGTACAGTTAGTTTGACGTTGGTTGGCATGTAAGGTTCAGCGTTATGCCAACGAGCCTACAGATAGGCCTAACAAAAGCAATTCACCAATTCAACCGTAACGGGGAGAAAGAAAAAGGCTCAAAGGGGAAATGATGAGAACGATAATGAGAGAAAAATGGATTTCAGCATGTGACCTTCTTACTCGTGCGGCTACCTCATCCAGTAGTGCAGCAGTTACGTGATGTCCAGGGCCCGCAACCCCAGCATATCTATTAAACAATGGACACTAAAGCTTTTGCATTCGCTGCAGCATAAGGAGCGCTTTGATGCTCTCGTAGTTTGTTCAAGGCTCACTTAGGCCTGTTGTGTCACTCTTGCATGCAAGCGAAGTGTTCTTGCCATGTGCCATTACAAACTTTTGCTGTGCCCTCTCATATTTCCAGTACTGGCTGGAGCGAGCCGAGCAACTTTTCCCAGGGCACAGGGTCGTGTTCAAGCTCAAGGTTTGTGAGACTTTTGTTGTTAACGTCACCTTTTGTCCTGTGGGGTCTGCGGGAAAGTTGGGGGTTGCTTCATTGGAATGGTGCTGTCATGTCCTCAAAGTTATTTTATTGCTATTTAAAACTGGTTTGTGTTCACTTTTCCAGCCATACTGGGACACGGTGAAACTAGAATTCCTAGTGTTAGTGAAAACATTGTTTGTAAACATGTTAAGGGAATCATTTATGGCTTTCAGGACCCCTGTGATGTTGTAGCTATTGGTTACCATGAAAAAAAAAAGCATTTTCTGAACGGTGTTAAAAATGTTTGCAGAAAGCATGCATAGCTGCACTTGCAGTATGTGGGGAGGTAGCATGCACCCTTGACTTGTGCTTTTGTTTGTTTGTTTGTTTACAGGAGGGAATGGCAAGGGCTGCAGGAGGAGATGCTGCTACAGATGACATTGAAAACCTCATCACCACGGAGCTGGTGAGCTCTCTCTCTCCCTCTCTCTCTCTCTTTTTGTTTGTTTGGTGTTGCTTTTGTGGGGAATTTGCCTGTGGCAGTTTCAGGCACATGTAGCTCGTGGCAGGCAAGGGGTGAACGCTTGCGGTGAATTACAGTGCTGCTTTCTGCCCCACCTTCCTTTATTAGCTCTCTAGCCTGGTTTTCCTTGGTGTGTCTGTGTCTGTCCTGCATTGTTGGGGTTGAGACCGTGTCGGTATGACATACGTGCGAATTTCAATGCAAAAAACTATTTTATTGGGCATGGCCTGCATGCATTTTGTAGTGTTGGTTAACGGGAATTTTTTTCTTGCTGACCAGTTTTGGTGAGAACTGGAAATGCAACATCAGTTTTCGTTATTTCAATTACACATCCAGCTTCATGCTGCAAAAAAAAAAATTTTTGTTTCTGGCTGCACAGAGCACTGGGACATTACCGTTGAGAATTTCCTATGCATCAGAAATGTACATTTTGAGAAAATGGCCTAGACAGAATGGAGCTATGTTTTAACCCTTTCTGGTCCGTTGGCTGGCCCTGCCCGAAAACGCAACTCGGCCGTAGCGATCCGTTGTTATGTTCTGCCTGAATTTTCTGCTTGACTTCGGTGTTCAAGGTTAAATTTTGTGGTCTTTACTGCGAAGCGGTATACCTCTGACCAGCCGAGGATATTTTTGTGTCCGTGTCGGCAGAAAACTCCCGGGCTACTCCTGGCTACACGAGCACACATCCCAGGCTACCACTGGGTACTGCCTACACCCTGGCTACATAAATAAACTGCTGGCACCGCCAGGGATCGAACCTGGGCCCGCATAGAGAAGAGGAGCAAGAGCCTGTCGTCTTGCCGACTAAGCTACGGCCAGACGTGCAGGAGGAGGCGACAGGTGGTTGTTTGGATTCAGCGTCTGGAGAGCGGGAGGGCACCCTTTGGTGGTTGCGCATGAAACAACAGGGAGGGGGAAGCAGTGAGAGGGATGAAGCCAAATACGTGGTGTCGCCCTCTCCCTCACCCTTTGAAAGACTGATAGTGGCCGCCAGAAATGGCACGTTTCAAACTGCGCAGTTAGGGGCTGGCACGTACGACATGAAAGCGTGCAAAAAAAGAACAGAACTCCCGCTCGCGCTGTTCATGCAGGGGGTGCGTGAGCACTGCGAAGACGGGAAATCCGAATTGCATTGGCCAAACCTCCGTTCAATTCATCAAGAAAGGAGTGAGACAAGGAGGCGAAGAGCGTGGTGGGCGGTAGCAGTGAGCGGATGGCACGTGTGTGAATTCAGGTGACGCCACCTGGGTAATCGCTGTGGGTGCTGTTTGCAGCTTCGCAGTACAGCCACCTTCACAGCGTGAAGTGGATCCAATTTTTCTCTTACTGTGATGTGCTTGCATTCTTTGTATACATGATGTGCTATTTCTTGATGGATAAGTTAACCTTGTTTGTTGGAGTTTACTTCTTTTTGCACAAAAGTGCAGCACAATGTTTAAGCACGGGCCTTCTGGATCCCACAGCGTTTTCATGTACGCGCTCTTTGCTGAGAAGCATGGTATAAGGTATAAGATAAGGTATAAGAGTACCACCACTGAGGCACGCAAGTCAGCAACGGCTGCCATTTTGGTGCTTATCAGGGTTGCAAGATCGCCGCTCTACGACCTCGCCACTAACTTTGAGTGGGTCGTTTGTTAACAACATTGCCGAAGATGCAGTGAAACGACATGTTTGGACACACTTCTGCTGCTGAAATGCATCTACACGTGTTATCTTTGAGTCGCATTCGAAACGAAGTCACTCGCGCGCAGCTGCAGAGCTGGGAGGACAAGCTACGTCTACCAGAGTTGACAGATTAAAATGCGTAAACAACGAAATGGCGGCGCCCATGAGCCGTCGCGGTGTAAACAAACGTCGTGTGATGCCAACTGACCAATGGTCATGGTGCTCGGCACAGAACAATAGGAGAAAAAAGAGCCGATACTCTGTAATCTTATCTAGTGACACTAGTGAAAGCTTGGATGACTCCAGTGAGGAAGCGAATTACATGCCTCCATGAGATGTGCTGTTCGTAGCAATAAAAAACAAAACAAAAGGAGGAGGCAGGGAGGAAACTTTTTCTGCAAAACCTGCAGCAAAAACACTGGCCTGCAACCAGGAGATAGCTTCAAGCGGTTTCACACGCTGCTCAAATATCGGTGAGGTAGTTGCAAGCAGAATACAAGAGAAAAAATAAATATCCTGTGAGTTTTTCTTGCACAGTTTGTTTTTTCCTTCGCGACGCCAGAAACTGGCAACATAGTTTCAAACCAGAATGGCTGGCAAGTGGGTAAAAGTAGTGGACCTTTCCGGAAAGGGTTAATGAAGGCGCTAAAAGATGTTATATGTTTTTACTTCGAAATAACTGGTTGGCTCCGGTGGCACAGATGTGGTGACTGCTGGCCCCCGAAGTGCCATTTTTGGGGTTCAGCTGCACATTTTCCTTGGATGCATGCGTGCATATTGAGTCCGCGGTTCAGTGTGGGTCATTTTTGGCAATGCACGTGGTGCTTGGTAGTCCAGGGTTCGTTGCGTAGCTCGTCCAGTATTTTCGTTGATGTTACCCGGTCTCTGGTATTCAACCTCGTCACTGCTCCAGTGGGCAGCAAGCGGCGTGCATGGTGGGCCCTTGTGAAAGGGGCCGGGATGCTTGTGCGATGCAGGTGACCCGGCCCCTGGACGTGAAGCTGCGGGAGAAGCTGCTGCGGCTGCTGCTCAACTCTGGCCGGGTGCTGGACTCGTACAAGCACGCCCTGCAGGCTGAAGAGGAGCCCCAGTTTGCGGCCGAGGCACTCCACTCCGTCGACTGGCAGCGCTGCTTGGCCGATGTCTTCGAGGCAAGTGCGGCTGTTTCTCTCGAGGGGAGTCCACATGCGATGTACCCTTAAAGGCCAACTGCACTCAAATTTCACCTCGGCCAAATTTGTTTTTAATGCGTAGTAAGTACCCCCAAATAAGGTGAGACACAAGTGGTAGCCCCGTGAAACGCCTCGTTAATCAGTCAGAAGCGTTTAAAAAGGCTCCGCCGCAGACCACTCTGCACCTGCCGGCGGATCGCGTAAACAGCCATGACGCGCCTGTGACGTTCCAGCCGACGGTGGCTTTTTCCTCTGGCCAGCCACGCAGCGGGAGAACCGGTCGAGCTCTGCTGCCCCGTGCGCGCGTAGAGCTTGCGCGCAGACATTCTCCCGAACTGGTGACCGTCCGGCCGCTCGCTGGACGGCTGCAACGTCACTGCAATGGCCGCGCTCTCCTCGGTTTCGATTTCAAAATCGCCGATTTTTGCTGGCCGCTTGCGGCGTCCACGTGCGTATTTCAGCTGTTGTTTTTTGCATGTTGCTTTCTTTTTAAGCAGACTATACGGAAATAGGGTTTTCAAGAAGTCGAAATTTTGAGTGCAGTTGGCCTTTAAAGGTGCCATGCCGACAAAATGCAAGTTTGGTTCATTCGAAAGATTGCCTCGTGAGAATCATACTGACACCACTGTTAACGTAAGCTTTGCTCAAATAAGCTATATAATTAGGAATGGCCGTGCGACCCACTAGCTCATTTCCCGCACTATACTCGGGGACAACTTTCTGTGGCAATGCAGTCGAGGCTAGAGCCGAACCAGGCCGTTCTTCTGCGCAGCTGGAAGTAGGTCAATAAAAATAATTTGCTGGGTGCAGCCTAAGCAATTCCAAAATATTCAGCTTTTATTTTCTAGCCTTTGATAGACAGTGGCACTAAATTGTTGGCCACAATATGCAAAACAGGGAAGGGAGCATTATGTTTGAGTTTTTTTTTTTTTTTTTTTTTGTTGCTATGTTACCCAGTGGCGTCGCATGGGTTCTTTTCAAGGGAAAAAAAAGCATGGCGTCTTCGTTGATGGCAGCCTTCCTTTCCCCTACAATAGCTCGCGATTTAATTCACGCATAGGATTTTCAACAAAATTGTGGACCTGGAGCTGTCAAAACCAACGAAGCAAGTTACCTGCAACGTGTATGCCCAAGGGAGACTGACGCAACTGGGACTCTGTCGTTTCTGCATTCCGTTCGGTTAGCCAGCTTGCCAGCGTAAGCGAGCGCACTGTCGCATGGCTCAAGGCAGAGGTTCTGCATGGTATCCTGAAGTCTCGAAATCATGGAACGGATTCGTTTAGCGACTGGAAGACCACCTAAAGTTTTCGGAAAGACAAGAGTGCAGCGGTACAATAGTTTCATCCTTCAACACACTCAACGCGATCCTAATGGGATTTGACTTTGCGCCGTAATGTGTGCGTGCTGCTCTTTCTGTAAACTGCGCCCACCATATGTAAGCACACTAAGCACGTAAGTGGTACTGCCCAGTATTCAACTCCAGAAGAGTGTACATATCAGTGCATGACCTCAAAACTGCAGCACTGACAAAATTCATGTCATTTCTGGACGGTTTAGAGTTGGACGATATTGTCCATGGTATTGTCCATGGTAGACGCCTTTCGTAAGTGTCCGAAAAGGATCAGAATGAAAAAAGGCCGCCGCGCGTTTCAGAAACCTTCCTTGAGGCGTCCTTATGAAAGGCGCCCTTCTTGGGGCTTGCTAGGCTCCTGCGAATGAGGCTAGCACGCGACACGCAAATCCGCATACAGAGTGTAGGCGGGACGTGACTCTTGCACCAATAGTGATGGATGCTCCCGTGGCGCCAGGTTCGAAGCGCTCTAATCAGCCAGCTCCTTCAGTGGCCGGTCCCCAGGGAGAACTTTAGGCTTAACATCGCAGCTGATATTTGATCACTGCTTGCAATACGGCTGCGCATGACTATCCTTCGCGTAAATTTTTCACCACAGTATCATCCCCTTTCTCCAATGTGTAACTTGGTTTTCCTTATTGGTCGCATTCCAGCAAGCTAACAAACTGTAGCCACACCTGCAGGCGTCGTTCTATGCGTGGAGGCAGTGCCATCGGGCCGACGCAGCCATATCGCGTGCCAGCCGGGCTGGTGTGCGGGTGTAAACATGGCCGTGTTCAGGCAGCAGGCATGTGTGCGGGTCATTTTTGCTTGCAGAAGGTGCTTCATTTTTTACTGCTTTATGAATTTCTCGCGAGTGACGCATGAAATCTGTCACCTCAGCTAAGCTGTCGTAGTTTGCGATGTTGGTTGGGAATAGGTGGGTCAGGAGCTTCCTTAAGTAGCGCTTACTTTTTGGGCTGATAAGTTCGCCAGAAGGCGCCCTTGCAACATAAGTGCAGTTCTTGAAACGCGTCAAGGCGCCGAAACCAAAGTGATACTTAAAAGTTAGGTTTGTGAATGCGGGGGTAAGCCAGTCCGAGTTCACCAGTCAAAGTGCTGGCTTGTGCTTAGAAACAAAGAAGCGCAGCAAAGGAGACGCCAACTTGCCTGCATGCTAGGTGATCGTGGTTCAGTGTACCCAACCACGGAGCTCATGCAAAGAGATGAACTGCATAGCAAATGCCCATCAGTCATGCCAAAACTGAAACCAAAACCAGTTCTATCGGAAACTACTTTGGCGCAGTAACACAAGACAGTTAGTTCCACCCCCCCCCTTCCCCTGTAGCTTTCTCTCCATTGCCACAGAAAGTTGTCCCCGATTATAGAACCTATGACGGCATATGCACAGCTGCGCGATTGGCTGAGGCCGGCAGAAGCAAACGCAAGTTAGGCAGGGCTTATAAGCTTGCAGAACGAGCTATTTTCGCTTAAATGTAATGCACATTCATTTTATAGCAGTAAGAATGGTGGGGTAAACAATGAAAATTAGGAAAGTACACGTAAACATACAAGTACCAGTGCGTAGTGCTGTTGCTACTGCGCGCACTATTCTTGTTATAGCTGCACAGCAGTGTGGTGCTTTGGGGTTTTCTGACATGACACTGGGCTGATTGACGTAAGCGACGATCTTACGTGACCCTGTTTGTCAAACATACCCCATGTTTCACGAAAAGATTACTACCTACCGTAACAAAAAACAAGCCGACTGCAAATACCATCGGAAACAATGCAAAGGTGGACAGCGGCGCTGCACGGTATGGTGGCACTATCTGGTAGGACTGGCTTAGTTAAACAAGGCGTTCCGGCAGTCCGCTGCAGAGTGAACAGCGCACTGATGTTTGCTTGAAGATCTGTCCTGGTTACGTCATCGCAGACGTCGTCAAACACGCGGTTTGCTGGGAGAATCAAAATTTTACTGAAATTGTTCAATTTCTCCGTGAATAAGGCATCATTTGCGGCCTGACAACCGCTGGGGGCACTTAAAACACCTAATCTATCGAATAAAACAAACTTGTGTTTTGTCTGCATGGCCCTTTTTAGCGCAGCTGGATACTTTTTGGTAATAGGGGAATTGGTGAGCAGTATACACCTGGACCCCTTGTTTGCACAACGAAGCTCTGACCTCTGGGTGGAGGCGGTGTTTGAGGAGGGTGACTGACGTGCCAGGCACCTGTTGCAGGCGTACCACGACAACCTGGTGGGCCCCGTGGACGAGCCGTTCCTGACCAAGTTCCTGCTGACCCTGGACCAGCTGGCGGGCCTGCTGTTCACCTACCCGGGCAGCCTGACCCTCTCCTCGGCAGCCCAGGGGGGCTCTTTCAACGGGGAGCCTGCCAAGCAGGGGGAGCGGGCGGCCGTGGAGGACGCCCTCAACGCCATCAACCTGTGGGTTTCTTCATGCAGCGCTTGCCCTTCATGCCGAAATTTGATGCCCAAAACTTCATTATTTTGCTTTTGCGTTTGAAAAGTTTTTTGTTATCCAAAAGGAGTTCCGACAACACAAATATGAAGTCAGAAAAAAAATTGGTTCATTAGGACGGTCACTGGGACACACTGGGCACTGGCTGCCCATATATCACTTGAACAGGAGTGCTACCTTGATCACCATGATTTATGGTTCAAGTGAAGACAATAACGCAGAGTTTGTATTGCTATCATTTGTAATAACAACGAAATTGCACAATTTCGGTTACCTGTCATTAGCCCATTGAGCCACCCAGGCTCGATGCGAGTTGACACGTGTAAACAATATTTTTTTTAGCTTACTGAGGTACATGCTGCCCTTTTAAAGGTCCGGGATCCTTTGTCTGTCGATAGATGCCACAAAGTGCGAAAGAAAAAAAAAATTGTTTGAATTGTTGCTCCTGAGCAACACTGGGCATCAGAGGGGTAGGAGGGGGGGGGCAGCGATGTGGCTTTTAACTCCCCAAAAATGACTGCAAAACCTTTTAAAAGATATTCAACAAAAGAGATTAGGTAAAAAAAAATCTGTCAACCAAGACGACGAAATATGGGCTTAAACTCACAAAAACATTATTGTCCATGTTTGCCTCCCGAGAAAGCGTTTCTCCTCTCCACTTTCAAGCACACCAAAGGTGTTCCCTTGCAGAAGAGAAAAATGTGCAACTAAAAATGAAAAATGAGACTCGCCGTCCTGCCCTTTCTGCGCACATGACCCGAGTACTCTGCCAGTGGCCACTCACCATTGCCTTCAGGAACCATTTCTCTGGTGGTGTGGGTGCCTCATCTGCCCATTTTCAGTTTGTTTTGTCATAATTTTTGGTCTACCCTGTACATCCCGGCTTGCAAATTTGTAGCCTTTGAATTTTAAATCAGAATTTTCTTGGTGTACCAGATCTGTATTTTTCAGCATGTTAGATCCTAAACTGCACAACCATGTGATTGCAGAGGTTGGGGGGTGGGAGGGTGAATTTCTTGATTTGGAGCACAGGTCTGGTAGGGCGTCTGGTGCTTAATGCGCCTTCTATGCCTACAAAATTTATACAGGCTTTTCACCAAAGTTTAACATGAGCAAGCTCCTAATATAAAAAAGGTTTTGACTCATTGAGCCCATATTTTTATAGCTATGTGAATGAAACATTTCTAGTCTTTGCCAGTTGGTATCAAAGTCTCCCTACAGAAACAAATGTTTGGCAAAGCCACGTCCCCCCTTAACGGGAACACCCTTTAATTAATTGCAGCAGTATCTTTCCTCGGCACTAAATGAGGGTGGAGATGAGGGGTGGGTGGGGAGCACTGCACTTGGCTTTGCCTCCTAGCAACTGGAAGCGTGGCATTGTTGCGAATGTAGCTGGGATACAAATGCTCTGAACTGCACTCCGAGGGGGACCCATTTGGAGCTGTGCCTGTGCGTGACCAGTGATGAGTCGGGAGGAATGTGCAGTGAACCAGTGTGAGACTTCTTGTCCCGTGTAATCTATTGGGTGACCAGTATATTGCCTGCAACACTGCCTTTCTCAGGGTGCAGTCCACCACGTCCACCTGCACATTACTCTGCAGGAAACTGCGACTTGCCTTTTAATTACCGCATGGCTAATCTGAGTGGCAGAGTGTTGCTGCATTAAAGTCAACCAGGGCGGCAGCAAGACGTGGCTGTGTTCTTAAAAATGAAGCTGCTACTGCTAGTCTGTTTGCAGCAGCTTCTACAGGGCTACTTGGTAAGGTGAGAGGACAGCGGTGGGCTGTGCTGCATCTTCCGTGGTGGCACCCCTTTGCCCAGGCTCGACCGGCTGCTGAAGGAGGCACACGACAAGAAGTGGACCCGAGGTGGTGCCTGGGACTTTGTTCTGGAGCACGTCACGGCCCAGCTGTATCTCCATGTAGCCACTGTGCTGCTCAAGAAGGCCTGGAAGGTAAGAAGAGGAGGAGGCTCTTTCTTCCCATTCTTTAGAAAGTGCTGTGGTGAGCACCGTTGTGGGCGCACGATAGCAGTACATTCACAGTTCCATTCGCATCTACCTGTCTCTGATTATGCTCATCTAATTTCCTAATCCTGAAAAAAAAGAAAAGAAAAGAAAAAAAACTGCCGTATTCATTTGAGTATATAAGGCAATGTTTATTTCCAAAATAAAAAAAAAAGTCTCAAAGTCATTCCCCGCCTTCTATTCGATGTTCAGTGCGTGTGCATGTGCGTGGGTGTGGGTGGGTGGGAGAGTGTGTGCGTGTGTGTGTGAAAGAGAGAGGTTGGGGGAGGGGGGGAGAGGGTTTTACTCTGCAAACTGCACCCTCACCTTGTAATCGGGACCGCCTTATAATCGAATATATACAATAAGTGCAGGGGTACATTTACAGTTACACACATGTACGTGTTCCTAATGTTAATGGGTGCATTTTACTAGTGCAAAAGACGGACCACACGAGAAGCGTTTTCCTTCTCGTGTGATCCGTCTTTTGCGCTAGAAAAATGCACCCATTATCGTCTAACCAACTAGCCCAACTTTCCGTCCTCAGTTCCTAATGTGCCCACCTAATCTCGTAGTACTGAAAAAATAATAGTGAGATCAAATTCTTAACCTGCTGAGTTTTTTCCCACTTAACTAATTACAGAAGCAATTTCATGCTAATTATGATATCCGGGTGTTAAGAGAACTTTTTAGCGTGATATTTTTCAAAGCAATGTGTGTCACACAAAGTGGCAGCTGGCAGCGAACACACAGATATTGAGACTCCCTTGGCTGCATTGGCTGCATCTGATTCACCACGGCCAGTGCGGTCGTGCTGCTGAGATAAGAAGAAGGGGTGCGAGTGAAGAAACATGCTTTCCACCAGTGTTCTGAAATTTGCCCAACACGATCTATGCGGCTGCCAGACGAAGGCAGAAAGTCTACTCCGTCTGGGAACCATTTGTGTGTCGCTGTCAAAGACCCGCTTACCTCCTTCAACAGCCCTTTTCTTTGCCACCCCTTGCTGCGAAATTTTGCCGTTCTTGAAGTACTTCTGCACCACAGCCAATGGGACTGCAACGGGCCTCTTATGACAATTTGTCTGAGCCACTTGGGGTGGTGCTACTATTGAAGATTTTCCCCACTTTTGCACTGGCAGTGACCAAACTTGGCTGCGACTGATTTTGGATTGTGTTGAGCACCCAGGTGGCGCCAAGTAATCCATAGCTTTCCTGTGCAGTGCTTCTTATGACGCAGGTCTAGCTCTGGCATGTTAAATCCCAATCTGAACTTCTGTGACCACACTTATACTGCAAGTCCAGTTGATGATGGCAAAACAGGAAAGCAAACCTGAACAAGGATATAAGTTGGCAGGTATTTTTCATAGTCCTCGAGCCTCATTGTGCTAACAAAATAATCCTGTAATTACGAGCCTGGTTTCCCGTAAAAGCATAACTGTAGCTGTCATCTTTTCACATATCGAAGGTGAATAATATGCAGGTTTTGCTAACCCTGCATAACCAACACACTTGCTTTTCTCAATCAGAAAAATGGAGCCAAAGGGCTTGTTTTATGGAACACCTTTGCTCTGCTTGCCGACACTTCTCTCCTGCCCGTTACACCGGGGCGTTATGCGCCAGCTGATTGCCTTCGGGGCAGCTGAATGTTGCTTTTGAGGGATGAACGCAAACTTGCTGTGAAGATAATGCATCGCATATATGAACCACAGATAGCCGAGTGTAGTGGGTATTGTGAATGAAAAGAGCCATTTTTGGGGGCCATTTTCAAAACCCCTCGAGAACGCGAGCTTGGTGATCTCAATGCAAAGGATGAGATGCTGATTGTGTAACATATTTTCGTAGGTGCTTGTAGAGATAGCAACGCATGCACTTTTTTTGTGTATTCGTACTTGTTTAGTTCATTTCTGATGGTGCGAATTTTGGGTGATGTGAATATTATGCTCTACCCTGAGAAATTTGCATCATCGAGCTTCTGCTATAGATGTTTTCAATCTTCTTTGATTGTGAAGGCAGAAAATAAAAGAAAGTGTAATTTAGTAGTAAAAAAGTGCCATTAGTTTGCGGGCTACCCTGATAGCAATTGGTTTGACTGGAGTGAAGCTACTCTACCAGCAATACAGTGGTCGTCCCATCCAATTTGGTCGCACCTAATGCGAGTACAGCAGTAGCTCGTTAGGTGGAGCAGGACAGCCTCCACTCATACCAATTGAGAGTCTAGTTTTACTTCAGCTCTGTTGGTGTTCTGGCATGTAGTGTTGAGGGAATCAGATATGGCAGTGATCACCCAAGGAACCGTAAAGGGATTTTTGGGTAGAAAAATAACAAGCTTGGCCATATTGGAGGCAAAAAAAAAGCAAACACAAAGAAACGCAGCTTTTGTGCCTAGCATTCCTTGCAGACCGTGTTCAGTGCTTTTCAACAAATTTTTGTTGCTACTAGTGTTATTTTTTTTTGCAAAGAGCTTTTTACTAACAAAAAAAAAACACATGAAAGAAAAAAGTAGTGTTTCAGATGAGGGTCATTGCACTACGATTTGGGCCCGTGTGTCCCCACCTTAGCGGCTGTGCTGTGACGGGGTTCTCTGCATGTGGCCATGCCCATGGGAGGTTGGCGCACTTGCGTGCCTGTGGGCCTGGTCCCTGTTCCTTTTGGGCACGAGCGTAGGTCCTCCCTTGTGTGTGCGTGCGTGCAGGAGCGGTGCAGCTGGCCGGAGGCCCGTGGCTGGGTTTCGGGCCTGCTGCTGGCGGCGTATGCGGTGCGTCCCCCGAGGGACCTCTTCCAGGAGCCCTGGTTCCGGGGGCTGGACATGGCCCACAAGGCCCTGTACCGCAGCATCCTCTTCCGGGCGCACCACCGCCTGTCCGTGTGTGGTGAGTGAGGGCTGCCTGCTCGCTGGCCTTGTCGTCTCTCTCTCTCTGTCCTTGTGGGCCCGTTAGTGGCTGCGGCCTTCCGATGTGGAGCCCAGGAGGGCTGCTGTTGGCGGCTGCATGTGCTGCATTGTGTAACTGTTCTTGAAATATTCTGTGCGGGGGGTGTGGCAGCAGCACCAGTGCACGGGGGAAAGGGGAACCGAGAGAGGTGCAGGCCATGCATGGCTGAGCATGTGAGGAGGTGTGTTGAGTGATGTGGACAGGGGTGCAAAAGGGACCACGCAGAGCACATGCGCTAGTTCATTTCATGAAGCCGCGTGCCCTTGGCTATCCTGTTCAGTGCAAATGTGCAAGATGCAGCGTTTTTGGAAAAGCTGTGGCTCCAAGACCTGAGAGGAAAATGCTGAGCCAGCAATAAATAGGAGAGCTTGTTTCCGTTGCTGAGCAAACTTTGGGTGCGTCTGGCGTGTGCAGAGCAAGCTAGCCTGGTGTCAATGGAGGCGCACTCCCTCGTTCCTGTTTGTTCATTCCTTTTTCTTCCACCTCAGCGGCTGTCTTTGCTCACTGTTTTTTCTTGGCATCCTTACATTCTATGACCTTGATTGAGAAGCGTCGTACTCGGGCATAATGATGTTGCCTGGCAGTGCTTTTTTGTTGGCTGCCACCCATGCATGCCGCCGACTTGAAACACCAGCACGTTCATTTCCCAACGGCAAGCAGCCCTGATTGATAGGCTTCATACATACCTGACGCAAATGATCTTCCAAGTTAGTCAAATATAGGCTCGCACATAAATGAAGGAAGCAGCAAGTGAGGTAGGCTACTCCCCCAGGCAGGCACTGGGGTTTTGTTAATGCCCGAGTTCCTTGAGGCAAGCCTGGTAGCTCTGTATAAAGGGGTTCTGGCAGCCTGTGCTAGCAATAATGCTGCTTCAGCCACAAGGTTGCCAATTGGAAATTATTCTTGTGCCATAAATTTGTTTTAATACTGCAGTTGCAGAAAAGTTAGTGTTGTAATGTCAGTACAAGTAACATTCAATGGGGATCGGATATATTGAAGGTGGCCACATTGAGGTTTGATTGTTTTTCCTGGGTGCTGACACCAAGGGAGAAAGAATGTGGTCGTCCACACGTTGTGTGAACCCTTCCCCGTGTGCAGGTCACCTGCTGCACCTGCTGTGTGACGTCGAGGACAAGTCCCGCTGGCTGTCCGACATCAAGCAGGAGGCATGCACACCCGAGGTAACCAACTTACTGCTGGTCCTCAAGACATGTAGGCCCATTTGACCTCGACAAGTAGGAATGTGCGCAGTTTTGTGTGCATTGAGTGCGCATATGCGGCGCCGATGCCATGGTGCCAATAGTTCATCACTTCATTTGTTCTTAATCCCAGGGGTGAGACAGCTGCGCAAATAGCGCAGTTTTGATAAAAATTTGTTTTCCTGCGCCAGGCTGCTCCAAAAGTTTGAAAATTTCGAAAATTGCGCCAAACTGCTCCAAAATGGTCTGAGAGCCAAGGTTTTTAACGATCCCGTCAGTTTCAGCAGGGAAAAAGGCTTACTGGTGGCATACTTTTCCTGCATCTCCAGGGTGATGCTGTTTGTAAAGGTTTAATTGATTGATCATTCAATAAAAAAGGCATAAAATTGTCCCCGAGATAGTTTTTTCGAAAGTCTTAGTGCTGGGTTGCACATGTTATATTCTGTGAGTTTTTAAAGTTTTTCCATCGAAAACCATTGCAAACTCCTGTAGAAAAAATGCTTATCTGTACTGAGGTGGCAAACTACTTGTGCAAGGTGATGAAAAAACGGCAATTATAGGAGCGCCGTATCTCTGGAACAACACTACTGGGCGCCGCCATCTTGGTGCGGTGAAAATTGGAAAACATGACCGCCGGGCGAAGCAGTTGCTTGCGGTTTAGGCAGAGTGGTCTTCGTCGACTTCTGCGGTGGTTTTGGTTATGGGGGTGGCTGGGTTTACATTTAGTCGTTTGATCTGTTGCGGGACTCGAAAGACTGGAGTTCATCAAAAACAACGGTGTTATAAAACGCTGAGTTATTGCTGCTTTTTGACAGGGAGCTTGCGAGTGGTGGGAATGGGACGATCGACACTGCATAAGTGGCGGCGCAGGCTACATCGCCGGAAAATGTTGCAACAGTGTCCGATAGCGTGACGGCCTATTATTGCACGCTAGTAGTAATGGTTCATTTATCTGAAGTGAAATTTAATACCAAAAGGGAGGATCGTAGTGAACGTGCACCTTGGGTATTGAAATGGGAGGACTGGTGGGGTGCCACGACTGTCACCTCGTTTTGCGCAACTTTTGCCGTGGCGTTAACTTGTGCGTTAACTCTTTTGTTACGGCGGAAAAACGGCCGATTTTGAGTGCTTCCACAAAACTTTTTTTTTCTCTTGAGCTTAGTAGACACATTTAGCATTGCTATGCATGGAATTGTAGCTTATAGATTGCTCCTACAAACACATAACAGCAGTTTTGTGAAAGGTACAGTTACTTACAGTTTATTAGTTAAATAATCACGAAAAATGCACAAAAAAGCATACACGTAACGTATATAGGCGATTGTAATGAGCCTAAAAATTATCTTAGGAATTCTAAGATGCACAAATTGTTCCTGCATTTCTTGGCTATGATTCAATATATATGTTAACGCTGTACACTAAGTTTTGTATTTTTGTGGGCCCGTCAACCTAGCGGAACTGACGGCTGTGTCCCTTTTCGAAGCCACTCGAGTGTAAGTCGGTCATGCATCCAAGCTCACTTTTTTGTGTTCTGACACAAAATCCCTTTCACTTTAGTGGTAAAAAACCAGAAAAAAGAAATCCAGCGCTCTTGTGAAGTGTCGCGCATCGCTCCTTAGCGGTAATCTGACACGAGTGCCAGGCTATCGTGAAGGTGATAACGCGATATGACGCGGCGCATTTGGCAAAATATCCCCACCGTATGTTGTCCAGACCCTACACATCAATGTGTAAAGCCGCAGTCGTCAGATAGGAAGTCCGTTTTGTTTAGAAATACAGCCAAAATACAGCGGACACCGTTTTCACACAACTCTCCACTATCGCGGGTTCAAATTTCACTTTTGGCACGGTCTCTGCACGTGAAATATCAACAAAACATAGTAAAATTGAAAAATGAGTTGTCAATAAATACGCCAGATGGCGTTAGTTGTCCGCCAGGCGCTGTTTTTAGCTTTCGTGGGACGTTTGAAATCAGCGGAACTTTGTGTCCGATGGCCTATGGCGCCGTAAGGAAAGAGTTAAGCTGAGTCTGGGATTACAAAAATAATAATTTCGGTGTTCACATGATAATAAAAGGGCCTTACGATTTCTTAGTTTTTCAATTCGATATTTTCAACGGACCTCCACTCTATCCATGCATAGAGGCTAAGAATTTAAAAACGATTTGTAAAAAGGTAGTGCAGTTCGTACCTTGTGATACTCTGGTAGAAAAAAAAACTTTATTGAAAGGCTGTTTCAGTGTTATGTACGTTCAAAACCGATTAAAAAGTGCATTTTTCCCCCTCGAGTTGCCAAAAAATTGAATTTTTAGGTTCCTAAGGTGTCATAGTAAATGGCGTTCTTCTGCTCCAAATCAAGGTGGTTCTGCTCCAAAATCAAGATTTTGCTGCTCCAAAAACTGCTCCCAATTCTGGTTCAACTGTCTCACCCCTGTTTAAATCCTGAATGGAGTGACTGAGCTTAAGCTTACCATGATAGACAGTTGTAGCCAACCCAGGGTATCCTAGGTACATGAGGACAATGGCTCCTGGGACTTCTGTGTGCTTGCAGTTGGTTTTCTTGCTGTGTAATGTGCCAGCTTGCACTGCGAGGTTCGCTGCTGGTTATGAAATTGTGAGGTTGCAAATTTATTTTCCCCCCTTCTTTTATTTTTTCGACGTTTCAAGTTTGCAAAGTCTTTCCGTTGCGAACACGCTTGGGCATTGACTTGCATTATTTCTTGGCCTTTACTGGCTTGTTTCAGGCACGTCGAAGGATTTATCGGAACATCTTTGACGGTGAAGAGGCCCTATCTTGGTTCCTCCATGACCCAGCTCTTGTAAACCGGGCGCTTGAGTTTCCCACTCGCGCAGCCCTTTTGGAACACGATCAGGGTAAGGCAATCGAGGAACCCCATTCCCCGCGGCCTCCCTCTTTTGTGGAGGGTTCTTTGCTAGACGGCAGGAAGGGAAGGTAGCATGCAGCACGGTACCTACTCCGTCAGGCTGCGTAGTGGTTGTGTGACACCGGCATGGTCAAGCAAGGTGTGTTGCCATAGGATAGGTGGCTGAGGGGACGAGCAGTGGGGGTTGTTATCAGGAACTGAACTTATCAGGGAATCGCTGCAAACCATGGACTCGAAGCTTCAAAACCACTGCCTGTGCCTCTGTGTGTTTGTTCTGCAGTGCTAGCTACAGTGGAATCTCGGTCATACGAATCTCAAGGTGCTGCAAAAATATTCGTATCACCCGAAAATTCGTATCATCAGAAAACGAGAAAAAATGGAAATGTGCCGCGCGCGGCAGGCGGCGGCAACATGGCGTCGGCTCTTGCCGTGAAGAGGTGCAGGTAGCTTCAGCGACCGCTTCTAACCTTTTGTTAAAACGCAGCTCAAGATGTAAACTAAATTGCTCATGCGGTGAAAAGGAGCTGACAGTGTTGGAGAAAACTGCACTATAAAATATCCGCGCCAAATATCCGCCGCGGAAGTGGCCCAGCCAGCTGCTGCGCGCGCTTTCAAACTGCCGCCCTGAAGAGCGCGCCTCCCCATTGGTGCAAGTCGGCAGGCTCCTCCCACTGCCGCGCATCATTTTCCGAGCGAGGTAGAATCTGACACAGGGGCGAAATCGTCGACACGGGCGTCGAAAGAACGCACACTCATCGCCGACGCGACGCACGCACACGAATTCAAGCGTGAACGGCATGCAATTCGTGCGCGTCGGCGTTGCACGTGCGTTATTTTCACGCCTGCGTTGACGATTTCGCCCCTGCGTCAGATTCTACCTCGCTCGAAAAATGATGCGCTACGCGCGCGGCAGTGGGGGTAGCCTGCCGACTTGCTCCATTGGGGAGGCGCGCTTTTCACGGCGGCAGTTTGAAAGCGCTCCGGACAGCGGCGGCAGCCCGCTGGCCCCGCCGGAGATGTTTAGGCTTACCACGGTGGCTGATATCTGATCGGCGCTTTCCCTAACCGCGCGGACGATGCTTTGTAGTGTCATTTTCGCCCACATTATCAGCTCCTTTACTGTACAAGCGACTTCATTTGTTTCTTAAGTGGCATCTTAAAGCGCGATCAGAAGCTGTCGGTCGAGCTACCCGCACCATTTCGCGGCCGGTGACGCCGCCATGTTGCCGCCACGCGCAGCATGCGGGTGGAGAAACTGGTGGTATTCGCGGCGGCGTCAGCGCGCCATCGGCGTGTTTTCGTGAGCAGAAAACGCTCCATACGGTTCACGCTTCAACATAATCGATGCGCAAGTGGCGCAGGCAACACGGCAAGGCGACAACAGGATAGGTAGAGCGCGGGGCATAGACGGAAGCGAGGAATGCGGAGAAAGCAAAATGGCGAGGGTATTCGCCGTCAGAAATGAGGGAACGCTTGATTGCCGCGGTTTATTCAAGAAGTATAATACAAAAAAAAAAAAAAAAGGAAGCTAGAGGCACCCGAGGTGCAGCCAGCGGAAACGAAAGATAAAAGAAGGGAGGGAGAAAGAACAGGCGTCGAGGGGGCGAAACATTCGGTTCGTTCGGAACGGCACCTCCCCACAAGGACTACCGTCAACGGGGGAGGGCTAATGCTTTTGTGCCCGCGCACAACCAAGGCCGCATGGCCGCACCAACACTCCCGCCTCCCGTCCACGCCGCAGTCGTCTGCTCGCGCGTTCGTATCACCCGCACCGGAGTGATAAATGCGTACGGATCATCCGAATTTTTTTACATTGCACACAATGCATTTTGGCCGGGGAATTTCGAAAATTCGTATCACAGCGAAATTCGTATCAACCGAATTCGTATCACCGAGATTCCACTGTAATTTGGAAATGCATGGCCACTTGGTCTTTGACTAAAGGCTACAAGAAGCCTGACAGAGGTCGCAGCCACCTTCATAAAATTAATCCAATACCAAATTGCAGTATAAGCATAGCATACAATTGGAGCATCACGAAAGATGCGCACGTGGCAATAAATGATGTATGTATTTCTCAGGTGAAAGCAGTGCCAGTACAGCTAACAAGAGCGAGGCTGTTCAACAGCCAAGCAACCTGTGGGAACCAAACACGTAGTCAGCCAAGCAGAAGGGGCAGAATTTACAAGCAGATTACAAGCAGAGATTCTTCCAAACACTAAAGTTTAGGCCTAGGTCCACTGTTGTTTGTTGGCAAACAATTGTATTCCAAAGAATGTCGGGGTTTAGCAATCCAGAAGAGTGGGACTGATTCTGGTTGACCCTTATAGGAATAGGGACAGTGCCGAGCTGCTGCTGCCGGCCTGGTGCTCTGCATCATGACCACTTTAGGCATACGTGGTTGCTTCGTGTTTGCTTATGCAAGCATTAAAAGCGTACTAGCACTTGTTTCTATTTCAGTGAAATCGTGCCTCTTTGTCAAGAAATTGGGGCGGCTGAGGTTTGCTTGCCCTTAAGCATTCTGTTAACACGCTTGCAAAAAATTATTTTAAAGGGACGCTAAAGACTGAATGACGTTCTAAATGAAAAGTCAGGCCTCTCAAATCTGTTTTGGCTCTTCTTTGGCAGCAAGTGATAGTTCGCTTGTTTAGAAGCAAATCAAGCTGATTTCGCTAATAGCGGCCATTGTGGACAACGGGGTCACTGCTACACTGCCACTTCCCTAATGTTTCTCTTGTGTGCAGCAAAGTTAGCTGCCTGGGCAGGCATCTGTGTTTGTCTTTTGTCCAGCTATTCTTCTTCTTCCGTTTTTGGCCACCCTGTGGAGTGTACTGTGGTTGTGCATTAGAATCGCAGTGGCTTCACCCCGCCTCCCTCAACCACCTGGCCTGGTTGGCACTGCACTGGGCCCGGGTACAGGACAAGTCCAAGGAAGCGGAGCAGCCCTGCTTCGAGGTTAGCAGTGCCCCCCTCCTCCTCCCCATCGCATGAGTGCTCCTCCCCGAGATGCCCACCTGCCCGTTCCCGGCTGCAGGTGCGCGTGTTTGAGAACCTCCAGCGGCGGACCCACTCGTTCAACACGGGTGCCTCGGAGACCCTGAGCCAGATGGACGCGGTGGCCTTCCTCGAGGCCACCTGCTTCTGTGCGGCCCACACGCTGGCGCAGAAGGGCGTGCGCCCCTCCCAGGGACCCCTGGGCTCTCCCCCGCACGTGGGCATCCCGCTGTGCACGGGGCCCCAGGCCGAGTGGTGGAGTGCCGCCTACCGGCTGCACACCAGCACGGCCAGGTGAGGGGGACCTCCCATCACGGCTTTGCCCCCGTGGGGGAACCTCGTTGGTACATAGTCAGTGTCCCAAACTCTGAATCCATAGGACCGTCCTGTGCATAGTGTTGTTGCCTGCATCAGGCAACGCGGGGAACGTGGGTCTTAGAATGGTAAAAAATCGCGAAAAAAAATGCATTTTGCGAAAAACACATTTTTGAAGTCTTTATACTTTCAAGCACCTACTCTGGAAGTTTCAATGCTGAATTTGATCGGGAAGAATATCGAAATTGACTTTGAAAACGCAGCGGGAGCCGCAAAATGCCGAAAACCAGGCTAAAAAAGGTCGACTCGAAGCTGACTGCCGGCAACGTGCCCCCACCCCCCCCCCCCCTTTTTTTTTTTGCAGGCGCACGTTTGTCGCTGCAGTATTTTCAATTCGGGTGCAGTTTCTCTGGTGCTAGTGACTGTGGTTCTGTCGCGTCTTTTTGCCTCGTACCACAATGCTTAGATACCTTTGCCTCAATGAATTACTTGCGGCAAGCGTACGAAAAGCCGACGGAAGGCGCCGTAGACGGCGGCCGTGCCGAGATCACCTGTCATGTACACATCTGGTCCGGGAAGCGCCGCGTAGAAACATCTAGATTTAGTTAGCTGTTGTGCGTTGGTCTTATTTGTGCAAAAAAGTCTGTAGCACAATATCTTCGTGCTTTTCTTCAGTTTGCATAGACGTTGAAGGAAGTGCAAAGTCAGCAGAAAGTTCAGTTCCAGCACTGTTTACAAAGGTTTTTCATTACTTGCATAGAGCTTTCCAGGCTATTTTTGTTGCATGGTCGCGTACTTGGTTTATTTTATTGAGGAACAGAGCGACATGGCGCTTTTTATATTGTGGCTATGCTGCAGCAAGAGTTAGAAACTAAAGATGCATTTTTCTCTCTTATTTTACGACGTCATGCTCTGCCTTACCGAGTGCCGTTATCTGGCTTTTGATCGAGGATGATAAGACTGGTATCATTTCATTTGCAATAAATATATCAAGCAGCTGATGCTGTTTGTATCACTCTGGCATTGATCGCCAAATTGTAGTCCACCTGCAGCTCTGCAGTTTATTTTGAGAAATCACACTCTTCCTTACGGGGTGTTCCCTTATCTTACACTTGAGCCAGACCAACAAAACTGGTATAATTTCATTTGTATTGAATTGGTCTAGCAGCTTATGCTATTTGTATCACTCTGGCATTGATCACCAAAGTGCATTTCACCTACAGCCTTGCTGTAGGTTTGAGATGCATTGCAGAACAATCTCTAGTTCTGGGTGGCTGCTGTGCTTTAGTCTCATATCAGCAGCACATGGTATTTGTGCCTTTCTGTATCCTGAAAAGACACTGAGATAAAAGGTGAACGAGGATCGATACAGTTTCTTAAGTATAACAGTATAAAATTTAACTTTCCTTCACAACGTGTACTGTATTCGCATGATTTACGTCAGTCTTTCCATAGTTATCCTGGTGTTACAGTCACATACTTGGTGTGCTTTTCTTCGTGAAGAACAGGGCTACAAAATGATGCTAATTATATTGTAGCTAAGCTGTAGCAAAGGTTACCATGATCTGAAACCTCAGATGCATTTTTCTCGGTTTCTTTTTTTGCAAGACCATGCTCCACCTTATGGGGGGTTTTGTAATGTTGCTCTTGGGCTAGGATGACAAGACTGGTACCATTGTATTCGTATTGAATTGATCTAGCAGGTGATGCTATTTTTATTACTGTCATTGTTTACCTATTTGAAAAAGTTAATAAAGGTGGGGCAATTTTATACAAATTGTTGATATTAAATGTACGCCTCTTTCATGCTTTGCAAAAGTCTTTGAAATGAATAAAAATAGCATAGCCCCCCAGTGTAGACCTTTGGCATTATGTCCGTATAAATCATCATGGAGTTTGCTAAAGCGAAATTGCTCTAAACTCCCGTAAGAAATGCCTCAATAAATTTTAAAGCGTATTTTTTGAACAAATGTAGATATGTCAAAAGAAATTACATATTTGAAATCTGTAAAAAAAACTCATCAAGCCCCCGTGCTGCCTGTAAAAAGCTCGTGTGTGTGTGGAGGGGGTGTGTGTGCGTGTGTGGCCTTTGTAGCAGCACGTTGTGATGGGGCTTTGACGCAGGGACAAGATGGCTGACTTGAGGCGCACTGTGCAGAGGGGACTTGAGGTGATCCGAGGAATCGGTAACCATGGTATGGACCTTGCACTGGTCGCCCACCTGGCACGGACGTTCACCAGCAAGGTGGGTCGTGCAGCCGGCCGCCCGAGTTCGCAGGTGGGGTGCTGCCTTTCATTGGGACTGTGAAAGCATATTGTGGAAAAGCAGTTTTCTTGGGTCACAACCACTTATGTTGGTTTGCAATTGGAGCCTGCAGAGCCTGGTCTGAGTACAACCATTACCGTATTTACTCGCATAATCCTCGCACTCGCGTAATCCTCGCACCCCTAATGTGAGCCACCAAAACTTCGATTTTTTGGTTCCTCGCATAATCCTCGCACCCCCAACTTTGCAGCGGCGAAAGTTGCCTGCTCGCGAAACCAGCATGGTGCACGCGCTCCAACGCGCGCCCTCCCCCGCCGCCTCTCCGTTCGGCGGAGAGCGCTGTGTATCCAAGGCCATCCAGGCGCCCTAACAACCTGCATGGCTACTCCCTAACAGGCGCCCTAACACGCTACTCACACTGTACTTGGGCTGGTTTCGCGTGCGCGCAACTACACTACGTTCGCGCAGCCCGCTGTTGTGTCGCCGTCGTGGTCCCGCCGTTGAGCGGCAGCAGTCAGTGAGTCACTCGCGTCAGTGGTGGATAGCTCGCTGCCGTTTTGAGAACTTTTTGATCTAATTGTTTTGTGCTTGGTGCTGCTTCGCCATGGGGAGGAACGCCAGCTACACTGCCGCTTTCAGATTGAAAGCGAAAGAGTACACGATCGAACACGGCAACCGTGCCGCAGGCAGGCACTTCGGCGTCACCGACTTCAACGAGCGTTACTGGAGCAGGGCACGCACATACGACGACTAGAAAGGGCACGCGCCAGAAAGCAAAGGCGGCAATTTCATGATCGCTGATCGACGAGAGACTGTTTACGTTGTAAATAATAAAATAAAAAGAAATAGCTGCTGTTGGCAACACTGAGCTTACCTATACAAAAAACGACCGCTACATTTAGCGGGACTGGCATAAGGCAAATTGGCAACACTGTGCACCGGATTTTTTTTTCCCGCATAATTCTCGCACCTCTAAGTTTGCATTGACTTTTCCGGAAAAAAAGTGCGAGGATTATGCGAGTAAATACGGTAGTATGAATTTGGAAGCCTGTGCTTTAACGGCAAAATAGTTCCCGGCATCCTCCTTTTTTTGTTTCTTTTTTTTTTTTTTTTTAACCACTTGTTTCCATGTCTGATTGTGGGACACATCAAGAGTAGGGGTGTGAAAATATTCGAAATTTGGAATACGAATAGAATATTTTCGTTATTTGAAGCATATTTGATTTGAGAAATGCATATTGAAAAGTTCCCGAATATTCGGCTACGACTGAATATTCCAGAAAAGCAGCAAATGTTCCCTCAAGTAACGAATTATATGCGCGCTACGCATTCTACTAAAGGCCCAACTGCATGGTCCCGTAATTATCGGCATACTCGCCAATTGGTGTAAGCGTGCATAGAAGTACACGCAGTGTCGCACTATACTGGCGAGGGCGAGCAGTCCCACGACAGTGGCCGTAACCGGGCTGGCCGAGGGCGCGCCGGCCACTGGACGGCCTAGGCCTTACGCCGCTCAGCCCACTTTCACTGAAGCTTGCCTTTTATTTATACGCATTAAATTGCCTTCGAACTAAGAACGATATAGTTCAGATGTTTTTTAATGCCACCTTATTTTGAACATGGGTGGAAACGCCTCCCTGCCTCGCCACAGGCCACTTGTTCGGGCGGTTGGAACTGGCCATAGCATGCGGTGAGCACAGGGGCAGGGAGCACATATCTGCGGTTCGTACAGATTAGATTTGTTACAGTTAATACAGACTACAGCACCAAAGGCGCGTGCCAATTCCCTCACTGCACACCAGAGTATACCCTTTCCATGTGCACTTACACCAAGCTGCATCGATGCGTGTAATTACTCTATTCCAACGAGCACATTTTTGTTCGGGAAAATGCACCTCAGAATGGCATGCACGCGTTAGAAGCGAAACTGGCCGAACCGTAGCGGGGCAACCATGGTAATACATTCGCGCATACAAAATTGCACGGCCCGCTGCCACACCAAAAATTTTAAAAAACACAATCGAGGTACAGTCTACGCTCGTTACAGCGGATCCGGCACCAACGGACTTCCGGTTAGACCATTTCTGTTGATTTGTTTGGTCCCCATGCATTTGAAATGGAATCCACTCCGCTCATAACGGACCCGGCTACAGCAGACTAAATTTTAGACGAAAATTGGTTCTACTGAATGTTTATAGAGGACTTACGCGGGGCCGGCACCCAATATGCTTTTTATTTGTTTAGTTTGGAAAGAAAACTGTTATGTCTGGCAGCGTTGTTGGCAGCCGGGTCGTTGGCTCAGCCAAGCCAAGCCAGTGCCAGTGGCTTTTTTGTGTGTGTGTGTCCAGCGGTATGAGCGGCAAGGTAGCTGATTTCACAATCGGAAAAATTAAGCATAATTAACGCTGTCGAAAATGGGGAAAAACAGGCTGACATCACCACAAGTACAGGCCTGTCTAAGCAGATGATCCGCTAGACCGTCAAGAATAAGGCCGCTTGCCGATAAACGCGACTCCAGTGAGATGGAACAACAGCGCTATCGAATACGCGAAGTTCTGCACCCGGAGTCTAGTCTGCCTTTGTCACAGTTTTTATGTAATAGAGAACTCTGGTTCAGTGAATTTCGGTCTTTATTATTTTCACGCATGCATCGTTCCCGTTGAGTTCGGTGAGAAAGGTAAGAAATGCCTCAAGTAGGGGGTTGGTTCCCATCCATTGTGTGCAATCTGCAGGTGGCCGTGCGCAGTCCAACTGGTCTAACATTTGATTTAACAGCTGTTCGTGATCAGATTATTTTGTATCAGCTATTTTAATGACCAGTCTAAAATTAAAAATGGGGAAGCTGCCTTGGAGGAACGTCAGGCAGCGATCCGATTTGTTTGGCGAACGGTTTCTGAAATTCTGCCTCGTCACGAAAGATTTCAAAAGAGCCTAGCTAATTCCTATGGCCATGACTGATTTTTGTAGCTGGTTAGCGGTCGGATACTGCATACTTCGGCTACAGCGGGCGTTTTTTTTTTTTTCTTCCGGATTAAGAGGGTCCGTTGTAACGGGTGTAAACTGTATATCTTTTCGCCCAGGAGAAAGGCACCTTTTGCATCCACATATCACTACACCAACGCCAAACAGCATGCATGCGCACACGCATGCACCATGATAATACGTTCGTGCGTACAAAATTGCGTGACCCACTGCGACACCAAAAATTTTTAAAAATGCAATCAAGGTTTGTCTTCTTGTGCAGAACGAAGGCACCTTTTGCATGCACGGTATCACTACACCAACGCCAAACCACATGCATGCATGCATGCATGCCCGCAGGCACTAAAAATAAAGATGCTCTTTCGGTTGGTGCTGGCGTGTTATGTGGAAGGCACTAAGGTCGTGTGCTACCATTGGGGGGGTCTCTCCACCCCCTTGACAAAAGAGACAAGAGCAGCTGATGGAATATCGAGCACAGTGCCAATTTCTACAAGGGATGGAATTGCTACTCCCTAGCAGCCTCTTGCTGAACATCTTTTATTTTTCTGCGTTATGGCCACTAGAGTTTGGAATTGTGGTGGCCCTAATGCGTGGTTTGCCATACGGTATGTCGTGTTTTGAGGGTGTCCAGACCCTTCCTAGTGCAATAATAAATAGTGTTCTGAAAGCCATACGCCGCTTGTTCTGCGAAGGGAATTTTTTGCGGTTCTCTTTTGTTATTGTTTTCTTTATGCAAAAGCCTTGTCAGGGAGCGCAGGATGTGCACACCTTCCAAGAAGTTGGAGCTGCTAACTTTTATTATTCTGCAGGGTAATTTGCTGCCAGTGCATTACCCCACGTCTATCAGTTTATGCAACAATTTATATTAAAAAAAGTATCAGAATCTATTGTTACTTCGTGTTTTGCAACTTTTAATTACTACGCACATTCAATTTTTGATTTGATATTCGAAGGCAGTGTTTTGCCTTATTCATATTTCATTCGTATTCAAAAATGTCAATATTTGTGCACCCCTAATTTAAGAGAGTCCTTCTTCAGTGTGATGGCAGGTCTAGTACGAGGCTGGCTGCTTTCTTTTGTGGCATTTGTGGTATCCAGAAAAGCACTACCGCTATTTGACGTTCCCTCTGAACCTGGCCCTTGCCTTCTGGCTGCAGTCGTCGTCGAAGCGTGCCGAAGGACTGGAGGAGGAGGCGGGGGCCTTTGACGACCAGGCGGCCCGCTACTGGGAGGTGCTCCTGTCCATGTTGGAGCGGGCGAGCGGCACCGTCGGCAGCCCGTCGGCCGCCTACAGTCGGCTGTTTGGGGCGGTCAGCAGTGGCGTGGCGAGTCCCCAGGAAGTGCAGTCTCTGAAGCAGGAGGCCAAGACCTTCCTGGCTGTGCGGGCCATGAATGCGGACTGCCTGAACGAGGCAATCGACATGCTCTCCGAGCTCACCACTGCACAGTCTGCCTTCTACACAGCCCTGGTGAGTGGGGGTCGGCTGCTGGGAGGCCTCCTCTTTGGAGCATGTGTGGCGCTGCTCTCTCTGCTTGTTGGTAGGCTTGCGCGAATAGTGATGTTTTAGTTCGGAGCGAATTGTCCTTGGGTTCAAATACTGTCAAAGTGAATTCGAATAGTGTCGCTGAGCTTCCTGTCACTGAGACACCGAGCTTCCGGGCCTTGGCCAACAACAATTTTGCCTGCTCCCAAACCCATGTGGCCTGTTCCACCCCTGGGATACCCAGTGATTATCACCCTCCCCCAAAAGAAATGAAGGAAGCTCGCACTTACAGCAACAATGATAGATTAAAGGTCTTTGCAGCAGTAAAGAAGCAAATTGGCTGCCATTGTGGACTTAAGGGGGGACGCGGGGATCAGATTGTGAAAAGTGACTAAAAAATCGTTTTTTCGGAAGTCACATTTTCGGATTGCACGTTTTATATTCTATGCGTTCACAAAGTTTCCCAGCCGTAAACGATCGCGAAGTGCCAAAGAAAAATATTTATATCGGCTGAGGTGGCAAAATATTTTCTCAAAATGACGAAAACACGGCAATTTTCGCAGCGCTGTATCTCCGGAACGACGCCACTGGGCGCCGCCATCTTGGTCGCGTTAGATCGGCCGACTCTTTAACTTTCATTTCCCGGTCGCTCCTTCTGTCATCGCTGGCTCATAAACGCACAAACGGCAGAAAGAGAAAGGTAGTGAAACGAAGAAACCGATAGATTGTAACACGCGATTGGCTGTCCGGCCTCCTTTTTTGTTACGGCTCTCCTGATTGGGCGTCGCCATGACAGCAAAAACATGGCCGCCGCGCTGCTGCGCATTTTACGCTGACTCGCTCCGCCGATGTTTTCAAAGTTTCCCGGTCGACTCGTGCAGTTTACTCGTTTTATCTGTTGCGGTACTGAACAGTGGCATTACTGTTATTGCGGCGATAATGCTTGAGATCGTGCGCCAGATAGGGAAGTGCACGGCTCGAAAGATGCATCGAAAACGTGCCCGCGACATCGCCGTGGTCTGTCCTTGAGTGAGAAGCGCGGTCCGTGCGTCTACAATTGCGGTTCGTGAAGCGAACTTTTGGACGCATTGCGGGCACTGCGATGTTATAAAACGCCGAGTTATTGCTGTGTTTCACAACGAGCTCGCGAGCTTCGAGAATGGAATGACCGACTCGCCAGAAGTTGCGGCGCGCGCTGCATTGGCACGACGTGTTCGGGCAGCGGCCGATAGCGGGATCGGTTGCTATTGCACGCGAGTAATAATAATCGATGTACGTGAAGTGAAATTTAATGGGAAAAGCGAAGTGGCCAACCACAGCAAGGTTACCTAAATTACGATTGTGGGGAACGTGCGCGTAGGGGATTGATTGTAAGAGGGGGGGGGGGGGGGGTGCAATGAACTCAGCTTATTTGAGAAACTTTTGCCGTGACTCTAAACTAGTTCGTACAACGAAGTCGGGGATTACAAAATTATATTTTCAGTGTTAAATAAATTAGAAAAGACGCCGTAAGGCTGCAGCGTTTTACATTTCGATATTTTGATTGGGTTTTATATTTTTTCAATGTTTGCAATTCTGTTGTCTATTTTGCAATGATTGATTCGCCTGAAGGTGAAGAGCATGGTATGCTAATAATAATCAATGTTGTAATTGTGTAAAAGAACTATATTCTGCTTTCAAATAGCTCATCTTATGCTTGTGATGCCCAGATATAACTTTTTGACACTGAACACCCTCATGTACTAAGCTGTATCTTCAGCAAGGTTATGACACCCAGAACTCTGCTGAAAGTCTGCTGGAACATTCATATAAAACGAAACCATGCCTTACTCTTCATCTTGGAGACAGCTATGCATTAGGCATACATCAAGTAAAGTATAGGTACCCTAGTAGCCCATACTGAACTTTGTGGTACACTAGGTGTAAAACTGGTGCTTCTGCCATCTGAAGGCCTGCACATGAAAACCTTCAATTGGCCAGGAAGGCCTCCCAGATGCACCAAATCAAAGGGCAAGGGTCTTTGAGGTTGTCCCCAAGCAAGGACAGCAAGGACTATGCTGCTGCTGCAGTTTGAAAAATCGTGAAGTCTTCGTAAACTTCAAGGGACGTTTTCTCAAAAGCGCGTTTTACGAGTTCTTCGTTGCTCGTGGAAAGGATAGCATGGCAACCACTGGGTGGATTTTGACACTGTCTGTTTTATTTCCATCCTTGAAGAGTTCTGCAGGGTATGACATTCTCGGATTTTCATTTTAGGGCCTAGTTATTTTTTTATGGGACATTTACGGCTGAGTCAGCTGTATACTACTGGGTACAGGTGAAAATAATGTTCTCTGTAAAAAAAATGAAGGGTGTAAAAAAAATTCGAAGAATGTCATACCCTGTAGTGTTCTTTTGACTACAATTGAAAAGTATTCTGAACTTCCTACCATATGTCAATACCTTGCTAGGCTTTCCACGAGCGGGCAACATGTACACCTCTGTAACACAAAAACTACTGAAGGTATCATCCTGAAATTTCAAATTTCACCATTTGGAGTGTTTTTCAATGCACCTACCAAATTTCATTACTCTATGTCAAAAAATAAAAAAGTTTGCTCCGATCCCCACCTCCCCCCTTAAACCTTCGTGATGGTCGTGAAGGTTGCCTACAGCTTCGCTACCTTGAAGTCTCGCACAATAGTGTGAGCCTCCTTGATTTCTTGTTGAAGCTTTCAGCAATTTCATGGGTAATAAAAGGACGTAGAACATGTAACAGACTTCGGCACGTGCAAGTAAAGAAAGTAGTAAGGATTTTCTTATGGAACCTGTGCTCGCCCACTTTGTCTTTGATGGTGCGTGTTTGTCACTTTGTTTGTATGTGCCATTCGAAAAGCTTGCATGAAGTCGTGTACAGAAATTTTGTGCTGTTGGATGCAGCCCCATGCGCTCTCCTCCTCCCTTCTGCTGCTGTGCAGGTGCTGAAGAAGATGTCGGAGCGGGAGTTTGGCCAGCAGGGGGGCGGCACGTACCAGGCGCTGCTCCGGCGGGAGCACGAGGCCCTGGAGCTGGCCCTGGAGCGGGGCCGCCGTGAGCTTGACCAGGGGCTGGCCTCGGCCGTGCGCTCCGAGATGGAGGACCTGCAGGAGCGCTTGAGCCTGGCCAACGTCTCCAGTGAGAGGCTCCCTCCCTACCACAATACATGTGCCAGGCTGCCTGTGCAGTGCCGCAAACTCTCCGCGCATGAGCAGCACCTTTGCTTTTTTCTGCTCCCCCATCTGTGGGCCGACGTGCCAGTGGGGATATTGTGAGCTGAACACCTCTCGCTCACCGCCAGGCAGCTGTCATTGCCTGGCGCTGTTGTCAACATTTTTTTTCCGCTGGAATCATTGGCATCAGCGGGGAAATGAGAGCCAGCTGGTGCTCCGAAATGGCCGACATAAAGTTGCTAGAGGGGTTAGAAAAATGCACCGCGAGGTAACGAGAAGCTGTTACTTCAAACTTCAGGCGATGATTATTTTCCTGAAAGTGGCCTTTGTGCATGTGCTTGTGGGCTTATCTTTTCTATCACATCATTGCCTCGTGTCACACATAACACAACAGCTCTTTCTCTGATATTCCTTTGCCAAAAAAGGGGAGCTTATGCACCTGCTTTCTTTCTGGAGATAACAAAGTGCTCTGGAAATCATCCAGTCTGTTAAAACAGAAAAGAGCAAAGTACACACCTTGTTCGCAGAAATTGCGCTGATGATGCTGTAGTCTGTCAGGCACCCTGCAGTCGCTGCTGCTTTTACTGCTGCACAGTGTTTGCATGTCCTTTTACACACCAATGTGTCTGGAGAGTTGTTTATTGCTTTTCGTTGGGGAATGTCCTGTGCTGTTCATATCCTTGCAGATGCATGGCGGCTTGTACGGTGCCGATAGGGCACTGGTGTCCTCATGCGCATGTCACTGGAACCACAACCAGCGGCTGCTTCCAGTCGTGCACTCCTAGCCTCCATTATGAAGCTCCCTATAATTGGCATGGCTGCTTCATTCGGGAAGCATTATCTCCGCAAATGGAGAGCCAGTCACTGGACACTGTTGACCATCTGGGGCTTGCATGGCTCTAGCAGCAGCCAGCAAGCCGCTCCTTAGCAGTTCCACCCTCCTCCTTTCAGCAGTTTTTGAGTATGCTAAGTTACATCTAGGTGCCACCTTAGTTGACATCGTGAGGTACATTCAGCATAGTACAGATGTCCAGGGACTCTAAGCAGGGGCTCTCTAGCAACTTGGAATATAAGCTGACCCCTTAAGTTTAGGTGGAAAAAAAAAAAAGGAAAGTGAAAATCGCCGAACGCATTTATTCTTAGAATGGCACCACTCAACCACCATCGAAGCCGCAGTCTCATTCGTCAGAAGTACCACTCTCCTCAGAAGACAGTCGCTTTTTGCTGGCCGCCTCCCACAGTGTGTCATCTTCAGTGTTGTTGAGAGAGTTACTGAAGCAGCATTCATTAATGCATTCTGCACCGTCACGTCTGGCAAAGAACACCAGGTGGAGAGCACCCGGCTGCAAATGGTTCTCAAGCAGAGGTCTCTGCAGGTGGCTCGTTGGAGTCTCCGGGCTATCGCTAGACATCCACCCTTGGTACTCCAGCCATACTTGGTCCTTGAACGGCTTGTTCAACATGATGTCAAGCAGCTGGAGGGTGGACATCACACCATCTAAAATAATGTCTAGGTCCATTTTTTCATCACAGAGAACGCGTTTCACAGCTTCGGTGAGGTGTCCATGAAATGCGTCCAAAACCAGCATGCGCCGAGGCCGGCGGTTCCAGACCACCCGGATCCATTCCAGCATCATGGCCTTGTCCATGTAGACCTTTTCGTTCATGAGAACGACAAGACCTGGTGGGGATGCTTCCTTCGGCCAATTAAGCAATATATAAACCGACGTCAATTCGGAACGCATGTACGTGCAGCTTCTCCAGTTGTGAGCGGAGGGCAGGATTTGTGAGCAAAACTCAGAAGTCTCAAAGTGATGCCGAGGTGCAGAATATTGCAGAAGCAGACGACGCGCGCGCCACCGGATGTTCTTGCAGACGTCCCTGAGAAGCGAGGCATCATGGACAGTCCCGCTTGCGCGGTGCGATAAGGTGAACGAAATGAGGTATTGCGGCGTGGGCGAAAATGCGGTTCTAATTTGCAATAGCTCCACTAGTACGCATCGCTTTAGCAAAATTCTTGAAGGAGGTGATTACTAGGACATTGATTTACCTGAAAATGTGAACACCCATGTATCAGTAAAACCTCTTTCAGGACCTCTTTAAATGCAGCCGAAATCTGCCTGCGCATGATGCCAGTCGTTATTCGACATGATAAAAAAATAAAATACCTAGCAAATCAGATGTGGTGTTGATCCAAACAGAAATGTCACGACAGGTTGATGCACAAGCATAAGTTGGATGCATAAGTTGGGTGTCAAAAAACACAGCAACAACCACAAAAATGCCCTGTATTGGCTTTGGATACAGCTGCATGCAGCTATGACAAACATACACGCTACAGGTTGCCAGACGACTCGCATTCGGCTAAAGACCGCTATGTAGGATGAGGGGCGACTTCAGCTTGATTTCTGACATATTTGGGTTTATACGGTAATTCTAGGCCCCGCTTCTTGCCAGACATCCTGAACAGGGTGCTTTGTATTCTCAGAAACCAAATAATGAAGTTCAGCGCGGTGGTTTTTTCAAAATTTAAAATTCGGTGCTATTTTAGGTGTGTTGAGACGTGACGTTGCACTAGTTACACCGGACTAAAAACAAATCTCTCAAAGCCGGTGTTGTGCAGAATCCTCTTCCACAGCCTGTTTCATCTTGTTATAGAATGCCACAGGGGTGGATAAAAGACAAAGTCTGTGGGACTAATAAATCTGGAATGAGCGTCTTCTGAGAATGAGCTTGCACCACGGCCATGCCAGTGTATTTAAGAAGGCAGTTGTAACTTTTGCTCGCGTTCTCTCCTCCCTCCCCCAGACGGCTCCCTCGGTGGTGAGGCTGCTGAGGAGCCAGCTTCGTGGATGCCAGACGCTTCACCATTTCGGTCTGCGCACACAGGCCTTGTGCAGGGTGCTGCCAGGCACAGCAGCACTCCGAGGACTCACCCTGCGGTTCATCGGCTACGGGATGAAGGGGCCCATTCAAGTCAATCTGAGGTGGGGCACCATTGGGTCTGGTAGCTGTGCGTGTTCCTTTTTCCCCGTGCATGTTCTGTCACTTTTATGTGCAGTTACCTTTTCACCGCTTCAGTATTTGGGGGGCGGCTCTTTTTTCTTTTTTTTAAACGCATACGAGTACGAAGACAATAATTTGAGTTGTTGGTCGCATATCTACTACTATGGAACCTGGGTATATGGAAATATTGCATATATCGGAACAGTTTAACTCTTTCACGACGGCGCCATAGGCAATCGGAAGCCAGCGTCTGATGATTTTAAATCTCCCGCAAAATCTGGAACCCGCGCTCCACAGACAGCTATCGCCATCTGGTGTGTTCATTGGCAACTTCTCTTTCAATTTCGGTTTCATTTGTTTGTGTCTCGTGTGGTAGCGGCGTAGCAAGAGAAATTTGAACCGAAGGGGGAGGGCAGGAGGAGGAAAAATGGCGTCGGGTTCGCGCCGCGCTCCGCACAGTCGGACTGCTGTAGCAAGCACTTCGGCAGCTCCTGCTGTCGATTTTTCCGATTCCAGCAGCAGTGAGGGGTCAAGCAATGATGTGGGATCTTCAGATTTTATTTAGGACGACGAAGCTCCTGTTCAGGTGCCTCGCACTTCAACAAACGCTGGCAGGTAATTTCGTTGTAACTCCGCGCTGTATTTATAAACAAAACGTGCTTCTTATCTGACGACTGCAGTTTTAATTTTGTGTTTAGGGTCTCGACAACGTACGGCCAGGATATTTTGCCAAATGCACCGCACCATATCGCGCTATCACCTTCAAGATAACCTGGCGCTCGTGTCAGATTAGCGCTGCAGCGTTCAGGTGCGACGCTTGTCGAAAGCGCTCGATTTTTTCGATTTTTTTTTCTTGTTTTTTACCACCGAACTGATAAGGATTTTGTGCGAGGACACAAAAGAGTATACCGTAATTACCCGATTCTAACGTGCCCCCGATTCTAACGCGCACCCGATTTTCCTGACAAAAAAACCGAAAAAACTTGCACCTCCGATTGTAATGCGCACGGAACTGTGTGAGCAAGAAAAATGAATGCGAGAGAAACGGGTGATTTATTTCCCGAAGTAATCTCACTCATCTCTCTCCTCGTCGCTCTGCGCTGACCACAACATCTCGTCCTCGGTGCCGTCAAGCACGTTCGCGATGCCACACTTCTGAACTAACGTTCAACCATGGTCGATGGGATCGTGGCCCACGCCTCACACGCCCATCCCACGAGCTTCTGCAGAGGCGCGGGCTTCAGCCGACCGCTCGTTTTGAACGCGTGAGAGCCGCTGCTGACATTGCTGTTATCAAGCGCGCAAGTGGAACGATTTGACGATTTGTGTGAACGGCGATAGAAAAGCCTAAGCGCCTATGCTTCCTGCGTCCGAAAAATAGTTGCTAAAAGCTTTAGCGCCGTCTTGACATGGTGATGGCGATGGGTGGGAGGAAATTTCCACTGTTTCGATTTAGGTTTCGTATCCGATTCTAACGCGCATGTAATTTTTCGACCTATTTTTCCGTAAAAAAAGTGTGCGTTAGAATTGGGTAAGTACGGTACTTGGATGCACATTTTACAGTCTCACTCACCCTTGAGTACCCTCGCGGCGTGGCACAGCCGTCAGTTGCGCTAGGTTGACGGGCCCTCAAAAATCCAAAACTTGGTGTACACTGTTGATTTATATATTGAATCATAGCCAAGGAACGTAGGAACAATTTGTATATCTTAAAATACCTGAAATAATTTTTAGTCTCGGTAAAAGTGCCGATTTGTGTTTTTCGTACACTTCAGGGATTGTTTCTGATTACTTGACGAATAAACTGTAAGTAATTGTACCTTTAACAAAACTGCTGCTTTGTGTTTGGAAAAGCAATCTATAAGCTACAATTCATGCATAGCAAGGCTACGTGTGTCCAGTAGCTCAAGAGAATAAAACGTTTTTGTGGAAGCACCTAAAATCGGCTGTTTTTCCGCCGTAACGAAAGAGTTAAGCATTCCTTGAAATCCCATGGATTACGCAGCTTCCAACCTTCATAAACATTGTTTTTTTTTTTTTTTTTTTAAATCCGCATATTTGTATTTTGTGTTTGCAAAGTTTTTTCGCCGAAAACCGTTGCAAACTTCCATTAAAAATACTTATTTCAGCTTGGAGGGAAGAACCGGCAATTTTAGAAGCGCTGTATCTCTGCAACCACCCTACTGGGCGCGGCGGCCACTTTGGTATCGTTAGATGGACCAAGTCACCATCTTCCTCTTTATGTCGCCGCTCTCTCAAATGTACGAACAACAGAAAAAGAGACTCTAAAACAAAGCCAGCAATAGATTCTAAAGCACTATAGGCCCTTGGGTCGGAACTCGCTTAATTAAACGGCCTTTCTAATTGGGCGTTGCTACAGCAATGCAAGATGGCGGCCGGGTGTATTGTTTAGGTCGTATGCCGAGCTCATTTTTGCTGCTTTGGTCAGGCGAGTTTCTGCTCAGTCATTTTATTTGCCCTGTCTGAGATCATGAGTCAGGTCATGGGAGGTTGGATGGCTCGAAAGGCGGAGGTCATCGAATGCTTTGTGGTGCGCGTGACTTTCATGGCCCGTCTCCGCAGTGGGAAATGCAGTGCGTGCATTTGCATTGATGTTAGTGAAGTGAACTTTTAGACTCGTTTCCTTTGTTACACACTTAGTTTTTCTGTTTTTGACAGCGATCTCACTAGCCTTGGGAAAGGAACAATCTAGCGTCGAACGCTGCGGTGGGCACGGCATTGCCGTGGCATGTGGGGGAATTGCCTGGTTGCACAACCGGTTACGGTTTGAACACGAGTAGTTGGGATTAATGCCTGCGACGTTAAAGGAGTCATGCAGAGAATACACAAGTTTGCCTCATTCGATAGATCCCCTCGTTAAAATACAACACTTATAGCATAGGCTTCACTCAAATAAGCTGTATAATTAGGAAAAAAGGGAATGGCAATGTCACCCACTAGCTCATTTCCCTCGACAGAACCGATGATGTCATGTGTCCACCTGTGCGCTTGGCTGAGCTTCCGATGGGCATATTTTATATTTGGAATAGTCGATATGTTGAACTATTTCGCTATCCCATTGGAGTTCGACATATCGGGGTTTGACTGCGTTTCTTTTCTCATTTACAGTGATATGAGATTTACAGTGAAATCTCAATGATACAAATTTCACGGGGTCACATGAAATATTTGTATCAAAGCATACACAAAATGAAAGATAAATAAATTTTCTTGCGGGGGAAAAATTCCTTATATCCGCCTGTATTTTTTTTTTTTTTTTTACTAAGATCTTCAATGAACAACTTCTCTGGAAGGCATAAAATTGCGTGCAAGTGATTTCACGAATGTTTTCGCCTGCCACTGCACGCTTCGGCAGGCTGAGCGCCAGGTGCGTTTCAGTGATCGTGGGCGACCCTTCGTGGCTGCTGCCATGGTCGTCATCATCTTCATCGATGGTCATGTCGGCAGCAAACAGCAGGCCGGCAAACGCCGTGCAAGCGTGCGATCGCGTGAACCTCCCTGAGCCGAAATGCGCCAGCAAACACAAGTCGACAGTACACATACAGAAAGCCAGAATGACAACAAGCGTCCCGTTAAAAAAAAAAAAAAAAAAAAAAAAAAAAAAAAAAAAAAAAAAAAAAAAAGCAAGGGTTTAGCTTACATGATGTGGGGTTTGGTTAGGGGGCATGCTGCCCTCACCCAACACCAGGACTGCAGGCTGGCTCGACTGGGTGACTCAAGGACACTCTGCCTTTCTCCACTCGGCACACCGAGCATGGTCTGGTCCTCTTGACGGAGGGATCAGTGAGAGAGAGCGTAGCCGCGTGATGTAGCCGGTCGGGCTTGGCCAAATTGGATCCCGCCCAGATCGCACTCTCTCCGCCGGTTCACACGCTTTGGTCGGTCTGCGACCGCCGGCTGCTGGCGACGCATTCGTGTGATCCACAGCAGCGCGGCAACACATACAGAACAGTCAACGCTTTTTGTATTGTACGCAATGCATTTCTGCTGGAGAATATTATGAATTCATATTACACCAAAATTTGTAGCAGCTGTGATCGTATCACTGGGGTTTTACTGTGTTTATTTTGTGTGGGGAAAGTGCTTGCAAGAATGTAAAGCACAGGGTTTTTACTGTTATACTTTAAAAGTCTAATGATCAAGTTTAAGAAGTAGAGCACCACAGACATGATGACGTAACAGCTTATGAATGCATCCTCCTCTCCCCCATTGTTGGAGTGGTGCTGCCTAAAACTCGTTAGTGCAGTGGCACTTATATACGTTTAAATGCACGCTAGGAAATGAATGAGAATGTAGCTGCTTCTATAGCTAAGTTTGTAAGTGTATCGGTTGTACAATCCGAGGTTATAGGATCAGATCCCACCCGGGGCGCATATTCGTCATTTTTCTTCTTTCAGAATTTTAAACTTCTTATAACAGGAAAAATGCAACTTCTTTGCCTATGCCTTTCCTGCTGGCTCTCCTTTTGTGCTTGTGTGGGTGTGTGTGCTTGCACTCCAAACTCAACTGAGTGACTTTCACTGCATCCAAAAGGTTTGCTCAAAGGTGCCCCACCGAGTGTGGGTTTAACAGGAGCTGCCCTTGCTGTGTTTGTGCTCGCACAGGCTGCCAGCGTTGAGTCACCTGCCAGGCCTGAGCAGCAGCAGCCGCCTTCCTCCGTGAGGCTGTCGCCGGCTGCGGCTGCCGCCACTGCCTCCGCGGCCGGGACCGGGGGGGGCGGCAGCGGCTCCTCTTCGGTGGTGGCGGAGCTGGTGGAGCTGCAGCTGCGCTCACTGTCCCTGCACCAGGAGCTGGTGATGTCCCAGCTGCGCCAGATGCAGGACTCCACCCAGGCGGCCCTGCGCGAGCTCAAGGAGAGCCAGCGGCTCATGGCCGCTGACCTCCGCCACCAGCAGGCCACCATGGAGCAGCTGGCGGTCAGTCGCAGTCTCACCGCTGCTGAGAAAGGGACCCTTAGGGTCGGCTCTATCTCTGCGTCGACATGCGCAAGGCCCCAGATTCGTCGCACCCTTCTAATCTTAATCACCAAGAGTGATGTGTGCTTGCCCCGGGGGGTGGAATTTGCCCCTGCGTAGGTGCCTTGGATGGGCCGCATGTTCTCAGAGTTTATTTTCTCCTCAAATTTTTTGGCCGTCGTTTGTGTTTTTTATTTCGCTTCTTCGAGTGGGTGTTCCCAGCGGGGGAATGAAATAGGGTACGGCATTTACCGGCGCCTTTGTGGTACGGCAGCTGTGCACCCACACAGCCGCAAGATGTCACCACTCGCCAGAGTGAAACTATTCTTGCAACCAAAGCTACATTTGTAGGGAAGGGGCTGATAATATGAGTGCAAGTTGCAACAGACGCCATCTTTGATGCTGGTGGCAAGAGTCCCGCTGAGGACTTGGGGGAGGGGCAGAAATGTAATTGATGCGGTTCTTGTGGTACTGTGCAGGCTGCTCAGAGGGAACTGAAGGACAGCCAGCATGCCATGTCCGCTGATTTCAGGCAGCGGCAAGTCACCATGGAACAACTGGCGGTCAGTCACTCCTGCAGTCTGTCTCCCACTATTGTGTTATTCTTTGAATGTGTGCTTCTCTTGCTTCAGGATTTTGTTCAGTTTTATTAGTGGCATGTGGCTGTGCCTCCGGGCAGCTTACACCGAACTGCTTCAGCATATTGATTGTGCAGTTTTTTTTTTTTTTTCCCTCGAGTTCTAGCAAATACAGTCAAGTCTACTTATAGCAATGATTAAGTGCCAAGAAAAACCCATCGTTACAGCCGTTGTTACAATCAGGTTGCACACACACACACACACAAAAAAAAAGACAAAACAGAGATCAAAACATTTTTTTCTCATGCAAGCAAGGTAGTTATTTGCAGAAAAGATACTCTAGTCGGTGGTTTGTTTGCTTCACCTAGCTGAGCGAAAGGTCCTTGGTGGAAAGGAGGTCCCGAGGGGCTGTATCATGCGTTGGGCCTCCTGCAAAGACCCTACCTGAGTAGGCTGCGCAACCGAGTCGTCCAAGTATCACTGTCAGCGCTGTCTGCAGCACATATCCTTGCAATGATCGCCTCTTCAGTGAGACGCTCGGACGTTGCCAAAACATTGGCCCTGACGTCTCTTCCGCGGAGCAGTGTAGGCAGTTGAAGAGGCAACCAGTCAAATTCAAAGCGGTGCGTGTGACATAACAGGCGAACATAGGCAAACGCACGAGCGAGCGGCGCTGGCACCGGCAGCACGAGGACGATGTTAAAGCGGCGGATCCAGGAGAAGGATTTGGAAGGAAAACAGCTTTCCCCTTCCCCTCGCTTCCTCGTAACTGATGCTGTCGGCTCGTTTTCTGAGGGGTTGAAAGGATGTGAGGCGCATGCCATTGGCGCAGAAAGCAAGCGGCAACATGAATTTCCAGTGCGCGCTGTAACCGGATTGAATTATTATATCCAATATCGCGGCACTCAATAAAAGGAAAAAAGGCATACAAAAACGGACGGTGCCATATTTGTTCATCGTTATATCTGATATATTGTTATGCACAGTATCGTTATAAGTGGGCTCGACTGTAGCTCAACAAGCAGTAGTGCATGCACAGCCAACGAAGCATCAACTTGCTGAAGCGGAGTTGAAATGCCCATGAATGCCTGTTTTCTCAAGCAGGACTAAACATTTTTGTGTGCATTTAGAATTCTCAGGTGTTCGGGAATGGAAAAGCTGTGTTTAAAGCAACAAAAGGCTGCTTCCGTATCTAAGAAATAAATAAGCAATGCAGGGAAACTTGCTTTCATGTTGTAGTCTGCCGGGAGAGTATGCTTTGCATTCCAGCCAACTTTCTCACAAAGCTCTGTCAAATGCAGATATCTTGGAAAAAATTCTACTAGCCACTGTGTATGACAACCCTGTCATTACGCTAACTTTCAGTTACCGTATATACTCGTGTAAGGGCCGCACTTTTTTTTTCGAAATTTTTGCTTGGTGCGGCCCTTACACGAATCAGGTCGATGACAGCTCACCCAAAGTCTGCACTGTTTCCTCAACGGTAGCGGAGTACAAGAGAGTCACAAATGACATGCCACAAATGTTTTTATTACAATTCCATCTTGCTATCGCTCTCCTCATTCTCGGAAGAGCTCACCTCGGCGTCGGCGTCCTCCCAGAGACGGTCATCTTCAGTACCGTTCACGCAGTTCAAAATTCCAGTCACCTTGAAGCTTTTCGCGACTACTTCAAACGACACGGCACTCCACGCGCTCAAAATCCACTCACACACTTGTTGGAGCGATGCCCGCTTCAGCCGTCCTGTAGGGGTCTTCTCATGATGGCCTCCAGCCATCCATTCCGAGTAGCATTGGCGAAATTCCGATTTGAACGGACGGTTGACGCAGACGTCGAGCGGCTGCAGCACACTCGTCAGTCCTCCAGGAATAATGGCCAAGTCCGTACGAGTCGTGGCGAGTCGGTTTTTGACACGGTCTGTCAAGTGGCCCGAAACTATCCAGAACAAGGAGGGCTTTCCGTTGTAACAGGCCTCCAGGACTGTTTGCCCAAACGGTCTTGATCCAGTCGGCGACGAGTTCCTCGCACATCCAACCCTTTTCCTGGGCTCGTACGATGATTCCCTGAGGAAACTTCTCTTTTGGGAGAGTCTTTCTCTTGAATACGACGTACGGCGGAAGTTTTCTGCCGTCTGCCGCGATGCACAGCATCACAGTGCATCTTTGACGTTCTGCGCCGGTCGTGCGCACAGACACTTTTCGCCCCTTTCAAATCCACTGTGGTGCTTTTTGGTGTGTCGAACCACACTGGAGTCTGGTCCGCATTCCCAATCTGGTCCGCATTCCCAATGCTCCCTCCTCAGACCATTCACAAAGCGATGGAACTTAATCACATGGCTTTCGTACTCGCTTGAAAGCTTTTGACAAAGCGTCGTACGGCGGCGGATAGAGAGCTGGTTACGGTTCATAAACCGCGTAACCCACCCCCGACTTGCTTTCAATTGTGCCTGGGGTATTTCCATGTGGCGAGCGATGTTAAGGGCTTTCACGCGTATCATGTCAGTTGATGCGGCGTAGCCGTCCCTTCGAGTGTCGACGACATATTTGAGAAGTTCGCCTTCGAGTTCCGGGTATTTGCACTTCTTGCCGCAAAACGCCTTTCGGCTCCTGTTGGTAGCGGCGAGTGCATCTTTCTGTTTTATCCAGTAACGCACGCGCTTCTCATCCACGTCAAACTTGCGTCCAGCTTCCCGCTTGCCGTGCTCCTCCGCATATTCAATCACTTGCAGTTTAAGGGGGGACGAGGGTCTTAAAACTACCTTTTTTATTTATGGGTAGAAACTTATGAAAATTTGCACACAGATGTGCTTTTCTCTGTAGATTTCAAATATGCAATTATATTTGAGCTGGTGCTGTTAGTTCAAAAGTTATCACACAAAGTCTAAACCACAATTAGGTAATTTCTTACGCAGCTTTAATGAACTTTCGCATTGCATTTTGTCGCTTTTAATTACATGAATGGATAGCAAGAGAGTTCCCATAGCCGATGACATTCTTCGTTTTTCTCTAAAGTAACGGCATCGTAAAAAAATATGTCAAGCACAAAAGATGGCAGTATTCGATATTTTGGCTCATCAAAATAACTGCAAGTCATTATTTATGCGTAGCCTAAACAGAAAAACTAAGAATGTCATCGGCTGCCTCAGGCTGTACTGAAAAAAACGGTACCAAGATTGACCTTATGAAGCAAAAAGAAGTTTCCAAAAAGCTGCGTAAGGCTGAGGGAAGTGACCAAAAATATGAAACTGAGAAAACTGCATTTGAAGTTTGGCCATGTGTTATGAGATGAACCGTAAGTAGTGTAGCTTAAAAATTTCCCAGTAACAAAGACATGTTCTTCCCATTTTCAAATCTGTCTTTGGATTCCAAAAATGTCAACTAGAACTGGAGATACAAAAGGCCAAGTAACGGACCCCATCAGGAATTTAGCAAAATTTATCGACTTCAAATCGGTTGGCATTTTGCTAGCGTTATGAAATCTGGTGGTGTCTTGCTGGCGTCGTGAAAACTGCAACAGTCCTTCGTAAAGTGCCATCGTCCATTACAGTGCACTGTGGTACCCAGAATATTGGGTACGGAAGAAGTGTGAGGGGGAAACTTGCTTTAGGTGCCCTCCTTTTTTTGTTCTTTGGTGAGGCTATTTCATTCGCAGTTTTTATGCTGGAAGTTTGAGAGGATACAGGGGTGGGACACTGCGCAGTGCATTCTCCGCAAATGCATCATGTTGTTGGCCCTCAAAAGAGCCTTTGGGGAAAATAAATGTAGCCGAAAGGCAAACTTTCTTGGCCTATGGCTGGAAAAAGGTCGGGCGATCCTGTGACAAAGCACTCTGTTTTGAGTTCGCAACACTGAAGTTCTGAATGGGGGGGGGAGAGCTTTCACAAGTTGCAGAAAGCTTGCTGTACCAGTTGATGCCGATTTACAGCTGTCCAGGGCTGTAGTCCGCAGACCTGTCTGCCTTGTGCCGCTTGGCAAGCCTCCTCTTGCTGGCGTCGTTGCTCAAAAAGGCTGCGGTCGACTTCTTGAGCCTTTTCTTGTCCTTCTCAAGGCTCCGACGAAGGAGGCAGCTGCCTGCAGTGTAGCCGAGGCCCGCCGCAATGCTCTCGTTGGTCTCTCTCCTGCCCCGATTGAAGACCGCAACAGCTTCGGCAACTGCCCGGGTAATGCTTAGCAGTGATGCGTGCTGGTTTTTGGACGCCTGAGTCCAAATGACAGAGTGCAGGCACTCACTTGCATTCTGTGTCTTGCCATCTGCACACCTCTCCAACAAGGCCTCATCACTCAGGCGATCAAAGATGGGCTCCAGTGCGGCTCGAACAGAGTCCGGCAAAGGGTCTTTGTGTGGAGGGGGCTCCTCCCCGTTGGCGACAGCACGGTTGTACTTGCACCACGAGCTGGGACCATCAGGGCACAAGCTGTGGTCGGGAGCACCATCTGTGGAGGCCATGTGGCGAAGTGTGGCTTGCACCGCCTTCTGCATTGCCGGCACGTCATGAGCATGGCTGCGGAGGGCATACCCATAGTAGCTAGAGATTTTTCTGATTTTTTGGTCCGTTAGCTTTCCTCGGCCCCCAAGCGTTACACCCTGGGCCTTCTTTTGTTCACGTACACTTCTCAGGGCAGTGTGCATACGCTTGCACACATGGTTGATGCAGTCCTTTTTTTCTATGGGAATAAACCCATAGACACCTTCTTCCTTCAAGCCGTGCATGGTGCGGCTATCTCCATCGGACATCACGGTAGTGTACCGCAGCCCATTCTTGGAGAGCGAGCGCTTGAACATTATCAGGGCTGCCTCTACCTCCATGCGTCCTGCACCACAGTCAATGTTTCGCTGGCACTCGTGCTCTGCCAGCCAATCTTCGTAGCCCTCATCTGAAGCTTTGGGTCCGATGGCGCAACCTAAGCAAAAGTTAGAGAGGACTACATGATCAATCACCAAGCGGTGTACACTTCAATGATGCAGCCCACTCCAATGTGTGACGACCGTCCCCTTGTCATCCACGTGCCATCAAACATCACATCTATGTTGTTTGGCGGCTGACCAAGGTCCGAGTACAAGTCTTTGACGGCACGCACACTATCAGCTTCAGAGGCTGCTGCAGTGTCCTCGCAAACCTGAACCACTTTCCTCAAGTGTGCTTGGAATGTCTTGTGGTGCAGGCCTCTGTGGGACAAGTTCATACCAGCACAAAAATCCAACAGAGCAGTCACTCCCTTCCCGATGCTTTGAATACTTTTCAAAGCCCTCATATTCACTTCAAAAGGAGTGATATTGCCAGATCCTTCGGTCCTTGGTGAGGAAAAACGTTCCACACGGTGTTCACAAACCGAGCACGTCACCTCGAGCTTCACGGCGAGGCCGTACTGCCGGTCAGCCTTCCTCAAATCCGACGCCGCCAGCCCACACTTGCCGCACCTGACGTGCGCAAAAAGGTCCTTCAGCATTGCAAAATCCACTAAGACAAAATCTGTGCCTGATTCTTCCTCTGACTGCGCCAAATCCACTTCAAGGAGGTCGAATTTCCGCTGCATTGCTGACTTCGTCTCCATACCGCGCTTGACCTCGTCCGCGTGTTCCGTACGCGCGGCGATCTCCTCCGCCGTGTAATACCTCGTGTCAAGCCGGCAAGACGTGCTTGGACCAGGTATGGATTCAGGAGGTGGTTGGTCAGGCGATGGGGCAGGCGAGGCAATACGAGGCGGCGAACGATTCTCATCCGGCGGAGTCGAGCGGCCCGAAGTCGCACCACGCGACTTTGGGATAGGCGGACGACGCTTTCGCTTCCCGTACGCATGACGGGTCGTCTTCTTCAAACGTACGTCTCCTGGCATCAGTCACGAAAGTACGCGATGGAAGACTTAGAAGAAACTGTAAAAAGATCTAGCAAAACTGCTCTAAGCGAGCGCTGCGCCAGAAGAGCGGACTCCGTCAGACGCGCGTAGCAGACGCCATGATGGCGACCGCCATGACAGCAGTCGCGCCGACCAATGGGAGGGGTCGTACGGCGAACTCAAACCGCGCGCGCCCGCTCTAGCCAATCGGCGGCCGAGAAGGTGCCTTCGGTAAACTGGCAAGCGCGGTCGTTCTACTCAAGCGACGCCATTTTGAGATATCGCAAATTGCGCACAAAGAAACAAGCTTCAAAACAAGACCAAGATGGCGGCGATCGGTCGGCTGCTTCGCCCGCGGGGCGCGCGGGAATTTCAAGCAACTTTTGCCCGATTCGGGGCATTTCGTGGCCCCCGAGGCGTTTCAAAACATGATTTTAGAGTATTTCCCGATGGAATTTCGCGTTGATATTTTGGAGGCAGGTGCTTGAAGGCACAATAATTCCAAAAATTGGATTTTCTCAAAATCGATATTTTGGCCATTTTTGACCATTCTAAGACCCGCGTCCCCCCTTAAATGCTGCGGTGAACGATCTCAAACGCCGGCCCATCATCCCTCACCTGCGCTGGCTCAAACAGGGCTCACTACTACAGACGACACCGATCAGAAGAAACAACACAACACTAACGATGCGTCACACCATCGGCCACACTGAGGAATAATGGCGCCGGCGGAAGCGGGAAAAGCTGGCAGCGCCATCTAGCCGCAATTGAACTAACTACATCTTTGTGGCGGAACTTTCTGATTTTTTTTTTTTTTTTTGAAATTTCCCCCTCCAAAGTAGGGGTGCGGCCCTTACACGAGTATATACGGTAGTTGTAAGTCATTGTGGAGCTGTAAATGATTTCGACTTCCAATCTGCTGTCGATACATCAGCTTTTGGGGGAGGAACAGATAACGGTGGTCATTTGTGTTTTATTGAAACTATTGCGAAACAAATTAAATAATGTTGGACTGCCTACACACGTACGTAGGGGGGGAAGTATTTAGTCTGTGCAGGTATGATGGATAACTATCGATCACAGTTGTAACACAAATAACGTAGAGCTTCCGTTCCTAAGCTGTTCCAGCTGCATCACAAAGCTGCTGTGGGACAGACAGCCCCATGTTTGCTGGGATAAATGGGTAGTTCTTGCCAATTTCATCAAGCTAATTCAGAAGAAAATTAAATCGCAAATGAGAAACAAGCATGTTTTGTCTTGAACCCATTGCGACGGTGGTCAACACACTCGTATCGTAAATAAAGTGTTGCCATATTGCAGTTAAAAACAGAGGTCATTAATTTTGTAGTACTGTTTACACTGGTATTTTAACAGCTTCGTTGTTTAGTCATGTAAGCTAGGCTGGGTGTCCGCCTTTGTTTGGTCAACGTAGGGCCGGACTGCTTGCCTTGTACAAGGAAGTGGGAATTTTGCAGCTGTGTCTCGTTGTGAACAGCCCCCCGCCCGCTGTTGTCGTCTCCTCCTTGCTGCAGAAAAAAGTGGAAGAGGTTGCCGCCCGGTCTGCTTCGGCCAGTGCGTCTCGGCCCCAGCGTCAGCGGGAGGAGCCCGAGTACGTGGACGACTACTCGACCGGCTACGAGGGGGACTACGACCAGTACGGCGACTACTCCCCCCTGGAGGCGACGGGTGCAACCGGGGGATCGGCCCCTCCGCTGATGGGGGCGCCTCCGCCCCCTCAGGTGGCACCACCCCCCGCGTCCCTGGCATACCAGCCCTTCAGGTGCACGGCCTACGCGGGTTACGCCCCGCACCTGAGCTACCCGCTGCCGCCGCCTCCGCACCTGGCGCGCCACATGCCACCGCCTGCACCACTGCCGCCGCAGCCCTTCTACTCGTCCCAGGTGGCAGCTGCGGCTGCAGCCGTGCCCACGCCGGGCCTCTGCCTGACCGAGGGCCAGGTGAGAGCACCTGGAGGGCTACTGCATGCTGCTTATGGTGTCTAGTGGCAAGTTCTAAATATACTTTCCTAGTGGGTTTTCTGTTTTGATTTTTTGTGTGGAGCTAGAGGTCTTCACATCGTAAGTTTTTATGTTGACTACTCCTTTTTGTATATTCATTTTGTTTTTCTTTTGGTTTTCTCCCCATTAGACGTGCACTATGTTCTATAAATAATGGGTGAAAGGCAGGGGTGGAACAGCTGCACCATTTGCACCAAGCTGCGCCAAGGGAATCATCTTGCTCTATTCTGTTCCAAAACCGTATTAATTTGAATAATTGCTCCATGTCTGCTCCAAAACAGTTGCAGGGTGGTGACAGCCAGCCAAAACGATGCTTGTAAAGCGCAAGAGCTCGTTACCGATGCTAAAAGTCGTCACATCCAACATGTCGTACCGGACGTCATCCCTGGTAGGGGAAGTTATTTCAGCTCACGTTCTTCCCAGTGGTTGGAGTTGCACAGGCGTTCTCGTGTGGTGGAAAGAAATGCGCCTGTGTGACATTTCGTGGTCTCAAGCCTTTCTTTCTCTCAGCTTTGCGGCGAGAGATAGAATGAATGAATGAAAAGTCTTTATTGTGGAATGGCTCTTTGGCCTAATAGGAGGGGAAGAAGGGTGTCGGAGAAAAGACAGAAACAAAGAAAGAAGAGAAAGAAGTGCGTACACACATGCGTGTACATGGTATACATTTGCAATCACATGCGGCGATCGATGCCTGCCTCGTGAGCGAACGCCCAGAGGGAGAGCAGGGTGTCGCGGCTGTTGTTGCTGGGGGTGGTCCATTGATGCAGAGTGCTGATGTGTGGTGGCAGGTACTGGGCACGGAGGTCCCGGTAGCCAGGGCACTCCCACAGCATGTGGGTCACTGTTGGGCACACTTCCATGGTGCATGTGGAGCAGCTCACTATGGGGCCCTGTTCGTGGTCGCTGTCGTCGCTGTCGTCGTCGGTAGCCCTGGGCCTGCATCGGTGGTGGGCCCGCCATTTGGCGAGCACGTCTGCTGTTAGTGCGGCCCCCGCACGTGTCTTGTGGATGAGGACCTGAGCCCCCCGTGGCAGTCCTCGGGGCAGTGGGTGGTGGTTGGTGGGGATGTGCTGCCAAAGGGCGCGCCTTCGCTCCCTCTTGGCTGCCAGAATTTTGGCTCTTGGGTCGGGGTCGTCTGGTGCGGGCATAGTCTGGGTCACCAGGGCGGAGCGGTCGTCCATTAGCTCGCTCGCCAACGCCTGTGCGGCTCCATCGCCAATGCCACCGGCGTGACCTGGTACCCAGTCCACCCTCACCTCCACTCCATATTGCTGGTACAGCACTGTGCTTGCCATTTTGATCCTGTGAGCAAGCGTGCCAGTCCTGGGGGTGCGGCCAAGGATTTTTATGGCCTCTCTACTGTCTGTGTAGATCACCACAATCTCCCCTGTCTGCCTCAGTCCTCGACGGGCCTCCCCACAAACCCCGTCCACTGCACACAGGATGGCGGACAGTGAAATACAGTGCTAATTTTTCGTCAGGCCCTTTGAGAGCATTGTTTGAAGCTCTTCAACTAGAAAAAAATAAAAAATTAGCCTCTCGCTAAGGGCCTTAGCAATTTTCCAACAGGGGCTTGAAAGTCTTTGAAAACCCTTGAATTTTGCCTTTCAAAACCTGTTCGAACCCTGAATTATGCCACTGAGACGAAATATTGCCGATGGCACTGTAATCATGCTAGTGTCAATGTTGCAAACACCTTCCACGCGAGAAAGCTTGCCATCTGTTGTGGGAGTATGCGATCAGTGTATGACACAGTGAGGTGTGACTGTAGTCTGAGCTGAATGGGATCTTCTCCTGTTCTTCCCGTTAGGCGCTCCCCCAGTTCACCTTCGACATCAGCCAGCCCCCACCTGCTGTCCCCGGTGTGAGCGGCACCTCTTCTCCCATGGCCAGCGGTGATGCGGGCCGGCTGTCGGCTTTCAGCCGCCTCGGTGGCCCGAAGCCCCCAGCGCTGGCACCCGCTGGAGCAGCAGTGGCGACCAGCGTGGGGAGCGCCACTCCTGCCACTCCTCCCAAGCCAGCCAATGCGCCCCATGCATTCCAGATTGCCCTGCCACCCAGCACCGGGGCCAGCGCGCCGCCTGGCTCGTCGCTGGGTGGGGCTTCGCCAGCTGCGGCGTCGCCCTTTACCGCCGCTCCACCAGCCTCTGCTGCTGCTGCTGCCCCGAGGGCCATGACGAGTGCTCCGCAGCTGCACGGGCTGCTTACGGGCACCACGCCGGCACTGGCCTCGGTGGCCCCCGAGAAGCAGGGCACACCCACCACCGCCAGCATGGGCACCAGGACGGCCGAGGCCAGCCCAGCTGCGGTGAGCATTCTGTCCCTCTGAAGTAGAGACGGCACGGTCACACACACATTCTCAGGTGGGAGAGAATGGCTCTTCTGCCCACTCCTGTGGCTTCCAGGCTCACTCTTTAGCTTGAGAGGTGGGCCTCGATTAATTCTTCTGCGGTATTGTGGATGCCAAGTTTGAGGAGTGGGGTCTGTGGAGGTGCTTGCTGGGAGTCTGATAGCTTGCTTGTAGGCTTTCTGGATGATTTCGTCTACTTTCGCGAGTTCTGCCACGGACAGAAAAGCGTACGTCTCCAATTCTTCTTCTTCTTCTTTTTTTTTTTTTTTTTTTTTCCAATGAAGCAAGTTGTCTCTCTCTCTCTCTCTCTCTCTCTGCCTGCCTCCCTCCCTCCCTCCCTCCCTCCCTCCCTCCACTTGCATGTGTGCATGTAAGAGCTGTGCTGGACAGTGTGCACTTCATGGACATGGTCATGGAGTACTGACACCAAATCAATCTTCTTCATATTTGTGCTGTAAACAATACCTCTTCGCCAACTAATAATGAAAATTGAGCAAAAACTGTTCAGCAGACAGCATAGTGCATTTCTATCAACCAGTTTCAGTTTCGGCCTCCGGCAGCACAGATGGCAGTTCTGGGCAAGGCTGGATGTTATTACGTCGCACTGTTCGGGCCGCAAAACTGCATGTTGGGACGTCAATTGGCAAGTTGCAAGTTGCAGACGTCAAACTGAAGTTGTGCCGTCACATGCGTTTTTCAAATCGTCTCTGGTGGTTTCACGTGGTCAGCATTGGCTTGCCCGAGCTTGCGGTGGAAACTGGGATGTGGGAAATTTGAAAAGTAACTTGAAAATTCGTGTAATTAGATGTTATTTAGTGTTTAATTTTTAATTGAGACATATTTGAGTTCATTTCTGTTCATAATGTTGGCCTTCCATTGGTTCTTGAAAACATTCCAAAACCGCGACGTGATGCACACGGTGGAGCAGTGCGCGCCAACCGCAGCCAGCACGTTGGCCACATTACGGGAGCCCTCTTGTCAGCAGTTTGTGGCCAGGAGGAGTAGATGGCGTCATGCTGATGCCGATTGCAAAATGGTATCCACTCTGAGCTTTCTTAAAGACTAAAACGGATTTAATTCATGTTATACGTAACGGTTACTGTTGAAACTTGCAGGGAGATATCTCGATATACAAAGCAAGCCTTTTACATAGTTATCCCAGCTTTGAAATGTCGTGTCAGTACTCCTTTAAATTTAATGTAATGCAGAAAGCTTCTCTTCAACAAACTCGAACATTTCAGTTCAATCAACTTCTCTGCAATCTCCCTGCCTGCAATGCTTTTGTATTTCGCTTCACTTCAATGTGCGTTCACTTCTTTGTGGTATGTACACTTGAAGTGTCAGTGTCCCTTCACCATTGATCGGAGGTGAGCGTATGCACAGATGCACTCGCTGGCTCACCTGTGACAAGTGGCAGAGTAGTAGTCCCATAAAATAGTCCTGCCTTGTCCTGTGTCAGAATGTCGCCTGTTCATGGAGCAGAATGGCAGCACAGTGAGGTTCCTCTTCTCTGAAGTGCGCCTTGACAAGGCATAAACAATACCCAACAATCATGGAGGCAAATTGCCTGCACGGTTTCCTTATAAGCTTGTCTGCATTGAATGCTTTATAAACAGACGTCCTTTTTGTAAAAAAAGAAATGTCATTTTAGAAAGCAATACGCTCTTGAAAGGTCTCGAAACAATGTTGTGGCCATCAGCATTTATGTATGCCAGCGCTAATGGTATAAAAATTTGGAGGAGATTACATTTCAAAGACGGTTTCCCCAGCCAGTCCTCGTCCACCACTGCCAAGCTATGTTCGTTCACTGCCCCCCCCCCCCCCTCCCTCCCCTTTTTTTTTCCCCTTCGCTATATTGAAAGTTGCATTTGAAAGCCTGTATCCCTTGACTGAGTATCACCTGCAGGCACTTTTGCTGCCATTCTGCGTCCACACAGGTGCTGATTTGACGCAACTTAGATCAGAGGTTGAGAGCCGCTTTTCGTCGTCCTTGTGAGTCCATTCCAAGCGGGTGTGGGGTGTGCAGGTCCACACTCCGTCGCCTCTGGCCCCGCGGCGCTTGCAGCGGGTCAGCACGGGTTCGGATGACTACGTGGAGGAAGTGGAGGTGGAAGGCAACTTCACCCCGCTCATTTCGCTGCCCGAAGAAGTCGCCGTGTGCACCGGGGAGGAGAACGAAAAGGTACTGGCATCAGCTTGGGAGTCAAAGGTTGGGGGGGCGACGCTGTAGTACAAGAGCACACCTTGAGAACCGAAGACGTAGGTGGCGTTGTTTCAAGGCTCAATGCAGCCACGCTTGTCTTCAAGGGGGCACTCAACTGATGCTCCACATGGTTGTCCTCACTGTTGATGTAAACCATCCCTGTTGGTTTTATGAAAGATGAGATCAGCCACTAATGCTCACTTGGGCTTAGAGCTCTGTGTTGATCTGCGGTAGTGACATGCAGGCTGGAAAGGTACGGTTCTTTGTCATTGTGCCGACATGCTGTCCATGGGACCAGGCAGAACTGCTGCAGCATGAAAGTGCCGCATGCCTTAACACGGTCATGCTACGCCCGTAAAGTAAAGGGGCGTGTACAGGTAGTTGTAGGCATTGTAAAAATTGTGCTAGACTTGTTTGTGAAACCCCTTCTGTTGTTTTAGCTTCTGGGAAACATTTTGGGTTGTTTTATAGAATGGCCTATTATAAACTGCACCCCTGTCCGTTGGTTAGCTTCAAGTGAAATCTGTGTAGTTTAACACAATGGAGCCTCGTTACAAGACACACTCAAGGGACCCAGGAAACATTTCTCTTGTAACCAAGGTCTCTTGTATGCAATGTTAGCACATGGCAAACATAGGAAAACCAACCAAACTGTTTTCATTGAAATGTCTCTTATAATCCAGTGTCTCTTGTAACAAGGTTTTACTGTATTACACGGACTGCCGACAAGGTAGCTGTTATGAAGCATGAAAATAAAAATGTCCGTGAAAAGTGCAGTGAATGGGTTGTGCCTTGCATTCCAGCTTCCCTGCTGCGCAAAACTGCGTGCCCTGGCTAATCCTTTCGTGTGCACTTGGCGCATCCATGTCTGACAGCCGTGTCCCTCTCCCTGGGGGTGGTGTCTGCAGGTGCTGTTTGAAGAGAGGGCCAAGCTGTTCCGCTATGTGGACAAGGAGTGGAAGGAGCGAGGCATTGGCGTGGTCAAGCTGCTGGAGAACGAGGAAGGCAAGGTCCGCCTGCTCATGCGCCGGGAGCAGGTACAGTGGGCACATGGTTTGGCTGCCTTTGGTGGCTGCACGTTGTAAGAGGGCAGGCGACTGCCACTCGCACCTTTTTTTATTGTTATTATTATATTTGAAAGTTGCCCTGCAGCATAACTGTGCACGATTCACAGGTACACGAACAAGTTGGCTTCGTGTATGAAGTCCAGAAGTTGCCAATGAAATGGTCCATGAACCCAGCGCTGCAGGTCTGGAGGGTGGCCAGGGCGGAGGCCGGTTGCACAAAGGTGCCGTAATTGGATCTGATGCAGTCCCGGACAGGTTCACAGCAGATGCTGCACATTCACATTCTGTACGGCGGAGTCGCAGAATGGGCAGGTAGAGTCATATGGGCCGCGGTTCTGCGATGGCGAAGAGGCAGTCACAGACGGCGTAAGGGCCATCCCAACGCGTATTCTCCGCAGCGCAACCTCCTCTCGGCAAGTTAAGTCACCAGGGAGGTTTGAACCACACAGGGGTATGAGGGCTCACGTGGTTCGCCGGAGAATTTCCTTCTGTTGTGCCAGGTTCCCACTTGGATCTTCGGGGAATAGTAGTAGTGGTCGCATCAAGGTGTGCGGGCAACTAGTGATGTCTGCCTCTCTACTGCCGGGTACAGCACCGATTTCACACTGACCTTGTGGGCCTTAGCAGCCACTGTGAATCTGTGCAACCTTAGCCATGACTGCTTTGAAATGTAATGAGATCTACTGAAGAATAAATCGCTCTTTTTAGGGGGAATTTTAGACCGTACCAGTCCGGTTGTGAAATAAGCTTCTATGTCAAGCAGAATGGAAGTAGCAATGAAGCAATAACCAGTACCTGCTGGCCTTATAGTTTGCAGTTGTCATGATACTCACCAGCAATCAGCCATGCTAAGAAGCTGCGACGATAGCGGGAAAAGTGCTGTCTGCATGTTGCAGCAGTTTCAACATGTTATCTGCATTAAAAGAAAAAAGAGCACTGTAACCTTGTGTTCTCCCCACAGCTACAGTGTTAAAATGCATTGTATGTGGCTGCAACCCCTGTCTTGAATTTTTCTGGAGTTTAGGAAAAGAGAAATACTCAGAAATCAAACTCAGTACAAGGTGAACAGAAAGAAAATTTTGTAAATAGTAGAAAAGTTTTCAACATATTTAAAATTTTTGTGGTGTTATCACACGCGTTTCCAGTTGCTGTGCCATGGTTCATTGAGATCCACAAAAAAATAAAAATTTTGATTTCGGAAACCACGTCGAAAGGCCAGCGGGAGAACTGCTGCGCCAATTGTGCCAAGCTGCACTAAGAGGGTCATCTCTCTCCATTCTGCTCCAAAAGCGTATTAATTTGAACAATTGCTTCATGTCTGCTCCAAAACAGTGGTAGGGCAATGGCAGTTTTTACCGCGAACGAAAACGAAACTGAATGTTGTACTGTCGTTTTGCATGAGGTGGCGCCTTGGTGTTTCCAATTTTCTATTCCCTGTTTGGCTGTGATGTGCGCACGTTATACATTTGACCACGGATTTGACTACCGACTGTAGATGGGCGTGTAGGGCTGCTGACGCCTTCGGTCATGCCTGCGGAGGGGAGATTGGAAGGTATGATGTGCACGGCCTCCCAGCGCGCACATTGCCACCCCTGCTTCTCGTTGTGACCACAGTGATTGCATTTTGGGAAGTGCGCCTCCCATTTAAAGCACGTCAAACTTTGCGTTTAGGGCATAATGAACGAACGGTCGGTCGCTAAGATTTTGCCGCAATGCAGCAGCAGTGCCCCTGAATGGAGAGCTCATCAGAGCTGTGAAGGGCTCTTGGAATGGTCAGATGCAGCGACTTGAAGGCCGAGCATTGGAAGAACCATACGACAAGAAATCCAAAGCCAGGAGATTCCACTGCTACAAGCAAGACTCGCAAAAAGCAAGAATTGCAAGCCGAAATCGTTTCAGCTAAGATGTTGAGCAATGCTGATCTCGTGTCAGTAGGCATGAGCAAAAAGTGTTTAGCTGATGTGCCAAGTGGCCAGAGCCTTCTGAAGGAGGGCCGGAGGAAGCTCTTGGAAGCTTTGTCAATCCTGCATTCCTTGCAGAAAAAAAAAAAAAAAAAGTCCTTAACCTATCGTGCCGATAATTAGGCTTATGTTTGGTTGTACAATGTTTGTTTTCTGGAACTAGTGTTTTTGTGCTTCAAATAAATTTTAGGAAAAAAAAGAGAAAGGAGCTATAAGCTTCTTTTGGTACTTTGATGATCTGTGTAGTTCTCTCCCACCCTCCCCCCCTTTGTTTTAAATCTAATTGTGTGTTGAGGAATTGTGTGGCTCCGAGTCCTTACAGGACAATTTAAGTGGTCCGAAAAAACCTGCTCCAAAAGCTGGAAAATGTGCTCCAAATCTTCATTTTGTCTGCTCCAAGCACTGCTCCAAGTAGCCAATTGTCTTTTACGCCACTGCAAGGCAGAAAATGCCAGAAACTCGAAAACTGGACGATGCACCATGCGCTTTCGGGTACTACGGTTTGTGACGTTACAAATGTGGCGAACGGCGAGAGCTTATTGGAGAAGCATCAGTAGATGTTTTCAGAAATAAACAGTTAATAACGAAGTGGTTGAGCACGCAAAATAAACATAAATCAGAACCTTCTGTGAGCTGATTGTAACTAAAAAACACTGACTACAGCTTTTGTACACTGTGAGGCAGGCTGCTTCTCTCACTATTCAGTCAGCCATCATGCTTTCACTTTTGTTTTCGAAAAGCATTGTTGCACAGTTAGTGAAGTCGATGAGCTACGACGGTAAGTGCCCGAGCTTCTGCAAGCAATATACCCAGCAGGAAGCAGCTGGAGTCCCCTCATTAGAATCGGCAAAAGGAACAAGATGCACTGCAGTTGGTTAAGCGGGCTGTCTGAGCTTCCAATCTCCCATTCTGTGCGTGTGGAGGGGGAGGAGTAGGAGACAGAGTAATACTTTATTTAAAACGGTGCCACCAGTAAGATGCGCACGGTTGGAACATAATCGCCTGTAAAATAAACTTGCTGCGTGTGGTTAGCTGTTCAATCCCTCTGTTCACCTCGAGCCGCCATTGATAATTCGTAAAACATGCGTAACTCTGCCCTACTCGACCGCTACTCGACACGGCTGCCGTGAAGAGTGTTAATTTCAAGCAAGGTTCGCGCCGCACGGGAGAAGTTCATATGCTATGGCTGTGATCGCCAGAGGAGGTGAAGTGAAGGCACCCTCCCGAACGGCGCCAGCCGGGAGCCCAGGTTGCCGCGCTTGACATTTAAGGGGGGACGCGGCTTTCAACTTCGGAAAAATGACCAAAACATCGTTTTTTTGAAACCCACATATTCGGCTTCTATGTTTCCTATTCTATGCGTCTGCGAAGTTTTTACGCTGAAAAGCGTCGCAAAGTGGCATAAAAAAATACTTTTGTCAGGCGCGGTGACAAACTATCGGCGCAAAAGGGCGAAAAAACGGCAATTTTCGGAACGCTCTATCTCCGCAACGGTTCCACCGGGCGCGGCCATTTTGATATGGTTAGATCGGCCGAGCGATCGTCTTTCCGGTTCCGCTCGTCTCTTTTATCTTCGTTCATTCACAAACGCACAAACAGCAGAAAAGAAACGACGCACAAACGAAGCTAGAAATAGATGCTGAAGCGCTATTGGTCCTCCGGAACAACGACCCTCCTGATTGGATGTCACGGGCGCAACGCAAGATGGCGGCCGCCTGTGCTGCGTAGCGAGCGGTTTGAGTTCATTTTCGCCGCTTCGCTCGGCCGAGTTTCTGTTCAATCTATGGTATTCAACACGGACGTTATCGCGGTGGGAATGCCAGATATAACGAGCCAGATTACGGGAAGTTGTGTGGCTCGAAAGGAGGAGGTCATCGAACGCTTCGTGGTGCGCGTGACTCTACCGTCGCCAGACCCCGGAGGGTGGCGCGGTGTGCGCGCTTGCGATAGCGGTTCGTGAAGTGAACTTTTAGTCGGGTTTGCGATGTTTACACGCTTAGTTATTGCTGTGTTTTGACTGTGGTCTCGCTAGCCTTGAGAAAGAAACGGTCGACGCGTCAAACGCTGCGGCGCGCACGGCATAGCCGATCGACGCGCATTGGCGCAGCACATGACTGGGCAACCGGTTACGATTGAACGCCAGTAGTTGTAATTAATGCGTGCGACGTTAGATTTAATCTTAAAAGCGACCTGACCAGCCATATCAGGTATAATCAAAGTTCGATATGTCGCGGTAAGCGTGCGCTGCGATGCGCGCGAGCCATATCGCCTTTCTTGCGCAACGTTTCCCGTGCACTTGTAATTTTCATGCAAACAGGTTTGAGTTAGTAATATAGGAATAAAAATATGTTCTCTGCCTTAGAAATGTACATTACTGTCTTGGCATTTAACAGCGATTTTTTAGTGAAATTATTGATACCATTGCTTAGGGCATACTGGTTTTGCTGCGAGAAATATTGGATGCCTTGAATGTCAAAAGTAGTAAAAAAAATATGCTCTTGCATTGAAGTTGGGAGTCATGCAGAATACTCTACCAAGCTTCAAAGTAGCTCATTTTCAACCTTGTGGTATGCAAACTTTTGGCAATGAACACCTGCACGTATGAGTACTAAGTTGCTGTGCCAGACAAGATGATAAAACATAAAAAAAAGCCAAAAATGTTCAAATTTAAGTAAAAAAAAATGCTTAACTTGTTGCCATAGTGACAACACTGCAAAAGGAGGCTGTTCAGTATGATACAGCCAACCAGCTAACCTACTTTGCATTGAAAGCCCATTGAAACCCATCTCCCCCTTCGTTTGGTCTGCAAAGTGCACCATGGGGTATGTACTCTTCACAGAGGAGCTGAAAATGATGTTTTCTAGAAAGAGAAAGGCTGTAAAAGGCACTCCAATTTCAAGGCAAAGCATTCCAGAAGCCCCATGTTCAAAAGGACATGAAAGGCTACAACCGTGACGGCTTTTGATAAGTAAAACCTAAGTTGCAACTTCGGAAGCCGTTTTCTCAAAACAGTTTTTTTTGCCACCTGTGTCGCTTGTACCAGGGATTTCTTTGTGACCGCTGGGTCTATTTTGATTCCGTTTCTTGCATTACATTCCTTGATGAACAGTTCAGGTCGTGACACTCTTGGTTTTCCAGATTTGTTTTTTGTGATTTTTTTATTCAAATAATCGTTCAGAGTCAACATGCCTGTTGCACATTAACCTCTAAAAAAATGAAAACTAAAAAACATTGTGTTGTAAAAATAAATTCTAAAACTGTCACGACCTCGTCCATTCATTTGGGAGAAGAAGTTTTCTATCGTGTTTTATAAGCCGCTCAAGCTCGGTACAAGCGGTACAGAAAGAAAATTTAATACATAAAAAAGTTATCAAAATATTAGTTTGAAATTTTTATGGTGTTATCACGGAAGCATTTCCAGTTGCTGTGCCAATTTTCATCAAAATCCACAAAGAAATAAAAAAGTTGATTTTGAAAGCCACGTCCCCCCTTAAAACGTCATCTGCTGCTTCAAAAGTGGCTTCGCCGCTGCCCTCCATGCTCACAGTCGGCTCGATGGGGTCTGGGATGCCGGAGCAGGCAGGCACACCGGTCGCTTGAGCGTCTAAACACGTTTCTCATTCCTTCGGTGAAAAATCTGGTCCAAGCCAGCCTCCTTGGCCAGAGAAATGTTGCCAAGTCAACCATGGCTTGGAGACGTAAAAGCTACCGATGCCAGCGTTTATGCTCTAGACTGCACCGGGGCTTCGCTCCTATTTTGTGATGCAATGGCTACGCCATGAAAAAATTAAACAGAAGCAGGTGAGAGAAACGCCAGGTTTAGTTACTTATTTCTCAGCAAATAATGCATGATTGCTCGTCGAGCAAAAACCGAGAGCTACGAAAACGTATGATCTTTCAGTTGAAAAACAAAGCTTTGTTCAGCCTTTCGTGTCCATTTAGGCAAAGATTTTGATTGCTAGCACACTTTTATTATTCAGTGCAGTGTGTTTTTTATAACACCCTGTCATATGCATCTCGATAAGTGCACAGAGCATTTTGGTGCTGTGATTGAAGAAGCACGAATGCAACATTCCGAACTGCCTTTGATTTTTCGAATCTGCAGGTGCTGAAAGTGTGTGCCAACCATCGAATCCATGCTGGAATGGCCCTAACTCCGATGCCCAAGAAAGACACGGCTTGGATCTGGGATGCCCAAGACTTTTCGGATGGGGAGCCACATCCAGAGAAGTTTTGCATTCGTTTCAAAACGGCAGAAACAGCGGCACAGTTTAAAGATGCCTTCGATCAAGCAGTGCGGAAGTCCCAGCAGGCTGCGACGCCCACTGCCCCCGCCCCCTCAAGTGCCACTGTCACTCCAACCAGTACCGGTCCTTCAGTTTCGGCTTCAACCTTCAGTGTGCCGAAACCGACTGTCGCACCTTCTGCATTTGGCACAGCACTAGCCACATCTGTGGCACCTGCAGTGTCCTTTGGCTCGCCGCTTGCTGCATCCTTTGTGGCAACCAGCTCGCCACCCACCAGTCTTCCTCATCTGCCGGCCACTGGTTTCGGCAAGATGTTCCACCCCAAGCCGGGTTCGTGGCAGTGCCAGACCTGCTATGTGAGCAATGACGGTAACAAGCTCACTTGTGCAGCATGTGATACGCCAAAACCGGGCACCGAGAAGCCAAAGATGCCTTCGGCGGAGACGGCCACATCTGCCGGGGTTGTTCCACAGCCCGTGGCCAGGCAAGGCGTTCCAACCTCCGGGTCGTTTGGAGGCACGGCGATGTCTGCCGCGGCGGTTCAGCAGCCGGCAGCGAAACCGACTGTTTTGTCTTCCAGCTTGTTTGGAGGTGCTGCTACAACGCCCACGCCCGTCACGGCGTTTCCGCAAACTGGTGTTCCGGCAACTAGCTCGCCTTCCGTCACACAGGTGGCACCAGCAGCATCAGTGTTCAAGTTTGGTGTCACCATGCCAGAGCAGAGGCAGCCCACACCTTTTAGCTCGGGGTTTGCGGCCTCCACACCGGTGCCCGGGAAGAATGTCTTTGGTGGGTTCACCTTTTCTTCGCCCCCGAAAGTGGTGGAGGTCCCCAGGGAGACCCCCGAGCCCGTTGTTCCAGCAGCCGCTGTGAAGGAGCCAGCGAAGCCGAGTCCCTTTGCAGGCTTCTCGTTCAAGAGCCCTGCGGCACCCCAGAAAAAGGACGAGGCAACTGAGGCAGCGGCTGCAACCCAGTCATTCCTAGCGGGTGCCCGTTCAGAGATCAGCAAGGTCAACTTTGCAGCACCAAAGTTTCAGATGCAGGCGACGTCCCCATCGGTGAAGCCCGCCCCTGTGGCTACCGAGGCACAGGTTGCACCTCCCGCGTCAAAGACGTCGCTGCCCACACCCCCGGCCTCTCGGGCTGCGGCTGCACGTTCGCCCATGGTCCAGCCCTCCCCGCCTGCGGGTGGGAGGCAGCGGGGAGACTCCCTGCGGAGCCCCGGAGAGATTCCTGAGGACTTTGTGCCCAGCGCCGAGTTTGAGCCCGTGGTGGCCCTGCCCGAGCTGGTGGAGGTCAAGACGGGGGAGGAGGACGAGGAGGTGCTGTTCTGCGAGCGGGCCAAGCTGTACCGCTTCGACTCCGACTCGGAGACCAAGCAGTGGAAGGAGCGCGGCATCGGGCAGCTCAAGATTCTGCGCCACCGGGAGACGCAGGTGTGCCGCGTGCTGATGCGCCGGGACCAGGTGCTCAAGCTGTGCGCCAACCACCGCATCGTGCCGGAGATGAAGCTGGCGCGGCTGGCCTCCAGCGACCGCACGTGGTCCTGGTTTGCCAACGACTACAGCGAGGGCAAGCAGAGCCAGGAGGGCCTGGCCGTGCGCTTCAAGACGCAGGAACAGGCGGCCCTCTTTAAGGAGGTCTTTGAGCGGTGCCGAGACGCTGCCCAGCCCGTCGCCAAGTCTCCGAGCGAGGAAGAGGAGGAAAAAGGGGAAGACGCGGGGCAGCAGCCAGAGGCAGCCCAGCAGCCCCCCCAGGAGCAGGCGGGGGGAGCCGCCTCATCAGTGCCGCTCTCGCAGCTGAACCAGTTCAGGCCAAAGCCTGGCTCCTGGAACTGCGACGTCTGCTACGTGTCCAATCCCGCCGACAAGATGTCCTGTGTTGCCTGCGAGACCCGCAGGCCTGGCGCCCCAGCTGCCGAGGTGGGTAGATCTTGCTACACCCGCCAAAGTTTCGTGCGAGCAAAGGGAGAGGCCTATGTTGGAATTAGCGGTGGTTCTGGTACAAGTTAATGTTGTTCATGCAAATCACATTATGGGCCTGTTGTTAAAGAACAGTGCTTGTGTAGGGTTGCTGTTAAGTTTGGCCATGGGAGCTGCAAGTTGTGGCTGCTATACATAGAAAAATTGGTAGAAGCACTGCAGAGCCTTCCTCCGCCGATGTTGTTCATCGTGTGGAAATGCAAAGTGGAGCCATGGTTATAAAGTGGAACCCCGATTATGCAATGTTCTCAAGAGCACGTGAAAACATCGTGTGACGGGGGTGTCATATGGTAGGGGTGCTGCGTTATATGTACTGCGTAGCCTGCCTCCTCATGTAATTTATGAACACCAAACTTAATTAACTCTTGTGTAATTTGCAAGAACTTAATCCCAAAGTCCTAAGGGAAGAAAAAAAAATAAGTGTTTTGTGCATTCCGAGGCCATTCTGCACTGGCCATCCAGCTGTGTGCAGCTGCGTGTTGCAATCTTGAGAAGGCCGGCAGGGTTTGGGCATGGTGAGTGCAATAAGGATGTAAATGCCATGGCTGAAGCAAGTCATACCAGAGCATGGAAATGCACGCCTGTTGTTGAAAACAGAAGCAGTTACTGCAGATGCAAGAGCAGGCAATAGCTCCATGCTTTGTTTGCCTCTGGTTAGTTTGGTATTACAGTTAAACCTCGATGTAACGAAGTCGGTAAAATTCGTAATTTACTTCGTAACATTGAAATTTCGCTACATTGAAATTCGCGGTTTTAATGAAGTGTTCATCCCGTGAAGCATTTCCTGCAAAAGAAAACGTGGTGCGCATACACGGCTGGCGCATTGTTTCTGTTTCTGTCGGTGCTTAATCGTCTACGCGGGCATTAGAGTGAACCGCATGGAGCGTTTCCTCCCCTCAAAAACGCGCCCCGCAAGCCACAGGCGCGCTGACGCAGCCGCGGAGACAACCCGCGCGATGTGAGTATCTCCAGCGAGCGCTTCCGCTCGCTGAAACGCAACTCGAGGGTCAAACGAGAGGGGCATGCGAGAAAAAAAAAAAAAAAAGCGGATAACGTGGGCGAAAATTTCACTGTAAAGCGTCATATGCTCCGCTTATGAAAGCGCCAATCGAATATCCTCGGCATCCCCGAGCGCTTCGAAGCTCCCGCCATAGGGTGCGCGCCTCCCCAATCGCAGACGCGGGTGTAAAAAAAAACGCGCGCACAAGGCTCATAAAGCTTCACAAATGCTTGATGGAACGATGAAACCCAACGAGCATGAGCGAACTCGAACGAAGGGCAAAGCGGCGGCGGCGGCGGCGGCCCCGCAAGAGGCGATTAGGCTTACCACAGCGGAGGATGTTTGGTGGGCGCTTTCGTAAGAGGCGCGCATGACGTTTTACTATGGTTTTACTGTGAAAATTTCGCCCACGTTATACGCTTTTTTTTTTTCTCGCGTGCCCCTCTCGTTTGCCCATTGAGTTGCGTTTCAGCGAGCGGTTATAAGCGGTCGCTGCAGCTACCCCATGCAGCTACCCCACATCGCGCGGGTGGTCTCCGCGACTGTGTCAGCGCGCATGTGGCTTGCGAGGCGCGTTTTTGCGGTGAGAAAACGCCCCATGCCGTTCACGCTGTTGCCCGCGTAGACGATTAGGCTCCGACAGAAACAGTGCGCCACCCGTGTATGCACGCCACACAGTTTTTAAGCAAGGGGCTCGCTCAGACTCCGCGGCTCGCTGCATCCGCGGCATCGGGCGGCCCGTGTTGCCGTTTGCGTTTTATTGAGATCCCATTTCGGCGCTTGCGTCTCCCAAAATATACCTCTACAACTTAAATTTCGTGCCTAGTTCTCCGTGAAACTTCGTTACATTGAAATTTCGGCAAACGGGACTTCGTTACACAGAGGGTAAAAATACATGGTGTGCATACACTTGAAGTTACGAAAAATTCCGTGGTTCGTTACATCGAGGGTTTCGTTACATTGAAGTTCGTTACATCGAGGTTTAACTGTACAGTTAAACCTCGATATGACAAAATCGTACTTGTGGGCGGAAATTTCGATAAATCAAGAATTTCGTAAAATCGAGGTTTCGATTTTACAGTTCATTTAACCAGCTATTGAGGTTTCAAAACCTTGCCCATCGCCCAGAAACAACTGCTATGTAGTTACCTCTCCACTTAAAGGGACACTGAAGTGAATTTGTCAAGCTCCCGTTTTTGCTTGCACTGCGTAGACTGGCTCAAATTAGCACACTTTTCATCGTTTATCCGGTTGACAAATCGGTAATTGTTTTACAAAGCGCGAAAGAAGAAAAACTACCATGCGCGGTTTGCGGCGGCCGCACCAACGAAGGCTGTGACGTTGGGAGGAGGGGCGCCGTGATTGGACGATGCCCAAGGTTAGCAATCAAACAAGTTTCGGCTTCGGTTTCGATTCTGTAAAACATAACCAATGGCGTTGTTGGATGGGCATTCTCAATATCTCAGTAATCATCGTACCGCGCTTCTGCCATGTTGGCGGCTGTAAAATGCACAAGATAAGCCTCCCAGGACGGCTTGTAGTCGTAGCATTCACTAGCCGAGACCTACGCAGTGCATGAACGCCCTCCGCGTACCCGCAGACGCCCAAATGTCATGCGCTTTTCCCCCATATTCGGAGCTTGCCTCCCTCATGCCTGTATCGTAAAAAGCGTGTTCGCACCAGGCCAAGGGTCTGTTCATTCTGGCCTGTGCCCACTGCCTGCAAGCAGTCGGTGCTTATGGCAACAGCACGCCAACGAGAACTCGCTAGCGCGCCAGTGCAAGCCTGCGCGCGTTTTGTGAACTAGTTCGTGTAGCCATGAACGTTGCGGCCCAAAAAAAGGTGAACTCAATATAGAAAACATCGGCGGTAAACATAAAAGTTAACTTACAAAAAAAAAAAAAAAAAAAAAACCACATACCCGCGGGGATTCGAACTCGTGACTTGCAAAACACTTGCGGTGACATACCTAGCGCCTCAGACAGCTGAGCCACGGAGCGGGATGCGAAGGCGTGGCTAATATAGGGTATATATTGTACAACCGGTGTACACTTTTATTTAGTTTTGGCATTTCAAGCAGCTTAGGTGACTATTTGTTGTACTGCGCTCGTGCAGTAAGCGTCGCCCGAGTTTCCACAGTAGCTCACGTCTAGCAATTGCATTTCGTAGACGGAAAAGCGTTCGCAGATGCGTAGTCGTGCTGCTGACCGCTGTGCTTGTTCGCCCAGCGCAAAAAAGTGCTTCCCGCACCCTAGTTTTACGCTGTACGGTAAAAATATCAGTTGATTTTATTTCCTTAGTACCTATATTGACTTCGCTGACTCTTCTCCCGCCTTCAAGAGGCCTTATATTTTCCTACTGGCGTACCAGTCAGCGAAGCGTCGCATGTGCGCTTGTGCAGCGCTTGTGTGAAGCGACCTTGACTTGGAGCTAGATACAGTGTACAAACAAACCAAGTAAAGAAAGGCACATTCTTCCATTCACAAACGTGTCCTGGCTTCGTTTCAACTAAGCGAACGAATTGCGACCAAGCAATTTTTTTTAACCTCCTTGATTGCGACGACCCGCCGGCGGCCGGCGGACGAAACGCTGGGCCGACTGACTCTGTCTGAAGGCCGGGGAGCCGTGCAGTAGCGCAGCCAATTGCCAGCTCATCCCCTCCTGACATCACACGAAAATGCCACAGAAAATGGGCGAGCGTAAAGAGAGGAGGACAGCATTTTCGAATTAGTTTTTCTACTAAAAAAAATCGCGTAAACGCGCCTAGAGTGGTCGAAACATGGCCTGGGGACTCCGGACTACAATTTGCGCTAGTAATCCCGCAATGTTTACATATCACTTCAGTGTCCCTTTAACTCTTTTGTTACTACGCCTATTCAAATCGATCACCGGTGATCGATGATTTATATTGCCTATTTCGACATGTAGTCGTTTCTCGTACACCTAATGCGGCCAGTGGTTAGTCTAGGCACTGCCCTTTTAGAATCAGTTTAAATTTTCCCGCTCCGGCGAGATTAAGATTTTTGACGGCGTTTTTCGCGAGCTGAGGTGCGTGTGTTTTTGAGGGAGGGGGCGTGGCTGCTACACTTCAGGAAAAAGGATGTAAATCGTGATTAGGCGGCATTACCATAATATTTTCTTTGTCAAAAGGTTCCTGGCAAGTCAAGTACCAAATAAGGTTGTCACCTTTGTAATCCGACAGCGTTGAGAGGTGATAATTACTTGAAAATGGCCCCAGCTATTCACTAATGATCTTTGGTTCGGACAAAGGGCAGCTTTATTCTCCCAAAGCTTATTTCTGATGGTCCCCCGCATGTCTAGCAAGTGTGCCTGCCATTTTCAACCAGTTTCCAGCAGTTTCGGTTTCGTTTCTGCATTGCGAAATTCATATTTGGCGCTACTACGCAGTTACCCAACTACAAGCTCATTTGCCATGGCGCCTCCGTTGCCTGCTACTGCTCCTCAAAACAAGCATGCCGCTCGCACTTCCACTTTATCTATGCCTTGCTTCTGCGATAAGAGCTTCTGCTGAAAGTCAAACGATAACACCAAGTCGTCGAGTATCAGTTCAGACGAGGAGAACGCTTCCAATTGGCCTTGAACACAGCCAGCTGTTCACCGGCCAGTTTCGGTTTCATACGAGGGTATTTCCGGAGGTCTAGTGTGGCTTCTTAGTAGTACTGTCTATTCTGACAGTCTCCAACAGCCTTGTATTTGTTTCTTTTCGGAATTGTTAGGTGGCGCTGCAATGTAGTAGGCTCGTAGTGCTGAACTCGCTTCACAGCCCTACGGCGGCTTGGTGAAAGCTTGCTGGGCAATGCTTCTAGTGCATCGTACCTTATTCCTGCAAGCAGGGCTACCATAGTGAGTCAGAACATGATTAAAAAACCAAAAATGAAAGTTTTGACTGATAAGTGATCATCAGAACGTCAACAAGCACCCACCAAAAGGTTTGGTTCTCAATTTCAAGCGGATTTTTTCACATCGCTTGCTTGCCTTCAATATTGTGCCGGTCATAATCATTGACAAGGCGTTTTTTACATCACATGTGGCTAATTTGGGCCTTTAATAATGTCAAACCACCAGATTTCTTCTAGAGAACCATCCAAAATAGCAAAATTTGAAATAGTGGTTGGGCTTCACCACATGACACGGGCACCATGCGGGCTAACATTTTCTTTTATATCTGACAAATTGTACTGCACAACTCAATTTTTTTTTCTTGGACGGTTTTTGAAATGTCTACCTACAAAATGTATATTCTAAATTTTTTCTACTACTGGTGGTTTATTATACAAAACTTACTTTTTTCTTATTTTCTTCGACGCGTGGACAGAAATTTCGAATTCGATAATTTTTTTCGCAATTATTATTTAGGAAAAGATTATTAAAACTGGTGTCGTTGGAAAGCGCGTGGAATAACCTGCATTTTATGTCACTGCAATGTGTGCCTAACCAATATGTATAGCACAAAAAAATGTTTTGTTAGACCCTTCAAAATTGGTGAATTTCCCGCGGTAACAAAAGAGTTAAAGCGAAATTTGTACTAAAACTGGCCGCGAAAACTGTGTGAATTAAGAGTTTCAACACTTAGGCAATGGAATTCGGATAGCCGGCGGTAGTTCATGTGTCGTCGTAAAACCGGTGCTTTTCTGCAACGCCTCATTAAATGTGATAGCAGACTGGGTTTCCACTTTTTATTTTTTTTCATTTCGGTCAATGCTAAACACCGCTGTCAATTGAACCTGCGTCCATGCCCTGTGAACTTCACCCCGGCGAGGTGCTGTTTCGAAGTTACGCCTCTTTTCGTCCATTCAGTGGTAGGCTTAGGCGCGGCGTTGAGGGGTGCGGCGGGCCAACAGCGAAAGGGTGCTATGAAACTTCCGAAAGGCTTTTCATGTACAAAAACTGCAATATGGGCGCGTGAAGCAACCACTACACTAGAGATAGCCACGATTGTGAGTCGAGCGGAGTACACGCGGACCGACTGTGTAGCAGCGCTTACGTGCTCCCGCTAATGCGGAAAGCTTACATTAAATATCTTCCGGCCAAATTCGATTAAGCAATTACTTTTATGCCCACTGAGCCCTAAAGAAACCGATTTCTCTGCGTCGCAGCTGTCTAATGAACACAGGTGAAACAAAGATGACCATGTTCAAAGAGAGCAATTTATTACCACCAGCACTCTATGTTTAAGCCGTAGTGAAGAAGTCCGTAAGCAGTGCTTGGCATTTCTTGACCTCGTACGCTGACAGAGCTAACAAGGCTTGCTCTTAAACATTCGCGTGCACCTGCGTGCCTCCGCAGACCGTCGATGGCATCCATCACTTCGGTGGCCGTCAGTCTAGTGTCGGTTTCACCGACACTTCCTTAGGCTCTTGTTCGGAACACTTTTCTTTCCCTTGGAGTGCTCACACTGCTTACAAGACTCACCTAATGATGCACGAACAAAATATTAATGTGGTTATCAGCACGCACAACCTAGAGCAGCAGCACCATGAGGAAGGACACGTAGAAAAAAAGCTTTAAGTAGGCTTCGGCAGCCTAAACATAGAGGGCGCTGGCGTAGGCAACGATGGAGACGTTAAAATGGTGGCCGCACTATTCAACCGTCTATGACCGCTAGCGGTTTGAGCAGCTTCTTTCATCGCTTTTAATTGTTGTCAACAGCAGATTTCACCGCTTTTCTTTCATTTTAGCCATTTAAGAGTTAATGCGAGTACTGAATGTTTTCAATGTCGTCTCTGAGAGGCAAAACAAAACATGCCTCGACCGGAATTTCGTTCTTCCTTTCTTGCCGTGAGTTCGTTAAATCGGAAGCGCCGAACGAAATTACTTCGTAAAATCGAGTTAAAAATACATGCATTTAGCAAAATTTTGATAGAAAACTTTAAAAAATTCGTTATATCGAGAATTTCGTTAAATCGAGGTTCGTTATATCAAGGTTCAACTTTATCACCAAGCAGTAGTGGCATTCATTTTCAGGCATCATGGGCAGCGCTGGAAAATAAAGCTTAACCTCGCATGTTTTCCAGTGATTGCGAACTAAGAAAACAAGCATAGATGCAGGTGGTGTCAAGGCATTCCCCGAGGCAAATGCAGGAAAAAAATGGGTAGGAGGAGACTGGCAATGACCCACACTGGCTGGTGCCAGAGTTGAACGTGATGAAGGGGGAAGAAAAAAAAATTGCGAGAGGAACAAACGATGGGTGACGCTGCGCGTAGTGTAAAAGGCATCAACAGCAGAGAGCGAGGTGGGAAAGAACATGAGACGGAAGGGGGGAATAGAGCAATGAGGAGATAGTGTGTTGTTGGAACAAGATACATAGAGCGAGGGGGCAAGGAAAGCAGAAGGAAAGGTGGTGGACAGTATGGTGGTTTTCATCCACTATGGGCGTTTATAGGGGTGAGAGCGGTCGTATGAAGTGTACAGTCAAATATCAGTACAACAAACACCACATTAACAAACTTTTGAGATTAATGAACATTTAAGAAATGCCATGCTGACTGCTTATAGTTTTAGTGTAAAATTATTTCGCGTACTTCAGAATAGCGAACTTTTCAAAACAACGATCATTTTATTTAAGTCCATTCTATATTAACAACGCCTCAGTACTACGAACTCATTTTCAAGTCTGGGGATTCTCAGATTTCAGTGAAACAATCGTGGCAGCCGAAGCCGTAGGATAACAGATGACACGGCAAAGCGCAGTAAGCAAATGCCTTGCACCTTGCTTTGCGGGTAGCTCAAGCTGGTGCGAAAGAGGGGAAAAAAAGGGAAGGGGAGGAGGAGCAGGAAAAAAAAAAAAAACAATGAAGGGTGGGTGGCCTCCTTAGTTCAAAAAGCCGTCCATGCCTGTGGCCGCGTGCCGCCACAAGTTTTTCTTTTTCTCTGCCACCGCTGCTCGGGTGGCCTGCTGGATCAGCTGGCTGCACTGCTGCTTATACTCCACCTTTTCTTTCCCTTTTATTTTTCACTCTTTTGGGCAGCTTTATGGGTGCTATGGAGCGCGGAGGTTATCATAGCGCGGGCTCGGAAAACCTGGTACAATGTGTGAGAAGAAAAGCAAAACGCAGAGTGTAACTTTTTTTTTGCTTTCCTCCTTTTGGTTTTGGGTGCCGCAGACAGGGCAGAAGTCCGGCTTATGCCAGCGAGACAACAAGAAAAAACGCAAGCCGCCGCCCCCCTCCCCCTTTTTTTAAACCCCAGATCGCGTTCACTATGCTGAAGATGGTTGCTTATCTGCACAACGTTATAATTGAAACACCTTACCGCGTGGGCACGGGGAAGAGGGGCTTGCTATCTTTCGCGATGCATCAAGGAAAGGCAGTTGTGGTTATCGTGTGCATGCAAATGCGCAACACGTGAACTAAAGGGTGCCTGTTTTTTGTTTTCTATGTTGGAGTTAGAGGAGAGCAGGGAACGCACACTGTGTGGGATGGCCGATTGTACTTTTTCTCGCGACCGTAAAACGGTGCTTCAGCTGCTCTGGTTGATCAGCGTGCCCACCAGAAAGCCGCACTATAAATGCTATTGTGCTTTGGGCAACCACGTTTTAAACAGTATGCTTATGCAGGGGTGAGACAGCTGCGCATATTGCGCACTTTTGATACAAATCTGCTTTCCTGCACCAGGCTGCTCCAAAAGCTTGAAAATTGCAAAAATTGCGCCAAACTGCTCCAAAACAGTCTGAGAGCCAAGGACTTTAACGCTCCCGCCAGTTTCAGCGGGGGAAAATGCTGCGTGGCTCGAAGAACGGGAGTTCATCAAGAACAATGTGGGGCCCGTGAATTCGCCGTGTTTCGGCCTTCAGTGAGAGGCGCGGTGCGTGCTTGAAGTGAAACTTCGGACTCATTGCGGTGTTATAATAAAACGCTAAGTTATTGCTGCCTTTGACAGCAAGCTTGCGAGTGGCGGAAATGAGACGATCGACACTGCAGAAGTGGCGGCACAGGCTACACGCCGCGAAATGTTCAAGCAGTGGCCAATAGCGGGACGGGCTATTATTGCACGCTAGTAATAATGGTTTATCTATCTGAAGTGAAATTTAATGCCGAGTGGGAGGTGGCTAAACATACCAACGATATTCAAATTGCGATCGGATTGAATGCACACCTTGGGGATTGAAATGGGAGGGCTGGTGGGGTGCGAAGATTGTCACCTCGCTTTGCGCAACTTTTGCCATGCCTCTACAATTGTGTGTAAAGCCGAGTCTGGGATTACAAAAATAATAATTTCAGCATTCACATGATAATGAAAATGCCTTACGATTGCTTAGTTTTTTGATTCGATGTTTTCAACGGCACTCCATGCTATCTATGCATAGAGCCTAAGAATTTATAAATGGCTTGTAAAAAGGTAGTGCAGTTCGTGCCTTGTGATACTCTAGTAGAAAAAACTTCATTGAAAGGCTGTTTCAGTGTTATGTACGTTCAAAACCCGTTAAAAAGTGCACTCCCCCCCCTTCCCCCCAAGCTGCCAAAAATTAGATTTTTAGGCTCCTAAGGTGCCGTAATAAGTTTCATCATTCTGCTCCAAATCAAGGTTCTTTTGCTCCAAAATCGAGATTTCGCTGCTCCAAAAACTGCTCCCAAATCTGATTCAGCTGTCTCACCCCTGCTTATGCTTTGAGTTCTATGGGAGGCCTTCCGGTGGCCAGGAATACCTACGTTACATCCAGTCCCGCACTATGAGCTGGTATGTTTAAATGATCTACACTGTAATTTGTTGTCTTAAATTTTGTGACTTTCACTATGACATTTCAGAATAACAAGCAATTTGCTGCGGCCCCCTGAAGTTCGTTGGTTTATACCGAGATTTCACTGTGCTTCGTGTACACTTGCATCGTATCACTGGGGTATTTAATGCATTCTTTTTTATGCAGAGTTTGTTGGGACCGCAGGGAAGCCTTGTACGAGTCGGGTCATTGCATAACTGGGGGATGTATAGTCTGGTTTTCAGTGTACTACATTGTCGTTACCATGTGAAAATATGTAACTGGGGCTGTGTACCAAATGCATCAATGAGCATAGCAGTTTTTTTTTTATTTTTTACCTTTTTATGGTGTCGGAAGCATTAAAAGGCTGCTTGCAAAAATAAATTTGGGCTCTTGGGACCTCTGTACTTCCAGGTAGAATTCAGCTCTCAGAATGCACTTGCTTGGGTGTTTGCAGCTATGTAGAATGGCAAGTGTGCGTAGCAGCCTCGAAATATGAGCAGTCAACTGAGTGAGTCCGTACTCGCTTGCTTTGACAGTGCCAATCTGCAGTATCCTGTCCCTCTTTCAGTCGTGCTGTTGCCATGACATTTCGCCATTCTATGATTCGACGTCCCTTGAGGCATCCACGATTGAAAGCCACAGGTCTACATTGTGCACCTAATATCCTCATGGCTTTCTGGGGCATTACTGCAGGGCTTTTCTCTCCCTTGCACCTTGCAGGCTTCCCTCCCTCCACTCAAGGCACTGGAGAAGTTTGCCGCCCCAGTCTCCGGTGGCGGGGGTTTCCCCATTGGGAGTGCGCCCTCGACGGCTGCACCAGCCAAGTTTTCCTTCGGGTTCTCTAGCCTCCAGGCTGGTCTTGGCAGCCCGGCTGCGCCGGCGCAGGCTTCCTCGGCCCCCGGCAAGGCCACAGGATTTGTGTTCGGTTCCCTGCACACCAGTGCCGCCGCTGCACCACCGTCTACGTTCACGTTTGGGGTGGCTAAGACGGAGGCGACTGCCACCACCGGACCAACGACGCCTACCTCATCGATGGGAGCCGTAATTACATCTCATTGTTGTGTGCCGGCAATTAGCACTTGTCCCGCGGGGTTGATACAGTAGAAAACAAGAATATAGAGAATCGAGAATTGATAAAAAAGGATCAAGGAAAAGTGGCAAACAGAAAATCACTGTTGTGCAGGTGCGAGTGATGGCTGTAGCGATAGTGGGGCGCTTGTGCTCTCATGGTCAGTAAACTCCCGCTAAGACGAACTCAGTTAGGATGAATTCTCACTTATGCCGAACAATGTGGGAACGTTTGTTTGGTTTTGCTTAGACCCAATGCGAAAAAATCTACTCGATATGAACAGCCTTGCACGTACTCATTGGTTAAGACAAACGACTTTAGGGGTGCCCACCACTGTTGGCTATTCTGGGTAGCAAACATAGCAGTCTTGGCGGGGTGCGGTGGGGCCCTCACGCGACCAGAGGGAAAGATGCACCACAGGGGAAGGGAGGGGGTGAGAAAAAATACACTCGCATAAAGCTGCCACTTCACCCACCCTTCAACTTGCGGAGCCAGCAGGAAAAGCAAAGAGAAAAAAAGAGCAAGGGCTAGTTTTGTGGCCGCTCTGCTCTGGAGGAAAGAGGCGCAGAACTAGAAGGATAAAAAAAAAAAAACGAAGACGGAGACTTCCTGTTCGCAAATGTAGCAGCTCTCCTGACCAATGCCATTTGGCAGCGGGAGCATGTGGGTTCGTGTCGCAAGTCCCACCGCGTCACCGCCGGGGAAGCGAGGGGTTCGCTCTCTGTCTCTGCTGTGTTGTCGCATGAGGTAGCGGGTGTACGCTCTCTGTCACCGCTTGGACTGGATAAAACCACGCAATAGCATTCTATCAAGTTGCGCACTCAAATAAGTGATTTTGCTGTATTTTTTTCCCATTGTAAGCCTACTCCATTCACCATCTTGAAAGGAGCCATGAAGAGAAAATGCAAGTTGGTTTTATTCGAAAGATTCCGTGTTTTATAGTGCCCCCAGCGCTTGTCCGGATACAAACGGCGCCTTATTCACTGAGAAATTAAACAATTTAGGTTAAAATTTTGATTTTCCCGCTCAATCGTGCGTTTTCGTGGTCCCAAGTGACATCACGGGAACCGACCGCTCTGCAGCCTAGAGTACCTTCATTCACGCATCCGCCGTACAGGGTAGAGACACGTAACGCTGGCGCCGCCATGTTCGGTTGCTCGCTCGCCGCCGAAGCAAGTCATTGTGTCAAAACCGCGCTAAAATTATCACCGCAACGCGGTTTACTGAAGAAGTTTGAATCATATTGTCTGTTTCGCGTTGCTAGGTCTCATGGGAAACGAAAAGAATAACGCGTTGAGCCCGTTGGCCCAATTGCGGCGGCACGGGACCGTTCAAAGGTTGTCTCCACCCTGTACAGCGGTGCTGGTTTGTTCCCGCGTTTCTTTACGTTCCGTAACCTAGGTGGCGCCACCATACCGTGGCAAGCGTTTGGTTTGTTTTTGCCCGCATTTAAACCTGGCTTGTTTTTGTTCTGGGAGAAAATATTCGTTCCCTGAAACAGTGCTCGCTCGACAAATGGGGTCACGTAAGACACCGTTGCTTGCGTCAATCGGCAAGTGTCGTCTGAGACAACCCCAAGCCCCGTAGTGCTGTGCAGCGAAACCAAAGCATGCTGTGCGCAGTAGTACGAACAGCAGAACGCATCAGTACTTCTATGTTTACATGTGCTTTCGTAACTTCCACTGTTTGTCCCATCATTCTTATTGCTTTGTAAAGAATGTGCCCTAAATTTAAGCGCAAATCGCTCGTTCGTCTAGTTTGTAAGCTCTACCTAATTTGCGTCTGCTTCTGCCAGCCTCCGCCAATCGCAGAGCTTAGCCCATGTGACATCACAGGTTCTGTTGCGGGAAATGAGCTGGTGATTCGCATGACCATTCCCGTTTTTCCTAATTATGTAGCTTATTTGAGCGAAGTTTACGTTAAAAGTGGTGTCAGTATGATTCTAACGAGACAATCTTTTGAATGAACCAAACTTGTGTTTTCTCTTCATGGCTCCTTGAAGCAAGATTTTCGCGTGCGCCTGGGCGTGTTGCCGATTCTTTTTTGGGAGCGCTTCTGATAAGACGAGCAAATTGTCATGGTCCCTTCGAGTTCTTCTTAATGGGAGTTCAGTGTATACATTCTTTTAATGACCGCTATAGAATATGAGGGTGACTTTCTTGTGTATGTTTTGGAGAGCGCGAACTCTACCTATCTGTTTGATTCTACTGTTTGTCATAAAGGCGGCAGGATTTCAGAATAGATTTCCGGTCGTCCCTAACTTTGATGGGGGTTACTTGTAGAGGAACTTGCTGAAAATTGAGATAGGCCACCATGTGGTTTAAAAATATTTCAACAGAATATTCAAGCATGCCTAGTGTAGAGTCGTTTTCAAGAACACTGAACTTGTTACCTTACTTTCCTTCCTTAAAAGCCAACTGCAACGAAATTTTGGGGCTCCTAAATAGTGTTTGCCTACGGTGCTACGTAAAAAAAAAAATGATTAGTTCAAAATATGTAGGCCCGAATATGCATTACTGTAGTGGAAGTAAAGATTGAAAATGGGCCTTTTCCAAACTAATCTGGGGAATGGGTGGCGATTATGGCCAGTTGAAGGGATGGGAGAGAAAGGAATTGACTGGAAGCAGTTGGTGGTTTCGCCCGCAGCTGCCTGTGAGAGATCGGCCTGCATTCTTGGTGCCTCTAGCTGCCTGTGCCTTTAAAATAAAAAAATGTACGAAAAAGTGTTGAGGAGTGGTACAGTCATGAATGCTTCTCTGTGAGTGGCACAATCGTGTAGTAGAACGCGCAGTGTGGGCCAAAGTGCAGTAATGGCAAGTGCGCTTCTTCTGCCTGTCCCCCTCCCATCCCAGTTCAAGTTTGGCAGCCCGCAGAAGTACGAGTTCAGCTTCAGCGGGGTGCGGCCGCGCAGCCCGGGCAAGACCCCCAAGTCCCCCTGCACCCCCAGCGACGTGGAGGAGGAGGAAACGGTCGAGTCCCCCGAGGCTGACATCTACTTCCAGCCGGTGGTGCCCCTGCCCCCCAAGGTACGCCTTTGTGGGGCCTACGCTTCCCCCACCTATGCATGGCCCTGGCTGATAATGTTGGCACTGGGGGTTTTGGGCTGCAGATGTAGCAGAGGCAACTTTATAGTGTGCTTGAGCAAAAATAAATGGGCTCAAGTCTGTTTCTCTTTCCTGCGTGATTAACGAGGTTTTCTTTTATCTTGCCTTCCGATCTACCCTCCATCTTTACCTGTGCACATTTTTCATCACGGCGCTGAATCACTGTGGCACTCGCAGATTCACTGAGCTTTCTACCAATAATCCCAACATTTGAGGCATAGTTGTTGACCTGCTTGGAAACACAACTTGAGGTGCTGCGAGCCGGAGACCGGGGCAAGCTCACATTATTACTTGTGGTGTTTTGTCACACTACTTATCAAGGGTCCTCATGAGGATGACTGTGTCACCTGCAAACAAATGTTTCATTGTAACATGAAGCTGTACGCTAAATTTTCATCAGTTTCATCTTTAATTCAGACAGAGGGAAGCCTTATTTGTCCTAACCGATTAAAATTGTGGAAATGATGAAGTAACCATGATTCCCCCGTGCTGTTGGTAGTAGTTGTGCGGAATGGATAGTTTAAGCATTTTAGCTAGTCCTTCAACTTTGTTCCAACCACGTTCTGGGGCCTTTCAAAAAATTGCCTCATTTGAAATTATTGTTCCATTGTCTATCAGGCTTCACTATCTACAGTTTCCGCTGTACTATTTGTTTTGCCTGAAAATTAGCCAAAAAGGAGATTTGTCTTTCAAATTTCGAGCTGCAGAATTGTGTTCTGTCATCAATTGTGAGACCAACATATTGACGGTTGTCAGATGCACTGTTCAGTCATCTATGTGGTTGAGGGCTGTTTATTGTGGGCTATTTGACAGCTATGCCTGTTTACTTTTACAATTTTAAAGGTAGGGTGGATGTCGCTTTTGTGCAGAGCAAGTTGGGCATTTACATGAGGAGTCCTGAAAATTTTACTAAAAGTTCTGCTCGCAAGATTTCTAGGAATAATGACTGCAAACGAGCAATTTTTTTTTTGGCGCCTCTTGCTAACACAATGTGCTGCGCAATTTCATAATCCAGGATCATGTTTTTATATGACTCATCTTGATTTCCACCTTGGTGTAGTTCCTGTGAGCTGTCTCACATAGCTGTCTCATTTGATGCACGACTGCATTGTTGTGTTTGTGCATATTGTACGGTGCTCCACTAATGGGTTCTTCAAGTGTTGCTAAAGGGCACTGTATCATCATACAGCGAGGATGCAAAGGAAGAAACAGGGCTGGCTGAAACTTGGGCAAAAATTGTTTTCTGTGCCAGGTTTGCTGCCAGAGTGTAGTCTGAGTGTCTCAGTTATCGAGGCATGGGAATCTTGCTCACCCGAAACAGGTGGAGGTGCGCACGGGGGAGGAGGATGAAGAGGTGCTGTACAGCCACCGGGCCAAGCTGTACCGCTGGATGGACGGCGAGTGGAAGGAGCGGGGCCTGGGCGACATCAAACTCCTGCACGACTCCTCTGCCGGCCGTACCAGGCTGCTGATGCGTCGAGAGCCCGTCAGTAGTCGCACGCCTCTGGTCATTCTGTCGCGTGGGTTCACAAATGGTGGGATGGTGGGAGCTGATCTTTCTTCTTTTCTCCACTTTGTGCTGCGAGGCAGGTGCTCAAGGTGTGCCTGAACCATCTGCTGACACCCGAGCTGCAGTTCGGCAAGAAGGACGACCGGACAGTGCTTTGGTCGGCGACGGACTTCTCGGACGGCGAGCCAGCGCCGTACCAGTTTGCCCTGCGCCTCAAGAGCGCCCAGGTGGCCGAGGAGTTCCTGGCTGCCGTGGAAAGCGCCAGGGGCTCCGCCCAGGCACCCCCTCCGGTGAGCAGCGGTTCCCTCTTCTTTTTTCCACTTTCCCCCTCTCCTGTTAGAAGACGTGCAGGCCGAGACGTGCAGGCTCAGCTAATTGGTGATTTGGCAGGACAGTTATCGATGAAGTCTCCTGTTCTTCCCAGGCAAGTCAGGCGTCCAGCAAGCCAGCAGTGGACGCCTCAACTTTCTCCTTCCGACTGGACGGGGCTGTGGTAACGATTCCCAGTACGATGGCAACGGGTTTCTCGCTGGGAAGCCGCTTTGGTGCCTCTAGGCCAACCGTGGTGCGGTCATTGTTTGGCAACGTGTCGCCAGCAAAAGACACCTCAGACAGTGGTAAGTTCTAAAAAGTGCCAATCATTATAACTTAAGCACTACTCTGCGAGGGTTAAATGTCTCTACGGGAAGTTGGGGAAACAGTGATGCGTGTGTGGTTGTCACCTTCTGTGCGGTTTCTTGAGAGCTTTTCGTCACATGGGCGAGAATCTGAGCTCTCTTGTCTCCCTGCACTACAGATGTGCAGATTGTGTACGAGGCCAAGGCTAGCCCTGAACAAATAGCGCGGGCAAGAGCTCTGAAGCTCCCTGACCACTTCTACCTGTACGAGACGAAGCCACCCTGCTCGGGGTGCCGCGGCTGTGATGACTGGGAAAGCAAGAAGAGTGAGTTATTCGGGCCACTCCTGCTTCCTTGTTTCACCAACAAGTGGGCTGGATTGGGTCCCCCCCCCTCTCTCTCTCTCTCTATCTCTCTCTCTCTCTCTCTCTCTCTCTCTCTCTCTCTCTCTCTCTCTGTGTGTGTGCGTGTGCGCGGGTGCGTGCATGTGTGTGTTTTCTTTTAACTTGGTATAGTCAGTGTGGCTTTTCTAATTCTCTTGCAAATAGTGATGGTGCAATAATGCTCTTGCAGAATGACAGAGTGATTGGGAAATTGATCAGATAACCTTATGCATGTCCGAATAGCGATTTCTACCTTTGAACATGAACCAGTTAAGGAGGGACACTGGTCTTAAAACAACTTTTAATTTTCAAGTAAACTTTGTGAAACGTCAGTCTTGCTGTTTTTCCCCCGCTGATTTCAAATGTACCATTATTTTTTTCAGTTGGTCAATTAGTTCCCAGGGTAATTCGAGATAATAATCCATTGTTGGCCAAACAATAGACAAAACAGTGTTGGTCAATAAACTGCAATCTTTATACTTTCCAATGCTATGAACCCTGTTTCACTTGCAATAATTGAAGCAGTTTTTTGATGCATTGCTTGGAACTAATTTTACAGCTCATTAAACTTCTGTGTTTGAAATGGGCACTCAAAATTCCTTGCCACTGGTGCCAAATTTTTTCCAAATCAAATTTTTCACTTTTTTTCCCCCCTCCCTGTGTGCCTTATGTCACCCCTTCTTCAGTACACCACCTTTCCTGTGAGAACAAATGCAGCCATAACATAGTGTTTAAGGTACTCTGCCAATGCAGATTGCCTGCAGGGGGTTATCAGGCCATAAAAACAGCTCCTGCATCTGCCAGACATTGTGCCTGCCATGCTGTTTGGTCTTACCTTCGAACAGCAGTGTGTGACCTTATAAACAGTGAGAGCAAACTGACTGCAGAAATAAAATAGAAGCTGGACAAGGAAAACTCCAGCCATAGTAAACGGAATGGTAACTTGAATAGGAGTACGAGTTGTCTGTTGGCGCCACTTTGTCTATTGGCATCAGGGATAGCCTAGTTTGCGTCTAGTGGGTGTTGGAGCACGTGAAAGAGGCACAAAGCTGATATATTGAAACTGCAAAAAGAAAGCACTGAGGCTTTTCTTGCATGGGAAATCTATCGGAATTAGATAAGTCGTCTTGCTTTTTCCTTCTCCTTCCTGGGGATAGCAAGCAGCCTGACCTTCACTTTTTATCAGTGTTGCTACTTTGAAATATATGTTTCTTTTTTTACAAAAAAGAAAACTGCAATATTTGAAATGCCTAAGTAACCTTGTAATTGGGCCATATTTATCCAGTTAGTAGGCTGAACTTGACTGGACCAAATATGCCGGGAAATATGCTTAAAGTTGCACTTTTGTTTTCTGTACTGCTCCTCTGGCAATTTGCCACCAGGTGGCCACATTAATGAGGCACTGCAGCCAGCTTTTTCACGTCAGTGTCAGTTCTGGGTATGTTATTTCTATTTGGAATACGTTGTGGCACATCCATTTTGTAGGCCTGGGGACCTCAGGGTTGATCAACTGCCTTTTAAGTGTTAAATAATATTTCTCCCTCCGTCTTCAACATTCTTTATTTATAAAGCACAAGATGGTGCACTTTTGGTTATGCTTTTCACCTTCTCATCAGTCACAGTGGATTGCACGAGCTTGTTAGGGTTCTCTCAGTGAGGCTGCATGCACGTGCACTCGGCACACTTTGCCTAGTTGTGCGAATGCTGTGATTCACCGTCGCTTTCCTATCACGCAGAGGCGCTGCTGGCTGCAGGCTCCTCCTCCCCCAGTGGTGTCCAGCCTGCATCCGCGCCTGAAGCTCCGCACCTGGCTGCCGCCGACAGCACCACTGGTGGCAAGGAGGAGGAGAGCACTGAGGCCGGCACCCCGCTCTTTGGCTCTGGCGGAGAGATGACCTTTGCCGATTTGGCCCGGCAGCAGTCCGGCGCAGGCTTCGGCCTCCAGGGTCCCTCCCCCAAGAGTGGCCAGTCCCTCTTCTCGGGGGCCGGCAGCAAGCTCTTCCAGTCCACGGTGTCCAGGCGGAAGTCTGAAGGCGAGGACGATGGTACGAGCTCCCTTGCTTGACCCGTGGCATTGGTCGTATTCCCTGGCTCAGTGTTGGTGTTGCACAGTGGGCATTCTTCATTTAGCAGAGCCAATTATGGCTAGCGCTCAGAGGAGCAGCAGTCCTCCACCATTGTGGCAGTGTCCTTTGTGGTACGGCTTCCAGAAAGCACTTTTGACACGCAGCTTTTTCAAATTGGACTTGATTGCTGTTGTCAAGCACGGTGGTGCTTAGAACTGACATGTTGACTGTGAGGTTTGCTAGGCATCACAAAGTTCACAACTGTTGCATAATTCCAATGCATGAGCATTAGGCAGCTCCCCGCACAACTATCGTATATACTTGTGCAAGTTCGATGTGGCGGGCAATAGCGAGCACTTTCACGTGCATCATGTGGTCTCTCTACCTCGCAATATGCATAACGCTAGCTTTGCACAAGGCAGGCATTCGTGCACACTGCGAGGAACCACCACGGGTTCGAGCTATTTGAGCACACTCACGATACTGAAACGCCGTCGCGCCAACTTAACACCGTCTCTGTTGGGGAGGTGGAGAAGGGGGCGACAAAGGAATATGCCCAGGGTACAGAGGGAAGACGTTTATTTTATACTAACATTCTAGTCACATATTTTACAGTCCCAATTACACAATTTACAGTACAGGTACGTACTTCCGTTAGGTGAAAGGGGCGATGGGGCGCCACGCGCAAGTGCGCACGTTTCGTCGGCGCAGAGCCAGTGGGCTCTTCTGTCGGGGCAAATTCCGGGGGTGCGCGCACGTTGTGCGCGTGCGCATCGCCGTGCTGGCCGGATCGGCTCGCAGCAGCGAGGGAGACGGGGCCCATTCGCTCACAGGCGCGTACCGCACGGCGTGTTCGTCGAGTGGTAGGTACGGCCTTACTATATGCAAGCGTAGGGACAACAGGAGCAGCCTTGGGCACGGGCCGCAGCCGGAAGGGCTGGTGGGCTTTCGCCGGCGCAACAGAGTTGCCGCCGGCTGGTAAAGAAAGCGTCACATACCTTCGGCCAATGCCTTCGGCGTCCTGGCAGCGTCTCCCCGAACGGACCCCCGTGCAGGGCGCGCGTTCGCGTCCTCGCGAGAGTTGGGTTCGGGCATCGTTCAAACGGACCAATGAGGTGAGGTTAGCTCCGCTACCAGGGCGGAGCGCCCGCTGCGTGACAGTGTTTTATCGCCGCAACGGTCTCTGCAGGCTTCACCTCACGCAAGAGTTTGAGAGACGGCTCGGCTCTACGCAGTGGCGCCAAGACGAGCCGGAATTTTGGAGGAGAGAGGGGAAAAGCGCCGCGTGATGGCACAAACCCAGTGATCGCGCAATGGCCTGGGCGTCAGGATCCCCACACTCATCATGGACGATGCAGCGTAGCTGTCTCTCCGCGCGCCAACCACATCAGAAACTAGTTCTTCCAGTTTCGGCAACTTGCACTTCTTCCCATGGAATGCCTTTCAGTTTCTGTCAGTTGAGGCAAGGTCTTTTGCAGCGTCCAGGGCCACACAAGCTTTTCATCCACATCAAACTTCCGTCCTGCCACCTGCTTACCGTGCTCCTTGGCGTAGTCAACCACTTGCAGCTTGAACGCTGCAGTAAAAGTTCTCGGACGCCATCCCCCTGTTACTAATCTATGCTAGCCCTAACGGGGCTTTCTTCTTGAGAGGCGAAATACCGCAAAAGCTTACTGAGAGTAAGTACCGTGTAAACAGTGAAGACGACGCGAGAAACAATGAAATGATGGTGCCAGCCTAAGCAACGGCGGCAGCGGAAAACGAGCCAGTGCCATCTTGCGGCTACAATTAAAATTTTGGTTCCCGGCGGGACTTTCAAAATTTTTTCCAAAATTTTTCAATGGTGCCTCCATAGTGGGGATGCAGCCCTTACACAATGGCGGCCCTTACACGAGTATATACGGTATGTCCATCTGTCTGTAACACACTGCGCAACATGCAGGTGACACGTGGCAATGTGTAACACACTGAACAGCCCTCTGATCACAAATCTGTCCTCTGCCCATTTGTCCGGTAGGCGTTGCGCGAGGCATATGTATACATGGGTCTTAGTGAATATTAATGCATAAGCTATCCTAGGATGCTTCCTTCCAGAAATCTGTCTGCCTGTCCAAAACGTGCAACGCGATGCTCCCCTCGTTGATTGATTCAGGCTCTCCGTGTACAGGGTTGGCAGAGCAGAGCTTAGCTCTCGTGTAGTGTCCTTCAGAGTGTGGCAGCAGTGTTTGGGTGTGCGTGTGAGAGGGGTCCTGGTGGCACACTGTGTGGTGCAGGTGCGGACGAGGTGGTGTCGAGCGAGGACATCCACTTTGAGCCCGTGGTGCCGCTGCCTGACCTGGTCGAGGTGCGCACGGGCGAGGAGGACGAGGAGCAGCTCTTCTGCCACCGGGCCAAGCTGTACCTGTTCGACATCCACACCAAGCAGTGGAAGGAGCGCGCCCTGGGCGAAATCAAGATCCTCAAGCACAAGGCGCGGCCCTGTGAGTGAGAGGAGAGCCTGCCTTCCACGGCTTTGCACTGCCGCATTTATACCTTGCCAAAAATGCCGGTTGCAGTTGCCCTTTTTTTTTTCTTGTCATGAATATTAATAAGTTTAAAGTTGTTTCTTTTCTTGCCCGCTGATGTGAAATGTTTTGACGTATTGTGCTTGTTATTGCCACCTGAGTACCTATTCTTTGTTTTGCTTAAATTTCTGTTTACTGAGAACAACACCCTATCTTGTGAGTTGCTTCGAGTTGCCAGTACTTTGTGCAGCTGCTGCAGACGGCCATTCTTGCCTGCCTCACAAAGATCATTCTTGCTGCCACCGCAGTCTGTTTCCGGGTGCTGATGAGGAGAGACCAGGTGCACAAGGTTGCCTGCAACCACTCCATCACAGAGTTCACCAAGCCGGTGCCACTGTCAACCTCGGCCAACACCCTGACGTGGAAAGCGCTCGACTTTGCTGAGGGAAAGTCCACCCCCGAAACCTTTGCAGTCCGCTTCAAGGTACGGCTCAGGAAGGCTCGGGCTCACTTGAGCGCCCTGTTTGCTATTGGGGGCCACGGTTGATTGTTCATCTCTGTATTTCTTTCCCCGCCCCTCCTCCCCTCTTGCAGAATGCCGAAATTGTGAGAAAGTTTGAGGAGACGTTTGAACAATGCAGGCTTGCTGTGGTGGAGCACGAAAGTCGCCTGGGTAAGAACAGTTGAACCAGTCTTCGATTTACAATGGGGTCGGCACACGGGCCACTCTCAAAGCACTGGGCTTAGTCTAATTTCTGCTACCACAACGGCTGCCTCTTCTTTTTTTGTTACCTGCTGACATATTGGAGAGAGAGCTCTCAGAGTTTGGCACCAGAAACTTCGCCTTCAACTTTTGAGAGGGAAAAAAAAAAAAAAAAAACACTTTGGGTCTCCAAGGTGTTCTCGTCTCTAAGCTGCAACCACTTATTGGAGCAGACGATATAGCTCTGTTAGTCTGTCTGTCACTTATGAAAAAGTTAATTTTATGTGGGGACGTGGCAGTTATAGCTCACTTTGTTATTTATGCACTGATTGTAACCAAAGTTGGTGCACAAGTACAATTTTTACTATGGAAATGTAAAAAAAAAATCAATTTGCAGCTATCTTGTATAGTCTTCCTGTTGTGACTGCATCCTACTTATTAAAATCAGTTCATCACTTAATTAAAAAGCTAGCAAAGCTTGAACTCCTTCAAATTGTTGTGCCTCTGTTTTCACCGGGTCTATTATGCAATGCAAAGCTGTTTGTTAGTTCATTACGGTCTCTGTAGCTAAAAATAAGTTCAGAAAACGTATGCATTGTAGACCATTTATACCGTAACTGCTTATAGTGCAGAACCAGATATAATGCGGGTTTTCCGACAACCGGTTTGCCTCCCATGGAACTCAATGCATAAGCATACCACTTAAAACGAGGCTGTCTGACCATCGCCTCCTGTATTTTTACAATGCCAAACGCATCGCGCGTTTCCCAATGGGAGTGAGTGGTACGCCTGCAGTGCATTGAGTGATTATAAGCAAAGAATAATTGAGAGGTTAACTTGCGATGAGGCTGGATTCATGCATGTTTTGTTTTATTTATAGTGCGGTACCGCCTATATTGTGAATCTTCACGGCTCCTGTGACGTACGTTATAAGCAGTCAGCACTGTACATATTTTTAGCATGCCCACTTTCTTTCACCTGTTGGATGGGGCATGAATGTTGTGCCATTTTTGTTGATTTTACCGAGGCAACAAAAATAAACGAACTAATAGATAACTGCAAACTGATTTCTGTTCTGACATTGTCATAATAAACTGTACTTGTACACCAAGTTTGGTTAGAATCTGTGCATAAATGAAATAGGGTGTTATTTGCCGTCTCCCACCTTAGAAAAAAACGAATTGCTGTTCACTTTAGTTGTGTTGAACTCTAGTCACCTTTCCTAGGTTTCAAAAACCATAAATATTATCAGGACGTTTCGCATAGAAATCTTGTTTGTGTCCTCAATTCACAGCTGCTTCGAAAAGGAACGGCGAACTTCAAGGACAGCGGGACGATGGCAGCAGGGAAGCCGTGAAAGATGAGGAGGAAGAGGATGTTGATGAAGACGATGACGATGAAGATGATGACGACGACGATGATGATGATGAGCCAGGGGTCGACATCATGTTTGAAAAAAGGGTCACGCTGGCTGCACAGAGGACTCCCGGAGGTGCTTACGAGGTGAGGCTTCTGGCTGAACTGCTGGTTTTCAACGGGAGGATTGTTTCCATCATATGGAGCTGTGAGCAGAACAAAAAAGAATGCTGCGTTGTGCTGCATGTGGCTAAGTATGAGTATCTTGGGCCAGTTCTGTGACTGTGATGAAGTCAACTTTTATAAGTAGCACGAATCTATGTAAGCCCGAAGCAAGAATGGCAGGTGGATATCGTTAATATTACTAGCGGTTCGGTTGACAGGACGTTGCATGGAGCCGCATCTGCTGAATTACTCATTTCAAAGGCTTTGCACTTGTCGCATTTGTATTTGCAATAGAATGGTTGGGCAGGATATGACTAGTTATGTCAGCCAGCATCACTGCAAACTCTCGTTAACAAAACACTCCCTGTGTACGCTCTTTTTGCCTAAAATTTTTCCATAAGATCAAAAGCAAACCAAGCTTTGAAGTGTTTTCTGCACAAAATGCAACTCGTAATGCTTGCTATTGATATGATTGGTAGTGAACTTGCTCTTGTTTTTTGCACAACATTGGAAATTTCGTCACGCTAGCCACCTTTTTGTAGATTTCCTGAACGCTGAAGTACAGGTGCGGTGAAACCAAAAATCTCCAAGCAGCCTATAATGAATTGCAGTTCCTCCCTATTGTGCACTTGATTTTTCTTTTGTGCTATACCTGAACCAGTTACCCGCACCTCTATTTTGGGCAGGATGGCAGAAAGGCGAGTAGGATCAGGTGAGGGAGGTAGTTGCTGATGTGCTCACAGCCTGGGTGCTGGTGATTACCGTATTTTCACACATATCACCTGTCCCTGCATATTACCTGCACCCCCCCTTTTCGTCGATGAATAAAGAAAATATATCCCTGCATATTGCCCGCGTATTTTATACAAATACAAATGAACCAAAGCTACTACTCAAGCAGCATTACACGTTTGTTTATGCAAAAGAACTTACTAGCTGTCTGCGTAACTAGACTTGCCGCATACATTTTTTCAGGTTGGTATATTGTTGAGTTGTGTGCACAAAATAAGCACTCAATGTGATAACAGTGGCTTAGTTGCTATTGCTGCTGTAAGGGCATCACGGCCCAACGCGCATTGCTGTGAAGCTGCACCAAAAGAAATACCTCGTGTGTAATTTGCACCTTTACTTCACCCCTGAAATTTCGCATTTTTGGTGCGGGTTATGCGTGCGAAAATACAGTAGGTTCTGAAAGTTTTGCCTATCTCTGTGGAAACCAGTTTCTGCAAAACTTGGGGGGGGGGCCCTATTTGAAGTGGTCATTGAAAGTTGCGTCCTGGCTGCTTGGGGCACCCTCTGACTGGCCTTTGCATCGGACGGAGGCCGTACAGCAGAATTGTTTTTCTGGGCATACGATGGTATACTGCTTCTAGTCAGTGAAAGAGGAAGTGGAATCTCATCACACCAGTGGAAAATTATCTACAAAGAACCTGCTATTTGCTGCGGAGCTTTAGTTTCACAGCCAAGCTATTTGATACTGTGCTGTCCAAGAGTGATTCCATTTAATTAAGGAGACTTTGCCGTACTGGGAAGATATGGACAATTGTTTTATAGGTTTTTGTGGGAGCCAGAGATTTGCGAATTCTATTCATTTCCCACGCAGATTCTCACAGATTTCATGTCGCCCAGTTGTGTGCTATTGCTACTGCTCAGCAAAAGTTTGCTGGTTTGATCCAAGGTGCTCATACGATCAACTCCCTTCATCTGAACTCGGGTAACTCACGACTGCAAAGGAGAGCAAAGTGTTATCGCATGGAGGTGTTTTGTACGCGAACCTGCGAGCATGTGTGCATCTCCATGAGCGGTGCGCAGGGAACAGACGAGCTTCCCCTTTTGTGTTTGGGCAGCCTGCCAGCATGGGCTCAGCCACCGGGCTGGTCCCACTCCCCTCCGCGCGTAACTTCCCCTTCCCCTTCCCCCTCTCCCTAGACCCTGGGCATGGGCAGCCTGCAGATGGTGTACGACGACTCCTGCTACGGGGCACGCATCCGGGTGATGTCGGACGACGGGTGCCTGCTGTGCGACACCCTGGTGGCAGTGCAGACGTGCCTGCGCACCGAGCGGCTGCACGCCTTCTGGTCCGCCGTCGACATGTCGCGGGAACCGCACGTGCGGCGGCACTTCCAGGCCACCTTCAGCTCCCCGCAGGCCATCGCCGAGTTCAGCCGCACCTTCACCGAGGTGAGGGGGGCCCGGGACCCGGCGCAGATGAGAGGAGCCTCCAACTGAGTCCAGCTTGATGTGTTGAAGTAGCAGCATTACACGTGTGCCTGATAAGCTGCCCTTTCAGTGCGCCTTCAATGTGGGAAAGGTGGGAAGAGAAGGCTGTTGCACTGCCAAGAGAGTCAGACAAGTCATGGTTGACTTGTGGTGCCAGCAGATGGATTCTCTTAAACACAGCTTCTCTGTAATGTATGTCTGTGACTGGTATTGTGACTGTGGTTTGGTCTACATATGCCACCTCAATAGAGTTATCTATCTAGTAGGCAAAATGAACTAGTGCTGTGTAACAGGTTTCACATCCAGAGCTCCAGACTAAGCAGAATGTTATGCTGTCTGCTTACGTCCGAGGTGGTATGGTATGGTTGTCATTATTTCGTCCGAGGTCACTGCCGGATTTACTGGAAATATTTACATGTGCCAGTCAACATAGGCAAAGCTGAAATACACAAGGCAGTCGGCACTCCCCAATGAGTTGAATGCCCTCTGTAGGGCTGAGCAGCTCCTGGCATAAAAAAATATCCCAGTCCTCCCAAGCGCCCTTCCAATCCTGGTGTTCTTGTTTTTTTGCACCTTTGCATGATTACTAAGTGGTTCAAGACTCCGACTTTTCTATTATTTGTGAATGTGTTCAGAATGTAAATCCATTTCAAAAGGATTTCAAAGAATTTAGCACTCGCATATCACAGCTCGTGCTTTTTCCCTGTGGATTGAGCTCTCTGTGGGGCATGGTGCGAAATTATTTTTGTAATGATAATGTTGTGCTCATGCACCTGACTTTTTCTGATTTGTTGAATATAATATGAGTCACACTGTTTAAATGTAAATTTGGATTATGTAGTACTCCATAAGGAGCCAGCCAATTTTTTGTCTCTTAAGGGGTTGAAAATCGCCCAGCTGCCGTTCCCCGCTTACCAGAACAAATGCATTGCAAGTTGGTTAAAACCATCCAGTTCTGCAGCCATCCTCCTGTTACAGTAGCAACTTCATTTTTCCTAGCGGATTAGTTGGCAATTGACAGTAAAATAAATAACCACAGCCCCTTTTTGTTTCAGATGAGGTAGTCTGGGTGTTAGAGGTTTGGATGTACGAGTTACAGGTTTGAGTAAGTGCATGATACGTGTGGGGGATAATAATGACCCCCTGCATTGGTGGGATCAACTCAAAAAAGCCTTTTAGGCGTAGGTTTGCATTCCTGAGCACAGTTGTTTCATGGCCAGTGTTTTAGTGCAGTGTCTGCACATCACCGGTTTATCTGTTGCTGACTGCTGCTTTGGCATCGCCTTTTTCCCATTTTTGCAGGCCAAGGACTTTGCCGTGCAGAGCGAAATTGTTGAAACCATCGATGAACCACCCAGTCGTCCATAATTGGCTGTAGTGCAGGGAAACCACCGGGCTGCTAGTGGTGTTATTGTTCGTTCTGATTAAATTTTTGTTCGCTTTTTTTTTTATTATTATTATTTATCGGTGTCTGTTCGATGAAGCACATTGAATGACAGTCATCATTAGGACGTCGGAGCAGCAGCAACAACAATCAGTGCTACTTTTTTAGGTTAACTCATTTTTAGCCCACCTGTTTTAAACCCAATTGTGGGAAGAAGAGATCGTGTATATAAGGCCAGCATGAGCCCCAGTGGTGTCATCATCGCTCATCTTTTAGACACCAAAGGATGGACACGTTGAAGAAGATGCGGATGACGAGTGTGTGGTCTATTTGCCAAATGTGAGCAGCTTGGATGGGAGAAAGTGTGTGCTGACCTCGTCGAGGGTGCCAAGGACAAAAAGGGGAACCCAGAGCGTGGCACTCACCGTCGGCTTCCGCCTTACCACCCCCAATGGGCCCCGTAGAGAGGGCTGCCGAGGCCGTGTGCCGGTGCCGGACGTGCATCTGCAAGTGCTGCGTCAAATGTATCGGTGCCATCGGCGGAGTGCCTCGTTTTGAAGCCGGGGCCATCATCGTCCTGCTCTTCAGCTCGCATCCTGTCACATTGACAGACAGTAGAGACTTCTAGGCAACCTTGTGCATGCCAGCTTTGAGTGAGGGGGAGGAGAAAAGCTAATAAACGTTGCTTGCCATTCAGAGTGCTGTGTGTGAGGCCACTTCATCGTCAAAGTTCACTTTATTTTGTCTTTTCTAATTACGTAGTCGGCATTTCCATTTCAAGTTTGATGCCTTGCATTCATTTCTGCTTGTTGCTAGGTTGTGCACTTCGTGCACTTAATCTCATGTGCTTTGAAGCTGCTGTTGAGTGGTTGTAGCGTTAATAGCTTTTTTTTTGTACACCCGCCCTTGCTGTCCTGTGCGCAGTGGGTACGGGATAGACGAATAAAGTACCACTGCTTAGTGGTGTCTAATTGAACTATGCAGGTCCTCAAAGGTCTCGAGTACTCATTTTATGAGCTATAGTAGTGATTCTCCAAATCAAGGAGGCATTGCTGCATATTGAGTTATGCTAGAGGGTTATAGGAAAATCTACCTTCATCCTAATGTAGAAGCTATGTGGTGTCTACAGAAACACTGCATTTCAGAATGTGAACTAATTATTAGGCTTCATTAAGGTCAAATCTCAATACTGATTTGCGTATGCACATGAACGCAATTTGCGGAACTAGCAAGCTGGCCTGAATTTCGGATGTTCTGTAAAGTCAGATATTTTCTCTTTGCTGAGCTGTACAGTTCATTCATCATGAGGCGAAATTCTACTGGTGGGTTGGGAACTGAAATTTGGGATACAACAGTACCTCCTAAGCAAGCTAGCTGCAGAGATGCACCCCAAACAGCTATTGGAAACCAGGGCATTCCTTTTGCTGTACCAGAAGTGCGGTTAGTTGGCGTGGTGTAGTATTAGCCCACTGTTAGCCCAGCGCTTGAAATTCGGCCTCTCTGCTGCTTTGCACAGGAGCTGTGTGCATAATCGCAATAATTGGCTGCGGAACAATTCTTTCTTGTGTTTATTGAAGAATGCACCAGGAGTGCTTCAACGTTAATGCTGGTTTTCGATATAAATATAAGCAATTGTACTCAGTTGCAAGCAAACGTGATATCACTTGTATCAGTGTGATTTGCAGCTTAGCTGTGGTGTTTGCCTTTTGAACAAACCAAGCTTTTTGAGGAGGGTGCTTTGGCTAACATAAAAGGTGTGTGAGTTCATTGAATAAGGAAATACCTGCAAGTAGGCTCCACGGCAGTACAACTAGCTTGCAATTTTTTTTTGTTTAATCATAGCTGCTACTTACTGGCTGTTTTAAAATTGCGCATGGCCTATTGAACAATGTTCGGTGTGGGCTTATGTTACGCCCAGCTTCTTTTATTTTAGTTATTATCTGCGGCAACAAGGGCAATCTTCACCTAAAAGATTTTTCAAGCTACGAAGATCAAAGCTATCATTTGAAGGAAAAAATGATTACAGGTGCAGTGTTGTGTGGCAAGACTAAACGTGTTATGATTGTCAACAACCAGTTCTATGGAGTAGTCGAATGGCACCCATCGGCTAGCGTAGAAGTACTGCGCTGCCAGCAAATAGCTAACTGAGACTGAATGATACATTTCGCAGCGTGCAATCAACGTACTACCACATTCAGTCCGCATTCGACCTTCTCCAATCGGCTATGTCGAATAAAGATCGCAACTTTTCTTGTTTGGTACTCGGCCGTGCACAAACAGCCTGAGTTAGGCGCCGTCAATACGCGCAAGATGAATGTACGGCTTCATTTGAATATTTACACGGCTCGACGAGCCGTTAACGTCCGTAGCGCTGATTCCACGGCTCACGGAAGCCCAAGAAACCGCAACGCGCGTTTATTTTTTAACGCGTGCGAAGGACTCTAAAAAAAAACGCGTTAATGGTTTGTGACAGACGACACGTGACGTCACGAAATGTACACAAAGTTGAGTTCGCCAGCGTAGGCTTAATATTTATGAATGCATTGACTTTCTTGACGCGAAAGAGTCGTCGCTGCTCTCATGACTAAACTACAGTTAATACGCGTCGCAGTAAGAACGTCTCCGCTGAGGTTCTTCCGTATGACAGGTGCCGGCGGCAGTAATGCGATGTTTTCTTGGCTAATGTGAGTGATCTGCCTATCGCCATCTTGAGCTCTTCAAGCTTACCGTCAAACAAAATCGCCTTGTTTTCGGGACAACACAAACGCACCATCGGCGGCCGTGCCTGCAGGTGAGCTCTTAAAAGTTTTCTTTTCGGCGGATGATGTTTGATCTCCACATCAGTCGTCGCTGTCGCGTAAAAAAAGTGCATTGTGCGTATGGACGGGTGCTGTGAGCATTTACTTTAAATGCCCAAAGCATGTGTTCTGCTTTGTAACATCGCCATTAGGCCTAAGGAACGGTGATTTTACGGTTTTGAGCACGTTAATAAGTAGTTCAGGGAGGTCGCACAAGCCTGTCTTCGACGCTGGCATTGCAATCGGTCAAGGGAAGGCAAAAGAGCGCGGGCGCAGGGCGCGTACTGCGAGTCTCGCTCATCGAAAAGAAAGAAGGGGGTGGGGGGGATCCTTTGAACCAGTGTGCCGGAATCTCGAGCCACAAGGGTGGGCACTAGCGACATTTTTTTCGGAATTCGGCTGCTCGGAAGAACTTAAGGAACAGAGCAGTGTGCCGACGGCGCTCGTCGGTGCGGTGACCTAGCCGTGGACATTTTTTTTTTCTCGGGGGTCACTTCGCAGCACCAGCAGTGACTGGAAACGTAGCCTCTTGTCGAGTGTGTGCGTGTATGTGGTTGCGTCGGACATTTCTCGTCGACGTGACGCCGTTTGTGCGAGGCGGGGCGAGAACAGAACGGATAAGGGAACAGTGACCGCGACAATCCTGCCAGTATGGTTGTTATGCCGCAAGTTTATTTCTCATCGCCAGGTCGCCGAGGAAAATAGAACGTAGTTTGTTGAACTGGCAAGATGCTCTGTAGGAGATATTCGCCGTCCATGGTATTTTCCTTTTTCTGGCTTCGGGTTGTGGAGAGGTGCGAAATATTCCAGCTGGTGTTTCGAGTGGGCACTGCAAAACGAAGTCGGAGGACGCTCAAAATCTGAAACCACCTCCGGTCAACAGAACTCACACGTTAAGTTAGCCGGCACCCGCTGTTGTAACCACCGAATTCAGTAGCCGCATCGTTAGCTCTCGTTTGCAAGCTGGCTGCAAGTGGGCAGATATTTGTAGTATTTCTAGAACGGCTCTTCGTTTTAGCTTCCCGTTGCAAGCCGGTTCATCTTACCAAGTTTTCTCGTTGCTTGCGATCCGCGACGATGCAGTGCAATTTTTCTTGTGCGAGCACATCGGTTTCTTTGCGAAGTTTTCAGTGCGCGCAAGTTGCTGCTCCTATTTTCGGCGGTCGTTGAGGCCTGGCTGGCTTGGGAACATGCTGTGGGCCTCTTCGGTTTACTTTGCCAGGCAGGCGGGGGTTGTGGAGACAGTGGGTCTCTGATTTACACTCTCGGACTCGCCGCGGATAGTCTGCAGATAGTCCGAGAATTCCCCGAAGTCATAGGGATACATGGGAAAATCGAATGTTGGACTGCTTCTCGGGGAGTCCGCGGTGAGTCCGAGACTAAATCAAAGAGCCCCAGTGCCTGTTTAAGGGCCAGTGATCTGCAGACTCATGAAACCGAACCGCATACTTTTCGCATGTAGGCGTTTGAACATCTCCTTCCCCTTTCTGATGGGCATTAACTATTTTCCGTCCGCACTGGCTGGTCACCGTGGAGGGGGTGGTGCAACATTATTTTCACTCGTGACTGGTTAGCATTTACCTGAACCTTGCCCTACAGCGCACGCGCTCCCATTGCTGTCTGAGCCATTTACAATGAAGTATCTCGTAATGACGTTAAGCAAGCAAGCAAGATGGTTGTTGTCAGAAGCCGAGAAACAAGGTTTTCACAAGCTAGTAGTAAAACTGCCTGGAAGTATTGGTAGTCCTTGCTTTCCTCTTGCTCACATGTGCCCCTTTTTCGTCCTCAGGAAGTTTAAAAAAAATTGATGTTAATTTTTTTTTTTTTGCATGATATTGTGAATATACCTGAAAGGTCAGACTTGCCATCGGCTCTCACTCTGCTTGTTTACAAGCCAACAGGCCTAGCTGTAGGGTGTTGTGGTGCACCATAATACCCTGTTCCCTTCCTTAGTTGGGATCAGCATTTAACAGGCATCGTCCTGGCTCCCCAGGATGTTAAAAGAGCTACGCATTTTACAGGAGTCATCCGAGAAAGTGGGCGTGGACTAAGCAGCTCCTATCAGAGTTCACTTAGCTCATTGTGATTTGGTCTCTCTCTTCGCATTGACTTCCACACCAGTCTTTCCTTGACAAGCTGCTATGTTTGGCTGGAAAGAACAGGTTCTTTTTTTGAGTTTGTGTACTGTATTTCCTGGTCAATAGCTTGCACCATTGTATGAGTGCAGTCAATTAGCTCAGATAACTTGGCAAATTTCATGTCAGTCGTGCCTTTTTAGAGCCGGTGTGAAGAAATCTGAGTGGTATATCTGTGCATGTGTTAGCATCGACAAATAGGCTAGAGTTTTCCACATGCTCGATTACAGTGAACTGCGGCCATATAACTTTGCAAAAATTTGAGTGAAAAAACAACCGTTAAGATGAAAGAAATGAATAAACCCAGATAAGGTGTTTTGAAAATTTAATAACATTTGTTCTCAAAACCTTCCAAACTGGTCACCTCAGTATTAGCCATCCAAAATAATGGGTTTTAAGTTGTTTTCAATCAGCACTTGTAACATTCTGATGGGACATTTGAGAAGGTGTTTGAGAAGGCCATTGATTTTACACTGAAATTCTTGAGTACTTGAGAATCGCAACCGTAAGTGATGTGCAGTTAGCGTCTTATTTCACAGCCAGCTCCTTGGCCACTGGTGTCGGAAAATCAACCTTGGTGGGCGGCTGTTGGAAAGACAGGATAAAAATGGGCTCACATTTGCAGCTCGTCATGTGTTTGAAGATAGATGAGACATTACTGTACAGTTTTTTTTCCTACTCAAATGTATTCAGTACCCATTTTATTTTTTGAGATTTTGGAATTTCATTCTTTAAACCACCTGTGGCCACGCTAACCCAATTCTGCCAGCATGGACATTGGGGGAGGGAAAAATATGTGTGGACTACGTGAAAAGCATAGTTATACTCGTCAGCTTAAAATACATTAAAAATGGGGAGGGTTGTTAGACGCCGTTTATTGCGCTGTTTTGCAAAGTCCATTATGAAACAACTGGCCTCAATTGAGGCGTTGAATCTTTACAATTTGTTTAAACTGGAATACATCCCAGCATGAATAAATGGGATCGTATGCTTTAAACTGCTTATGGCAGTGTACTGCATTGAGCTTTGTGTCTGTTGCTTTCACTGTAGCCTCGACGACAAATGTCGGTAAATGTCATACAGAGACACTCTTTGTTGTACCGGCTAGTGCCCAGCCCAGCTGTGCGTCTCCGCGTTTCTTTCAATTTCCTGAAATGGGCAGCAGGCAGTGTGCTTGAGGCCATACGTTTTACCATTACATCATGTCAGGGTGTGGGGGGCTTTTTATGCAATGTCCAAGTGATAGACAAACTAATGGCATTGTTTTGCTAGCTGGCATGGAAAAGGCTTGACGTGTAAAGCTGCCCAAAGCATATTTTGTTTGTGTTTAGCGGAATTGATTTGTGCGTTCTTTTTCTTAATTGCATACAAAATAAATAAAACGAAGGTGTACGTTCTAACGTTTGTTTTTGATGATGGTGCTTAGGGACTACTCTAGATCAGCTGCCTAAAACTGCCCATATGGTTATTTTTTTACATGTTTTGTATTGGCAGTATTTGCATTCATTATTCTTAAGTATAATGTTCTCTTTAAGCATTACTCACCCCAGAGGCAGTATTGTATTCCTTCATTTGTGTAGCACTGCGTAGAGTACAAAACTTTCCTAGCAGCATTCGTTCCAGAGCCAGTGCTGTGTTCTTTTTTTGTCTATATGTCTTAAATATAGCACTGCGCAGTGTAAAAACTTGAAGTCCTAGTAAGTTTTTGTATGTATTTGTTGTCAACAAGGTTGTTTTTGCTGTATGCTATTCCTCAAAATTCCATGAGCCCAGTAGGATGTGATCAGTTGTTCTTAAGGCATGCAGTCAACAGGCCACACAGTTTTTAGGTGACCGCTGAACTTGTGGCCAAGCTGGTGACATTTTTCTGCCTGCGAGGTGGAAAGAGCACAGAATTGAAAAGGGAAGCTGTGGTAGGCTTTTGAGTTCACAGAAGTGATACGAAATACAGGCGGCTGCAAACAGCAATACCTCAAACTATGTGTTTTTGTGATCAAAGTTACAACTGGCTTCAAGTGCTCAGGCACAGCAGTAGACTGAACCATAGGTGTACGAAAAGGAGCCAAAAGATTATGCTTAACAGAAAGGTTCAAATCATGCTAAGTTGTGTAGTAGTAATGGTGGTGGTAAAGAACTTGCACAGAATTGGGTGTGGTTCCTTAGTCCTGAAGACCAGTAGTTGCTGGGCGTCAGCACTGTTCATGTGGTTCACCCACACTGTGCACTACCCTTTGTACTGAAGACGTGTGGCCTCTCGCCTGGTTCCCGAAACAACTGGTGCAGTGCAGATGTATTTTTTTTTGTCAGCTGACCTACTCTGCACATGTGGCAGTTTTGTTCTGTGCCAATGACTTCAGTTGTCAGTTTGGGAATCTCTGGAAACATATGGTGTTCGCATTTCGCATGCATCGCTCTGGGGCAGGTTGTTCCTGGCCTACCCATGCGTCCCGCATAGTCGAAGATTGAAGAAATAGAGCATTTCTTTTTCTTTTTAATGTGGTTTGGTAAAGACATGTACCACAGCTTGCTTTGCAGCTTACTGTAGTTGCTGATTAACAAGGAATGACATTTTTTAATTGTCAGATGTATTATAATGGTACTTGGTGCCATTTTTTGACGGACATGTCTGAAAAATTCAGGATCCTATCATCACTTCTGTTCCTCACACTCAGAGGCGAGAAAAAAACAAGCCCTTAGCACTGTCATGCCATGATGGCAATGGCAGAGTATGCCACGCTTCTTGCTTGCTCAGGCTATGTCTGATTGGTTGCTATGGCATGACCCCACTGGATCTGTAGCATGGAAACATAAAACATGAATATAAAACATGAATATAGTTTTGTCCAAGCGGATTGCAAATGAGAATAGATACTTCATCATCACAAGTGTGGAACAATGTGTTATTCGGAAGACCCTGCCGCCATTGTTGTTGTTGAAGCAGCCTACCCACCACTAGCTAAGGTGTTGTGTTACTGAGCCAAAGGATGGGGGGTTTGTTCTTGTCTGCTGCTGCTGTTCTTTGAATGGGGGCAAAAAAGATTCCCAGATGGCCGAAATTGTCTCTAGCCTTCCACTATGGCGTGCTTCATACAATTGCCGAAGTATTGTTTTAGTAGACAAAACCTGAATAATGTTTTGAGGGAGACGAAAATGAAACAACCAGGTGGAGGTACATTGCATGAAACGCTTTGAGTTTTGAGGCAATGATGACCGAGTTTGAAAACATGTTTGTGAAAAACTGCTTTAGCCTCTCGAAGTGGGCAGCAGAGTGTGTTTGGGGCTTCCTTGTGGTGGGGTCAGTTCACGAATTTCCTAACTTCCTAACAAGCACAGAAGTTGCTTAAATGTGTGTGGCTTGCGTTCAGATTCTTCTCAGAGATCACAAAGCTTCTTGACTCAGAGGATAAGCTAATGAAACATAGTGCAAAATCATATTTTTGTTGCCTGTATTTTGTCTATTATATAATTGCATTTATTATTAGTATTATTATTATGTTATACGTATATATATATTGTCCTGCTGTATCTTGTCACGTTTGCCGATGTTGTTCTTACACCGGCCTACACTTTGCACAATGATGCAGGTGTTCATGCAGATGGAAAATGTTTCACTTGTAACAGTGACATTTGCGACGAAAGCAATTTTCCGCCATGTGCAACGGGATACCTTTGACTTTTGCCAGTATTGACTGAAGAAGGAAATGCTGGAGGTTTGGTTCATGTTAAAGTCTGAAGGTTCGGTGGTTGTCACTTGCTTGGGGCAAGCGTAGTTGGGACTGATGTTTTCCTTTCTCCGTAGGGTGCGGCAACCATGCTTCCACATTGGAGGAAAGCCCCATCCTGGCAGACGTGACAGGGCACAGCCGTCTCTTCATAAAGGTAGGAGACACCGTCATGTTGCTTTTCCTCTTCCACAGCCAATACCCCCACCGTGGAGAAAGAACAGGCAAATGAACAGAAGCATCTCCTTGATGGGCGTTCGGCTGGACTCCGTGGCCGGCTGTCTCGCGCCAAGCCCTAGCTGGTGCCAGCATCGGACCGGGACAAGCTAGTTGATGGAGGAGACATTTGATGAAAGCAACAGGTTGAAGGACTGGCTCTTCAGGCGTGGCGTAGAAGCTTGTTCAGTACTGTATGGCAGCTTTCCTTCGTGTGGTATGCTGTTGCAGTTCCACTGAGGCGCGCTTAACTACGACCAAGGAGGAATCAGATATGGTGCCCGGCGTCCTTCTCGTTGCTTGTTTGCAGTACTCACACTGACTCTAGCAGCTACTTTGGGCATACCAGCAGATATTACATGTTTGAAGGAAGCGGAAGGGCATTGCAGCACCTTTTTTTTCCCCCTTTTTTTTCCATATTTATGGTATCACAGGCACTGCTATATTCATGTATGTAGTGACGAAAATGGTAAAAATCACATCTAGATTCAGGAAGCAGCATTTTTAGTGAGGAATTTTGCATGGCACGGGGGAGCAGTGCATGTGCAGAGTTCTTACTGTATTGGTGACCACAGCACAACCCTTGCATGCTGTGTAGTGAACCAGTGGTGGGTGAGGGCTTGTATAATTGCTTATGTAGCCATATCTATTTTTTTTTATTATACCTTCAGGGGAAAAGGGCTTTACAGAGGGGAGTTGGTAAGACACAAATGACAAGAATGAGCAATAACTAGAGGAAATGGGGAGTACAAAGCATTTGCTAATTATACAATGCTAGCTGTGAACTGCGAGGTAAAAACACACATAACTGGAGTAAGCAGCATTTAGAGGCATGTTAATTACAAACCGTCCTTAGTATAAAATGTAAGCTAAGGCATTTCGGTACACTACCAGCGAGGTATTTTCAAGCTGATGTGGAGTGAGCAAGGTAGTTTCAATCTGATGTGGAAACGGTGGCTGAGAGAAGGTGTTGGTTCGGGCGTCGGGTACCGTGACTTTATTTGCGTGGTAAGGAAATGTAAGAAGGCACTCAAAGGAATTTGCTGCATAGTTCACGATGATGCAATATTTTATGAACAACCTTGATGACAAGATGCCGGGGACGTTCGGTTAATGGCTCAATTTAAGATGTGTCACACTACTTGTGGGGTTATAATTAATTGTAGCAGGCTACGTTATTCTGAACTAATTTGAGTGAGTGTGTGTTTTGGCTTGAGCCCCAGATTGATGCCGCGTACTCAAGCTTCAGTCGAACCAGCATTTTGTAAATTTTTGTCATGAGGGTACTCTCAAAAACACACTGAAGTCTGTGTGGTTGACATTATGATGACATATTCCGTGCGACTTTCCAGGTTAAAGCCATTTTACAATACTGGCACTGTTGTCAGCTTTGAGTTGCTGGGCTTTTTTTTTTTTTTTCATGATGGTATGATGGTGATGCTTTGTTTTCCTTTTTTAATGCAGTTCTTTAAATGTATTGGCTCCTATGAGGCAATCTGTTCTAGATTGTGCAGTGAGAAAATTCAGGAAAAAGGATAGAAGTGGAGGGAGGGTGAGGAAGTGCAGGAGTACGGAGGGATGGGGGCTTTCTGTCCTATGCCGCTGTTGTTTTCTTGTGGTATCCTCCTGCAAGTGAATGCGTTTCTGGGTGGGAAAAAGACGCTGACGGCTACCTCTACGCGGTGGCCTATCTCCAGCTTACCCCGCACAGCTGCTTCGAACCCCTGGGGCAGTGCCACTCCATATAGAGGGTTGGTAGAGCACGGGGGAAAGAGCATTTCAAGGTTTGGAGGAAACCGATCTCCGGGGGTGCGTGCGCTGCCAGCCGAGATCGTGGATCGATCGTTTCTGCCCGGATATTTGGCTGCACGTGCTTACAGGGCGAAAGAACAGAAACGCGGAACGGAACAAGCACGGGGCTCCGGAGGATCCCGTATGCACGATGTTCGGGTTACCTTCCCCGTATGGGAACCAGATGCGGGAAATGTGCTTGATCTGATGTATGGTACCATCAACACTGTGGCCTCAGTTTCAAGCGGATCATGGTTACTGGGCGCTCGGAAGCGTAGGTAGAGGGTGGCTTCTCGAGTAGTGGGGTGCCTGTCGCTTTGTAAACATACGAAAAGTTTTTGGATTGCCCGCAGAGCATGCAGTGGGGGCGGAATGGTATGCGATTGCTGGGAGCCACTCGAGGTTGGAGGGGGATCGTGCGTGACTGCAGCGAGCAGCGCAGCGTAGTGGGTCGGCAGAAGGGCCGCTTTCTTGATCGATAAAAGCTCGACAGGGCGCAAGGCCTGCTGTGTGGCCCGACCCAATGAGTGACCCCGCCCTGCCGCCTTGTGCGCTGCCTCTTCTCCCCCCCACCTTGACTCCTCCTCCTCCTCCGTCCACGCGTCCCACAACAAGATGGCGAAGTGTGCGGCGCTGTGCGCGCCCGTCTGCGCTGTCGTCGAGGCCTCTTCGACACGAGGCGAGAGAGGAGGATTGCGCGGCAAATAAGCACGGGGAGCCGGTTGTTAGCCCAGTGCATCTTCCATTTTGTTTGCTCAATGCAATACGTGTAACCGTTTCACCACTGTGATGCCTGAAGAAAGGGAAGTTGTAAGTGCTGCTGAAAAAATTAAAAGGACTATAAGGAATCGGAGATTCTTATGGCTTTGAAACATTTGTGAAGAGAACTAAATTTCTGAAGTATCCCTCGCAGACTAAACTCAGTCTAGACCTCAAATGGGGGGGGGGGCGTGATCTCTTGTTTCCCCTACTTATCGAAAAAAAAATTTTTTTTCCCTGCACGACAGCAGATTCAGGGGACTCCACGGCAGGGGTTTATGCAGAATTTCGATTTTGGGGGGGTGTCGGAGGGATGTTTGGGGGGTGTTGTATAAATCCCTAGGCAGGGTGCTTGTGGTTGTGGAATCTTTTTGGGAGGGTATCAAGTCCTTCGGGGGGGGGGGGGGGGGGGGGTGTATAAATCCCTGCTCCACGGTGTTCACCTTCCTGACTTAGTGGACTCCGACGTCTTGATGAGAGCACCGCCTCCCTACTAAAGGGGAAAAAGCATGATAGAGGAAGCGTTGTTTGCAGAGTTGCGTGAAATCACGAAATAGTCGTTTTCGGTGTTGGAAATACAGAAAAGTGGGAGGGAAGGTTGGGTTCCTAATTTGCCTGGGTGAATCTTTGGACATGCTTTGTTTTTTTAGCGTGGAGGGAAGAGAGGAAATCATTCTTTCCCACTATTAGAAATTACAGCTTTGCGCGTGCCCGCGCTGCACTCCCGTTCGGCGACCTTGTGTATATTACACGTGCGCACAGCCCACTAGACAGACGTACACTTCAGCTCCAGGGCCACTTTCGACGCTTGCGATTGGCTCTGCATTGCACGCCGTGCCCGCTTTCCAAGAAACGAACAGAAATGTGTTCGATATCGTGCATCGAAACCTCTGGCTGTTAGGCAATTTCTAATGCTTCATCCATTCCTTGCCATTTTTCGTACCTCAAGTGTTGGCTCTTCTGGCATTTTTCCTCTTCGTTTCACGTGATTACTGCGCACGTACCAAGCGGGAACGACATAGACGGTAAACGTGTTTCGGCCAGCACGTGAAGTATCGTCTTACGCCGAGCTAATTGGCTGCTAACTTTCATCCGGGCTTCCCACTTTGTGCAAGACGGCCGGCCTTGCGCAATGAATCCGCGTACGGTATTTCTCCCACTTCTCAAACCAAGCGAGCGAAGTAAACGCAGCCAATGCCGGGTGGCTATCGGCGCGGCCATGCGTTGATGGCGACCGAAAAGAGAATTCCTCCTCCCCCATCTCGTCCCCCGGATTGTGCGACAGCCGACCGCGGCCTCACCTCACCGTCGTCGCTCGGTCCACTTTGGGCCCCCACCCCCGTGGCCGGTGGTTTCGCGGGGCCGCCGCCACCTCGACCGACTCCCCCCGGCGCCCGGTTTTTTGGGTGCGTCTCTGCTTTGCGCGCCCCGCGGGCCTGCTTCCACCCTTATTTGGAACGGCGTTTCGCGATTGTGTTGTTTGCTCATTTATCCGGTCCCGCCCACGTCACGTGGTCCGCCCGGCTGCGTCGGGGAGGCCGCCCTGTGCAAAACTTGGCTGCCAGCTGGCTGCGGTGGAGAAGCGGCTGCAAATTGTTGGCCAACTCCAGCATCGTTCACGATTGACTTTTTTTGTTGTTGTTTTCCGTGGCCGTAGACAAAGCGTATCTGCAGGGGTACTCACCTGATCACACTCCTACGGGACTTTCCCCTTCATGACCCGCGGGTTTATAAAGCATCGTGTACCGATGCGAGAAGGTTTACCAGTAAATAGACATGTTCCTAATGGCCTAGTTTGGTTCTTTCAGAAATATATCGCTTCGTTGTTGGAATAAAAAAATAAACAAGAGAAACATTTTTAACCTTGTTTTCACTAAATGGCGCGAGCTGTCTAGCAAGTGAGAGTTTTCTGTATTTATTTCAGTACAGAACTCACATATTTCTAAAGTAAGCAAACTAGACCATTGTGAACGTTTGTATGCATTTGTCGACCTAATCGTGCAGGATGGTTTCTGAGCCCGTGGGTCACGAAGTAGTAAGTTCCATATGAATATTAACAGGTTAAATGTTAAATCTCTTTTTTCTGTCTATCCTCCTAAACTCAGTCTTGATTGAGGTGCCCAAGCCCGAGAGGCAGTTATCGGCTGAGTCGACTTCTCCTTTCTTTTCCAATACAGAATCTCTCTCTCTCTCGCGCGCGCGCGATGCAAACAAACAAAAGAAAAGCATGCGTATTTCGGCTTAAATGCACGAGCGTTCCTATGGCACTTTTTTTTTTTCCTTTATCTCCTCGTTCGCACTTAGCTTTGAAAGTGGAAACTCTAATCGCGCGGTTTTCCAGCGCGAAATGACGGTAGAGAGGAAGCAAACAGCGCAAGCGCTGGTATCGCGTTCCTTCTGTCTCTGTCCCGTCCTTTCGTGTAGTAAAAACTTGGACCATAGTAGCTGCCCACCTGCAGCCCCGATCAAATCGCTGCCCAGTAAAGCTCACTTAACTCACTCATTCAAACATGATGGCGTAAACATTTCGGCGCGCACACTAGCCATCGCTTTGTACTGACCGCGGTATCAACAGCAGATTTTACATGCAAGTTTCAGTTGATGTCTGCAGAAGTGAGGCGACCAACTAACTGCACGTGTGATGTGCGGAATGGCCGCTTTTGCGGACTACCGTCGTTTGGTGCTAGTTTACATACCATTTTGTGTCAGTTCGGAGTCTACAAATTAGGTGTTACGTACTGGTTTTCAGCAGGTACGCGGCCAAGTGTGGCCGCTCAACAGCTTCGCGAATTAGATGTTACCACGCATCGAGACGGACCATTTCTCGGCGCCCATATGCCCGAGCAAGCTCGCAGGTAGGTTGTTATTTGTCGGGACCGTCCACTCGCCTCGTTGTAGCGACTCCGTAAATACGTGTCAGCTACGGCTATGTTATCCGCAGAATAACTCGCACGCGAGCTTGATCGATGCCTTTCCTGGCTGCCAGTCCTGCGAAGTTCATCCTCTGGCCTTCTTGCCTTTCCTTTCCTATGCGAATTGCGCTTGTCCTCCCGACCGCTTCGCCTGCTCGGGGGAGTGGCGCCGCCTGGGCACAGGTTTCACAACCCCAGCCCGAAGCGAGCCGTTTCCATTCCGTCTCGCGTCACGCCTGCGGTCTTTGTCCAGTTGTTGTGTGCTTTTTCCAGCGCCGGTTTATCCGTATTCACGCTGCGAGGCCGCGTCGCTGTTGCCGCCTGTTCGGCTCCTACCAGAATTCAGCCATTTTGTGCGTATGGGACAGGACAACGGGGTACGTGCGCGCAAAATGGTGCCGGGTTACCTGGCTTCGTCAAGCGGCTTCAGAGAGGGTCGGGAATGGGTAAAAGGAGGAGGAAAGGTTGCCCGCTCGCAGGTGCCGCTCACTTAGGAAAACAATGTACCTGAGCTTGTTTTGCGGAGGCCCTTTGAGTTTGAATCCGGCTGGTGGGCACCGTCGTCTGAATAACATTTATCTGCGCATCCATGAAGGAACCACGTGCGTGTATTTAAAAAAAAAGGCTTAAGAGTATTACCGCCTCGTTATGAAAGTGCGGATTTTGTAAACTTCGTTGCGACCAATGCAGCATGGTATGGTGTTGGTGCAATTTTTGTGCTAACTGAGTAATGGTTGACTCAAACGGGTTCTCTGACTAAGATCATTTTGGTACGGGCTAAGAAGTTTACAGGAAAAAGAAATCGGCTTTATGTCGTACAAAACCGAAGTTGAAATGTTACGAACTCCATTTTAAGAATTTCTTAATATTACGGGCAGAATTGAACATACTACCTGATTCAACGAATTGAGCTTCTTTGTAGTAAACGGAAAGGGAATTGCGAAATGGGCGGTTGAGTGAACTAGTTGCGTTTCGCCGAGGAGTGGGAACCCTCAAAGGAAAACCGCCAGCACTTGGAAATCGACGGAGAAAAGGCGTATGCAGACCGTGTGTGCGTATGCAGACCGTGTGCGAAACAAACTGACTGACTCATTCGCCACGAAGTACTTTACTATATTTGTGTTCAGTCGAGGTGGCCAGGCGTATCAGTATGTTCTAAATTCCCAATTTTCCCCAGCTTCTGGCATTATCCGTAGATTTTGAAGTTGGTTTGCAACTGTAATTTAGTGCAACCTTATTCACGTAACCTCTATCGTCAATTTTCCCGGACTCCGGGTCTAGACAAGGAAAAAGCCAATTAACCCCCGCCTTGGGCTCAAAATATTGTAATCTTTTTTATTCACCCATGGCGCGGTTAGAAAACAGTAGCAGCACTGGTAATGGGGACTTGTTTTTTCATATTTCTAATTGCAAATTTTGGGAGCACTTAGAAGAGCGTTTGGGCGCTCTCAGCAAAAGTCTTCACGTAATGCAACTACTGAAAATAAAAAAAAGACGCATCATTTATTGTCCTAATTTCTATATCGTGCGGCAATTTCCCGTGGTGTGTGTAAATACACTTCTATTATTATAATTACCATGTGGCATGCGATTGCAGCGTCAGTTCTCTCTCTAGTATATTTTGGTAACATTATAAGCCGCCGGTTAAGCGCACGACCGCTTGCTCGGATTGCGCAAATCCGGCCGCTCTCAGCACGCTGCGTGACTCCGCGAGGAACTGCGAGGAGCAGAGGAGGAGGAGGAGCGGAGCGGGAAAGAAAAAAAAAGGAGAAGGTCGAACGTCGGCGCCTACCGGAAGCGCGCGCCCCTCTGAAAGAGTTGAGCGGGCGCCGCGGTGGTGGTTCCCCAGGAGGCGGAGCCCCTAGCGGTGTTGCCCCGGAGTCCGTCCACGACGCGAGCGGGCGTCAAAGCCTGAAGGAGGAGGGTGGTGACTGAAGAGGGAAGAGTATCGAGGCGGCGGAGTACGCGCGCGGAGCACGCCGCCGCCGCGGCTGACGACGCGGACGCGGACGGCGGCGGTGTGCGTCATCGCCACGCCGCCGGGGGAGAGCGAGGGAAAGCGCGTGCGCGCGTTGGGGAACACGTGCGGCCGTCAGACCTTCACCCAGTTCGAATTTGGCGCCGCGGAAGTGCACCGTGAGGGAACGACCGCGGCAGTCCCGCTCCCGCGCGGTCGTCGCCGAGACTTGGAAGCCCATGTGGGGGAGAGAACGCGTTGCGCCGGCCTCCTCTCGAGGGGAGAGGGTGGCTCGGGGCGGTTTCTTTTGTTTGTTTATTGTCTGTTTGGCTGGATGATTTTTATGTGTTGCCTTGTCTCTGCTCGCCTCCGCTTCGCCGCACTATATATATTTACCAGCTTGTAATCGTGCGTCTCGCGCTCTCATCTCTCCGTCTCTCTCCATCCGCAGGCGCTCCTCTCTTTTTTTTTTTTTTTCGTGGCTCTTGTTTCGCTCTCTCTGCTGTTTCGTCTGCACTGGCGGCGGCGGCGCTCAGCTGTTGGAGATTCACTTTCGCGGCCGCTGCCCGCGTCGATCTGGGCGACGGCATTGGTGAGGAGGAGCGCACCGCCTGCTCGCGAAGGGGAAAGGTAGCTGTTTTTGTTTGCGTCCTGCCGCTTCGCTCCTCTTCGCTCGCTCCTGTCGGTTTCGTTCTTTTTGTCATTTTTTTCTCCCTCTCTCATCGTTCTCGCTCTTTTGTGTTCTGGTTAAGCCTCCTCTCCGCGCTCTCTTGCCGCGGGCGCTATGACAGAACGTACGAGGGAGGCCGCCGTGTCTCCGTTGCGTGCCTTCACCTCCGCTCCTGTACGCCCCTCTTTTTCTCGGCCCTTTTTCCTCCGCTCGCTCCGCGCTCTTGACGTCTGCGTTCCGCACCGTTCGTCTTTTGCAGCTTTGCCGTGCGACCGCTACGTTTTGCCGCCTTGTGTCACAGTAATTCCCGGACGCTGCTTGCGTGACAGAAACCCTTTCAGCAGCTATTGATATTTATGCTCGACTCACGAACTAGCCGGATTCTCCAATAAAAAGGCACACCGTAAGTATCGAAACTAGCGAAGCCGCATAATAAAATTTTCGCGGCGAACATGGCGGTTGATTTCTTTATTTCTGCGCAACGCAAATGTCTGGAAAAAGGTTTGGCAACTCGAGGGGATTCTTTGAAAGTTGACATTTGGCATTTAACTCCCGGAAGCTACATTTGGGAACTGGTGGCTCTTATTCCATATTTTGGCTAAAAATGGTCAAATTGGTCTGTTTGCAAAGCCGCACTCCCGCGTCTGTCTCCCGCATTTTATCGACAGTGGGAGGACAGTGTGCGTTGAAAAATGTAACAGCAGGCCTTTGTTAAGCCATTTAATCGTTACAGTAGTGTGCATGTCTGCACGACACCGTTACTTCTTTATCGACGACGAAAGCCACCACCGCAGCTTACTTGAATCGGCTGTCCATGCCGGCTTTGCAGGTGCATTTAGCCTATTGATGTTCATCGATGCGCCAAACAGCATGCAGACAATAATGCGGCATGTAAAATTTGATTTGTGAATTGCAACGGTTACAAAAAGAAATGAATTTTCACTTCGAGCTTCATATTGTAGCTTGGCGTATTGAGCGTCGTCGTTTGCTCATACTGAATATGCGCGTAGGCTGCCTTTGGAACTTGCGCAAATCGTACGCGAAATATGATTCGTAAAGTCTGACCCTTTTGCCAACATTTTGTAATCTGAAAAACCCTTTGCGAATAGTTAGGCTTTGCCAGCCGCACCGCAGAACAAGAGGCAGGGCTCCGCCGGCCGCTGCGCATTCTACTGACGAGCGTTTCGCCACAGGCGGCGCTGTTCGTCGAAGCAACGGTGGTGCCTTAAACTGGCATCCGGTCCCGATATGCAGGTGAACTGTTGCCAATTTAGCGGGTTTCCTGCTAAATGTACTGAATTTCAATTTACCTTAGCGGGAAAACCGCGAGCCTAGCGGCTAGAGGATTATTAAACGCTCAGTTGCTTATTTCAGTGTTTTAGTGGATTTAGCGGATTTGAGCAAACAAAAATAAATATTTTCGGATAGTGCAGTTTCGCATGTGCTACTTTAGGGAAAGCGTCGCCGTCCCCGAACCGAGCTCTGTCGCCTCCGTTATGTGAAGTAGCGTGGTGGTGAGCGGCCGAAAGCAAACTTAACTGGTTTACTGCATGGCGAGAGATGAGCCGAAATAATACAGGAACGATACTTTGTCGGGCAAGTGTACAGCAAGGCTGGAAGACAGGGACAGCATATTTGCTGTTGCAAAACGAAACGAATGCGAACTACCCGCCGAGAAAGCGGGTTTTATGCACAATAGCCGTTACGGCTGCGCGGCTTTCGCAGTGCTTCTGTGCACACAGCCCGAATATACTACAGACACACACGGGCTCCTTCCGAGTTCGTGGGAGCCGGAAGTACATGAAGAACCGTTGGCTTCGCGTTTGGCGGCTGCCGAGGTTGAGTCACCGACAGCGAGGCGCCCACGCGCCGGCTGATGATGATGATAATTGCTAGTGGCATCCCCTCTGTAGCGGGGTAATGTGTCATCTTACGAAAAAAACTAATATATCTATATACTACTCGTTTAATACTAGCGCTGCTCTTTGGGCAGGCACAAAATACCTTTTTTCTGTTACAGGTGGAGGTGGAGGAGGGGGACGCTGGTACAAATGCGCAGCGGTATCAAGCGATGAACTTTTTTGTAATCACACACACAAATCTCGCGTTCACTTTCCTTTTGTTTTTCTACTTCAACGAACATTCCCCGCAAACTTTCGTTTACTCTTTCGGAGGCTATAGTCAATGCTGGACTGTTTGTTTCCGCTTTCCCACGTTATTTGTCCGTCACACTTGTTTTCTGTGTTTACTGTTACGGCGTTCCGCAGATCGTACGGCGGACGCATTTTTGGAAGTATGCAGGGTAGGCTGTTGAACAAGCGATGAAAGGTGTCGTTGGAAGAGTGTGGTATGTGATAAGGCCCTCTGATTTCAGTTTCTGCTTTATTCTGCAGGTTCCCTCTGCCATATTACGATATTTCGAAGAAGGATTAGTCGCGGACGCATATTATATTCTAAGCCCGTCTCCGCGCTGCTCGCAGATATATGTAGCAGATGAATGTTTGCGGGCGCTCACCTCACGACAAGACGACTCTGTCGTGTGCTGATCCCCGAGTATAATTATGCATTGTCCATCGTACTTTTGTTGAATGTTCCCGAAATTAACGCAGACTGGCTTGTAAATGGTGGTGATCAATATCTGAGGTATAATTTGGCAAACGTTAACTGGCGTGCTGTCAGGTATGAGTGCTCCGCTGATTGCGCACAAAACCGATTTAAATCGTAGTGTATAGCCGTAGCATGAACGTCTGTGAGGACCCGGTGGTTACGGAGACACTGCTAGTAAATTCAGGTCAGTGTAACTACAATCGGCTGCATCATATGCCGGTTCAGCGAGGCTGGCCTGTGACACACCTGGCGCTTATACAGACCGAATATACCACACTAAGATCGCGTCAGAAACATTTATACTCTTGTAAACACACCCCATTTGCGAACAGAGTGACTAATAAACATGGATTTCAAACGCCCGCGAACGGTAAACTCAGTCGTGAACGTGCCTCAAAAGCAGCGGCGGCACTGGAGAGCGGGACGCGGACTCCCGCGCCTGCTTTCGAAACGGGCCGCTAGGGCGATTTCAGTGGCGCCCCTACAGGCCGCGCTCGAGGCGTATAGCTGCTTCCTGCTTTTCCTTATACTCTTGAGTTGCTCCTCGTGAGTTCTTAAGTAGTTATCCCCTTCGTTTAGCCGCACTCCCAAATATTTATATTCCTTGACTGTGGGTAATCCGACATACATGCTGGATTGACACTGCGTCAGTGCTAGTGTCATTGAAAACCATCATTCCCAATTTTTCTGTGCTAAAATTTAACCCGGTCGGTGGCTTCCTGACCGCTCAATTTTATGAGCCGTTGCATATCGGTCTGGTTATCAGTAAACGAACAATGTCGTCTGCGGATAACATTCCCGGAATACGCTGTTGTACCACTTCGCCTTGCAACATATGCGTCAGGTTGACCCTAATTGACTTTTTTTTCTGGTTTCTTTTCTAACCCTGCGATGTAAAGCATAAACAGTATTGGGCTCAAAGGGCGTCCTTGTTTCAGTTCCCGATGGGAGTTGACCTGCTGTGTCCATTTTCGCCCTTCCAACGTGAGCTGCACTCTATTAATAATCTTTATAGATCGCCACAAGGAACTGTATTACTCGTCATCTAATCCCTGGAGTTTCAGCATTCTCCACAGCAGCTCTCTGTTTACGTTGTCGTATGCCCCTTTAATGTCCAAGAACGTAATCCATAATGGTCAATTCTGCGCTTTTGAAATTTTAATGCGCTGTGTTATCACGAACAAATTATGATCGAAGCACCTGTCTTGTCTAAATCCATTCTGCAGTTCCCCAAGGATTTTATTTTCTTCCATCCATGCTTGAATTTCTGATTTGATCGCCTGCATTACGAACCTATACACTACTGTCGTTACTGTGAGTTGTCTGTATGAATCAGTACTAGGTTTGTTGCCTCTGCTTTTATATATTAAATTCATCCAACTTTCTAGCTAATCCTTCGGCATTTGTTTGGTTTGTGTCACATTATCAATTGCCCTCATAAGCGATGCCTTACTTTTAGGTCCAAGCAGGCTTATCAGCGGCATTGGTATTCCGTCCGGGCCCACTGCTGTTTGGGGGGAAACCTTTTGCTCTGCTTTTTTCCAATCAAGGTTGCTCAAACTTACTTCCCTTTCCGCAGTCTTTTGGCGCTGATGTTATCGGTGCAGGCTTCCCAACCTCAGTTTCCCTAAACTTCTCACTAATCACTCGATGAATATGCGCCAACGCGTGCTCTCCTTCTAAATGCTTCCCCTCCCCGTCAATCAAGAATTTTTGGTGGATATCGTTTCTTGAGCTTAGTAATTTCACATGGTTCCAAAATTTCTTGGATGCGCTTTTGTCCTTCTTCCGTATTTCTGCCATCATTTGTTCGCTTTTCTGCTTGATCTTTGCTTGCACCATTTTCTGCACTTCTATAGTTTCTTTTCACGGTATATATACCATTTTTCCTTCACTACCTCCGGTTCCATACCAGTTCTTTTTGCTTCTCTACGTTCTCTCGACGTCTTCTTTCGCTGGTCAATAGCCTCTTATTTCCTAATTCCACCAACTTCTCGGCTTTCTCTTCCCTTTCCATCGGTTTCGTTCCTTTGCTTCATTCATCTTCTGCTTTATGAACGCGATCGTTTCGTCGTGCTGCCAATCTTTGTCTGGGTACGTATTGATTTCATCTTTCATCATATCAGCGATGGTCTTTAACTGTTCATCGTTCAAATTAGTTCCTCCGGTTGTACAGATTTCTAAATTTGTCCGGGTTGCGCCTCCAACGTGCAAGGTAAGCCGCTTGTGGTCGCTAACTAAGCTGTCTGTTCCGTTTTTTCATCTATCCTCATTCCCCGCAAACTTTCGTTTACTCTTTCGGAGGCTATAGTCAATGCTGGACTGTTTGTTTCCGCTTTCCCACGTTATTTGTCCGTCACACTTGTTTTCTGTGTTTACTGTTACAAGCCGGTTTTCCTGACATAGATCTATCACTAGAGAACCGTTGTGATCTGTGTATCCATCCAAATCATCTATGTGGGCATTCATATCTCCACCTAAGATTAGTTAACCCGAATCTTTGAACTCGTCTATATCTCTTCTCAAACAGTTTACCATTTCTTCAATTTTCTCCCTAACTCTGCTTCCAGTCCACAGATACGCAACTCCTAACCATGTATTTTCCCCCGCTATGGCGCCTCTAACCCATAGATGCTCTTTACAGCTTTAATGCACTCTCTGCCAGTCAGTCCCTTGTTTAACTCTTTCGCTACCGCAGAAAATTGACCAATTTTGGGGGGTCCAAGAAAACATTTTTTTTTCTGCAAAAAAATTATTTAGGCACTAATTGCAGGAGCACAAAATGCAGATTATTTAACGGCCTTTCCAATAACACCAGTTTTCTAAAGGTTTTCATATATCATAGTTGTGAAAAAAAATATCAAAATCAAAAGTTTTGTCAAGTTGTCGAAAAAAATGATAAAAAAGGAGTTGTGTATATCAAACCACCGGTAGTAGAAAAAAATTAGAATATACATTTTGCAGGGAAACATTTCAAAAACACACCCTAAAAAAAATGTCGACTTGCGCGGAACAGTTTTTCAGATATAAAAAAAAAATGTTAGCACGCACGGTGCTCGTGTCATGCGGTGAAGCCCAACCTCTAATTCAAACTGTGCAATTTTGGGTGGTTCCTTGGAATAAATCTGGCGGTTTGACGTTATCAGAGGCACCAATTTGCCTCCACATAACGTAAAAACATCTTGTCAATGGCTGACTTTGCATTTACAGCGAGCACAATATTTGGGACAAGCACGCGATGCAGAAAAAAACATGCATGAAGTTGAAAACGGAACGCCGTGGCTGATGTTTGTTGTCGTTCACGGTCAGTTATCTCTCAAAACATAAAGCTGAGCTGTATTATCATCTTCTTACTCGCAATTGTAGCCTTGCTCGCAAAAATGAGGTACGATGAGCTAGAATCGTCCCCTGCGATCTTTGGCCGAGTAGCAGTCGCGCGCTAAAAAAGATCAGCACAACGAGCCTCCTCTATTGCAGCGCCACCTAACATTTTTCAAATGAAACAGTACAAAAACTTATCAGAGACTCCGTCCGAATAGACAGTTCAACTAAGCAGCAACATTAGACACCCGGATATACCCTCGCATGAAAACGAAACTGGAAGGCGAACAGCTGGCAGTGTAAGGCCGGTTTGAAGCGCTGTCCTCGGCGGAACAGATATCTGGCGACTGGGTGTGACCTTGTGACTTGCATCTGAAGTTCTTATCGCAGAAATCGGGTTAGGGTGGGGGGAAATGAGGAGCGGCGTGCTTTGTTCGAGGATCAGTCGCGGACGCTTCAGGCGCCATGGCAGTTAGCCTTGAAGTTGGGTAACTGCGTAGTTGCGCTAAATATGAATTTCGCGATGCAGAAACGAAACCGAAACTGTTGTAAACTGTTTGGGAATGGTCCTGGGGTAAGTAGAACTACCAGAGTACTTAGGACAACTTGCGCAAAGGCAATAAAACTGCCTAAAATCATAAAGTAGCTGTGCAACCAGGCACTGCTTGACATTTTCAGCCGATTTCTGGGATTATTACTGTCAGAGCGTGAACCTGACGATTGAAAATCGTTTGCTAGTTCCCCATTCACGCCCTGATAGCAAAAAACAAGCGCTGGTGCAGAGTAATTACGAGTTGCACGCATTCTTCGTTGGTAGCCTTGAGGCGCGATGACCACGCCCCTTTTCCACAACCAGGTGATTCAAAAGCGTGTCAAAAATCACGTTTCCGTTGCAAAAATGAAAACAAAACTGATTTTGAAAGGCCATTTTCTGATCTAACTCCGAACAGCTTTACTTGTTCGAGAAACGCCTGGAACGCTATGAAAAGGCGCTCCCAAAAGTATCGATCAAATTGATCGATTTTGATAGGCGCGGTAGCGAAAGAGTTAATAAGCATACCAACGCCTCCCCCTTTCTTCATTCCTAATGCCGCTGTGCCTCGTCACCGCAGCCGGATGTTACCCCACGCGGCGCAAGTAGTGCGGCACTGGGAATATTTTGAATATGGCACAAGCCGTTTCCGTAATTTTTCGAACTACGTGAGAAAAGACAGGCGATGTCACGAATTCGTAGCAGTCTCCTTTCAAAACGCGCGCGCCCTTTGATATCCGGGTGCGTCGCTTAGGCGGAGTGATACCGTTCATGAGCTGTTGCCGTTCTTAACTTGTTCCCGAGTATAGCGGAAAACATAGCTAATTATTTAATTTACTCGGAGTTTTTTTTTTTTTTGAAGGGGGGGGGGTCTGTTTGTTTTTTTTTTTTTTTTTTCTGGTTCTGGTTCAGAGTTGCTCTGCAGTCGGTGACGGCAAAGCCTCTTTCCCCGAGTCTTGAAACGCAACTGCGGGCAATCGTGGAATTTCGCAGCATTGCCCGCAATTCCGGCGCACGTTTCCCGGAAAAAATAATGTGCGCGCAAGAGCACGTACAATGTTGAGCTGGCTATCATTTTCGTGTCTATAAGCAGGGGTGAGACAGCTGCGCATATTGCGCCTTTCTGATACAATTCCATTTTCCTGCGCCAAGCTGCTCCAAAAGCACGAAAATGGGGAAAATTGCGCCAAACTGCTCCAGAAGAGCCTGAAAGGCACGGATTTTGAGACTCATGTCAGTTCCGGCGGGGACGAAAGCCTCGCGCATCCCGGTGACCGCTTTTATTGGCGGTCAATTGCAAACACAGAAATGGCAAAAATAGAAAGACTGAAGAAATGAAGCAAACGATAGCTTCTAAAACACGATTGGCTTTCTGTCCGGGTTCGCTGAAACGGCCTTCCCGATTAGGCATCGCTGTGGGTACAAACATGGCCGCCGCCTGATCTGCCTGCTACTGGCTACTTCACGCGCTCACTGCGTATCGCCGATATTTTCCCTGGTTTATTTTACGCTATCAGCTGGGTTCCAGTCTATTCATTCTATCAATTGTGGCTTTGAACAGTGACGGTAACGCGGGGATATGGTTTGAGATTGGTGCGAGATTACGAGAAGTTGCGCGGCTCGTAAAAAAAGTTTTGAAATGTGGGGCGTACGACTTCGGCGTGGTTTGTCCTTGAGTGCCAAACGCGGTGCGTGCGTCTATAATCGGGTTCGTTAATTGAACTTTTTGGCTCGTTGTGGTGTTATAAAATGCTAAGGTGTTGCTATGCTTCGAAGCGCGATCGCGAGCCTCGGCCCGGGAGGGAACGGTCGGCACGAAAGCTGCGGGCTGCGCTGCGGCGCCGCGACATGTCCAGGCAGCGCCCAATAGCTGCAGGACTGCATGGTTGCCATAGCGCGCGACTAATAACACTTGATGTATGCGAAGTGAAATTTAATGCCCAAATATAGGTGGCTAAACAGTAACGCTACTCAAATGATCACCGGGTGGACGTGCGCCCCACGGACTGCAACGGGTTACGGGTCGGCTGGTTGGGCTATGCGACCGTTAGCTCGAAGTTGCTCAACTGTTGCCGTGACTACACTCGTTCGTACAACGCCGCCTGGGATTACAAAAATAATCATTTTAGCACTGAAACGGTAAAAAAACACGCCACAATTGCAGAGCCCTTAAATTTGATAATGTTAACGGCGTTTTGTTGTCATGTTGCGTACAGCCACAACACAATCTCACCAGTTAGGAAAAAGGTAGTGCAGTTAGAACTTTGCGATAATCTTTAAAAATTATTTCGCGTAAGGCTGTTTCAGTGTTCTGTGTATTCAAAACTGATTGGAATGTGTACTTGACCCTTCAAATGGCTGAAATTGTGATTTTTTAAGCTCACAAGACGATGTATTAAATGTCCCTGCCTGCTCCAAATCAAGATTCTTCTGCTCCAAAATCGAAATTTTGCTGCTCCGAAAACTGCTCCCAAATCTCTTTGGGCTGTCTCACCCCTGTATAAGTGAAAAGAAAATTTGATTTGGAAAATTTGGGGGCAAATTCGTTTGTCTATTGTCCTTCCTTTGGCCACTGTTTTTCTGATTCATTTTTTCGTGAGTCTGCATCCACTTTTGGCCCCGCTCTGGCGAGGTCACGTGCCTTTGGGGGGGATCGGTGAAAAAAGGCCGCCTGGCGAAACCGGGCGGCAGCCATCATCGCTTTCGGCCGCACGCCTTGAGGTCGCCGCAGCGGCCTCTCCCTCCCGCCGCTTCGCCTTCGCCTTCCTCCCTCGTCCTCGCATGGTTGCGACCGCGTTGCCCACCGGGCAGCCGGAAAGGGGCCGCGCTCACGCCTTTCATTGGCCACTTGGGCGTGACGTGGCGCTATTAATCGCTCCCCGAGAGTGGACGCGTAGTAGTGTGTGTGCCGTCCCGTTGTTCGAACTTCGCAGCCTTTCTTCACTGGCGTCGTCCTTGCACACTGAGCACTGTAGTTAGGCTGGTGCTCAAAGTTGCGTGCGTTTACGTGTCGTAAGAGAGACTACTGTTACTAGTGGATCAGGTTGCGTAAGAGAGAGGACCTATCGACCTACGATATCGTTCGAATTGTTAACTATGTTGTGATGGGGTTTCGTGGTGTTTGGCGGTCGCTTTTAACGCATCCGGTAAAGAATCCGTCGGTCTCAGTGTTGTGACCTGCTGTAACGAGCTTTCTGCCGGCTATGGGTAGCCAGTTTTCAACCCGTGACTTTTCTCAGTGGCAGACATTAGGGCAGACAAATGCGCACTGTGTACCGCAGCCGAGTACCAACTTGCGCAACAACGTATTCATCTGCGCCGACTTTTCGTCGCACCGGCGTGGGGTGTGTATTTTGTGGGTTCGCATTATTTCGGAAAGACGCACTTCGTGAAGAATGTGGCGGAGCTACGTCTGATCGGGCAAATGCGAGTTATATGAAGGCTAGCACGTCAGAGTTGCGGCGACGTGCCCGTCTGTCATTCTACGACATTCTCCGCGTCGTTTTGATATCGATGTATGGTGAATTTTCAGCGTGCGACTTGCTCCGAGGTTATTTTGCTGGCCGAGCGCGCCCCCTCTTGAGCGCGTTAATACTGGCTGCGTGGCGCCAAGGGCAATGTGGGTCAGGTCGCCAGCGTGATCTCCCCCCTCCCTCCATCCCTCGTTCCGTTACTGCGTGGCGTCGTCGGTCTAGCGTGCTTATCGCAACAGTGTAGAAAGAGAACCGCCTGGCCGCGCAGCGCTCCTTTCTTTGTGCTCTTTCCGCCTAGCGCGGCGCGTGCTGCCTCTGTGCGTGCGCGCGCGCCTCCGGACGGTGCATTCTGGGAAGCGCCGAGCAGCGGTGGGGCCTATTCGAGGTGTGCCCTTCAGCTGACCTCTGTCGCTGCCGCCGCGGCCCTGTGTGGAAGTCGTTGGAGGACGGCGTCCGAGTTGCGTCACGGCGCTTTCCTCTCTTCGGCATCGCGTCTAGACTTCTCTTTTTGTCGGTCGTACACACGCGGTTACCTATGTCTCTCGCTGCTGTGCGTGTCTTCTCCGCGACGCGCGCTGAATACATCCGCTATTGGGTAGCAGCCGTGGGGACCTGCGTGCGTTGCGCCCAGCACTGGCACGCTTTGGACATTGTAAACGTGTTTTTAGACTACGCAGGTTGGGCTTAGGCCCAAACCGAAAGTTGGGAACGCACCGAGCCCCCGCAACCAGGTCGCCTCCACTCGACTCGAGCCCGCCGGACATACTGCCTTCGGGGAAAGGTTGTCGCTGACTTTACCGATGTTGTTATGGCTTCCTGAATTGTGACTCTTGTGAATCAGAACGGATGCCCGTTAGCTAGGGGTTGGGTTCGATGAAAGGTGGCCTCGATGACGCTCGCCGATTTGGCGCTAGTTATCGGGCCGAGGGGACAGTACAGTACGCGCGTGTCTTGTGCCGCGCCTAGACTGCCGCAAAGTCACGAAGGGGCGCCGACAGGGCAGACATGTCTCGCTGGCGTCGAAGCCGGGTGATGATAGCGATAGTGCGGCCGTTATTTAATCGCGGCGCGCTGCAGCGGATGCGCACCGGCGGTGTCGACGGGAGCGGAGGAGGCGCCACGGGTTGTCGAGAAGGGTTTCCGGGGTGAGGCACATTAGCCGGCGAGAAAAGGGTGGCGGAAGAGGTTCGGGCCCCCCGGGTTCGAGCAGCCGAGTGCGAAGGAGGGCTTCCGAATCGATTACCAATGAGGAAGGGCGAAGGCAGCAGCGTGTTTGTGCGCTGCCCAACGCGCGGCGCGGTGAGAAGAGCGAGTCTTGGGATCTGGCGTGCCTGGCTGGCTGCGCGGCGCTTGGCTCGGGCCCCCTCGCGCTCCCCCGGCAGCCACAGCACGGCGGCGGGCGCGCAAATCTCCCAGGCGAAGCCAAGAGATCGCTCTGCTGCAGCGGCCGCCTGCTTGGATTGGCTGTTGTGGTGGCCCGGCGGCGCTTCTTCCTAGCGCCGGCGACATGCTTGGGCCAGGCGCGTCTTTGACCTCGGCCCTCACGTTCTATTCTCTTGTGTTCTCCGGCCCCTCTTCCATTCATTCGCTCGCAGGACGCCCGCGCTATCTAAAATTTCTTTTTCGCCCCGTACCATCCGAATAACACCTGCTAACCGTTGCTTCTTCTTTTGAGAGCCCTCACGTGGTTTCAATTTGTATCCCCTCTTATTTTTATCCTGCCCACGGTGGGCTGCTTAGAGCCACTAAGGTTGCCCCTCGATTATTGTCCGCTGTTATCTCTGCATTCGTCGTGGCGTCGCCTGGCCGTCTCTTATGGTTTTGCTGTTTTTGCGACAGCGTGGAAACGCGTTGGCGTGGCGCCTTATCGATGGGGTTGTAAACATATAAATACGGCGCTTTTCCCGGGTCCATGCGTCAGCATCGCTGTACGCGGAGTCTGAATGCGAGAGTCGTGTGGAAAGTGACGAACGGCAGCCGCTTAGATGTGCTGTGCGAAATGGCACGTTCGCCCTGCTGTATGTTTTGCTCAACCGTGAGTATGGAAGAAAGTTGAAGTTCGGATATGGATGTTTGAAATGCGCTTAGAATTCGCCTCAGAATGTGCTCTCCAGATTCTGGAAAAACAACGAAAAATGCACGCGAAAGAAAGACCAACAAAGTTACTCCACATCCGCGTATGTAATTGCTGCCGGTGTAGCCGCATCTAAATAAACGTAAATCGCTGAACTCAACGTTGCAACGTATTTTGATCGCTTTGAAGCACTGCTATTCTTCCGTACTTCTTTCTCTGCCGCCAGCTACGTTTATCGTAGCTATTGATTTTTTTGTGTGTTATTTCAGGGCGTTTCAAATTTCCCGCGGGCGTCTTCCCGTAAGTTCTGCCACGTTCTTCGAACCATGTGCCGTTTATTCAGTGCGATCGCACACTTATCTCGCGCCTGTCGCCCAGCCGTGGCTCCTCCATAACCCCTTGTACATTCCCACCCTCCTTTTGGTGACGTGCTGTGCCGATGGAAACTTCCTTCATTTCTCCCTCTCCCGTCTGCTGGCTTTTATTTCTTTGAAAGCTTCCTTCCACGTCTCTCCTTTTTGCCCGCTTCTCCGATGCTCTCTCGCGCGCGGGCCTTGGCGCATAGGTACGTGCGTCTTGTTCTCCACGCCTTTTATTTTTCTTCTTTTGCGCGCTGTATCTTCCCCTTCGTGTTACGGTTTTTGCCGGCTTGTGCCCAACCGGGAGCAGCAGCGCAGCGGCGTCGTCTTCCTTCGTCTGCTGCGGCACGCCTCGGCGCATGCGCAGAGCGGTGCGCGCCAGCCATCGCCTCCTTTGGCCACGGCTCGCGCTTACGCACGCACGCACGCTTTGCCGAGACAGACAGACAGACACGAGAGCGGTGGGGCCGTGCGCAGGGTCAGTTGTAGCGCGTCTCGCGGGCGCAGGCCTGTTTGGCCCTGCGGCAGCCGCCATCATGGTTTTGCGAGCGCCTAGGTGCGGTTCCGCTCCGCTGTGGGAGGAAGGAAGTTGCGGAGAGGGTCTTGAACTGCCCGACTCTCCTCGCGCAGATGGCGGCGCTGATCTTTCGTGATCGTTGTCGATCGGGAGCGGATCTCCATCATTTTCGAGTAGCGCACATCTTTGCGCTCTCCGGCAACCTGCTCTTGGCATACCCGTCAGCACTTTTAACAATCCGGCTGTGTCGCGTCTCCCTCCACCCTGCCCCGACAGCTTCGTTTCGCTCACATTACGACGCATGCCGCTGCTACTCGGCCAGTGCCGGCCAGCCAGGTGACTGCTTTGTGTCCGGATTTATCGATCCGGCGCTAGCGCTTGGTGACTGGAAACGATGGGCTGACCGACGCCCCTATTTAGAACAACTTCAGGATAAGTTGGAGGCACTGCAGAGCCGACTGGTGTTTTTTTCTCATCGAGCAATGCAGTTATGGGTGGTAGTATTTGCAGGACAATGTTAGAAGTAAGAATGAGACTGGTGATGAGAATCGAGACGAAGGGAGCCGATGAGCTCGTCACTCCTCCTCACGTGAACGCTGAGCGGGTGACGACGTGGCATTGCCCCTTCAGAGGCGAGGGATGACGTCAGTCGGGTAGGGTGTGGGGGCAGGTCTGGATGACCGCCTGCGTTCATTTGCTGAGTGAATTGCGATTCTGCGAACGAATGATAATCAGCTTCGTTGGGCCACCATGGGATCTGAAATCAATGCGCACTTTTTTCTCTCGCTCTCTCCTCTCTTTTACGTCTTCGTACAGGGATGTCAAGGCCGACCGTCGCCGCCGTAATTAAGCTCAGCGTCAAGCCACCTAAGTGAGTAAGCAGTTCTTTGGGGGCAGGGTGGCTCGGGCCTAAGATCTTAGCAGACCTTTGTGGTCAGAGAGGCTGTTCCACAACCCAAGTATGGTACCGTAGCTTGGCACTGGCGCTTGAACAACGCGACGGCGCGTTTTTTTTTCTTCTTTTTTTTTTCAATGGCGAGGCGTGTGCTAAAACTTTGTTCTACCTAATATGTGGTGTTTGCTATCCTTTAATATGGAGTGTCAGCAAAGCGGTTGTTGCCTTGGTGTACGCTAAATTTTTGCGTCACTCTCAGTCAACACCGCGAGGGGAGTTTTAGTAGACGTCTAATGAGTTTTGCCTGCGACACGCTAACGCTCACGGCGCCATCTCTTGAACATATCGCGAAACGACTTGCCCATCGTCTGATCTGCCAGGGGAGTGCCGGAGCGCCTGGACATTTCACGACTATCCAGACCAGTGCAGACAAACGCTTTCCTATTTGTGTTGAAGCCCCGTTGAAGCCCTGTGGCACTTTTGTGCCCAACGCCCCGAACAAAAGGTCCGCGTTTGACGCATACATTTTATTCAACTTCCAAACTATCTAGAGATTCGTTTCAACGTAACGGCATGCGTTGCAAGTCTGAACCGCGATGACAGACGATCGGTTGCCTCCTGCCCGTCGTGAATTCCGCACTCACCTCTGACGGTCCGCAAACCGTCAGAGGTGAGTGCGGACATACCCCCACTACGACATGGATTACCAGGCGCAGTTCCCTCTCTAGTATACTTGCTAAAAAACTCTATGGTTCCGACAGTCAGCGCTTTCACGGCGATACAGCGCTGCGAGAGGCGGCGACGTGCAAATTACGCGACGTATTTAAAAGCGCAGGAGCGGAGAACTTGGCCCATCAGAAGCAAATTACTGTCCACAGAAGAGCGGAACCGTGGAGGATCGTCGCATTACTTGCCGCCATGTTGGAAACATGGAGATACGCAAGCCGCCCTGCGCACGCACGCTATTTTGCTGAAATAGCGTGCGTGCGCTAAACGGAGCACGCAGTGTGAACGACGCAAAGAAATAGCGTTGGCTAACTCTGCGTGCGGCTGCGTACACTCTTCTAAAACTCTGCATTATTTGTACTCTTATCAAGGTACATTGTCAGCAATTTATTCCGCTCAAAGTGGAAACGATATCCGTTTTCGCCTCCTAGCCTTCCTCTTAATGGAGCTTAAGCACTCCCGGTACGCTCCGCCTGCTCCGTGGTTACCGTGTTGACCTGGAGGCAACCCCCCCCCCCCCCCCCCCCCCCTCGTGCCCCGTGACCACGGTAATATTCTTACACCGTGCCCGTGACGAATGCGCGGGCATAGCGAGGGCCTGCCCGCGGAACTAATCCACCGTCGCGCAACGGACGCACAAATGCCCAAACGGTCCCCGGTCAACACGGTACGCCCGTACAACACGGAACATACGGAGGGCTAGAACTCCGACGGTATGGCGTTCGCGGGGTGAACGCGCGGGCGCGCCAACGTGGCAGCGGCCGCAAACGTGGCGGCGCCTGGTAGGATGGCAGAGCAGCGCTCTGCTCGGTGTCCGATTCCAGGCCCCGTGTTCGGTTGGCTTACTGCTCAGGCTGATGTTTTACGCCGTCGACCGCCGTGACAGCCTGTGAAGAAGTTTGCGATGCTACACCACCTCCTGAACGTTTCTCCCATCATTCTTTGCACGAGTTTTTGGTGGAACGATCCTCAATTGGTGGCCCAACTTCTTGTGGCGGTGGTAGAGCCTCACCTTTGTGTCCGCCTACCTGAGCGAGGAGGAATGTGGGATTCGAGGGGAACCACAAGCGACGCCATATGGCCAATACGCGGAGCTGGCTCATTGGCTAGACGTCGTACTGTCAGACCATGTATACGCCAGGGCATTTCGCGTTGGAAACTCATAATGCCTTCTAGTTTGCATGCATCTTTACGTGGTAGCCACTTCTTTTCTCGTAAGACACCGTTTCCACGCCGTCGCACGCCCTTGTTTGTCGTCAGGCTAGGTACTGCTGCTCCCCAATTCCGAAACAGCGCGAAAAAACACCGCAGCGTTCGCCCTTGGTGGCGTAGGATACGGCAAGTTTAATGGGGAAGGGGGGCAATGAAGGCAAAATGCAAGTTCATTAAAAAGATTGCCTTGTCCGGATGACAGTAATACCGATTTTGTCGCAAACGACAAACAAATAGTCAAGATAGTGAGGAAGACATATGAAGCAGTGGCGAGTCACCTTGGGGTGATTTCTTGATGGCGTCACGGAATCATGTTTGTGTGATTGGCGGCTGCCGAGCGAAGCCACCGCCAAGAAACATGGCTGGGAGATTTTAGTGGGGCCTCGAACTCCGTTTGACCGCCGTATCACTCTTACGCTAACGCGCAGTTAACGCACACCGGGTCCAGTGGCGTAACTAATGGGGGCAGGGGGATACAACTGCCCCGCGCGCTACTTGGGAGGGGGCGCCGAGCCGAGTACGCCCAACTGGTGCCCAAGGGAAAAAATCGCAGCAGGGCGGCGCAGCGACAAAAGTCGCCGTTGAAGAGAATGCTAGTTTGCACTTGTCGGTACATTGTAAGGAACGAACAGCGCCGAGGAAGACAAGAACGAAAAGGGGGGACACACAAGGGACGCTGTGCCGGGGTGCACACACTAGAGTCACTGAAACTGGGAAAGTACTGCCACTAGCAGGTGACGCGCGGGCAGCATTGGGATTTTGTTACCAGATTAAGTCCAGCGCTGCGGGCGTGTCGGCCAACTATAGTGCCTAGAATTGTTTGTGCTTACGTTAATATTAAAAATTCAGGAAAGCTTACACTCAGGCTTAAGACATGAATGGTGAAGCTGTTGTAGGTGACCATTGCCGCACTCATAGTAAAGTTTTAGTAAAGTGTTTATTTGCACAGTTGCGGTGCTCGTAATCGTCACCATATGCATCGAAGAAGTCGTCGTTTTCTTCGCGGCGAGTGGTGGACGCAAAGTCATCATCAGCATTGTAGACTTCCGCCAGCTCAACTGGCCAAGCTTGCCCTAAGTCGCGAAAGGCTTGAACCATAGGAAAGCTGCAGGATTTCTTTCTTCGTGAATCTTGAAGGACACATCACCGTGCATTTGCACAAGTTTGAAATTGTTTATTTGCATGTTCCGTCGTCGCTTTGCACTGTGCTTGTAGTAGTTATCGTCATACGCATCGATATCCTCGTGTTCCTTATACCAAGAATTGCATGCAGGGCAGCGCTTGACGACAGCTCTGGAATTTTTTTGTTAAACCCACTGCGCGAGCCGTGACTCTGCGGTCGCCGCGAGGCACGCGCTCACGAGCGCTCGGCATTTTCTTGGCATTTTTCCCTTGCAGCACCGAACTTAGGGCTTCTACAACCGCTGTTAATACTGATAATATTGTAATATTTGTAATTACTATCATTATCGTCAGGACGGGCGCGAAACTATATTTGCCATGGGCGCCGTCCCATCTAGTTACGCCACTGACTGGGTCTCTTCGATGTTCAGTCCCGGACTGACCGCGGGTACTCCGAGGATTCCCCGAAGCCACAGGGATACATGGGGAAATCGAATGCCGTGCCGCTTCTCGGGGAGTCTTCTGCGGCGAGTACGAGACCGTAAATAGAAGAGCCCCACCGATGTTTTCGGTTCTGGCCCATATGTGGTCACTCTAACCCATAACACTTTACTGTGGCGGGAAATTTGGAAGTTTTAGGGGCGAAGCACCTTAGGACCTCGCTTTGTCCGTGGCTTGTCCCTTGGCGTCCGTGTACACAGTGTTGCGCGTGTGCGAGGATCATTGGATTGGATTGGATTAAATGGAATTGTATCGGATTGGATCGGAATTGTATATACTGTACACACGCGTTGTCACTCATATACATGCGCGAGTGGGCAATGCCACGGGTGATTTACGGTAAGAACGATCCCCAGTGCTTCGCCCCTCTTGTCATGATTCACTTCGTAGAGATGCGTGAATTCTTCAATATTTTTTGCATTTTTTCGGTTCAAACTGGTCTTTCGTTGGTGGAACTGAATTGAGTGAGTTTCAAAAGTGTAGTCCTTCCAAATTAAACAAAGCTGTATTTTATCTTCATGGCCCCTTCAACTAGAATGCAATCTGTCGACTTGCTGTCGTCTGCGCGAGTCTGCGAAAGAGCGTCACGGGCCTTGCGGCTACCGAAAGCTCTTAATCGGAAAAAATTGCGACCAAACGTTGCTTTGCTAGTACACTCTGTAGGGAGATGCTTGTCTGATCCAAAGGGGGAGGTCAGCTTTTTCCCCTGTCACACGTCGAATCTAATGTTATTTAAAGTGAATGGCATTAGCTGTTAATGGCATGGCCGTGCGGGTTTACACGGCGAATCAAGTGTCATTTGAGTGATAGCAGTGACGATTAGCGAGCTCGCAAAACCGCGAAATTTTATTTCAGGTGCATCTAGAATGTTTTCATACAGAATATTAAAAAAAAACATAACAAAGGATTATTTTTTTTAATAAAAATAAGAAAATCACTGGTTTAGGTGACATCAGCAAACATCACAAGCCGAGACAAGTCCGCAAAAAATCCGTATTAGGGCACCGTGCGCACTGGGGACGAGATTTTATTATTCTTTGTTAGTGCTTGTTTGTCTTTTTTTTATTTGAAAAACAACACCAAGGGGAAAACATGTTTACTAACAGTTTTTAGAAACAGTATGCTTTTGTTTATTACTGAACTTTCTTGTCTAGTGACGCATAGAGCTTCTAGTGAGAAACTCGATGTAGTGACGCGCCGCTGCTGTCGAGGCTACTCATTTGGCTGCTGAATGAGCTCCCGAACCTCAGTTAGCCGCTAAATGTCATTAGCCTCAAATGTGATTCGGTATTCTCGTGTAGCGCCGAATTAATGACATTTAGAGGGAATGACATTTGCTTTAAATGTCATTAGATCTGGCGTGTGACAGGGGCATTGGAAGCTTTTAATGCACCTCGCACCTCATTGCCGTCTGCTGCCCTGTAGAGCTTTGGCGGTGGCAGAGCTTATCATTCGCTTATCCGCAGCACCACAAGTGGATTCCTCACACGGTTCGGGCCTCGGTGCCCCTTTTTCCAGACGAAGAAACAATTTCCGTTGCCTGCTACGCCGTTGCTGAACTCGCACACATGATTCCCATGAAATCACAGGGCTCTTTTCGCAGGCTCGCCTGTAGTAGACAGACATTAGGTAACGCGTGGAAGGTCTACAGCCATTACAGCTCGGTGGTGGTGGTGGTGTGTGCGCCTTTTTCTGTGCCGCCGCCTGCCGTTGTCCTGTGGCGTCGATTGGCAAGGCCGCGGGGCCACTCGCCCCGTCTCGCCGCCGCGTGCTTGGCTCGTTCGCTCCTGCCGACGCTGACGTCCCTCGATCCCGGCCGCTCGCGTTGATGACGCAGTCCCTGCGGCCTTTCTCGCCTCTTCCCTTTCTCTGGCAGCCCGAGCGCTGCTCGCTTTGGTCGGACGACGTGCCACAGCCGCCCTTTGTTTCTTCGTTTTTTCTTTCTTTCGGGACGGGAAGAGCCTGCCCGACGCCGCTGTGCTGGCTCACCCGAGGCGACGCCATATTGGCACCTTCATGAAAAGACCGGCTCGCCCCCCCGCAGTCTGCTGGTCAGTGTCGCGATTTCACGTTTACGTCGAGCGTGTTGATTCTATGGCCTAGTGTTGTCAGCCCAGGCAGCTGGTTTGTAGCGATTCGGCTTCGTACCCTTGTTGTGCATGAACGCCACAGGACTCGCGTTGCTTGTTCGGCCGGACGAGCCCGCTACGGCGCTGCTTGCCGTCCCCGCCCGGAGTCGGCTGCTACGCCACGTGTGCTGTGCGGGACACAGCGCGTGCTCTGATTGCAGTGAAACCGAATTCGTTCTATCTTGACAGTGGCTCCCAGTCGCATTTGAACATCTTCCTCGCGTTTCTGGTGGCGTAACACTGAACAGTTCAGTGGCACTAATAGTGCGGTTAGTTGAATAGAATAGAATAGAAATTTATTTCAGACAACAAGAAAGATACAAGTTGCCTGGGGGGACCGGCGTAAAGGCACAGAAGGCCTGACAAAGCGCCGATTCACCCGATTACACACGCATCAATCACCAGTCATACATGAACATTCATTGGGTAAGGAAGAAAAAAAAACAGAAAAAAAAAGATACATCGCAATTGAGAAATACAAATGTTATGCTATTGGACACTGAACATAAGCACATTGAAGATTGGTACGTAAAAAAATGAATTAATATCTCATACATAGTTATCGTATAAGAAGAAACAAGTACAGTACGCTTGATTTGCATGGAATGGAAGGAGGAATTAAGAGTATGTGGATTTAGTTTTGGATTTGTAAAAGGTAGGCATGAATCTTTTTTTTTAAATACACGAATCGAGGGGCTTTCCTGAATTAATGCGAATACAGTAGGGTGTTCATTTAGGATATCTGGAATTTGGTATGTCAACTTTTGTGCACCGTAGTTGGTGCGAAGCTGTTCTTTTACCTGCGTAAGCGTTGTAGAGGTTCTGCGTGGTCAGTGAACTTTTTTTCCATGGCAGACGGAATTGCGCATTCTTTACAACTCTGGGGTGAACTAACCAATGTCAAATAGATGGAACTCGGCGTAGTTGTGAAGTTTCCTTGCGGCCAGTAGGAGTTTTGCCGTGTCATGTACATTAGATTGAGAGCACAGAGCATTCGCGAGAAAGTTGGCTTTGCCACGAAGAGTATTTTGTCGGTTTTTAGACGGACGGACACGAAGAAATCACAGGATTCAAGTCATGCAGCTTCTCTGTAAAAGGATTATACCTCAAAAAAAAAAAAAAAACGAGACCTGGTGATACAACTTGTTCGAATGCTGTCAATGTTTAATATGTTTGTGGATGGAGTGCGCGGCCATTGGTGTGACACGGCTTTTCTAATTGCACTGAAATGGGCAAGGTTGCCGACAACGAGCGCAGTACGGGCTTTTTCACTTCATTTTGCGGCCGCAGTATATGTTGTGAATAATCATCGGTTGCTGAAACTTACGGCACACTGACCTGCAGCAGCTGTCGCGGTCACCGCCGCCATTTGAGAGCTCCCGCCCTCCTCGCGTTCAGCGCATTGTTGGCGGCGGATGACGCTCACGCGGACTCCCCGAGTTCGGCTCGGCTGGCAGGCTGCGAGGTGCTGAAAAGGAATTCGCGATTGCGCCCGCCGCTTCCGAAAATAGTTCGCGTGACGCGGGAAGAAAAGAAAACCGGGTGAGAGCCCGATGATGGCGGTGGTTAGCGCGTGTTGCCTTGCTCGCGGGGAGGCTTAAGTGCGAGGAGAGGAACTGCGGAGTCTACTAACGCTACGACGTTTATCTGACTGCGTGGTCACAGGCGCCATTGCTGAGGAAGTTTCGGACGACGCGTGCGAGGCGATTTATTCTATCGTCCGTCCAGCGCAGCGCCAACGACAGTCGCCCCGCGAAGAGCGCGCGCGTGGCCGCATTGCAGCTTGTTCGATCCTGGAGATAGCCGTGTGTGTTAACAGTGTTGGGCGGCACGCAGGTGCCGCGTGTGGCTTCCGAACCGGCGGCTGCTCTTCCTCCCTGTGAGGCGAAGGCGGGAACGACCTTTGAGCCGGTTATAATCGCAGTCTCGTGCTTCCCCCCTCCTCCCCTCTGCATACACCGTCGTCTCAGGCGGCGCCTTCACCCGGCTAGTTCTAGCTATCGAGGAGGGAATGCCCGCGTTGGGGGCTAGAATCCTTGCACGCGGGCCCCTTGATCGAGTGCACCTTCCGGAGCGGAAGCAACGAGTATGCGCAGTGGTTTATGCTGTAAACAATATGGCGCGTGGGCATCAGAACCAACCAGCACGCGTTTTCGGAAACACGTGTGGTTATCCTGCAGTTAGTGGAGTGCGTAGCATGTTCACCGCTGTTGATCTGTCGCAGCGTACGCGATGTAACGGTCCCGAGCGGCAGGGAAGAGTTGGCGCCTTCCAACCTTCGGCGGCGCTTTGCGACGGCAGTGGTCCGGCCCGTTGGCGTCGCGCTAAAGAGAGCGCGTGACAATATTATGCGGCGCACAGCGAGCGAGCGCCGCTCTGCCGCCTGGCCACAATATAACCGGCTTTTCCGCCTTGTCGTTTTATCGCCGCGCCGGCGGCGACTACGTGCTAGAATGATGTCCGCGCTCGACGGACGCGGAAACAGCGACCGGGGAGGAAAGGTCGTCGCCGTTTTATTTTCTCTTTCGAAGCCTGAACTCGGGTCCGCGTGAACTTACCCCGCGTCCTCACTCCTTTCGCCTGAAAACAAGCAGTTTTGTGTACAGTCCTCGAAAGTGCTGACAGCGACGAAGAAGCCCTTCCCTGCATACGCAGTGAGCGGCTTCTTAGGATAGTCACCGGCTAATTTTGGACGTTCACGCAGTTGACACGTGCGCTCGGCTTCGCTAGCATTTGCGACTAACCCGATGACTGCTTTGAAGTTCAGTTTCGCGCATTCTGTTCGTGAATACAAAATCCAGACGTTATGAGGACGACAAAGATGTTTGCATTATCGGGAGGTTCAGCGACCGTTAATGTATTCTCGCTTCGTAGCTACATAAGGAGCGCGACGTGGCGGAGCCACACTGCCGATGTTACCAGTGCGCAGGAGAAAGGGGGGTTACACAATGTGGCTGCCCGGGGGAGAGTGGCGCTGTTTCGGCCGAATGGCGCCCTTGCTCACAATGGCCGTGCCGGGCGCTCTTCGGCCGCGCACGCCGCAGTTGCGCGCGGGCCCGTGCTTCGGCGCTCTGACCTCGTTCGGACCGGACGGTTGGCTCTAGCGGTCGCCACAACGGTGACCTCGTCGGCTGTCGGCGCCTGCACGTCCCGTAGTAGCGTTCGGGGTCATCATGCAGCCACTTGTCGTTCGTCGGTGGTAGCTGCGGCGGCGCCCGTAGCGTGCGGCTACGCCAGCGCCGACGTGGGCTCGCATTCGCTTCGCACGCCTTTGGGTGCGAGCCCCGTGGGTGTCCATGATGGCGGCGGCGCCCTGCTTCCTGCCCACGACGGGGAAGCCAGCGGGCGCGGTGCGCAGGGGGGAGCGAAGGCATTTCCGCGGTTACTTGCTGACGAGGCTATCTTCTCCGGCTATGTGCGCAGATTATTCGGTTTACACTGTGCGCCGTGCCTGTTATTTGTATGTAAACGTTAGCGTGCGGTTTTAGGCAGCTTGCCCCAACGATGAACGCGGACCCAACAAACCGCCTGATTCATTCTATCCACGTAGACATGCGCGCGGGCGTCCGTTAAAAACTAGTTTCAAGCATCCCTTCAATCGATAAGCCTTTGGCCTTGTGCTGTGTCGCCTGCCCGTCTGTCCCGAGAGCGTTTGAGGTGCCTGTGTACACCTGTGCTCAGAAACATTGTAGTCGGGTCGCAGCGTCGGTAATGTGTGATAACTTCATATCGCATTCTTTGCACTAGCACTTCGGAAACGGCGTTTCTAGCAGTAAATGTTTTTTTTAGTTGTAGCATGAAGCGGGCGCATTCGTTCGTTCATCACTGTGATCACGGCCCACAACTGGCGCCCAACGCCATGTCACCGCGGCCAAGCGAGCACGCGCCGTACTCTGGCCGCCGCCGCCTGTTCGCGGCGTTTGATCTTGGCCACTCACGACAGCCGAACGGCCTCGGGGCGTTGACCCGCTGCCAAAAAGCCTTCTCACTCGGTCGACTCCGCATTACTGGCCTCCTCCTCCTGCACTCTCTTTCTGCCGGAGAAAAACACTGGGCGTTTCACTGGAGCTCTAGGCTTGCCGCCTGCGCTGCAGCTGTTTTCTCGTGCGTTTTAGCGCACCTGTACGACTCGGTGGCCACGAGTCGGATCTCCGCCGCCGTTGCATTAAGGAGCGCCTAATTGCGCCCGTAGCACATGGCCGTCGCGTCAATTATTGGAAGGCTACCCACGCTGCGAGTCGAACGAAATGCCTTCCCGCTGCTATCTTTCGTGTTTGCTGCACGCCGCGGTTTTCCGTTGCGTGTTCTCACATTCCCGGCTTTGCCACGGGCACGGGCGCTGCTTCGTTGCGGTCTGCCTGGCTGGCGCTGTCCATGTGGCACGTGATGCCGGTTGCCTAGCGATCTATCCGTGACGTCACTCCTTCCTCCGCCGTCGCCACCCAGACCGCTGCTCGCTTTCCGCGCGGCCTTTGTTCTTCTTCCCGGCTCTGCGGGGGATGCTGTCTCTTTTGTTTCATTCTTCTCTCTATCGTCGTCGCGTGAAGCCCAATTTAGTCGAGAAAGGACGAACGGGCGGGGAAGGAAAGTAACACGAATGTAAATACGTGTCTCCGAGGGGGCAACCGAAGTAGGAAAAGCGCTAGACGGGGGATGAGGACGCGGGAGAGGAGTGTTTCTGCGGGGATAAGTGGCCTGACGGGCGCCCCGGGTACTTTTCCGTCTCGATGTGGTCACGCGCTGATCAACCCGAGTGGCGGCACCTGAGGCGGTTGCGCCCGCGCGTCGCAGTGCGCACTGCGCGGAGCCGCCCACGTGGTCGGCTACGGTTCCGACATTGCGTAAGAGCGGTGGTGCTGCTGAGAAAGTTGCGCACTGCCGCTTTTTCAAGGGCATGACGCGTGTAAGCTGGCCGTCTGTCGAACGTCTCGGCGCGTTTCAGGCGGGGTTCATTTGTAGCCGGCTGCAAACATTCTCATTTTTCCGCGTGGCCGCCTCTCCAGTGTGTGGACGTATGAGAGATCGTTGAGGCCTAAATTTGGATGCATTAGCGCTCTATGTCACTCGAGCGATGTAAGTTCCGCAAATGCTTGTTTCTGATTTTACATCGTACGCTGTTGTCAGCGTTAACAGCGCCGGCTGAAGTCTGTGCCAGGGGCGACTTCGTTAGGCCCACTTGACGTCATGGGTCGCGAGCCTTTGCACTAGGAGGCCGATAAGCGGCCCCTTGATGTCATCATCGACCTGGTGCCATCATGGCGACGACGCGGAGCTGGCGGTGATTCCATGATAGCTGGACGCTTTCCACGCACAGTTTTGCGCTCGTTCCATCACCCTGTATACACTGCGCTGCCGAAGCTTAAACCTGAACAAAGTGTTAGCAGATTAGCAGTAAACAAGCACTATCACTCCATCGATAGATAGGCGGCGGGGTCCTTTCCTAGGGGGCAAGTGTATGTATGTTGGCGTATGAGTGCGCACGTGGCAATGCTGCTAAACGCGCTTCCGCGAAAGCTGTTCTTTCATTTATTTTTTTCAACTAGCAGAGCAGGAAGTTGAAATGCCGCCGTTGCTGTGCTCGGGGTTGTGTTATTGGAACGTAGTTCTGCCCAGCCTGTTCCTGAGTATTTCTGCAAGCCGGCTTTCGTTTTGGGCAGGCTAAGGATGAAAAATGTGTGGATAAAAAGCAGCAACGCGCTCTCCGTTGGGGCTCCGTCGTTGGTGCGTGGCAAGCGACGCCTGGTCTGCCGCTCGGGATCCGAGCCCTTGTTTGCTGCAACTTTGCCAAGTGGGTCCCCACCGCCTTCGTGCGGGAGAACCGCTCGTCTGCAAAATCTGCGATGTGGTCCCGCGAAGACGGTACGCGACGACGCAGATCAAAAGGCTTCTCAATATGGCGGCGGCGACCGACCTGCCTGCCTGTGCTCCTCCTCCTCCACTGCAGCTGCTCGCGCCCAAGGCGGGAGGAAGAGGGTTGTGCAAGGTGCCCCCCGGTGGGGAGGTCGTCGCGTGGAGCGGCAGTCGGGCACGCTTTTTTCTTCGCCAGCCTTAGCGGCGGCCATCTTGCAGCCAGGCGAGGAAAGGCGCCTGTCGCGGCGCTGGCAGGGCGCGGGTGGAGGCGGTGGTTGACCCGAACGGGCCGCCCGAAGGACGCAGGCATGCATGACCTCATCGCGATCTGTGCCGCCTCTCCAGCGGACCACCCGGCCGCTTCTTTCTCCGCGAAATCGGTTACCGCCGAGCCGCGTATGTGTGCTGCTACTGCCAGCTCTTTGGGAGGCGTCCTGCGCGAGCCGGCGTTTTTCCGTTGCTTCCCCCGGCACGGCGAGCCGCGGCAGCGCTGTCATGGCGCCCGGGCTGTCGTCGCGCCCATCCAGCGTGGCGGCAGCGGCAGCAGCCACGTCGTGCGGAAGCTTCTCGTTAGCCGCTGGGATTGTTGCGCCGCGCACCGGATATTCCCACTGCGGAATGGGCCGCTCTGGTTGCCCGTACCACGTGCGCCTGCCCCCGCGCCGTGCGGTCGCTGCCAGGCCTGTTGTATCGGGGCCCAACCTGGCGGCATCCACAGCGGCCCCCAAGCCTTGCGACATCCGCCGCGACCGTGAGGATTGTGCGCCTTGTCCTTTGGGGTCGCATTTTGCCGCTCTCGCTGGCAGGTCGTCGATGGCGGCGACGTTGGCACCCTCGCTCTTCTCCTCCGACGGCGGAGCGTTGCCGGCTCGTCACTCCATGTGCCCAGCGTGCCGCTCAAATATTCCTCTACGGCGCCCGCCCCTCCTTGCTTGTTTTGCTCTTCCTTCAACCGCACACTTTGTCTAGCCTTGGTGGAAGGGGCGTCGAAGCAACGTGCGGTTGCCGGTGTCATGGCGATTTCGTTTAAGAGGCGGCAAGTCGCCGACGCTGGCCATTCTAGTTATGCAGGGCTGAATCTAACACGCCCCCCCCCCCTCCTTATTTAAAGAGTCATTCTTATTGTTTGAAGTTGGAGCGGTGATGGGCAGTATGAGACGGATGGTTGTTAACAAACCACTGTAATGATGTCAGGGGCTACGAACCTCTCTCCAAGACAAAAAGTCCTTACTAAAACCGGCCACTCTGACAATGATGATGGTGATGATGGCTAACGGAGTTAAATTTCGCCTCTCCATCTTCTTGGTGAATAATGAAGACGAAATAATGTTCTTTTGATGATCGAGCCTAGAGGACGATCTCGACTCGCTGCGATGACCGACGTCCGCTGCTTGAAACAGGTGAGGGATGAGGACTGCCCTTCTTGCTGGATATCGGGTTTATTTACACTATTTACATTACTCCAAGTATTTACATCAGGGCAGAATGACGGTTACATTGTCACTCTGCCCGCAGCAGCCTGTTCGGCCAAGATATATACTAAACTAGATTCCTCTCGACCGACCCCGGACAAAGCGCAACACTCCTGTTTTGATCCCAAAAACCACGCCTCCAAAGGGGGCGTACAAGAAGAGCGAAAACCCCTTTCGAAATAATTAATATGAAGCATTGATTGACCACAACAGCCAACGAATCTCACACATGTCCCCACCTGCGGTCACGTGACACAACAATCTCTCTCATGCACTCATAGTACGTTTCCCACGCACGTTGTTGCAACCGGCCAGAAAGTACAACACATCTGCAACCTAAAGTCACTGACCGCGCGGAGTGGACACACCATTACGTTGAAAGGCGGCATATGCTCAAAAGCCAAGCCGAAGGCTTAGAGCGGTCCTCGCGCGGCTAACCTCTTCCCGCGTCCTCGCCCTAACGCCTCGTCTGGCGCGCGCCGGGATCCCCGGGATCCCCTGCTGATCCCCTCCCAGACTAAGGGACGCCGCTGCCGGCCGTCTGACCCACGGGAAGAGCCGCTCCAAGCCCAGGCGACCATCTTCGAGGTACTCGGGCTAAGCACCCCCGTCTTTTGCCACACAAAAAGGACGGAGCACAAAGAATGCACTCGGCGGCCCCCAACCTCGCGTCCCAGCGGCTGCATAAAAGGAACGCAGCATGACAGCTACAGCGGAGGCGACGCCGATACATGAGCCACGGGCGGCTTTAATTAATTAAATGAGGAGCCCGAACTTAACAAATGGTTTCCCCCTTTCATGGTGGTGGTGGCAAATGATTATCGTCTGGGTAGCAGTACTAATATTTATCCTATTTAAACTAATGTTCTGTCCTTCTAGCGGTAGTAGCCACAGCTTGATGACGCCCACGCGGTCGGTATTCGCCTGCCCAGTGAAAGGAGACAGCCATGACCGAGGTCCTTCGACGGGGATCCCCGTAGCATGCCCTAGGCAGCGTGAGGTGGGCGAGGGCCGCGTAGCAGTGCGCACTGAATATTGCCTATTCGTAAAGGCTGTGCTGTGTGGTTATGCGTGCGTTTTATTTATTTTTTAATGGTCTTAATAAACGTAATAAACGACGGTTCGACCGATTCATACGTGTCCAGGTCGCTGCTGGGTACAAGGTCCCCCCGTCATTCCCGTGAGCGATTGCAGTCACAAAATGCATCTACGAGAAGCCACCGAACGTGACTATCTTTTCGCCGGCCTTTCACGCTGCTTTAGTTGGTACGTGCGACTGGGGCGCGTGGTGTGCACAGTAAAATCAGCCGTCTGTCCTATTGCCGTTTTCCTCGCATCATTTTGTTCGCCCGTGACGACGCGCTGTCGCAAGAACCAAACGGTGGCGCCTAACGGATCGCGCGATAGTTTGTCCAACATAGATCGGGCCTTAACGGGGTGAGTTAAGATGTTGTTTGAAATATGAGTAGTGTATGCGTTGTTCTTGGATTGGAGCCCCCTCGATGATCGGAGAACCGGTGGTGCAGGCGAAGACAGCAAAAGTGATTTCCAGTGACAGTAGGCTTGTAATGCGCAAAAGGTAAGAGACCGTAAAGCTGCGCAGAGACGGTGGCGTTAGACCCGGCGTGCACCCGGACAACCGTGCTCCGCGTCGGCCCCCAAAATCGTGCCCAAGATGGTCAACAGGGTTACCAGGTGCTCCAAACAAAAAGTGAAACCCGCCCAAATCTCGCCCAACGAAAAAAAAAAATACAAATCCCGCCAAATTGGGACAAAATGTCGCCGAAATTTTTGGAACACATTGGAAGTCCATTTAAGCAAAAAAATAAGAATGAAGGAAAATCACCTGGTAGTTAGTTAATTAACAGGCAGCGATGAAGAGAACACCTGGGCTATGTGGCACGCCATAATGGAGGGCTCGTACATACGGACATTTTCATCTTTCGCCTCCATAAAAAAAAAAAAAAAACAGCACAGCTGGAATCGGACACACCTCCTCCATGAGCCTTCAGAAAACACAGTAGGCACAATAGGGCAAAAACGGCGCAAGAGCCATGGTAAAAAAGATCACCGATCAATGTAAGTACACCAACACAAGATTTGAGAAAAAAAAAAGAAAAACTCTTCTTGGCTCAAAACTTTTACAACATTCTCCGCTTCTTACCAAAGCAAAGCAGACATGAAGATTACTTTCTAGTGCTTCGTTAAGCATGCGGTTTCTTTGGTCGCTTTTTGTCAAAGACACTTGACTGAAAACACGTTCCATGGTGGCATAAAGGGAGACGGCAGGCTAAGAGGAGAGGAAACATAGGTTTCCTGGCAGTTTTTCGAGAATTTTATCACGCATATGTCCGACAGGCTATCAACATTTGCTTGCAGAATGGGATGTGCAGACTCGAGCGGAGGAATGGGTGCTGCATGGATTGGCACGCTGCAGGGAATGGCACACGCATTTCACCAAGATAAGGCGTGGGCTGACCTTTTTCAATCTCGTGACAGGCTGTTTTTTTGCCCGCACATAACTCTTGCTCCGTCTGTTCCAATATATCAACGCGGAATCGGGGCACCAAATATCAGTACGGACGCTCCCAACGCCAACAGATATCTCGCTTGTGCTTGAAAAAATTCCCCGCATTTCCCCGAGGGGAAGAATGTGAAAGTGCGAATGCACGAGTTGAATTTGCGCGGTTCGGTAATGTTCGCGAAAGAGAGATCACACACACACACACACACACACACACACACACACACACACACACACACACACACACACACACACACACACACACACACACACACACACACACACACACACACACACACACACACACACACACACACACACACACACACACACACACACACACACACACACACACACACACACACACACACACACACACACACACACACACACACACACACACACACACACACACACACACACACACACACACACACACACACACACACACACACACACACACACACACACACACACACACACACACACACACACACACACACACACACACACACACACACACACACACACACACACACACACACACACACACACACACACACACACACACACACACACACACACACACACACACACACACACACACACACACACACACACACACACACACACACACACACACACACACACACACACACACACACACACACACACACACACACACACACACACACACACACACACACACACACACACACACACACACACACACACACACACACACACACACACACACACACACACACACACACACACACACACACACACACACACACACACACACACACACACACACACACACACACACACACACACACACACACACACACACACACACACACACACACACACACACACACACACACACACACACACACACACACACACACACACACACACACACACACACAACTACAAAGAAAGAAAGATGCATTTATTCACAGACACCTATTTGTGTTGTCGTTGTACTTGATTGCTAGAGCGGATCTCAGCTTTGAAATTTCGTGTCAGTACTCCTTTAAGCGGGTGCATTAGCCCTTCTCACGCCCGATTCCTGGCCAATCCCCCACGTGGGTATGTGCCATGTCAGCGGCCAGGCAGCGCGCGCCCATCTCCCCCCGTTGCCAAGGAAGACGAGGAGATTCCTGGCCAATCCCCCACGTGGGTATGTGCCATGTCAGCGGTCAGGCAGCGCGCGCCCATCTCCCCCCGTTGCCAAGGAAGACGAGGAGATTCCTGGCCAATCCCCCACGTGGGTATGTGCCATGTCAGCGGCCAAGCAGCGCGCGCCCATCTCCCCCCGTTGCCAAGGAAGACGAGGAGCGCGCGCACCCGCAGCTGTTGCTATGCGGACGGCGGCGGACGCTTCAGGCTCGCTTAAGAAGTGCATTCGCACTTAAAATGCTTGAATGTGGTGCACGTGCCCGAACCAAAAACTCGCTCAACCGCCCAAAACTTTTTTTCTAGCCAAACTGAAGTGGAAGGCGCCCAATGTGGCGCCTTCTCGGCCAATCTGGTAAACCCGATGGTGAAGAAGCACAGAATTGAACAAGAGTGCGATGCTGGGCGAGTCGGTAAGGAGCCATGATTAAAACAGCACAAGGGACAGGACGAGAAAAGCTGCCCGTTCTTGTCGGCTTTTCTCGTTCTGTCCCTTGCGCTGTTTTAATCATGAAGCACAGAATACACGAAACACAAACAACATGCTGCCAAATCACAGCCAAGCACACAAGTGCGCTCTGCTTGCACCGACTATTTCGCCTCCTCATTGGTCCTGCCGAAATGACGTCACCTCTTCACCCCCCCTGCCCCTCGCGACCGAGGAAAGACGCTCGACATTACGACTACACACTGAACGCGACTCCGTCACCACGGCCGGCTCCTGGAGGATGACTGGAGAATAAAAGCAGGGCTGGACAAAGCCTTCTCCTCGGATTAGCCGCCACAAACACTTGCCGCGTCCACGGTCAAACGGCGGCTCCAATAGGCTTCCCCTACACATGTGAGGACCCCTCAGCCCACTACGTTTTCCGCCGGCAGCAACAAGGAGAACAGAGAAAAGCGCCGCTGTTGCCACCAGCTTCAGGCGCCGGACACGAGGCATCACCAATTTTCTTCTCAAAGGGCCTCGTGGAAGCTGCAAGGGGCCAGCAGTAACCTCGGCCATCGCGTCGAGGAGCGGTCCGGAAAACACGAAGGACGTGCATTTGTCCCAACTCTTTAACACAAACAAAACACCAAAGGAACGCACATCAACTTAGCTGCGTGCAATATGTGAACGATAATATTTTGAAAACTGCGATAATGCTAAACTTGCACAACTAAAACCAGTGTGATGCCGTTGCTTTTGTTTCGAGGAATATGCCTTGCAGTAGGCAATTCCATCCCTTAACGGAAACGAAACCAGAACCGAGGGAGGCGTGTTCGGGTCGTGTTTTATTTTTATGGCGTAAAACAGACTGTGTCACGGTGCTCCCGCAATTGGAGAAAAGCCTGTTTTAGATATTTCGAAAAGGGTTTAGAAACTCTGCGCCCTGCCCTCCGCTTATTCACTCGACCAAACTCAAACGTTCGAAATTCTACAGATTTTGAGAGAGCGAGAGACAAGTGGACAAATCTTCGTCCCTAATAGCAAAAAATCGCCTCTTCTAACTTGGGCGACATTGTTTCGCATGGTTAAAAAAATGTTCTTGGCGGCGCCTGGCCTCCTGAACTGAGGTAGCCACCCGCCATTTCTTTTCCTGTTTTTGCTCATAAACATTTTACCTACCTGCGTTTTTTTTTATTCCCGAAGATAATTGCGAGAAAGCTTTCTCAGCCACTGCATTATAGCACCGGCATCTATCCCGTCGTCACGTCTAATTTACGTGAATCTGTTGGATACTTCGCTTCGTTAACTAGGGGGTTTACGTACTTATGGCGTAAACACAGTTCGTAAATACTCCTTTCAAACTCAATGCATAGTGTGATAAAAAAGATTTAACAAGGAGGACTAGAAAGCCTTATGGGTCCACGTACGTATGAGCTAAGCGATTAAAATTACCATAAGTACTGGCGTTTCAATCGGACTGCGCCACGGTCAGGATTTTAGTGGGAAAAAAAAGTGTTGCGCTTCGTACCCTTGTAACGTTTACCGCACACGAAAAACGGCAAAGCCGTCGCTCGTCTATCATTGCCCGAGATTCCTACGATCGTTTAGTGCTACTTTCCCCGCATCGCTTTTTTTTTTTAAACAAGGGCTTTTATCAAGGCTTCGGCACCTTTGAACTCTTTTATTACAACAAAAACGGGGGCCGAATCATCAGTTATTCATGTGGGCCGGATCACCAAAGTTTGTTTATTTTCCGCAATATCTTATGGTTTGTGTGTATGAAATTGACTCGGGAATTAAAAAGAAAAAAAAATCTGACTGCAACGCCTCTGTTATTGCCAAACTTCCCAACAAACGTACCGCACGAAAATTGGTCAAATGGTGAGCTTCCCACAACTTTTGAAAATGTGCATGGTGGTCCAGTTGAGATTTGCGAACCATCTTCTGTCACCCTAAGAAGGAGGGGGGGGGGGGGGGAGAAGGCGAGGAGAAAAGAAATGGACATCTCTGTAGCAATGTGTAACCTTGGGACGAAATAGCATTGCAGGAGGTGGCACGGGCGGGCAAAAATATAACAACTGAAAAAAAAAATCATTGCATGTCTCAAGAGAGGCTCAGGTTCAAATTTGCGTTGAAATGCAGGAGATTCGGAGAACACATGCAAGTTAACGGAAGTGCACAGATTGCCGAAGACGCGGGTTCGATCCCGGCCTCGACGGCCGCTTTTCAGGCGGAGACGAAAAGCAAAAACGCGCGTGCGTCGACGTTTCGCCGTAATTAATCCGGAACACTCCACTGCGACGCGCCTGCCTCATAGTCCAGGTGCGGCATCGGCTCGTTAAACCCCGTATTAAAAAAAAAAAAAAGAAGAAGAAGAACGGAGAAATGGCCGCTAGAGAAAGTTGTTAGAGCAGGGGCGGTAATCTGATGTTTTGTCCGTTTTGAGCAAGCCCTGATTGGCTAAAAGCGAACACCCGGATGTGACGCCATGCAAGCACGGCGGAGCTATGAGCCGGGGCTTCTCGGAGTAGACGATTTTTCGTCGCCTTGTTGTTGGTTTGCTGGGGGAACAATAAACACGTGATAGTTTAAAATAGGCTTAGTCGTTTACAATGTGTTTATAAGAACAGTTGCGCCTAAGTCAACCCAAAGGCCGCCTACAACTGGAAGTGCGTCACAATAAAACGGACTTTCAAAACGGACAAACACGAGAATACCGCCCCAGTGTCGGTCCTGTTAATTTTCATCGGCGGGGCAGTGTTGCGAACTGCCTTCTCGTGCTTATTCGCTAGAAGTGGCGGTCATTGTAGACGGGTAAATTTATGAAAGTCGTTGTAATCACACGAGGCAGTCGTGAGAGGAATACTACTGTCCTGGCCGCCAGGGCGCGTGATGGCGCAACAAGTAACAAGTGACAAACAGGATATCTAACCTGCCTTTCTGATTCCGGTGATGAGTCAAAGAAAAATGGTTGTCACATTAGCCATTAAGTCAAGGTGATGCTTGAAACTCAGCGTGTGCGCCCGCAATGTGCATACCATATGTAACCCCGAATCTCTTTGACACAATAGACTAAGAACCGACGTGTGCAAGGCGCTAGTGGGTAGGTGTTGACTGCGTGTCACTGCGCGTGCCTTACTGAGCTGAGAAGTCCGTTTACTGCACATCATGTTGAAACAGATTTAATGTCATGGTTCAGAAGAGAACAATCGTGAACCTTTTCTACAGTCTTGGAGATCTCAACGAGAAGAAATGGAAATATTTCGCACAAAAAAATGTCAATTTAAATACCGCCACATCGCTAGTTCCATTTCTGAAAATTGACGCGCTTAAGTTACCGGAACTGCGGAGCTGTTTATAACCGTAGTTTTTTTTTTTTTTTTTGTATTCAGTTACGTGTAAGCATGTCGCAGATATGTGGGCTTACATCAATTGGCGGGTGCTTGGAGCGGTTAAGCACCGCTCCGCACTTTTTTGGGTGCCTGGTCGACAGTTCAATTGCTCCGTTTGGCATGGTGTGCGCTACGCGCGCTTTGCCGTTTCAAATGTAACAATCAAATTGGCAATGCGAACGATGAATAGAGTAGTCCGAGCCACTCAGTTATAATTGGTTATCGGTTGTTGAACGGAACCGGTGGCCACGTCACGAAAGGGTTCGGTGCTGTCGTTGCTATGTGTACTGTTTGAAAACCATAATTAAAAATAAAAGCTAGTCGATTGTTCCTGCCTCGCATGGCCTACGTGCCAGCTGTTTTTACGCTGATACTCTTCTGGTAGGGGCGATCTTGCAGAACTTGCTTTCGCTGAAAGTACGGCTTCAGCGGGAGGTAGGATTCCGCTTTGTTGCCCGTTTAGTGTGCGGATGTTCGCGCTGTTCAAACAATAACGGTCGGTTTGTTTGCCAACACCGGCGTTATTTTGTGTTGCGACGCTGTCCTGTGACTTTCGTTTTGGCTCGCGTCTCGGCCATCACGTCCTCTTTCGTAGATAGAGTTGGTTTTTCCCTCACCGTGTGCCTTTGCGCAAGAAAACAAGCTTTTCAGGGAGTTCTTGCATTGGTCAGCGAGAGACGCGAAACTGTGGTACCTGCCTGTTCGGAAAAAGCTGGGCCCTGCGCGCAGTGGGGCCACCAATGAGCGACAAGGCGGGGGAGACGGTGTGAAAAGGGGTGTTAGAAACTCGAAACGTGGGCACGAGCGCAAGGCCTGGCAAAAGCGTCGGTCGTTCCGCGCATGCATGGTGGCAGTGCGCGCGACCCCTTTCAGGGTTCTGCTGTAGTTGCCACTTCCGTGCGGGGCTCTTTCTTGGGGCTTGTCTTGTCGCGTTATCTTCGCCGCTGCGATAAGAGCGGGAGAGGGAAGGAAGGGGGTCGCACGAGCTGCTACTCTGCTATGCGCCCACCAGCATTGATGAGGTTTCCTCGTGATTATACTCTGCAAAATTGTTCTTCGTACTCCTCCTTTTCTTTTACCATAAAATATGATGGATGCTTGGCAAAAATGTGTCCGACGTACGTACGCACTATTTCCTAGCGTTTGTGAGTAGCGAAATAATTCGTAGGATCAAAGTTCGCGTCTTCGCAAGCGACAGTGGCTGTCGCTTGTTAGAGATAGTGGCGGATTACGACACGCTGCTGTCCCCCGAGATAATATTCTACGGCTGCTCCGCCTTGGTAAGAGCACTGTAGTCATCGGCATCGTCTACGCAAATTGCTGTTGGTATGCGCACACGTTGACGCAGTTCATGCGTCCCGCCGCTGATGAGCGTTTATCTTGGTCCTTTCAGTGTTCGGCATTGCGAAAAGAAAAAGAAAGTCGGACCTTGCTAACTGTGGATGATTACGCGTTGGAAAGCCGCGCGCAGCACCCTTCCCCAAGAACGTTCAGTGTTCACGCTGTGGCTGGCTGCAGGCAGCAACGTTGCTGTGTTCTCGCTGTCTTGTCTGTCGCGGGTGTGGGCAGCCGATATGCATGCAGATTGCACATGGCTTTGACGGGAGTCCTGAGGGGAAGTCCGTTCGCAAGTGTGAGCGAGACGACAGTGCGGATGTCTCGGAATGGAGCAGAGATGCCCTTGTCAGCTCTTTAATTGCAGTGGAGCTTCGTTTTGTGTTGTTCTGATCTAATGTTGCTTCCGAATCATTGTCGGCGTGAAAGGGCGTCAAGAGGAAGGAGGAGGCGAAGACAGAACTCCACTTCGGACTGCGGCTCCAAATGTTGACGCTTCGCATGGTCGAGGCTTTAAAAAAGCTAACTGCGTGCACTCTTCAAAGTCCCGGAACCGGTCTAGTTTCCTCGCTAAACTGCCGCTGTTTGCTGGCCTGTTGCTTCTAGGGTGACTTTCAAACGTACGGGGCTGGCCCTGCACAGGTTATGGGAAGCGGGAGACGTCAATCAAGTCGTCTCTATATGAATTATAGAGCATTAGTTCACCGGTAGGTCGAAAATCTGGCGCCCTCAGTCGTGAGGAAGGAGAAATTGCGCGCAAATGGCCGGCGGCAAGAAGAGTAAGAGTAAATTTGAAAAGCGAATTGGGTAAATTCGGGTCTGGATGGGAATCGAACCCCTCCGTAATGCGAGAGAAGCACGCGTCCACAACGCCACCACCGCTCGATGGCTGTAGCCGAGTGAAGGCGGCTTGCTGAATGCTTTGTGGCCTTCGACTTGGAAACGTGTGCTATAGAGGCACGTACTGAGGCCTGCGTGAGTAATTTGATCATGCTAATTAGAGTTGTAACAATAAGGTGAGCGCCCAAATACGTTTCTGTTAAATGTCCTCTTTGCTTGGCAGCGTGAACGCGAGTATGCGCCGCTGATGACGACGATGATGATGATTGTTATTGGTTTCCCTTTTGTAGCGGGGTGATGACGTGTCATCTTACCAAAAAGAACTAATATACCTATGTTTTATACTATTCGTTTAATACTAGCGCTGCTTAGGGCAGGCACAAAAAACTTATTAGGCACAAAATACTTTTTTTCCTGTTACAGGTGGTAGCTGCCCTAGGCAACATCCCCCTCTCTGCTTTTCGTCCACCATCATTCTCATCTTCGTTTCGTCGTCTCGACAGCCTTGAAGTTAACTTCCTCTGAGCTACCCTTGAATCCTAGTGCTTCTGGAACTCGAATATTTCCCTCATGTAGATTTGGATGGATACCCTCGCATTCTAACTCTGACACTTTGTAGCGCCATCATTCGGTATTCACGGTAACTTGCAACCGTACGGTGCTACCCCAACAGATGGCGGGCAAGCGGTGTGAGTGCGGGTATGTTCCGGCCTGGAATTTGTCCAAACGTTGTGCTTTCAGCCGTGAAGTTATCAACCCGTTCCTATGCGGCTTGACGACAATGAGCTTGACGTTGCTTGCCCGGTCGCGTAAGACCGAGCGTTACGGCTGCGTAACGTTAAGCCTATCTGTAGGCTTAACGTTAACAAGGGTGATTGACCAACGGTTTCGGTCATAGCAACGGAAACAAAAATTCGCAGGGGGGGGGGATGATGATGATAATGAGAGGACACGTTCGGCCATTGGGCACTAATGCCTTTCGCATTCACTACATAAGGAATTAAGTTTATTAATTAATTACCGCATAATACTGGTTGTAATCACGCTGTCGCTCTTTTTTTGTGTTCTCTCTCTCTCTCTCTCTCTCTCTCTCTCTCTCTCTCTCTCTCTCTCTCTCTCTCTCTCTCTCTCTCTCTCTCTCTCTCCTTTTTTATGTTGCCGGTTATTTTTCTTCCACCACCGTTTCTTATAGGGAGCTAGGCGCTTTAGCCCTGGCCCATTCCCCCTTTCTTAGTTCGTTGAGGGGCATCGTTATTCGCACGGACATCTTCCCTCTCCTGCGCCCACTGCGACGTCCGAAGCATCCCTGCGCCTTCGGTGAGTCCTCGCTGTGCGCCGGTGCCGGAGTCGGTCAGCCTTCTCTCCTGTCACGTAGAGGAGCGTATTGTGGACAGGCTGAAGGCCGTAGTATAGTTCTGTTTGCTCGTCCGGGCGCTGCGATAAAGGCTGGGGCAGTCCTCGCAGTTTGGACACTTGAGTGGTGGCTGTGTGAAGAAGGGAGTAGTAGGTAGCGTGTTTCGGTACCTGTCTCGAGTGTGGCGGATTGCCGGCGCGCGAACGTCTCAAGTTGGGTTTGGCCCTCCTGCCGGCTTTGGCGTGTACTCGTTTGTCTCGAATCGGAGTGGCAGTTTTAGTAAGGTGTTTCTTTTGCGTGCTGGAAGCGGGTGTACTGTGCTGGCTCCGCCCTTTTCTTTTTTTCTTGTGTGCGGACCGTGTCGCGGTAAACACCGGCAAGTTTTCTGTTTTTTTTTTAAAGAAGCTTTCTGTGCCACACTGATAGCGTATGTCGCGTCGAAGACTCACTGCAGGAAAGCCAACTTGCTCTGACGATGATGATGATCGTAGGTGAAGTGAAAGAAAAAAAAATGCTTCCCGTGGCTGGAATCGAACCCTGGTCCGTCGCGTTACGAAACCGACGTCTGTCCGATTCCCCCATTTCGACACGATCGAAACAGTTAGGATCTGTAGAGGGGGGCATCTACGTGCACAGTTAGACAGAGAAATCATGCACCTCTCTTCTAACGACGATGCTATAGTGTTGACCGCAAAGCTTTCTTTGTGCAAAATCAAATGGCGAAGGCTCAAAGTCAAAGCCACTGCCATCAAAAGTCCAAACTGCGTGCGAGTCGGAGTCAAAGCTCAGCGAGTCGAAGTCTGAACTCAGACTCAGACACAACCAAGGAAGCCAATATTTTCTTTAGTTTCTAAGGTGACCAAGGTGCATCCAAGTGTAAAAGGTACGTCCAAGGTGTCAAAGTTCTTCAGGTGCATGATTTTAGGGGCGAAGCTCCTCTTGCTCGGGCCCTGTCCCGGCCGTACACGGCACATTGATGATGATTATGGCAGGATCCCCCTAGGGATTGACCAACCAAAAATTGGCCGAAGAGGTCGTAACGTTCAACGCGTTCGTTGCTACCCAACAAGGAGGAGAGGAAGAAGAGGTTGTCGTTCGTCGCCTGCGAGCTCAAGACTCTTGCTCGGGCCCTGTCCCGTCCCTCGTTGCTGCCATACACGGCGGAATGGTGATGATGATTGGGGCAGGATCCCCCTAGGGATTGGCCAACCAAAGATTGGCCGAAGAGGTGAAAACGTTCAACGCGTTCGTTGCTACCCAACAAGGAGGAGGGGAAGAAGAAGAGGTTGTCGTCCGTCGCCTGCGAGCTCAAGACGCGTACCGGGGGTACGCAACACAAGACGCTCTGCAGAAGGCGACGGCCAAGGTGGCTAAAATGTCACACACCGAATTCGCCAACTTACCCATGGAGATTCTCATCGTCCCAAACAAGCCCTACATAATCACCAGAAACATCGACGTCGTCGACGGGCTTGTCAACGGAGCGGTGGAAAGCTTGACGTGTCGAGACTTTATATGATGTATGGGCGAATGTTTCACGGTTTTACCGATAAGCATTTTAGCTTCGCCCCTCTCATCATCATTCACTTCGTGGAGATGGCGGGATTTTTTTTTTGTCAATTTTTATAATCAGAGTTCATCTTACGATGACCATATCGCTGTATAACCAATACGCTTCGAATTGTGTAAGTCACCATTTCACCGCTTCCCAAGTAAAAGGAATTGCGACGAACTTGCGCCCTGATCGTTGTCCCCCTATACTCCAACAATCAGATTGTCTTGTACAGTGAGGAGGGGTGCCCTGGTGGAATCACTTTATTCTGTCGAACATTGGCGGAATAAGGGCATCCATAGGAGGGAGGGGGGAGAAGAGAAAAGAGAAAAAAGGCCAAGTGGCTTTGAGTGAGAGTGGGCGCGACTTGTCTTTCACCCTATCCGTTTGTTGTGTTCGGAGTCCTTTGGCTACGCAATTGGGTCAATGAAACGTTTAGCTCGGCTTTTGTGGTGGCGCACGCCGGCGGGAACGGGCTGCCGTATGCCCCGTGCCGCCGCTGCTGCTGTGGCGGCGCTTTTCTCTCTCGTTTTTTGCGCAGCTTCACGCTTTTGTCCCAGTTGGAGTGCGTTGTCCCCCTGAAATATATACGTTTCTGTCTCATCTGTCTGTCCCGCCTGTGTTGCCAGCTCGCAGCTCGTGTTTTTCTGCACGTGCGAAGTGGTTTCTTCGCATGGGTCTGCGTTGATTTGCGTACGTGTTTGTCCGCACGGCCCCCCGAACTTGGAGAGCGACCTGGTCAGGGAGCAAGAGCGTTCGTTGGTCAGCTTCAGCTTTTTCCTTTGGCTCCCTTTGTTCGGAAACCTGCCAGCGAACTAACCTGCATATATTTACAAGCACGGCTTTCTCGCGACCTGATGCGCGGTGGTTCCTTAGAAAAGCTATACCCGTTGTGAAAACTGGCTTCCAGTTGAGTGAGGGCGTGTTCGCTTCTGAGGTTTGATTAGCTTGTTAAATTGTAATCCAAATTGTGCAACCGAAGCGATGAAAGGGGAAATGAGGGCGTACAAGACGCTGCTACCGCACAAAAATTAAAAAAAAAATCGGCACAGTTTTTTCGTTGTTGTTGTTGTTGTTGTCATATTCCCGCTCTAAGATCTGGCGCGACTGCAGTAAAAACGTCCTTTAGGCTCCAGCCAGTAGAAGTAAGTACACAGCTGATCTTTCGCCGCAGCGCCTATCGGTTATGCGAACGAAGTCGGGCCACTATTTCGAAATGCCATCCTTGTCGCCAGGGCGGAAAGAAAGCGTGGCTTTCCTTCATGCTTGCCGAGAAGCACCGCAGGGTAAAAATTGTGTGGCCGGCAAGTGTGGCCCGTCTAACCGATCTGCCCTCCCCGTCCTAAAGTGCAGCGTTATTTCTGTAAATTAACTATACCGGTTCAGTTGGTTCGTTCTCTCCCATTTTGTTTTTGTTGTTGTCCGGTCGAGAAAGTTGCCGCCGAAGTAAAGAATAAATAAATAAATAAATAAATAAATAAATAAATAAATAAATAAATAAATAAATAAACAAACAAACAGTGTCATCCAGTGGTATATGTGTTATCCCAGAAAGTTACGAGCGATGTTGCAAAAGTGGCTCCTTTCTGCATAGCGCATGCTGATTTAGGAGTTTCTCCCGGAATGGCGAGCTTTGGGGAGCTAATGGGACCGCTTCACGAAATTAACAAAATGCTCGCTGTAAAGAGCGTGCTGAGCGTAGTACGCCTTGGCCGTTGATTGATTGATTGCAGGGTTTAACGCGCCGACGCAACGCAGGCGATGAGGCGCGCCGTAGTGGAGGGCTCCGGATTAATTTTGACCACCTGGGGATCTTTAACGTGCGCCGAAATCTCGCACAGACGGGCGTTTTTGCTTTTCGCCTCCATCAGAAAAGCGGCCGCCGCGGCCGGGAATCGAACCCGCGACCTCGTGCTCAGCAGCGCAACGCCTTAGACGCCTTGGCCGTGGTGCAGACAGAAGAGAAGCCATGATTTCAAGTTGGACTGGATGGCCAATGCCGGATAAACGTTTAGTTAAGACGGGTTTTCTATAGTGCTATGATGCTTGCACTTGCAGAGAAGCCGACAGGAGAGTCATTCGGTGTCTACCGGGTTTCTAAACATTTCTGGTGGCTGTATTCCATCATCGTTCGATAAAACGGGTCTTGTGCTTAAGATCCTACAAGCGCTGCTTGCCATAGAGGACGATGTTCTTTTGTTCATTGCAACCTCAAGAATGATGATTTACGGCCGCCGCTGGCAGTGCAGGCCTGTTACTTTCTATGGCGGCTCTACACCCTAGTTGTGATGTGCTGAACAAAGTCTGAGTGATCGATGGGTGATCGCCCTGCAGCCGGCTGCTGAATAAGGGATGCGTCGGCACTTGACGTCGCCGAGTGCTCAGCCATCGCGCATGTGCTCCCGAGTTGGAGGTGCTAGCCGTCCTGCCTCGCATTCCTCCTTTGTCCGTGCGTGTGTGCGCGCGCGCTCTTAGCCGGGTGTACTTATCTGCCGCTGTGGTGTCCGTTGCTCTTCACGTGCTCGATAAGACCTCTCGCCGGTCCCTCGTCGCCTTGTTCACCACACGCGGCGACACACTGCGAGTTCGTGGGTTGCACCGGGGCCCCGTTCTGCGGGCATTCCCGGTTTCGTTATGACCGGACACAGAGCAGTTGAGCCACTGGCCTGGCGTGGGTTTGTGAGGGTGCGACTGATGCCAGCATCAGCGCACAAGGTTACCACGTGGTTGAAGATAGGTAAATAGCTCTCTATAACCGCGCTTCTCGTATCCCAGTAGTGGGTTAGGCGCGTAAAACCACAATTTTAATTCATAAGATTCTATATTGAGATCAGCGATGTGCAATGTAAAAGTTCTAAGCCCCTATATTTATCGAAGAAGGTGGTTAAAACGCGAAACTTTCTACCAAGTCCAAAGTCCAGACTGCTTCGACCGTGTCGGAAGGCGCAATCGGATGGACGTCGGCTGCATAACGCGAGGGACCAAGGTCTGATTTCGACCATGGGAAGCGTTTTTTTTTTTTTCTGTTGAGGCGCTTGACGTGCTTTCGCTTATCATCATCATCGTTTTGCGAAAACTGCTATGTAATGTTTGCTTTTCTGCAGTGTGTTCTGCCGCGCGGCATCGAACGCCATCAGTGAGACGTAAACCGTAGCCCGGTTTCAATTTGTTCCACTAGGTTTGCAACTTCGGCCTTCCGCTATCCATTCGTTGTGACTTGAGGCAGACCGTCGCAAAAGCCGAACGGAAACTAACGCCCAGGGTGTCACCGCGTCATCTTTCGAGAGAAACGGACCGTTCAAGGAAATAGCTTTCTGGAGCCTACTTCCCAGCGGGACGTTGCGGCGATGTGTTCATCAGATCTTATACCAGCGCTACATGGCCGTTTCAAAAACCTCCCGAAGGCCTTTGAACCAATTGTCCATCGAGTGCCCCATTGTAAATACACAGGGCGCACTGGAAGGTGAACGGTCAACTGTCAGTTGAAAGGTGCCTTGTAGCACACGTATTATACCCTCTTCAAATGGGAAGCCACCACGGCTTACCGCAGTCAGCTGTCCGATGTGATCATGGTCTGTAAAGGGTGCTTCACCACAGGGGTATTCATAATGAGGGAAAGACAACTTTATGAAGAACATCCCGGGATGTGCCTGAATATAAACATTAGGTGAATCTGCGAAAGCAGTATTTTAGCTTAAAAAGTTGTTTGTGGTGGATAGCACATAGGCTTTTAATGAAGTGAACTAAGGACCTGGTTGTAAACCCAAAGCGAGTTCTATAAGGGCAACTGAACACTCAGTGTCGAAGAATTTGACGTAGGAAGCTGACTGCCACCCCTCACGCCCGTCTTTTTGCCACCCTTCATTTTTTTTTATTCCCATGCGTCCTCAGACGCGTCTCCGTTTGTCTTCCTTTTTGTCTACTACTAGTATTTTTTGCTCCGTGTTTTCGCGAAACATTTCAGGCATTAAGGAGATACAGTAAGAGAGAGGCTGGTTGGCGGTTGTGTTGGAGTATGGTTAACCAGGGTTTGTACGTTTTGTACGCTGCTGAATCGTTGGTTGCTGCTGCAACGGAAGAAGCACATCGACCCGTTTCAACCGAGCAGTTTTTAACGCTCAAAATGGACAGAAACTCGAGGAGTTCCGCGCCAGTTGCGATCGTAGTTAGCGGAACGGCGAGCTCGGTATTGAGTTGTGTTTTATGCTAGGGAAGTATCGATCGTTGAACAAGCGTCGTGTTTCGCATGATTAATTCGCGCGCGTCGTTCTGGTTAGCCTCCCTTGGGAGATGTAAGTATGAAACGATGCGCGAGTAGAAAAAAAAAAAAAAAACTCTTGGGAATTGCTTATAAAAAGCGCCGGCTTTCGAAAGGTGGTCAGCGTATCTGACCCATTTTTGCCTCGCTTCTCTCTCGTGTCTCTTTTTCCGTCTTTTGTCGTTGCATTCGGGAACAGAACGTGGGCGTAAAATGTTGAACTAGAAAAAAAGCAGATGGCGATATTTTGCCGCAGAGCCGTACACGTGAGCGCCTGTCGTCCGGTCGGTGAGCGCACTGGCGGAACTGGCTGCCGTAGCGCGATTTATGTAGCATCGCTTGGGGAGGAGGGAGCGTAGCGGCGGCAGCTCTGGGGTTCGCGGACAGACGCTGCTCTGCCTTCATCGGGCTTCGCCACTCCGCGTGGTTTGGCTCGCTGAGCGGCGACGAATATGGCGTGGCCTCCTCAGGCGGCCGCCGCCGCACTGCTACCTCTTGCGGGAGAAACGCGTTCGCGTCTTTTGCGTTCGTTCTTTGCGAGGCAGCGTTTTCCGACAGGTAGAAGAGGAGGCCCTCTCGAACTCGCGTGCGAGCCCAACTTTTCCTCCGAAGCGTGCGCGTTGGTTGGTCGTCTTTTAGGAGACCGAATAAAGTGCGAGTGAACAAGCAAAACAAAGGAGTTGAGGTCGAGGCTGTGTGTTGCGCTGCTTTCTGGGAGTCTCGAGTCGGGGGTGAGTGTGCAGCAGACGAGGATGTCGGGACGGCGGCGAATCGAAGCGAGGCGCCTTTCGCGCAAATCCGAGAGACGCGCTTTCCCCCCTCCCACTCCGATGGCTGCTGCTGCATTTGGCAGGGCGGGGAGGGATTGGCCGGCCCAACTGATCGAGGCTTGGCGAGCCCGGCGGCGCCATTGCGCCGGCACTTCTGCCGCCGCCGCCTCCGCGTTACGCCAGCCAGTTGCATTGTATTACGACCCGCGCGAGAGAAGGGGCCTCTTCGCGACGAGCAATGGCGTGGCGTGGTCTTCTCGCCGCCTTGCTGCCGGCAACGATCGCGTGCTTGAGGACAGAGTACTATTTATTGCGCCACTTCTCTGTGTTACTACTGGAAACGCGCAAAATATGAGAAAGTTTGCAGTCCTCAATACCAGGGCAATTGGGGGTGATAGACGCGACACTCGCGCCAGCCTACCTTCTCGGATTGTGTTCGATTAAAAACAAGACACGGCTGAGTGAATGTTTTATTCAGTCGTTTGCTCTCTGGCGACGCGTATTAGCTGCTGGAAAGTTTCACGCGGCCTTTGGCGTGGCTTTTATTTCCGGGAGAAATATTGAAGGTGTTACGCGTGGGGGTGTGCATTAGAGTGACTCTCGCAGCAGCCGTAAGAGTTGCTGCGGAGCGCATGCTGATGCTACTCCCGACGTTTCAGAGCGAAGTCCTTCTGCGAGCCATTTTTGAACGCGCCAGGGAATGAGAGTGGGGACACGTACACATCAGCGCACTTGGAGACAGGCGTGCCAAAGCGATGCCGACTCCCCTCCTCTCTCTCTCCCCCCCAGAGACACGCACACACAACCTGTGTAAGCCGTCCTACCTTTTCCTGATTTCCCTTCTGGCGCGTTCGCTTCATCTCTGGGCCCGGCTTCGTGCTCACTTTATTTTTCTTCTCCTTCGAACCTCAGACAGCCGGCCGCGGCTCTCTCGCCCTCTGTCGCGCGTTTCATCGCTCGTTCGCTCTTCCCCGCGCTGCTCTGCCGGCTTGCCTGCCTGCGCTCTCGTATGTCGTTCGCTGCTGCGTCGAGGGGAAGGAACTAGTTCTTCGCATGTGCCTGTATCGCACGCATTGCGTTCCTTTGTCGTGGATGCGCGTTTTCTCGCTGCTGCTGTCGTTGTTATATATCCCCGGCTGGTTGTTTTTCTTTTTCCTTGCACACAATCCTTCCAGGGTGCCCCCCCCCCCCCCCCTTAGGAAAAAGCTCGGGCACTTCTTTCCCGCCGGGGTCGTCTTTATTCGCTCCGAGTGGCGGCGGCGGGTGGGGAAAAGGAAGGGTCGGCTCCTTCTCTCTATCTTGGCCGGCGGCGGCAGTGCTCTTTCGTCGGACAGCGTGCGTTGCGTCGCGGCCCGTTCGTTCGCTCCTCGGTTGGCTCATTCTCGCTGCGCGTACGCGCCGCACAGACGAACAGCCCAAGCAGCGGCGACCTCTCCGCCCGGCCTCTGCCGCCGCGGGGAAATCGGCCCGTCGTTCTCTGCTGCTCTCAGCCGCCGGTAGTTAGCAGCGACTCGCACGGCTGTGCGCCGCGCTGTTTGTCTGCCCGCTCTCTCCTCCCGGCGCGGGCACTGCGCCTAGGAGTACGGTCGTCGCGGCGCGAGCTGTAGCGGTAGCCGCGATTCTCCCGCACCTCTGATTTCCCCGCTGTCTCGGAGGCCGACCAGCGCCATTTTGCGCGCTCTGTAGTCAAGAGGTGGCGACCTTCCGCCCCGTTGTCGCCGGCGCCTCATCTTGTGACTGGGTGGATCGGCCGCCGGTATGACGAGCCAGCTGCTGCGATTCGCCCTGGCCTTGACTGTTGCGTGGCGTGCTGCTCGACAGGACGTGCTGGCCTTCTTCCCTGCCTAGGAGGAGACGGCCTGGTCACCCCCCGGTGTAGATAGATGCTTGTTGGTCGTGGCCACTGCCGGAGCACCGACAGCCAGCGACTCCGCGCCCATGTTTCTTGCGCCGCTCTGTGCTTTCCAAAGGTGCGCTCCCCCACGGTCTCGCTTGCTTGGCGTGGTGATGATTGTGTGACGGCTGTGCTTCAGTGTTTTCTTTTTTTTATACGGTGACTGCTGTTCGGTTTTTATTCGGGCATTATCGCCCCGGTCTGTTTTGCGGCTTTGTCCCGAATGGGATTACCGTTGTGCTTGGATATGTGCGCGTGGGTGACTCACCTGGATACCGCTGCAGCGTCGGACGCCCGGAAGAGGGGCATCATCGCCGGCCTGGCGACCACCAGGCGAGAGCCGGCATTTTGTTTCGGTGTGGCGGCCCTCGCCGTGGCGGAGCGCTGGATTGTGGCTCCCGAGAGGAGCAGCGCCGTTCGGTGCGCGTGCACGGCTGATCGCTCGGTTGGCCGTCCATGCGCGTCGTGACGCTCGCTCGGTTGGCCGTCCATGCGCGTCGTGACGCTCGTCGTCGCCCGCCCGGCGAGGGCAGCCGTCGGAAGGGGAAGGGTGCACTGGTGGCACCACCCGCGGCGCGCTGCGGGTGACATGCAGCTTGTTTGTCTGCTGCTGCCCTTGTTTTGCTTCTTCGTTCCTCTTCCTCGCGTTCGGGCGGAACGGCGCTTGCCTGTTCGTGTATCAAACCGTCTTCCTCTTCACGCGTTGGTCGTTCTCTCAACCGCCGATAGATTGGATTACCACCAGCCGATCTCTCCCAGCCCCCCCCCCCCCCCCCCCCCCCCTTACGCCCATGGCAGCAGCAGCATCGATTCCGCTCACTTGCACCGCGGTGCACGGCTTTTTGTTTCCCCCCTGGGCGAAGGAAAGAGAGCGGTGCCCGCGCGCAGCGCTGCGGCAGGACTTCTATTTCTGACCCACGCGGCGGCGCGCTGTGCTACGTCGTTCCGCCCGCCTGGTTGACGAGACGAGGCGCGACAGACAGTGTTGCTGCCACTATCTTGTCGCCGCTTCCCTGGTCCTTGCAGAACTGGCGCGCATATCTGTGCGCCCTTCTGGCGTTATCGGAAGGGGAAGGGGAGGAGGAAGGGATCGACAGTGCAGGCGCTTTCCTGGAGAGGATAAGCATCAATCAGCGGACACCCATCGCCTCCCGGTTTGATCTTAGCAGCCCGAAAGGCCGATAATCAATTTGTAATAGGAGCGATCGTTTACTCCGGCAGCTTCACTGCGCGAAGCAGGTGTCGTACGCGATGGTACCCCTTTTCCGGTGACCCGGAAGAGGGGTATCATCCTTGGCCTCGCGGCCACCGGGAGAGCCGGCATTTTGTTTCGGTAACGGCTGCCAGCGCACTGCAGTAGCTTGATCGCTTCAAGAATTTGGAATCAGATCATTAGTTTTGTTTCTGTTTAGACCTGTCGTTTCATAACCGTGTCTTGCTGATCATAATGCCTATCCGCTGTGTAGGCGCGTAAATTGTGAGCGAAGCCTTTGTGCCGGTTCTTGATCTTACCCTAACTGTAGTCGGCCCCCGTAAAAAAGGATGACGTGGCTTTTGGTGGAGGAGAGTGTTTTGCAATGGCTGCTGGGGGACCCGTAAATGCGGGCAGTAGTAGTAGTGGTGGGGGTGATCGATTTGACCGCGGGAGGGCTTTCCTGTAACGTATCTCTATCGATGGCCTCGGGAAAGGTGCCTGTCGTCGTCGTAGTGGGGAAGGGATTGGCAGCTCCATCGCTCTGTTGTGCATGGCGACTTGATGTCGTCCGCCGCTGCCAGGGAAGTGACCTAACACTGGGCTCTCCCTCTCTCTCTTCTTTGCGAGAACGGGAGAAAAGGGCGCTTGCGCAGGTAGGGGCGCGCTGCAGCCCTTTTCCAGTTATCCTGCCGGCGAGATTGATAGTGACGCACCATTGAGGGGCCCGCCGCCTGACCTTCACACGGCTGCGCGTGGTAGCGCGGAAACGCGTGTGGAAATTTCTGTCCACGCTTGTTTTTCTCCCGGGTACGCGGCATCCGCGGAAATTTTCTGCCCGCGCGCGTTTCCAGCCAACCTTGTGCTTTCCGTTTCTTTTTGAAACCATTCCGTGGAAAACGCGGCGCCTTGATAGCTCGCGCAGTGCGTTGTCTGCGCCTGTATCATGTCGGATTTTGGGGCTATTTCTTCACAGCTGTTGACGGACTTCTCCGCTGTGCCAAACAAAGAACACAGAGACGCGTGAAAAAGTCGTGTTCCTTCCCTGCGCTGTCGCCGCAAATGGGGTGGCGGTAACCCAGTAGGTGGGGTGCGCAGCTGCGAAACTGAGTGTTAGGGTAATAAATCGCACTCGTTTCCGTCGACGATTTTAAGTTGCCCGTCCAAGGCGCACGGAACGAAGGGGGCAAACGAAATTCTTGCAAATCGCCCGCCCGCTCAATGCCGAAGCGTTAACGCACTGAGCCGTGGGCTTGCGATGGCCGTGACGGTTAAATGGCCCATGCAGTGGACCTTTCCCACGACAAGAGAAACGCCGGTAGCGGCGAACACGGAAAGCACAATTGGTGGCTCTGTCGACCAGGGTTGCCGGTGTTGTCCAGGGGTGAGACAGCTGCGCATATTGCGCCTTTCTGATACAATTCCATTTTCCTGCGCCAAGCTGCTCCAAAAGCACGAAAATTGCGCCAAACTGCTCCAGAAGAGCCTCAACGGCACGGATTTTGATGCTCATGTCAGTTCCGGCGGGGACGAAAGCCTCGCGCATTCTGGTCACCGCTTTTATCGTCGGTCAATCGCAAACACAGAAATGGCACAAATAGAAAGACTGAAACGAAGCAAGCGATAGCTTCTAAAACTCGATTCGCTTTCCGTCCGGGTTCGCAGAAACGGCCTTCTCGATTAGGCATCGCTGTGGCAACAAACATGGCCGCCGCCTGATCTAGCTGCTACCAACGCGCTCAGTGCGTATCACCGATATTTTCCCTGGTTTATTTTACGCTATCAGCTGAGTTCCAGTCTATTCATTCTATCTGTTGTGGCTCTGAACAGTGACGTTAACGCAAGGATATGGTTTGAGATTGGTGCCATATTACGGGAAGTTGGGCGGCTCGAAAAAAAAGTTCATTGAAATGTGGGGCCGGCGTGGTTTGTCCTTGAGTGCGAAACGCGGTGCGCGCGTTTATAATCGGGTTCGTGAAGTGAATTTTTTGGCTTGTTGTGCTGTTGTAAAATGTTGAGGTGTTGCTGTGCTTCGAAGCGCGATCGCAAGCCTCGGGGATGGAACGGTCGACACGAACGGTCGGCTGTGCTGCGGCGCCGCGACCTGTTCAGGCAGCGCCCAATAGCTGCAAGACTACACGGTTGCCATAGAACGCGACTATAACACTTGATGAATGCAAAGTGAAATTTAATGCCAAAATCCAGGTGGCTAAACATTAACGCTACTCAAATGACCATAGGGTGAACCTGCGCCCCGGGGACTGAAACGGGTAGGCTGGTTGGAGCCCCCGTTAGCTCGAAGCTGCTCAACTGTTGCCGTGACTACACGTTCGTACAACACAGCCTGGGATTACAAAAATAATAATTCTAGCATTAAAACAGCAAAAAAAAAAAGCCACAATTGCGGAGCCCTTAAATTTGATAAGAGTTTTAGCAGTCCGTCTGTTCCGTCGTGTACGTAGTTACCGTGCTCACCGGGACTCGTCTGGGCACTTGGGCATTCGTAGCCGTATGGGGATTAGTTGCCCGCGCCTCCTTGCCCTTCCGCGCGCGCAGGCGCAGACCGGTGCGGTCAGCCCGGTAACAAAGTAACCAACAGAACAGACGGACCGCTAAAACTCTCTAATGTTAACGGCAGTTTTGTTGTCAGTGTTGCGTGCAGGCGCAACACAATATCACCAGTTAGGAAAAAGGTAGTGCAGTTAGTACTTTGTGATACTCTTAAAAACTCTTTCAGGTAAGGCTGTTTGAGTGTTCTGTGTATTCAAAACTGATTGAAATGTGCACTTGACCCTGCAAATTGCTGAAATAATGTTTTTTTAAGCTCACAAGACGATGTATTAAATGTCCCTAACTGCTCCAAATCAAGATTCTTCTGCTCCAAAATCGAAATTTTGCTGCTCCGAAAACTGCTCCCAAATCTGTTTGGGCTGTCTCACCCCTGGAACTTGTCCAATATTGGTAATCACGGGACCCGCCCTAGGTTAGGCTAGCCTTGTGTACACATCGCGCTCCGCTTCATACGCAAAGGCCGCTATTGATGGAATTGAATACGTTTCGCAATTCCGGTGATTGGCCGTAGAGCACTGCACGGGCCTGATTTTAAAGCCCGGCCCGAGCCCGCTTCGCGAAGCCCGAGCCCGACCCGGGCCCGTAACACCGAGCCCGGTCCGGGCCCGGGCATTCATAAGTGAGCCTGGCCCGAGCCCGACCCGGGCCCGCCATTTCAAGCCCAGGCCCGGCCCGGCCCGATAATTCATTTTTTGGCCTAGGGAGGGCCCGCGCGTGTGTGACCAGGCCCGGTCTTTGACGCTGAAGAAAGTTTGTTTATTAAATTACGGGCGATCAGACGGAGCATTTAGTCTGTACAAGCACGTCATCAACTGAAACGCAAAAAATAAGGGTTTAAAAGTGCACATAGTTTAGCTTGCACCGTCTGCAGTTCACGCCACATCGGCGTAATAATAGCTCGTATTCTTACACGAGAGACACAATCACCTCTGATGACCAAACTCTTCGCAACTTCACGTGGTTGTCTCGGCCACAAGTTGGTATTGCTGAAATTTTTTGATTAGAATTTGAATCTGAGAGTATATACGCGCGTTGAAATACTTCACCTGCAGTGGTTGTTAAGCGGTGGTGTTTCTCTGGCCCGCGAGTTTGATTCCCGGCCACAGCAGCCGCAATTTGATTGGTGCGACAAATAAAATACATGTGTACATACATAGACATAGGTGCACAGCTCCAGGATATCTTGATTAATTCCTTCCCCCTTGGGCATTCCTTGTAATCGTATCTTTGGTATGTTATACACCAAAATATAAAATCTTGATGCAGTACAAGAAATGTCATTAAAATTGCAATGTAGTGACCATCAGACCTAACAAAACACGTTTTTAAAACAATGCGTACAACTAACAGCAAGAAGCGCGCAAAAATAAACCAAGAATATTCATTTTGATGCTCGTTTCTACATTTCACGTCGGACCTATTAACGGCCGTCCCTATGAATTCAAGCCCGAGCCCGGCCCGGGCCCACGGCGTCGAGCCCGAGCCCGGCCCGGGCCCGCGTCATTGAGCCCGGGCCCGGCCCGGGCCCGCCAATAATCGACTTCCGGTGGCCCGGCCCGGGTCGGGCCCGGGCTTTCGGGCCGGCCCGGGCCCGTGCAGTGCTCTAATTGGCCGTCTGATGACTTGGCGCTTTGTCAGCGGCTACTGAATGCCAACGAGAACCATTTAGGAGTCCGTTAGAAGAATTTTTCTTTCATCCATGGTCAGAAAGCGACGAATGGGAGCCACCTAAAGTAATGGCGGCGCCTGCAATTGTATGCGCATAAAGCGTAGAGAAGGTCCATGACAGTATCGGTTATCTCGCGCCTAACTGTCCCTAAGATATCGCTTAGCATCGCTAGAAGCTGAATTGTGATTTTTTCGATAAGCGCGTTTTACGCCCCGTCCCTTTCGAGCCCTAATGATTACGGCCGGACTCCTTGGGACATATTCTCCTGATACGGTCTGCCTGCTCCGCCATCTCTTGTAAGCCTATCTGGCCAATTATTATGGTCTCACTTTTACTGGTACACGAATTTCGTTTCCTTGACAGAAAATTTCGCGTATGTGCCCCGCCACAAGTTTTTTTCTCTATTCTCAATATTGACAAACTGCGGTGCCCAACCACTATGACCGAGATATCTGGTATCTCCAATTCAAAATTGTCCCTTCTAGGGAAACAAAAAACGCATACTAAGAGCATTACAGAAGATAATTTAACCTCGTTCGCTCGTCGTTCGCCTCCGCTTTATGATTCCATGAGAAATGTGTTACCTTTGTTCAACCGACTTCGCCGAGCACGAAATAAGGTGTCGCTGCTGGCTCGACCCCCGCCCCCAAACAAGGCACGATTTCCAATGGCAGCCGAGCTGGGCTAGAGGACGCGGGTTCGATTCGCGGCCGCGGCGACCGCTTTTCTGGTGGAGGAGAAGAGTAAAAACGCCCGTGTGTTCGAGATTTCGACGCACGTTGAAGATCCCCTGGTGGTCGAAATTAATCAGCAGCCCTCCACTACCGTGCGCCTCGTCGCCTGCGTTGCGTCGGCGCGTTAAAACCGCACAATCAATCGAATTCAAATTGCACGGCCACAATAGCTTAAAGGTATTCGTACAAATGGAAAAACATTGCGTTTGACCCGTGTTATGCAATAAACCGTGACAGGTATTTCTTGTATTCGCGTCACTGTCACGACTAGTATCTCGATGTATCGTTATAGTTTCGTGGTCATCTTCCGTAGTTAGCATTATAGTAGGCATCGAAGGGAAGGTAAAAGTTTACTATTGAGCTCATATCTATGCCGTGGGACTCAACGGGCAGTTACTTTTGGCGACCAATTACTCCTGAGCCCCAAGAATTTGTAAATAAGCAAAGTTCTCATGCGAAGTGAGTATTCCAATCTCCGAAAATTCTGTACTGCGTAACCGGGAGAGCTCAAAGGAGCTATGCGCGTCGCAAGCGTTCCGGATGTATGAATACACTGAACAAGGCATATTTACGGCTTCACTTGCAGTTTGCTATGCTGCAGTGGTGATTTTTTGGTTATTCTCCGCCATACACCCGGCGAACAAAAATCGCCACTTGAGGTCTAACATTTCAGTCGTTTTGCAGTCAATACAACTTCAAGTGTGAGTGATGCGCTTCCTTCGTCACATTGATAGTTGTTCTGGTGGGTCTGCCACCAGTAATGTCGCATATAAAACGACCATTGGCGTAATGTAGCGCTAGAGTATACAGCGCCCGTTAACCACAGGTGATTGAAGTTAATCCGTAGCCCCCCGTCTCTGTACGCAGGCGCAGCTTTCTTGGCGTTTTCCTTCCGTTTCTTTTTTGACGCCTCAATTCGGAATTTTAACTTATCTCTTCGGTTTTACGGTACGGCGAGGCACCTTGTGTACCTCGCAGTCGAGTCGTCGAGAGAGCGTTTCTTTTCTTTTACCGTGCGTCCAGTTCACGTTTTCCTTCTTCATCCCGTATTTTATGACTGCGAGATGAGACAGCTGCATACGCGACCGTCACGTATAAAGCTTCGCGAAAGTATACCGACGCGAGCTTTGGCTCTATGGCAGCCTCCAGCGGTGCGATTCAGTTTTTTTTTTTTTTTTTTTTATGTGTTCGCCACTTACTCTCCACTTCACTTCTCCTGCAGAGGGGGAAACTGGTGCTCTCAATATGGCCGCCGCGTGTCCTTCCATTTTTGCGCCGTGGCACGCACGGCGCTGTTACGGCAGCGGGACTTCTCCCACTCCCCGGAGGCCGCCGTGCCGTGTAGGCTGGCGAGGGGGAGGGGGCAGCGTGCTATTTCAGTCGCCCTTTTCTTCCTCTCTCGGTCACTTGCGGCTCTGACACTGCGCTCCGTTGGTGGATCGATTGGCGTGTCGGGCTGCCCTGTGCTTGCACCTTCCTAAGCCCAGTGCGTGCACCATCCACCGAGCGGCCCTCGCGAGCAGACCGTGGCTAGACGAAAATAAGTGCGGCGCTCAGGTCTGCTCTCGAACCTTTCCTAATCAAAAGAAAGTCGAGACCAGCATCAGATGAACTGGAAAATTGATTGCGCGACGTTAGTGTAATGTCAGCCCGTTGCCGTGCGTGAGTGAAACTGGAAGAGGGGGGGGGGGGGGGGTGTTTATTACTTTCAAGATTTTCGGAAGGACTTTTAGAAAGGACAACGCTAAGTCCAGCAGGTGATTTGGGGGCTCAAGAGTGGGACTCGCAGGATGTGCCGCACTTCGCCCAACGTTGAGTTTGCGCACGTCCCACGTCCGGTGGTTACTCGCTTTAAAATGGCCGCCTGTCTGCGGTGTCAGACCTCGTCGTGGGTGTTTGACGCTTTTCGGTGCCGTTCGCGTTGCTGCTTGATTAATGGACGCCGTTTTATGCTACTGAGGCGTGGCCGCAAGTTTCACTTTTTTTAACGTAGTTCAGGATCAGTTAGCTCCGTTAAAGCTGTCGTGAACAGACAATGTCGTTTTTCAGGCAGACGGAGTTGTGGCAAAAGGTGAAGAAAATAATTAAGTGCAGTTTGCGCGAAAATTTCGGCTACAGCACGGCAGTACGTTTATCAAAGAAGAGGTGTGTGTCGACGTGGTCCCTCACCGTCCCCACCCTCTCTTACCTCTCCTCTAGCATTCAAGTATTCAAGCATTCAAGTAGGGTAAGAGGGAAAACGTACTACTACTCAAACTGGGGCAACTACTCAAACTGTTTGATTTCGTTGTTTCGTGTGCATCACTCGGAAACTTGTAACGCCAGGGATTTCGCTAAATGGGCTTGCGATGATGTTCGGTGTTTTCGCTGCTAGAACGCGTGAAAATGGCCGGGCAGGGATTCGTTGGTGATGCTTTGTGGCCACCCCTCCAAGGATGGGAAGCTTCTCACCGCAAGGTGCGAAAACCACCGCTGGCTTAGTTCGCGGCACGGGGGTAACAAAGACGGGCGCTGGCGACGCAGGCGACTCTCCACGCCCAAGCCGAAATTGAGCCTTGCTCGCGAGGCGTCGTCGTTGGGCAACAATGCGCGAAGAGCTAAGGACGACGTCGACGGGGCCCCCCGAGAGTTGACGCACGGTTTCACGCGCTGCCCGCGCGGCGGCATTGGGCGTCGTGCGTGGAAAATTCCTCGTCTCGAGCTTGCCTCAGCCGCGGCTGCTGCTGCTGCTGCGCTGCTTCGTGGCCGGCCCCCCACGACCTCGCGTAGTGTCCGCCGCTCGTGACGTAGCGCTGCGTACGCTTTGGCGCTAGCTCGTTCGGCCTGTCCATTCGGCGAGTCTCCTCCGCGCACCTTTCTGCTTACCCGACCCCGTTTTCAATTCTTGATACGCTATCGTAGAAAGTGTTTCTCCGTGTTAGCCACGACATCACTCCGCGTCATCAAAACGGCCATACCTTCACTAACGGGGGGGGGTGGGGGGGGGGGGGAACGGGGGGGGGGGTGTTTAGAAGAACCTCCTCCGAGGTGGGATCGCGGTGATGCTGCCCCTGTTTCTCATTGAGAGCGTTATGATGACCTTATGGCCCATATTCTTTCTTTTTTACTAATTCCTATGGCAGAGAAATTAACCGCGCGATTTTTTTTTTCTTCAAGCAAATTTATTTTTCGTACGACTTTTCACGCTGGACTGGACGAAACAATTTGAAGGACTGATCGTGGACGCGACGCAGCGGGTAAATCTGCGGTGATAAACTTTGCCCCATTGTCAGTTCGGTTCGATAAAGATATATCTGCATTCTGCACACGTCGGCAGAGTATCGTTTGAAACGAGGGGCAGTGTATCAAATGCCTACTACACCTACCAGGTATAAAGTTTGACGTTCTTTTTTTCTCCGCTTTCTGTCTCTCTCGATCGTCGCTGACCTTCGTATTTGGGGCACGAATACCGTCAAACTGCACTGCAGTAGCAGCGTCACGCCCACAAACTGCACTGCTAGGGTTGTAGCCCTTGGTCATAGCAGTGCAAACTTTGCAACATCTTTGGACTGTGGCGTGAGCAAACAACGGCTTCTCCGGTTTCAACAAAGAGCATTCCTTCGGCGGCTTCATCCAAAGCTCCAGCCATGTAGACGTTCTACAATAAGCTCCTTTGCTCGTGTCGTTTTCAGTATCACCGGGCAGTCGCTAACTTGTAGTAAATCATGTTCGATTAACTTCGCTTCAGCTCTGTCCGCGTTGAATTGCGTTCCTGCATTTATTTAAACCTCAGAGTATGCCTTGCTTTATCGAAGAATTCGTCCATACTTGAGTACTCCGTTTCAGCTGTATCTTCTCGTGGTCATCGCGTACCTGCTAAGGCCAGAAAAGTGACCATCCCCTCCGCTAAATAGAACAGGGGTGCGCGCAAGGCTTGTCACTAGTCATTTTAAAGCCCACCAAACCCATACCACACATACACATCAGATGAAGAGTCACCCCTCATCACAAAGAATTACCGCATCACATAGGGATTCACTTTAGAGCACTGCACGGGCCCGAAGTCGATTATCGGCGGGCCCGGGCCGGGCCCGGGCTCGGGCTTGAATTCATAGGGACGGCCGTTAATAGGTCCGACGTGAAGTGTAGAAACGAGCATCAAAATGAATATTCTTTGTTTATTTTTGCGCGCATCTTGCTGTTAGTTGTACGCATTGTTTTAAAAACGTGTTTTGCTAGGTCTGATGGTCACTACACTGCAATTGTAATGACATTTCTTGTACTGCCTCAAGATTTTATATTTTGGTGTATAGCATACTAAAAAGATACGATTACAAGGAATGCCCAAGGGGGGAAGGAATTATTCAGATATCCTGGAGCTGTGCACCTATGTCTATGTATGTACACGTGAGTTTTAGATGTCGCACCAATCAAAATGCGGCTGCTGTGGCCGGGAATCAAACTCGCGGTTCAGAGAAACACCACCGCTTAACAACCACTGCAGGTGAAGTATTTCAACGCGCGTATATACTCTGATTCAAATTCGGATCAAAAAATTTCAGCAATACCAACTTGTGGCCGAGACAACCACGTGAAGTTGCCAAGAGTTTGGTCATCAGAGGTGATTGTGTCTCTTGTGTAAGAATACGAGCTATTATTACGCCGATGTGGCGTGAACTGCAGACGGTGCAAGCTAAGCTATGTGCACTTTTAAACCCTTATTTTTTGCGTTTCAGTTCATGACGTGCTTGTACAGACTAGATGCTCCGTCTGATCGCCCGGAATTTAATAAACAAACTTTCTTCAGCGTCAAAGACCGGGCCTGGTCACACGCGCGGGCCCTCCCTAGGCCAAAAAATGAATTACCGGGCCGGGCCGGGCCTGGGCTTGAAATGGCGGGCCCGGGTCGGGCTCGGGCCAGGCTCACTTATGAATGCCCGGGACCGGACCGGGCTCGGCTAGGTGTTACGGGCCCGGGTCGGGCTCTGGCTTCGCGAAGCGGGCTCGGGCCGGGCTCGGGCCTTAAAATCAGGCCCGTTCAGTGCTCTAATTCACTTGCGCTGGCGTGTCTGATGTCACGCTGTATAGTTCTTGGCAACTTTCAAATCAGCCGCTCATCTCCCGGCATGCAGCGCGCCCTGTTAGCGGCAGCGTCTGCGATAAACAGGGACATGAGCTTGCAGACGGCCCATTTCAAATTAGCCGCTCATCTCCCGGCGTGCAGTGCGGCCTAACGGCGGCGTCCGTTGCAACGACGCAGCGTACGGACTACCTACCTCCAAAGCTTTTCTGGCAGATACCGTGTTCGAATGGCGTAGTTGGATCCGCGTCGACTTCATAACGCGATGGACCCAGGTTCACTGCCGACCGCAGGAACTTTTTTTTTTTTAATTGCTTGTTTAATTCGGGCGCCATCACGACCTTCCACGATAAAGCGTTGGGGTCGGTTGATGTGTGTTGTGGGCACGTTTATTACGAATCGTGTTCGCGCGACTAGTACGCGGGTTCTGAAGAATTGGATTCTGTGGCGATGTATGCATGGCTGGCTTGAAGGAAAGGTTTCATCCTACGCGCATGCGTTAGAAGCATCGTCGTCGCTATCATGAACTACTCTACCACGAAGGATTGATAAGCTGCGAGATCTGTATCCTTCTCGACCTGCTCCTCGCTGGACGTGCGTGTTTGAAATTAACCCGTCGTCGCATTTCTTGTTCTTACCAATCCCTGCGAAGCAGGAATCAACCCTCAATTTCTTTTGAAAGCAACAAGGTTCGGTGCCATTTGCTGCTTTTCTCTCAGCTTCGATCGGCATCTGGGCAGCGAAAGGCTGCAGCAGCATGCCGCACTCCGCCAGTACACGTGTCGTCAGCGCATTGAATGGACATCCTTTGCAGCTGCGCTGTTCTCTTTGCAGAAAGCCTTTCCATTCGGGTGTAGCCCGAAAGAACCCATTCCCGTTTGACCCGTTCCCGTTTGAACCCATTCCCGAAACGCCCTTCCCGCTTGACCCGTCCCGTGTGCGCCCGTTCCCGAAACGACCTTCCCGTTTGGGCGCTTCCTGTTTCAGCCCGTTCCCAAAACGCCCTTCCCGTTACAACCCGCTCCCAAAGCGCCCTTCTCATTTGAACCCGCATTGTTGCAAACCATTTGAATTTCTGAAAATATGCGTTACCGTCTTCGAAGCTGTTCCCCAAAATGTGCTTACAAGCAACGGGTCATGCACTAAAAACTTGTATGCACCAAATTTTTTGGAATCGACCGGTATTTCCGGCCTATAAAAGTTTCCGAATGCCTTGGGTCGATACTTCCCTCTCGACACAAAATTTGTAGTGGTGAAAGTGTACTATAAAGATACCCAATATCTTGAGGAATGCACGCATTGGATTTTTCTGCAGTTGGTGTTCGTACGTGCGGCTGAAATTTATTTATCAGCCGCTCTTATGCTCATTGTTTGGAGCGTAGCTTTGTCTTCGGGTTCGAGAGATCTATAGATCAAAGATGTCCGTAGGAGAGACTTTAAAAAAAGGCAAAAATATGTGCAGAAATCTGATAATTGGCTACAAATGCCTTTCCTACGTGAGTAATGGGCAGATATTTTTATTTATTTACTGATACTTTACGGCCTGGTCGGGCTCATGCAGGAGTGAACATAAAAGCACATGAGTATTGGTTAGCGTAGTTTAAAAACGCCCCACACAAATAAGTAAAAGACATAAATATGTAAAAGACGCAAAGGGGTCCGAACAAGGATATGCATTCGTAATTTATTCCAATTTTAAAATACAGCGATTCAACCAGAACACATATTTAAAATACGTGGGGAAAATTCTTCTAACGATACCGAGTTCACTGTTCGTTCAGTTAACGTATTCCAGTAAGAAATTGCACGAGGAAACAAAGAAAACTTTCTAATAGTAATTGAGCTGATTGGCTGCCTAATAGTCTTACTACGATGTCTTCTGGCTGAACGTCTCAAAGGCCCTTGGAGGTAGTATTCCCGCGACAATTTTAAGTTTCTGTAGTAAAGAAAATTTAGGCTAGAGACGTCCCTGCACTGCTTAAGTTTTTGAAAATTTGCCCTATTATGCAAATGGAGTACGCTAGAGTGACGGGAATAAACAGAATCAATAAAACGCAAAGCTAAGTTTACAATTTTCGCCGCTTCTCATGACTGTGATTTTTTTATAGCCAGATGTGGCATATGTATCCAGATACATAGGGTTACTTTATTTTTATACATCTTTTTATCTTTTATAGTTTTCATCTGTTTATTTTCGACATTGATGTACACTTGCGCTAATATAACGATTAAATGTGTTAGTCTGCCAAATACGATTTCTTTCAAAGTGAGGGTGTTTTTGCGATTTTTTATTTGTGCTTCCGCGGTGCTTTTCTGGGCTTTTTGGTTTTATAATTTTTGGTTTGTTAATTTAAAAGACTTGTTAGTTGAAAGATTTTTTATTAATTTCTTAATTGTTAATTTGTTTGTTCGGCTTTGTTCATTTAAAAAAATTGTTAAATTTTTTATTTGTGCTTCCGCGGTGCTTTTCTGGGCTTTTTGGTTTTATAATTTTTGGTTTGTTAATTTAAAAGACTTGTTAGTTGAAAGATTTTTTATTAATTTCTTAATTGTTAATTTGTTTGTTCGGCTTTGTTCATTTAAAAAAATTGTTAATTGGTATGACTTGAATTGTAACCAAATTTCGTCGTCTGTAGATTCAAAAAGTGAAGCCCGGGTTTGAAAAGCAGTCAAGTACCCTGGATGTACTGAGCAGGCTATCGCAGCGACAAACGCAAATAAATGAAAAATAATATGAAAATGTTTTTTCTAACGTTTCATAAACTCGGTACGTTATTCCGGGAACGGGCTAAATAAATAGGGAAATACAAAACGGCAAGGTTCTTTCGCCCCGGGTTCAAATGGGAAGGAACAAACGGGAAGGTTGAAATGGGAACGGGTTCAAACGGGAACGGGCCAAGTGGGAAAGGGCGAAACGGGAAGGTCGTTTTGCGCCGGGTTGAAACGGGAGGGAACAAGCGGGATGGGTGAAATGGGAATGGGTTCAAACGGGAACCTCCCTTCCATTCCATGCACCCCCCCCCCCCCCCCCCCCTGTGTACGGGGAGCGGTGTTGAAATGCGGATTGCGCCGACGTCTTTCTTGTAGGGCTGCAAGAACTCTCCCGTTGCGCGCTTTTTATCTCGCGCTCGAATGTTTTTTTTTGTTTGTTTTTTTTACTGATCGCTTATTTGTTTCGTATTTTGGTGCACCTGAGGGGGTGCTGAAGCGCTGCGGATGGAAGTTAGTAACGGGAACACAGGTACGCAACTATGGAGTAATAATTGGGGCTAATTGCGAGAGCGCACTGCACTTGTAATAAAAAACACTGAAACGCAGCGATGCTCATTCAGAACAAACGTGCTAAAAAAAAGGGGGGGGGGGGGCGTTCCCGCGCGCTTTCTCTCTCCCTCCCCTCCCTGAAAAACCGGTCGTGCTGCCGGACGGATTTTCGCAGAGGGAAAACGCCTGCGAACTGCCCCGTTCTCCGCACCTTTGTTTCGCCTTTTTCCCGGTACCGTTCCCTCGTGGATCCCTGGAAACCTATTTGACTGTTCTCCATTTTCTGCTGTTTTTAAATTCGAAAGCTTGAGATGGGCCAGTTAACGAAGTCTGTAGCAGCTAGGCTTCTGAATTCCGATTGGCTGCGACGCTTGTTATCATTACGCGTACTCCAGGAATAAAACACGCAAAGGGTGGAGCGCGCGGGAATGCAGAAATCCACGTGGAACAGTCGAGAGTGGCCTCGGGAAGAACGGTTTAAACATGCTGCTAAACATGCTCGCAGAAAGCCTCACCCGTGGCGTGGGTAGTCCACTTCTTGAAAAAAAAAGTCGAGCGACACAACTATCTTGGAAAGTTCTCTGCGCTACGTACTACACATCTGGAAAGAAAACTTGGGTCGGCCCGATGAAGTAGAAAACTAAGAAATAGAAGTGAAATGAAATTGCCTCCCCCCCCTCCCCCCCGACAAATCGTCGTCGTCCTCCTGGGTATCAGAATGGCTACCGGGAGCCGGTTCTCGAAGTAGGAAAAGGCAGAGAACTCGATGAAAGGGTTGAAATAAGGAAATTTGGTGTCCAAGACTTGATTAGAACCGCGCAAGATAGGAGCAGTTGGAAGTCTTAAGGGAAAGCGGTCGTCCTGCAGTGGAGGTAGGTGAATAGGCCAGTGATGACGATGATGTGCTTCCATCGCTCTCCTGTACTGACCGTTGTTTAGCAACCGGGTCGCGCAATTATACCGCCACATAGCAGCTGCACCTTCATGAGCCAGGAATCTATATTCCACCTCGGGAATTTCCTGTGAATTCGCCATCTTGCGCGGAAACTTTATTTGATTGGCTATTAGTTTTGTCACGCTCTTCCAGCCGATCGATGGGATATTTGTGCATTTCATTGTGTCGGGGCGTTTAACGAACCGGTTTTCAGATATGCTTGCTTGCGTTGTGCTGCTGAGCGCGAGGTCCCGGGTTCGATTCCCGGCCACGGCGGCCGCTTTTCTGATGGAGGCGAAAAGCAAAAACGCCAGTGTGTACGAGATTTCGGTGCACGTTAAACATCCCCAGGTGGTCAAAATTAATCCGCAGCCCTCCACTACGGCGCGCCTCACCGCATGCGTTGCGTCGGCGCGTTAAGACCCCACAATCAATTGAATCAATCAAGATATGCTTGCCCTCTCTCTCTCTCTCTCTCTCTCTCTCTCTCTCTCTCTCTCTCTCTCTCTCTCTCTCTCTCTCTCTCTCTCTCTCTCTCTCTCTCTCTCTCCCTCCAGGAATCGGGATGTAAACGTCGTGGCTAGCGTTGAAAAAAAAAAAAACACGCGCTAGGCGAAGCTACGATTGCTTCATGTGCTTGCCTGCAAAAACTGGCATGCGCCTAAAGGAGTGCTGACAAGGAGTGCTGACACAAATATCAATTCATCAAAACTGATATGGTTGGCTTGATGTATTTAACAAGACGCCGCCCCGCGATAACGTCGCTTGCAGCCAATTTTAAATGGATCGCCGCAGTTTCGAGTGCCGGGTAACCGTGACTTGGCCGCTCTGTGACGTCAACACGTCTGGAAAGGTCTGTGACAAGGAGGTTGTGCAACCTCCTTGGTCTGTGACCATAGGTCAGACTCGAAGTGGTCTGTCGCTTTCCTTTCAGCGACATGGATGTTAATCGCGAACGAAACTGGCAAGCCGGCGAAAGTGACGACAGAACGTACACTTTCTGGAGGGGCTTGTGGCGTCTTCTGTCCCCCTCTGTTCCGTTACGCTCCCGCCTGGGGGAGTTTCAGACTTGCTGAACGCGCCGAGACTAATCTTTAATGGAGCTAGCGGGGAAGGGGTTTATGGGTGGTCCGGAAAGGTGGCCTTGGATGCTTTTGAAGCCAACGGCAAGGCTGGGGAAGCAGTTGGCGATCGCATTACAAATTCGTCGGAGGGCGCCGCGTGCTGTACCCTTTTGCTTATGTTTTCATGATTTTACTCTGTGACAACACGACACAAACATTTCCCTGAATTATACAGACGACACATTCCACTGCACCCACTATACTTTTTAGCCGACGAACCGATGTTTTCTAGTCAACGGGTTCTTAAGTTTTTAGCTGAGGTAAAATTTCTGCAGCTCTTGTATCACGTGTAATCATCCTGGCCCTATACACCAGCCACCTCCATTGTCTTGTTTTGCGTCACTTTTACTTTTACTCGCATGTTTTAGGGTTTACGGTCTCATCAACGATTAAATAACTTCTTCTCTGGCGCTCTTGGCCCTTGTTGGCCTTGCGCCATTAAAACCATCATCATCATCGTCGTCGTCGATTTTGCTCTGTGGTTGGAGGCGTCCTTGGAGCCAGCCAAACGAGTGACATACGCTACGACTTCCACCCCGCCACACGCACCTGCTCACGGGCTCGCAGAGGCCAAAACCAATAATACCGATGTCATAAAAAGGAGCTGTAATTGATTACCGACGGCGACCTGTTAGTCTTCATTCGTGCGTTATAATTTATGAGCGAGCAAGAACTTAAAAGGCAAAAAAGAAAAAAAAACGGAAAAAAGAAATCTGGTGTCGGTCTCCTATAATGGTTACGCTCACCATTTGATAGGCTGCAAAGTCGCGACGTATATTACACCTCTGACGGAAAAAAAAATGCATCACTCATTGGCAAGTTTTTAGTCTGCACGAAGTTCTCGCGTTGTTATTACAGAGAAAGCCATCTTTGGTCGCCATTGCGTTCAATCGTCTCGAAGTGCTTCACGGACCACGAAGCCGTCAATTCACTGGGAATTGCCGCAACCGCTTTTTCGCATTATCTGCCGTTGAAAAGTGTGACGTTTTAATAACACGGGACAACTGGACTAACTGTACACGCATACGTATAGCGGCGTGGACGTAAATAAACAGCGGACAGAGTAAAAAGAAACGACACGACGTCTGTTATTTTCAACTCTAAAAAAAAAAAAAACTTCGTTTCAAATGCAACGCTGACGTGTCAAAAAATTGTCGTGTCACTCTGCTTCATTAGTTACGCCGTTGAAAAATTTCCTGCCAGAATAATAATTTCGGATGCGTCTGAGCAGAAAAAAGTGAACAAAGGAAGAACGCGTGCAATTCTTTTTATGCAGAAATAAAATACTGTTTTATTTGGTGGAGCAGCGTCGCGAGAGAGGCAGCTTTTTATGCCTTTCCGTTAACAAAGAGGCCGCCGCGGTGCATCCGTCCGGACTCCTGCTGGTAGACACATTATTAAAGCGGGGGGGATCCTAAAAGGCAAAATAACTTCTATTCGTTATTGTGGAGATCGAGCTTGAGGATCGAGTCCGTAGCTGCCATGTCATGATGCCTTTCTATGCTCGCATTTTTGGCCGATGCTACTAGGTCGCCCTGGCTAATTTTGGCTAAAAAAAATTCGCCGCTTATCCTGTATCGTGTTAAATTTCGTAGATAATTTTGGAGTACGTAGCAGCTGTTTGGGAGCTTTGCGTCCACTGCATGGTTTTACGCCTTTGCGCTACATGTATACGTCGCCGATATCGCTTGCGTTTCACGTACGTTAAAAAAAAAAGTGGGAAGGCGAATTCTTCGAAAATTTTGACATCTGGAATAGCTCTCCGAAAATTGGATTTGTAAGCGCTGAATTTTATTACGGGTCATTGGCGGGGATATTTGCCTTGAGCGTTCGAAAAGAGAATGTATTCGGAATGACTGCAATCGACTCCTTGTTATTTCGTGCTTTAGGACATTTTGGGCCCACCGCCGTAGTCTGGCTTCGCTGCTTGGAAATAAGTGCGATAAAAACGGTCGACAGTCAAGACACAATTTTTAGCATGGACTGTAAGGCGTGCCGTAGTGTAAGTTTTCGGATATCGAAAGTGCGCCAAAATTGTACGTCACTTTTTTTTTTTTTTGTCCATGCGAGGCTTCACTGTCGTGTTGGCTTCCAAAGCATTCAAGGCTAACTTCCATGGCCGGCTCCCCCTCCCTCCTTCCCCCATCTCTATTATAGGTCGGCGCCTCCATATTCAGGAGGTTTGGAACTGCCCAGAGGTGGGGACGGTGAAAGTGAAGGCGCGAAATAAAAGAAAAAAAAGTGCGACAAGCCCCACAAAATATTTTAGTGTTGATATTTGGTAATAGTTTTTATTTAGTGTCAACATTTCAATCGGTTTAAAATTAATTCGAGCTGTATGTGATGGCAGTACGTGGAGGAAAGCATTTGGACACCTTCATCGAATTTTCGCGCCAGTACTGGTCGAAGTGTTTTATTGGGTTTAACCGTTGAAATCCGCCATCTCGTTGTACGTCGTCATCAATTTCATCGTCGCCCGCGTGTTCCCGAATGTCTCGTGGCAGAGATGTGTAAGAGCCATACGATGAATTCGTTCCGGCTGGAGAAAGTTTGACGTTTTGTGCTGCAGTCGAACTAAGTCAGTTGGAGCTGAAAATTAATTCGCCATATTCACGTTTTTATTTCGAAGGGCGTTTGTTTGGTTGTTTCGTTATACCCAATGTTTCGCTATAACCGAGTTGATTAGAATCGGTCGGGGCAGTATAACAAAGCCAGGTAATCAGCGCTATGAAGTAGATTAGCCACGCGACGAGGAAATAAAATCGACCTTTCCGACAAATTTTCGCTAGCGAACAGAGGCCAGACAATCGGCTTTTGTATCGAGACCTGAGTGGCCTTCAGCTGTAGTTTGGAAAATTCCTAAATGTATTCAGGCTCGTATCCTCATAGCTGTTGACTTCTCCGACGTGGTGTTTCTTTCTCTCTCTTTTTTTCTTTCTCGTTATCAGTTATCACGCGGCGCACGGCTTCTTCCCTGGCGAAATCTCGACCGCCTTTATCAGTCTTTATGTTATACGCTCGGTACGTGTCGTTCCCCTTCTGCGTAACGCACTTATCTTATTGTCGGCGTCCGCATTTTCCGCTCCTATTTTGTTTGGCTCTAATTGCATGCCCGCTGTCCCACGTGCGCGCGACATGTCCCGCCCACGCCCATTTCCTTCGCCTAGTTTGAACTCTTCTTCCCCACGAGTGTGTTCCCTAATCAACGCAGCTGTTTTCTTATTTCCAAGTGTGACCCCCGGCATTCTTTCCGTAGCCCGTTGGGCCTAACAAACGTTAATTGTATGTTCGCTCGTTGCTTCGTTCGTTGTTAGCCGTATTCTACGTGTGTCTAGGGGTCAGTTACGGGTGTTGCGCGGGGGTATATCGGTGGTTGTATTTCTTTTGGCGTCAACTTATCTTGTTCGGAAAGAGGCGACAGACCTCAGATAATGTTCCTTGGCAAGTAGCGTTGCTCCGGGAGCGCCGAAAGATAACGAGAATCGGCGAATCCTCCTTGTGAGTACGTTCTCTAGGCGAAAGCCGAGGTCACTGTTGTACCCCTGGTCAAAAAAAAAAAAAAGAAAGAAAGGAGGGCGGTGGGGGCAGACCTCTGCAGCTATCTTTGAGCAATTTAGTGCCGCAGTGCTGGGATTGTCACACTGGCGCTTGCTAAAGAATGATGTCCGTTGGGCTGCGTTGGGAAGGATTCCGTTCCTCATTGGCCCGAAGGAGTGGGGTCATTCGGCTCACCCTATTGATGTCGCACTACCACGCGGTCACCAACCGGACCCCAGTGACGTTCAGCGGCGTGCCGGTGACCAGACCGTAGACGTCCCGTTTCGGCCGCTTCTGCCGTACCGGCTTTTTGTTCTAATAAACAATCATGTCCCGTTCTCGCAGGACTGCATAGTTTCAAAATTGGCACCAAGCAGGTTGATCAAATAAATTAAAATACCGCCTCGCTACAAGTATATTTTACAAATATGATCTTAAGTACTTCAAAATATTTACCAGGGGAGTAAAATGTATATCTATTCTTACCGAAGGACGCTTTGAATTTTTTTGCCCAGGGCGACTTTGAAAAGGCATTATTTCACCAATAGACCATTGTCAAGCAAAGCATCGAGATCATATGAAACTTCATTTATTTTGCGACCAGGAAAAAAATTGCCTACTACTGTATAATGGGTAATTATAAAGAAAATACCAGAACATTGCGGCTCTTCAGGTATATACAGAGGTGAGATTTCTAGCATCGCGGAACTGGCCCTTTGTTGTTTTCCTGGAACCATGGCCGTCTCTAATAAAGCGTGTTTTTTTCTCTTCTTTTTTTTTCAATGGTGAGCTCGACGTGGACATCGACCTGCTATCAACATTGCTTGCGATGTTACTTGTGCTGCTAAACTTTATGTACAAAAAAAAAACTTATCAAGTAAAGCCGAGCTTTAAAAAATTAAATCGTTGGCAAAATACAAATGAATGCACGTAATAGAACTGTGAGTGGGATTGTCCCCTCGGCCTGAGTGAGGGCTTAGTGCGAAATGTAACGTTTTAAATAAGTGCAATTATCACATTATATTTTTTCCCTTCTCTCAATATCTTGAACCGCCCCCCTCCCCCCGGTGGTGTGTCCCGTTTTCTACCTCTAGGGATATGGTCAGCCTACGATGAGCAGAATGACGAGCGGACTCCTGATCGCTTTTCTCATTCGGGAAGGCGATAGCTCCGCGCACTAAACACGCGTCTCAAAACCTATCAAAGGCTATTAAGAAACGGGATACTGAATAGGCTCAGACGAAGGGCTCTTTGGAGGGATGAGATAGAAAATGTAGGGTCAAGGAAGTGAATGGGAGAACTCGGGATAGGAGCTGTTGGGCGGAACTTCCAGGGTCGGCCGTTCGTTGGTGTTCCTTTTGTATACACGGGTGGTGTTTGACAGCTCGGAACAGTGTGCCGTGGGACTTATTCGCATGAATTCACCAGCGACTCGCGCGGGGCCTGCACGCTTGTGTACTGGTCTGCGTACAGAACACCGGGTGTATTGGCCTGTTAGCTATGCCGCAATAGAGGGACACGAAGCTCGATCCTGTGCGGCGCTCTGATTCGTGTAGCAAATATTAATGACAGCTGCGTTGACGTGTCGCTCGACGTAGGCGGGCTCCTCAATTCGCGCAGGACCTGTAACTACGAAAAAAAAAATATTTGCTTCCCACGTAGGTTTTGGACCACACACCCCGGGATCGTTAAGTGAGCTAGTTATTCGCTGTGCCAGAAAGCGCTTTTTTTTTTTTTTTTTTTTTTTTGTTTCAGTGGGTTTGGGGCGGCGGCTGCACTTCGGCCGTCGCTGTGGACGCTGCGGTTGCTAGTGCTTACGGCGCGCTTGGCTATATGAGCGCGTTATTTTAAATCGCTTCGATTTCGATTATGTAGGCGTAGCGCTGCTCTATGCGCCGTCGTTCATAAGGGTGTATGGGCCCCGTGAGTTGCTGTAGACGTTGCTGTTGCCTGGACGCACAGCATGCTGGGGGCTGAGCTCGTAATATGCTTGGATGCGATATTGAATTGCAGTTATCAACGGTTTAAGCCCCGTGTGTGGTTGGTCTGCGTGCAATTCGCCCATAATATGATTAATGCACAGTCCTGGAGAAATGAAACGCGAACACGAAAATATCAGCCATAAACGCCAAATTGAAAAATATTGTTTGTTATCTTTGTTACTGTAATTAAGGCGCTCATCAATTTGGCTTGCGTGGAAAGAAATTTCGATATCTGCGTGTTATGGTGCATTTCCTTTCTCCATGACTGTACTAGCGAGCCGTGATGGTTGAGCGGAGCATTTGTCGCCATACGTGGTAAGCACGAACTCCTTCGATGGCTATTCATAAGTGGCGCCGCGTACGTGGCCCCACAAGGGCGCCTGCTTGTTTCCTCTTGTGCACGGATGCAGCAACCAGAAGCCGTGGGGATCAGGCGGGTGCCTTTGTTGCGCCGCTAAAGTGCTGCTGATATCGCAGAAGCCACGGCGAGAGTGGAGGTCGTCGCTTTATCGCCGGCTCTTCGCCCAGAAGAAGATAGTCCTCGTGTGTACGCGTTTGTCAGTTCCGTATGACCTGCAGAGGGTAACGGGGTATCTGCGGAAGCAGTCAGGTAGGGCGAGATGGCACGTTGCGAGGCTTGCGTGCTATAATAGAGAGTTTTAGCATAGCGGCTCCCGTACGCTACGCTAAGGTTAGCGGGTAGCGGGACCGGACTGCGCATGCGCGCGCGGGGAGTGCGAGGAGGTTGCCCCTCAGCGGAGGGAAAGAGCGGGCTTGGCGAAGGCAGGCCGCGCGGAACTAATCCACCCCACCGTGACAAATTTGCTCTCCCCAGTCGCGCCCCGCTACCCGCCGCCGTAGCGTTAGCGGACGGAGCACGCTATGAGTAGCGGAAGCGAAAGGTGTGGAAGGGCCCCCTACGACTATAACGTCTTGGCTCGCGTCTATTTATTTATTAATACTTAGCCGACGGCATCCAGCGATCAACCATGAACAGCTACATTCACTCCCTTGCCTAGTCAATGTCTTTTTTTTTTGTTATTTGAGGTATTTAGAGGGGCTCTGACAAGATTTCTGAAGGCCATGATTTTACGCACGCAAATGCTGTTCAAGAAAGATCCGCTCCGCCTGCAAAGATGGTCTGAAGGCGTTCAATAGGGAGTTTTAGTATAGCGGAAAGCACCACTTTAGCGCGCCCATAGCGTTAGCGGGCACGCTAACCATAGCATAACGAGGCGCTATCCGTTCGCTATTGCGGCCCGCAAAACGTTAACGCTACAGCTGAAACGCTATACTAAAACTCTCTAATATTGCCATTAGAAAGTGGCAATCTAGTCCCGTGGCTTTCGCCCGTCTCTTGCTTCAAATCGTTGTCGAGCTTTAGTCTCGACGTCAAAGCACATTTTCTCGCGTGTCAGACGGCCAACTGGAGACACCTTTCAGGGTCCTTGTTGCTGTAAGGTATACGCTCAGTCATTGGCTCCGTTAGGCTTTCTTTTGGGACCGACTCTTATGCTCCGCCTTTTTGGTTTCGCACATTCTCATTCCTTCTTGCGTCCGCCGTGCTGCCGCCCTCGCGTTAATTTTAGAACAGTGGAACCGAGCTTTAGGTGCAGGGGGAGCCAAACACAACACACTCTCGTGCGGCAAGATTTAGAAGATAGTTTCCACCAACGAGTCGCTGCTGCTTGGGTTTCTTTCCTCCGTGGATTTCTCGCGTGCAACGCTGTTGCGTTAAACAGGACTTATCGTGGCCGGTCAGTGTAAAGAACATTAGGCTTAGCAACGCAGCTAAGCCTAAAGCGCGGACAGCGATCCTCAAAGCGATTTGCCACCGCACTATCATCCCCTTTTATGCATGTGTTACTTTGCTTTCGCCGTGAGTTCCATTGTGGCGAGGGCGACATGCTGTAGCTGCTGCTGCCTACGCGGATTCATGCGCTCAGAGAGCGCTATGCCGAGGAGGACCTCGTTTCTTCATTTTTGATCCCCTTAAGGGTTTTTCTTTTCTTTCCATTTCACAGCAGCCCCCCAGGGGCAATTTAAGTGAAATAAAGACGTGAAACAACAACATGCCGCCGCCGCCGCTCGCCGCGTCGCGTGCGGGGCGAGCACGTATGGTCGCGCTGGTCTTCCGGCCGGTGTTCCTTTTCCGCATGCAGAAAACGCCTCGTGCATTTTCAGCTTCATCTACTTCTTGAAAACGACGCGCTGAGTGTACCATTTAAGCTTAACTATCGCCGTAGTCCGCAGTGGTGATCGGCAGAAGGTGGAGCAGCCTTGCCTTCTGTCACGTTCACTCCACCCCGAGCCGGTGACGTTCACTGGCCGTATTTGGCGGAACCCACCAACTGCGGCAGCGGCTGGCCCGTCACAGCCTCTAATGAACGGCGGCGAGGTTTGGAAAGAAGTAGTTTTAGAGAACGAAATATCTCCCTGGCCTGTTTTTGCGCACTGCATGACGCGCACTGTTTTGTAGATATTGTCGCGGACACGTAGTCTAGCGATAGGCGTGGGATATCGCAAGTTTTCTAGCCCTATCCAGTGCCCCTTAAACGTTACCCATAGTACCGCGCTTACAAAAGCAGAGAACGTGTCCACGATCTGCACGGGGCGAAATTTGCTCCGATATCGGCGCTTAGAAATTAGGTGGGATTGCCTGCGATTCCTAGCTTGGCAGACGGCACTGCGCGCCGAATTTTATTGTTTTGTGTCGTTCACAGAGTCAGTGCGAAGAATTCTGACCACCACGCATTCGTTATCGTTGTAAAAAAGAAATCTAATATGTATGCGCTGCTACCGTTAAATAGAAGTCTCCGCAAAGTACGCAACCGGCCGATTTTCCACGGATATCGCCTCACCGCTTCCACTTTGGGGCGTACTTTATACCGAGGGGCGGACGCGGCCATGTTTACCTTGCCCTTTACGCCGGTCATAGGGACGCCGGCGGGCTACCGGCTGGCTTCGGGCGCATTCCGCGAGGACGGGTTTATTTATGGCTCGTGACCCCTATATCCCGCACACTCACTCACTGCTCGAGCCGCCACCGACCGAGGAAAAGTTGCGGGGCCGTCCCTTGTTCTCAGTGTGGTCTTTTCCTTCACCCACGTGACGGACAGAACGCCTGCTGCGATCTCAAGTCACGACAATCCGTGCAGGCAATTCAATTGAAGTACACTCAATTTCTGTGCGTCCACTATTCTGAGGAAACTCGGAAGTTTTTCCGCCTAATTCAATCAGCGTTGCGCGGTTAGGCTTGAGTTTTACTGAACTTTAGGACAGAACACTAACCAGTTACTTGTCTCAGAAAAACAAGGTACTTAGAATATTTTACTAACTGGCCATGCGTAACCTAGTAAAAAGCTACGCACGACAATAGAGAGTAGAGAGTTTTAGCATAGCGGCTCCCGTACGCTACGCTAAGGTTAGCGGGTAGCGGGACCGGACTGCGCATGCGCGCGCGGGGAGTGCGAGGAGGTTGCCCCTCAGCGGAGGGAAAGAGCGGGCATGGCGAAGGCAGGCCGCGCGGAACTAATCCACCCCACCGTGACGAATTTGCTCTACCCAGTCGCGCCCCGCTACCCGCCGCCGTAGCGTCAGCGGACGGAGCACGCTATGCTCTCTAGTTTTAGCATAGCGTGCTCCGTCCGCTGACGCTACGGCGGCGGGTAGCGGGGCGCGACTGGGTAGAGCAAATTCGTCACGGTGGGGTGGATTAGTTCCGCGCGGCCTGCCTTCGCCATGCCCGCTCTTTCCCTCCGCTGAGGGGCAACCTCCTCGCACTCCCCGCGCGCGCATGCGCAGTCCGCTCCCGCTACCCGCTAACCTTTGCGTAGCGTACGGGAGCCGCTATGCTAAAACTCTCTAATGTGTACCGGCTGAGCGTTCAGCGCGACATAGACACATTCAACACGCACATATCACACTTGGACAGCCAACAAATAAATTGAGCAAGAAAATTAAAAAAATGCACGAGGAGAGCGAGTACAACTTGTGACCGTGTCAATACATCTGATTTTCTTGCTTTTTTAGCCAGCAGCGAAAAGTCATTTGATAGAGTTCGTGGGCTTGTCGCAAATATCAAATATTTTAGCGGTAATTTTAGAATTACGCATTTTATTGTGAGCATATGCAAGTCAGCATGCGGATTTGCAAAAACTTTTTAATCGTGATTTGGAGTGGAAAAAGTGCTGTAGTTATTACGTTCAATAATTAACAGAATTTTGTTACTGTCAGTGAATCTTAGTATCAAACAATTGCAGCAGTTACTAAGTGCATGGTCTGGACTAGTAACGGTTCCACACTTAGTGGCAGGACCTACGTACCGTTCTGGGTGGTAGTAAAGTTCAAATAGTTAGTAAATACAGCCGTTACTACCCTTTTACGAGCTTTTTTTCGTTGAGGCACGTGAAGAACGAAGAACGTAAAAACGCCTACCTCGCTGTGCCTTCAAGTTATTCACTATGCCGGGTGGGCTTTGGTGTGACACACCTGTATGTACAAAGCACCGATGTTTTCGATGTCGTTCCCATTGCATAGATTGTTGGAAGCTTGAGGGGATGATTCGCTCTAAATGGGAAAATTGTGTGCAAAGCAATCTGATCTGCACTTAATCCCATGGTTCCCCGCTCTTGAGTTTCGTCCGCACTAAAGCTGCCCGACGACCTGGTTCGTATACGCTCAATCCCTAGCCTACCGCAGTAGAGCTTAAAGGTTGTACCATTGGCGGTGTCGAAGCAACGCTGCATTATCTTGTTCCGAAGTCTACTCTTGGAGCCATTGTCTTCAATGTCAGCACGCTGTAACGGTTTCGCCGTTGTCGCTGCGATCTCATGAATACATGGATGGCGGTGGTAGGGTGAAGCCTACCGCTCTCCAAACCGATGTAGGGGGTGGTGGTTTGCGGGTAAGGAAAAGGAAAGTCAGTGCAATGGGGATATTTGAGCTCGGCAGGGAGTTCACCTGCATACAACCCAGTGCAGGGAAAGGGAAGTCGAGGGGGAGTGAAAGGATGAATTAGAGAAAGAAAGAAAGGTAAAAAGAAAGGATAAAGAATAGCAGATAGGGTTGTCAGTCCGGGCACATCAGTCAGTCGCTGCTGTATGGGGTCTACAGTCGGTGCGTGAGGCCGGTCGCCTCCAGGTAACGGAGCGGATGGGCGAAGGCTTCCCGAAGTTGGGTTGCCACAGGCCCCTTCGGGAACAGAAGGTCCTCCATGCCAGCGCTGGGAAGGCCTCGACGCTGCGTCCAAACCGAGGTAGATGGTTAGCTATAGCACGAACGGCGTTGTATACTAGTCGCGCGCTATCAGCTGTCGCCAGGGCAGTTCGCGCAATCTTTGGTCGTGGGTGCGTGTGTTCAGATTGCAACATGCCGCAAGCAGGGCACAGAATGCCAAGCCATCGCTGCTCGATGATTGAATGAATAAATCTTTATTTAGGCGAGCAAAGTTGTTACCGCCCTGTGGAAGGCTTTTTTTTTTATTATTATCCGGGATACCTTGGCTTCAATCCTCGTCCATCCTCGTCTCGTCAGGCCAGTGAAGCCCCACTGCTCGTTAGAGTGGTTGTTGTTCGTCTGGGAATCGCTGGTCCTCCCACGTGGTGTGGTTAGGATTCCCGGCTGAGGACAGTGGTGGCAGAGCTATGGGTATTGCGTGGAGAAAATGAGATTAAGGTGAGTTGGCTGGGCGTACGTGTCGTACTGTCGGAATGCGGAGCCTTTGAGTCAAGGTAGTGGAGGACGCGAATGCCGTGCGAGCAAGAAAACGCGTTGCTTGCTGGCATCCAGGATAATCGGTGGGCGGTGGTCTGGCAGCAGGCGGGAGCATTCGAAGCTTCGAGCGCTTCGTCTGTTTTCCTGCGTGACCCCACGCTCGAGCGTTTCCACTCGCAGTTACCTTAGTGAAAACATTGCACAGAAATTTGAAAATTACCTACTAACCTGTAGGCATTCCTACACCACTTTTCGAGTTTTTTGTTTGCCGGGTCTGGCTATTTTTCCTCGTTTTTGATTGCACCGTATCGTAGGATTAGCGTTTAGTTTCATTTGTTTACCAGTTATCTCTTTACTTTTACAGTTACTAATTTTTGTGGAGATACAAGTAGTTGCACGTTTGGTGCATTTTCAATATATATTTTTTTGTTTTTTGTGTATATTTTTCTTTGGAGAGTTTTAGCGTGGGGAATAAGACGCATCTTCTGGTTTCGTGATGCCATGTTTTAAAATATTTATTGCTTTTTGCAAATTCTTTCTTCGACAAATAATTTGCATTTACACTGTACTAGTATAATGATCAAATATCCGTGAATAAATATATGTCCAATTGGACAACTTTTCGCTCTTTCAGTCACGGAGCGTGCTCTGCATTTGCACTATTGTAATGATTAAATATCCGGAAGCAAATGCATTTCTTATTCAGCTTTTCCCCCACTTCCAGTCACGGAGCATCGAATTTGCGTTTTCATTGTCGGCTGGCTGCGTCTACTGCGCTTTTAATTAAGAGCGCGCTGACACATTGTCGAGCTCGTCGCTGCTTATCAGTTTGTTTATGCAAGACGCGTGCTTGCTATTAGCGTGTTGTGCTTTGGCGTGTGCCACCGGCCCCGTTACATAGAATCGCAGCTGCGCCCGCCGAGTCAGTACATCTTCTCTGGGTATCAAATCAATAAAATTGTTTCTCTCTCTCTCTCTCTCTCTCTCTCTCTCTCTCTCTCTCTCTCTCTCTCTCTCTCTCTCTCTCTCTCTATCTCTATCTCTATCTCTCTCTCTTTCTCTCTCTCTCTCTCATCGAATAGAGCGTACGGCGGAAGCGTTTCGTGATCACCGATTGTCCACCGTATTCTAGTTGCGCTTTTCGGCGAAGGAAAGAAGGAAAAAAGCGCGCATTCGTTTAATGAATTGGTCAAAGCTCTTTCCATGCAAACGTAAAAAAAGTGCGAAGCTCTGCGCATGTTCGTGGAGGAAGGAGAAATTCGGAAAATGCATTTAAGGCAAACCACTTGAAGGAAAGCGAAAGCCTGATAGTAGACCAACGGGACAAGTCTTTTAATCGCGCATATTCATGGCGGGAAGAAAAAAAGAAGGTGGTCCGAGCCATTTGTATGGTGGCGCATATTTATGAAACAAAGCACGATTGACCAGGGCACCGCCCAAAGAAGTGGAAGAAACTGCTACGTTTTGCCGGCCAGAGCGGCTGTGTCGCGTTCGGCGTCACACTTTCTCCCCCTTCTCCGCGTTTCTGCAGCTCTTCTGCGGCTCTATAATGCAGCACCGATGCCATGGAGGAAGAAAAAAGCTCCCTTCACCCTCTCCCGCGACCTCTCTTCCCTACAAGGATTCCTGTGCTTCGGGCGCGTTCTGTATGTGCTCCGAAGAGCGAATGAATGAGTTGATTACAGCAGGCGTAATTTGTCACGACTAGGGTTGTTACTGATGCCGCTTTTAAAGCGAAGCTCTCTATGTCTCACTGATGCAGTATGTCGCGCCGAAAGCGCACTTCAGGAAAGCCAACTTTTTCTGACGATGACGACGATGATGATGATCGTGGGCGAAGTGAAAGAAAAAAAAATCGCTTCCCTTGGTCGGAATCGAAACTGGCTTCCTCGCGGTATAGAGCCGGTGTTTATCCGATTTTCCCATTCCGACGCGGTCGAAGCAGTTTGGATTTGGAGAGGAGACTCTTTGGTAGAGGGGACTGTTGGTTGTCGTCTGAGTTTGGGCTTTGACTGGCTGAGGCCTGAAAATGACCCGCACGCAGTTCGGACTTTTGATCGCGGCGGCTTATAACCCTTCGCCATTTGATTTCGCACGAAAAAAGCTTCGCGCGTTGCCCCATCGTCGCCGTTAGACGGAGGAGTGCGTAATTTTTCTTTTTTATTCCAGTCTTTCAGCGCGCCGAAATTTCAGGGCTGTTGTGTTGGAATGACTTTGTATTTATTGGCTGGCCACAGTCAAGGCCCTCGTATCTTTGTGTGGCAGCAAGCATATCCGGGAACTGACTTTACGACGCCACTCACGCGCTGCTGATATGAAATCGCCCGTGCGTTGGGCAAGAAACTGACATCTCGTAGAGATCGGCCCTCGGTAGAAAAACAGCCAAGTGGCCAAGATGATGTGATTTGCGGCTGCCTGAGCCTGTTGTATCAGTGCTCTTCCCTACAGCCGCTAAACCATGAACGTGATGGGTGCGCCGTAGTTATACGATACTTTTCAACAAGATGCCCAAGCAATGCTGGCCGCAGGTGACACAGGGGAGGTTGATGCTGATAGCGTCATGATGTGTGAATCCGAAATTTTGCCCCGTTTGCAGTGCGTGCGAAGATCCTGAATCGACCTCTACTAAATGCACTTTGCTATGGACATTTCCCGTGAAAGACAGAGTGCGATAGCGATCGTCGACGTAGCGATGCTCAATGACATATACGAATGTCGATACTGTGGGAAATACCCCACTAATATTAATTCCTCTGCATCCCCCCGAGTTGTAAAAGTTCACGAAAACGTTCCTGTGAACCTGGGACAGAATTCTGTGCGGTGTCCCCTGCAAAAACGTCCATTTCAATCGTGACGTAGTTGCACTTAACGGGTGTCTGACCAATGACATGGCACAGGAATCGACGCCTCGCCTTGCTTGTGCTGGGTCACATCTTGGTCTTCTGTTTTCGGCCAATCAGATCTCGCTCGAAATGCGCGCTCTGAAACGGACATGGAATTCACACAACTGAGAATGCCGCCCCTGCCCCTGCCCCAGTGTGTTTCCATGCAAGTTCGACCTTCTATTGGTGGCGTACTGCGAGTCAGGCAACAGCCTCTCTGGATCGTCGTGAAGCACCCGCCCAGCTGCACTACCCAAGCAAAAGCCACATTTGTAGCGGCAGCTGCGGGATGCGGCCACGGAGGACAAATGTGGTAACGCCACTGAGGGGCTCACCTCACTCCGGTGGGATTGGCCAGGGAAAGGGCACTCGGAAGCAAAACGGAAAATTAAGAAAAAAAAAATGAAAGCGTAAAAGTAAACGCAGAGGGAAATGAAATAAGGAGGAGTAAATACAGAGAACTAATGTGTACGCCACCTTACGCGGGGGTCACTTGTCCCATTTTGGTGCCCCTCGCGCCGTTTTGGCCCTTGTGAGGAACTCCAGTCCCGGTACTCTGGGACTTACCGCGTATTACGCGGAGTTACGCCCGTAACGCGCTGCCGTCGCGCATGCCTACCGCCCTGAGCCGTGCCGTCAAAGGAACTCCGTATCAGGCTCCTGAGTGCCGAGACACGCTTCCCTCTGCGGAGGTTATGTCACGGGACGCCTATGGGTCCTCGTGAACTCAACGTGGACATCGAGAAATTGGAGGAGGAGGGACAACTCTCTCTCTCTCTCTCTCTCTCTCTCTCTCTCTCTCTCTCTCTCTCTCTCTCTCTCTCTCTCTCTCTCTCTCTCTCTCTCTCTCTCTCTCTCTCTCTGGACGCACCCACTCGAGACCGGCACTGTGTTCCCCATCCTGTGAAAATTTTAAATTCAGTCGAACCTGGTGATAACGAAGTGGTATCGGGGCAGTAAATCAGTTCGTTACATCCGATATTCGTTGTAACAGTTTGAGTAGAAATCGGCTTCAACAAGTAGGCAATCTGCCTAGCGTAAAAATCTTAGATCCAAAACACTGTATGCTATGATTCGAACCCGCTATAAACGAAGTAATCCTTCCCTGTCTCCTCGTGGCATTTCAAACTAAATGGACCGGAAGACGAGAAAGGAAATTGCAACACAACAATGTGGGCTCGACAAAAGAGGCCTGCGTTCTTATTTATTTGTAGTGGGTTGTGATCTTCGTCAGGTGGCTTTTCACAGCACCGACCAGGATGAACTTTTCCACATTGTCCACGCACGAAAGGGCCTTTTCTACTTCCGCAATTTTGGACGTGGGGAGTTTTTCCCAAGTAGCTCATCAGCCTTTCTCAAACATTTCTTCGTTATGGCCGATCTCCCGTGCCGCTGTAGCGGTTTCGTTATAACCAGAATAACGTTGAGAATAAGTGTCATTGAAATAAAGCGTGGCCAACCAAAGTTGGTATTTAGTTCGCTATAGTCGATAATTCGCTACATTAGAGTTCATTGTAACGAGGTTCAGCTGTATTTGTAATAGTGTAACATTTCCCCCGTGGCATTAGTGCCCTGCGTTATGCGCCCTTCTCCCGACTCGGTGTCTTTGTCCGCAGTGGACTATGGTCACCAACCACGACCGCTTACCGCATTTCTAACTTTTTCGGTTTTCGAGCGCTTTTTTAACCCTGGTTTTAGCCTCTGAGCATGGCTGGCTAGCAGTTAACCTAATCTTTCGGACCTTGAGATTGTTGTCGCAGTCCCCAAGAAATTTCCCTGGCCGAATCCTGCTAGCGTTGTGATGGAGCGGCATCTGCCTAATCCTCGAATCAACTGCGAGACGTGCACGCGTACCGCTGCGTTTTTGGGGAGCTGTGGGCCCCTTCGAGGGTCAGTTTACGGGGCTGTCGGCCGTGACTGCGTACCTCGACAGCAGTATTGCGCGGTTATTTTCCGCCTGCTATAAGAAGCTAATGCTTATTCTTGGCAACCCGAGAGCGCAAGCGCGGGCAACTCCTTGGCGAACAAGTGTAAAAGGGGCCAGCTGTGTGCGTGGAGTCTCCTCTAATAACAATTCAAGGCGCGCTTCATCAATCTTTCTTTCGCTTCTTTTCCCCCTGCCCTTATCCGCGCCAGGTGTTGAGATGCGCGTGCAAGGTCGTTGCTGCTGATCCCTTGCTAAGCGAAAACGTTATCACCTGCCTCATTTCGCCGTAGCTAATGGTTCTCCCGGCGCTGCGACCGCGTCACCCCTGCCCGTGACCTCGACAATGCTTTCAAAGCAGCCCTCTATTCTCACCATCCCTCATTTCGCTGTAAGGGTCGTCCTCCCTGATATGCTCGACTTGGTATCTGAGACAGTGCGATAAAATTATTGGTTCGCTGTGACCGGTGCAAGGGCGACGGCTAGCGTTAGGCTGAGCTCGAGCCGAATCCCTGAGGCTCCGGATGATTTGGATCGTGGAGTCGTTGCTATAGTCTGTTGTGAATGCGGGTGAATATACACAGTCGTCGCTGCATAAGATATGGGAAGGCGGGATCCGATTCACGGAGGTCATCGAGCATCTCACCAACTGACGTAACGGCCTTTCACTCATGTGATACCCCTCCACGGGGCGTTGAGCTGCGTGCTTCTTCTGTGCGGCGTATCTGTGCGTCAGTACTCACTGCTCAAATGCCACGCGATTTCTTCTGGCGACAGACACGTGCGCTCGAAAGCTACGCAAAACGCACGCATGGCACAACGCTGACGTGTTGCCTTCTTCGCGTGTATTAGGCGTGCACTGCCGCTAGCAGTACCCGATACTCTTCAGATTTTCCGTGCGTGCTTGGGCGCCTTTTGCACAAATTTGGAAAATTGAACGCATTTGGACTTGCTAACCGAACCGGTGGTCCTACTGCTTCCGAAGCGGACGTCATGACAATTACATGGGTTGGAGATTTCGCCTCAAGTAGAGGCCAACGAATCGAAAAAAAAAAAATAAAAAAAGATATCCGGTCCTTCATTGCTTGATGACGTGTCGGTTTATCGGACGTCAAAAAAAAAAACAAAAAAAAAACGTTGCCACATGCTGCTTACCCACGTGAGGGATAATAGCCAGTAATGGTCAGCGTTTTCGCTGGCTTGTCTTGATCTCTAATGGACTTCAGTTAGGATTAAGGGGGGACGCGGGTCTTAGAATGGTCAAAAATGGCCAAAATATCGATTTTGAGAAAATCCAATTTTTGGAATTATTGTACCTTCAAGCACCTGCCTTCAAAATATCAACGCGAAATTCCATCGGGAAATACTCTAAAATCATGTTTTGAAACGCCTCGAGGGCCACGAAATGCCCCGAATTGGGCAAAAGTTGCTTCAAATTCCCGCGCGCCCCGCGGGCGAAGCAGCCGACCGATCGCCGCCATCTTGGTCTTGTTTTGAAGCTTGTTTCTTTGTGCGCATTTTGCGATATCTCAAAATGGCGTCGCTTGAGTAGAACGACCGCCCTTGCCAGTTTTCCGAAGGCACCTTCTCAGCCGCCGATTGGCTAGAGCGGGCGCACGCGGTTTGAGTTCGCCATACGACCCCTCCCATTGGTCGGCGCGACTGCTGTCATGGCGGTCGCCATCATGGCGTCTGCTACGCACGTCTGACGGAGTCCGCTCTTCTGGCGCAGCGCTCGCTTAGAGCAGTTTTTTTTTACAGTTTCTTTTAATTCTTCCATCGCATACTTTCGTGAATGATGCCAGGAGACGTACGTTTGAAGAAGACGACCCGTCATGCGCACGGGAAGCGAAAGCGTCGTCCGCCTATCCCAAGGTCGCGTGGTGCGACTTCGGGCCGCTCGACTCCGCCGGATGAGAATCGTTCGCCACCTCGTATTGCCTCGCCTGCCCCATCGCCTGACCAACCACCTCCGGAATCCATACCTGGTCCAAGCACGTCCTGCCGGCTTGACACGAGGTATTACACGGCGGAGGAGATCGCCGCGCGTACGGAACAAGCGGACGAGGTCAAGCGCGGAATGGAGACCAAGTCAGCAACGCAGCGGAAATTCGACCTCCTTGAAGTGGATTTGGCGCACTCAGAGGAAGAATCCGGCACAGATTTTGTCTTAGTGGATTTTGCAATGCTGAACGACCTTTTTGCGCACGTCAGGTGCGGCAAGTGCGGGCTGGCGGCGCTGGATTTGAGGAAGCCTGACCGGCAGTACGGCCTCGCCGTGAAGCTCGAGGTGACGTGCTCGGTTTATGAACACCGTGTGGAACGTTTTTCCTCGCCAAGGACCGAAGGATCTGGCAATATCACTCTTTTTGAAGTGAATATGAGGGCTTTGAAAAGTATTCAAAGCATCTGGAAGGGGGTGACTGCTCTGTCAGATTTTTGTGCTGGTATGAACTTGTCCCACAGAGGCCTGCACCACAAGACATTCCAAGCGCACTTGAGGAAAGTGGTTCAGGTTTGCGAGGACACTGCAGCAGCCTCTGAAGCTGATAGTGTGCGTGCCATCAAGGACTTGTACTCGGACCTTGGTCAGCCGCCAAACAACATAGATGTGATGTTTGATGGCACGTGGATGACAAGGGGACGGTTGTCACACATTGGAGTGGGCTGCATCATTGAAGTGTACACCGGCTTGGTGATTGATCATGTAGTCCTCTCTAACTTTCGCTTAGGTTGCGCCATCGGACCCAAAGCTTCAGATGAGGGCTACGAAGATTGGCTGGCAGACCATGAGTGTCAGCGAAACATTGACTGTGGTGCAGGACGCATGGAGGTAGAGGCAGCCCTGATAACGTTCAAGCGCTCGCTCTTCAAGAATGGGCTGCGGTGCACAACCGTGATGTCCGATGGAGATAGCCGCACCATGCACGGCTTGAAGGAAAAAGGCGTCTATGGGTTTATCCCCATAGGCCAAGAAAGTTTGCCTTTCGGCTACATTTATTTTCCCCAAAAGACTCTTTTGAGGGCCAACAACATGATGCATTTGCGGAAAACGCACTGCGCAGTGTCCCACCCCTGTATCCTCTCAAACTTCCAGCATAAAAACCGCGAATGAAATAGCCTCACCAAAGAACAAAAAAAGGGGGCACCTAAAGCAAGTTTCACCCTCATACTTTTGCCGTACACAATATTCTGGGTACCACAGTGCACTGTAATAGATGATGGCACTTCACGAAGGACTGTTGCAGTTTTCACGACGCCAGCAAGACACCACCAGATTTCACAACGCTAACAAAATGCCAACCGTTTCGAAGTCGATAAATTTTGCTAAATTCCTGATGGGGTCCGTTACTTGGCCTTTTGTATCTCCAGTTCTAGTTGACATTTTTGGAATCCAAAGACAGATTTGAAAATGGGAAGAACATGTCTTTGTTACTGGGAAATTTTGAAGCTACACTACTGACGGTTCATCTCATAACACATGGCCAAACTTCAAATGCAGTTTTCTCAGTTTCATATTTTTTGACACTTCCCTCAGCCTTACGCAGCTTTTTGGAAACTTCTTTTTGCTTCACAAGGTCAATCTTGGTACCATTTTTTTCAGTACAGCCTGAGGCAGCCGATGACATTCTTAGTTTTTCTGTTTAGGCTACGCATAAATAATGACTTGCAGTTATTTTGATGAGCCAAAATATCCAATACTGCCACTTTTTGTACTTGACATATTTTTTTAGGATGCCGTGACTTTAGAGAAAAACGAAGAATGTCATCGGGTATGGGAACTCTCTGGCTATCCATTCATGTAATTAAAAGCGACAAAATGCAATGCGAAAGTTCATTAAAGCTGCGTAAGAAATTACCTAATTGCGGTTTAGACTTTGTATGATAACTTTTGAACTAACAGCACCAGCTCAAATATAATTGCATATTTGAAATCTACAGAGAAAAGCACATCCGTGTGCAAATTTTCATAAGTTTCTAACCATAAATAAAAAAGTTAGTTTTAAGACCCTCGTCCCCCCTTAATTGAAAAGTCAGATTTTTTTTTTTATGCGCTCGTATGGTATTATTTGATTGATTGATTGCAGGGTTTAACGCGCCGACGCAACGCAGGCGATGAGGCGCGCCGTAGTGGAGGGCTCCGGATTAATTTCGACCACCTGGGGATCTTTAACGTGCGCCGAAATCTCGTGCACACGGGCGTTTTTGCTTTTCGCCTCCATCAGAAAAGCGGCCGCCGCGGCCGGGAATCGAACCCGCGACCTCGTGCTCAGCAGCGCAACGCCTTAGCCACTGAGCCACCGCGGCGGGTTGGTATTATTTGTGCTGCCCTATTGCGCCGCAATTTTGTCTGCCAGTGTACCTTCGTAATTTGAAGCAGCAACCGGTTTAGTGTGCGTTAGTGGGGCTAGACTTGCAAGGTCTATGGTTGTCGTCGAAACGAACGACGCGCTCTCCTTTTGCACGCCCTCGATGTGACACAGTGGACGGGAGTGTGTCGGGTTCTTGTGGGCCATCTTCATAAGTAATCGTACGTTCAGGGTCGTGTCATCTGTAGATCCGCACACTACTGCATGTGTCATTCGGCAAGAGGTGTCGAGGTCATTAAGAAGAGTGGCTTGGCGGGCCAGACAATACGAGGGGCATCTGGATTTAACAATGGGGGCAGCGGAGTGGTAACAATGTGCGTGTTTGCAGTGCGTGTCGTTTCAAGTTCTTTCGGTGTTTGCTGACATTTATTTACTGTAAGGCCGTGCGTAAATGTGCGTTCACTGTGATGTCGTTACGGCATTTTGTGCATTGCCGTCGGCCTTCAAGGGTTGTCGTGTGCAACCTGTGCCGGAGAAATTAATGCTTCGTGGCGGATGTTATCGTTCTATGACAACTTTCGCGCGAGTAAGTAGTGGATGGATAAATTAGAAGGTTGGATTGGAACCGTTTATCGGGCATAAGAATGGGTGGCTTTCTTGGTACATGTTTTTGTGCGGTTTAGCTTTTTTTTTTTTTTGTACCACGTGATGGCGGTAAATACGAAAACGCGGTTTCAGGGCGAACGATTATTACGCGTTGTTGCAGGCTCGGTGAAAGCCTTAGGCTGAGTGCTGACCTCGTAGGCGGCATATTTGTGAGTAGATGCGCGTTCTGCTGACACGTGTTTAAAATATCGTGCCTTAACAGTGTCAGTTCTAGTAATCTTATCATGACGGAGTCGTAACCCGGGGGCCACCTTCAAAATTTTTGGTGCGAATTTGGGTATTGTATGCGCGCACTGTAGGGGCGTTGTAACGCGTCTTCGGCCGAGCGCATTTATGCTTCGTTTGCGTGCGGGGGACTCATCGGGGCGTTCGCTCTCGCCTGCGCGCTGCCGCAGTCGTCACCTCGGGCTTACGTCACGGCACGTGCGCTGCCGCTGTATGCAGGCAGAGATGCAGGCCAGTCGGTTCCAGCGGCGCGACTGAGTACGCCGAGTGGAGTGTGTGCGTTGCTTGGAATCGCATAAATCGGAGCCACGGAAAGGCTAGCTAGGAATAATAAAGGGTTGCTGCTGGAGCCCTCAAGATGGCCGGCTCGTTTTCTTCCATTCTGCCGACCCTCCCTTTGCAGCGGCTCCCAGCATTCGATCACTCCAACGTTGTGTGGACGGACGAGCCAGGCGACGTTGGCGTTTAGGCGGCTTCCTCCCTCTGCGCTGTTATTTTTTTTTTTTTTTCTTTCCTGGTTATTTCTTTGTTTCGTTCGTTCGCTCGCTCGCTCGCGGGTTCTTTCTCCCGCACTCGGTCGCGCGCTCTCTCTCTCTATCGCCCTCTGCTTCAGTCTCGCGCTCTTTCTATCCCCCTCCGCTTTGGTCGGCGGCGGAACGGTGCGTCGGCCGTCGTGCGCTTTGGAATGCGCCGTGAAACGAACGAGCGAGGTGCGTAGAAGCCAGCTCGAGCGCGCCGGCGTCGTCTTCGTCCTCGGCGGTTTCCTTCCGCGGCCCCCGTGAAGCTCTGCTGTCGCCGTCGGCCGCTGGCAAGCTGGATCGGCGAGATCCGCGGTGTCCGTTGTGCGTGCCGTGGTGACTGCTGGCGGTGGTCGGAGAGGAGCGGGTCATCATCATCGTCATGTCGGGTCGCCTGTTGTGACGCGTGGCTCCGCGTGTACTGGGCTCCTGCCTTCTCCATCATGGCGGCAGCTCCCGTGGGGCTTCGTTTCGGCGGGGGAAGGCATGTGCTTTCTTTTTTTCTTTCAGTCTTCTGCTTTCTTTTGGGTCGAGTCGCCCTCCGCTCGCTCTCTCTGTCCCTCTCCTTACCCTCCCTCCTTCCTATCTGCGTCCTAGCTGCCCTCCCTCTCCGCCCTCTCCCGCTTTCCTGCCAGTTCTGCCTCTCTCTCTCCCTCCCTCCCTTTCTTTTTTTCTTTTTTTTTTCGACCAATCTGGAAGGTTCGCGCAACGCTCGAGTCGTCCTGTACCGCTCCTTTTCGTGTTTTTTTGTCGCGCGAGTTGCGGCGGCCATCTTATTACACTTCCTTTTTTCTTCATTTCAATTTTGTGTCTTGAGGAAATGTGATTCGTCATGCTAATCTTGAACGTTGTGTCGTTCGATGTTCAGTGCAACACTACGCTTTAATTAGCGGCCTCTCTGCACCGCTGGGCGTCTGGGCGTGCTTGGTGAACTTGAACAGCAACGTTTCTGCCGCATCGTGCCCGAATTCACTGCCTCTCGCTCTAAATGGCGGCGGCGGGCACATTATCGGCGCTGGGGTGACTCATATTTTGTCTTTCGCCTGTTGCCGTTGGCTGGCAATCGCCGAACTCAATGGCAAATGTTTCGATAGCGATCAATCAAACGAGCGCTTTGTTGAGTCAGAAGGCGATATGAGCGCAGCTTTCTGAAACGGTTATTAGCATGTAATAAAGCTAGCAAACGAACGCGTTTTTTGTTACGAGGGGAGCGTACTTTTTGTATGTCGTCAAGACGCCTCCGTAATGTTTAGAATTTACCCCCGTTAGTTCCATAGCCAGTTCTACATTTCCGGCTAGTACGCGAGGCGCACATTTATGTGGGGTCACTGATAATCGCCGCTCTCTTCTGCGTCGTGTCTAGTTGGTGGTGACCCCCGCGCAAATCCGAAGGCTTGGCTAGCAACAAAAATATCTGGCAAAAAGAAAACGAGGGTGACCTTGGCGCTATCGCCTCGTCTGTTTGTGCCACCGTAGGGGCGGACGATTGCTGCGTAGACAAAAATCGACAAGGAGTCTCCTTAGAGGGCATCGGGGATTACGTGTAATTCGGCACCACGTACGCCCTCATTTGTTAAAAGCGCTCAAGCTGATTTCAATGCTGCCGTATTTTTTCCCCCCCTAATGTATGACGTGCGCGCCGTTTCTTGAATGATGATCGACGTGGAGCAATGTAGTTGGAGCAGAACTGCTTGCCAGGGTTTGCCTTCATTGCAGCAGCTGTTAAACGTCGCCGAGCGGTGTCTATTCATTGTATTCTGCGTCGCCGTCGTATTGTTTCCGGTGGGCTGCTGCTGCTAACCGGCGAGCCCCCACGGCTCATCGGTTATGGCGTCCGGGTGTTGTCCTTTCGAGAAGGCTGTTGCGCGAACCAACGCCTGCTCGTGGCATGGCCGCCCGCGCCTCGCTCGCCGTAATGGGAGCGGCGGCTCGCTGGGTTGCTCTCCTCTCGAATCGATCCGCCATGGCCGAAGGAAGACCTGGCCTCCGAATATGAAACGGCACTGGAGAGGAAGAATCCCACCCCGACGCCCTCTTTCGCCTTTATTTCTTTTCTTTCTCGTTGCTTGGACCGAGAACGTTGGGGGCGGAGTATGGTAAACGCTCCTGGGAATATTACACAATCCACTATGGGAACGTCGGGACCGTGTGAGCGGCTTGCTGAGACACACTGTGGGGATCTAACTCTTGGTTCTGGTCGTATCCGTAATGCCGCGTTGTCATGTTTGTGCAGGTGGGAGCCTGAGACAATGGACAACATCCATAGTCTGGACCCACGAAAACAAGAATTGCTGGAGGCTCGCTTTCTAGGGAATCGGGTGAGTGTGCCGTGGTAAAAGGAAACAAAGTTTATGCCACAAATCAGTGGTCATTGAAGCAGGTCATCGGCAGACCGAATAGCGCTGCTGCAGCATAGCTCTTTTCTGCGACGATCAACTTCAACTGGGGCTTGGTGCATTTCACTGAATGTTCGTGGTATAGCCAAGGGAGCAATGACCCACTCGTCTGGCAACGTTGTATTCAGGGTGCAGTCAACACACCAAGCAAAACTTGTTTTGAAATGCTGTAGGCTTTAAAATGAAGTTAGCACACTTTTTTTTTTTGTTCGCAATTTCAGTGTACAAACCACACAAACACTAATGAGCTGCACACACGCAATGCATCTTAATGCCAGAAGCAGATGTCGCACTGTTGTGAAACTACATTTTGTTTGTTCGTATGAAATGAACGTAAGAATGAAGAGAAAGATTGTTTTTGGCAGTAGCACCTTTTTTCTTGATTCTATTACTTTAATCTTATGTCAGTAATGTGACAAAACATGTTGCTCAGTTGCACACCCTCAATTGTGCATACTTTTTGAATTCGATGGCCATTGCATGTTTCAGTGGGCCATCGAAGCGTTAATCTTGCACAAGTATAAGTTTGACTGTTTAAACAGTGTCAAACTTGGTTACCCCCTTTCAAGCAAATTTATCGCATTTTGTTGAACTTTTACCGCTTTCGCTGCCTATCCGACACATCTGGTGGCTTTCACTATGCATATGTTAAAAGTGAAAGTTTATTTCATAAAGAGGAATACAAACATGTTGTTATACAGATGAAGGTCCCATAGTCAACAGACTGTAAGGGGGCCCTCGAGTTACATATAAGTGAGGCTTGTTCCGAAAATGGACATTAGGTTACGTAAATTGTCCCACAGAAGCTCACGTATCTGTTAACCCTGCAATGCCCAATGTATCATACAAGATACTAAGATATGCAACCATTCAGTTTTTTTTACTCTCACCTCTGCCTTTCGACATCCAATAAATGCCTACGGTACCGTTTCTGATACCTCCTGAGCGTTTTTCAAAAAAAACAGTTTCATAACTGGCAGCATGGGGTCCCACATAACAGTTTGCAAGATAGCATCCTCCGTCGTCAGCACGCCCGGCCTGCACCTACTTTTTGTGGGTATATGATGCCTTTCATTGGGTATATGATACATTATATACCTACTTTTATATGTAGGTATGCAATGTGCCTACATATAAATGGGTATATGATACATTATATACCTACAGAATACGTGTAGTTATACATATACCTGCTTTTTAAGGGTATGTGATACATTATGTAATTTCTTAACCTCAGGAAAAAAAAAAATTTTCGTCTTCACGTTTCTATATTGTTTGAGTTACAAATCATAATGTAATGAAGCATCAGAATCTTTATCTATTGTTTTCATTTTTTGAGCATGAGAGGGTTGATGCACATATGCCTTTACATTGCTCCAGGCATGGTTATACATCTAGAAAAAAACAGCTTCAGTGTTTCTAAAAAAAAGTGTTATTTTAGCTGGGCTCTGATTGATGAAAAGCGAATACGAACAGCTCAAGTGTCATCAGAAAATTTGTTGTTTTCAGTTGAAACTGAAAAATTGGTCGGAATGGGTGTCTTCACCTAACAGTTCTGACCTCGCTGCAGGCTGTTTAGAGCACAATCCGACATCGCTAAGTGCTACATGTGCGAGGGTATTCCTTTGAAGTCCTGCAGACCATCTGGGTGGGTAAACCCCAGGCAGTTAAATGAAAAGGCAGCAGGCATTTACTCGGGTGCTGAAGTGGCGATGACCGCATACAGGCGACAATGCATGGTCATCAAAGCTGGCAACGATAGTAATATAAGGGTGATTGTGAACCACTGTCAGGAGTGTGTGGGAGATTGCTCTCATGAAACGACGATAGTAATATAAGGGTGATTGTGAACCACTGTCAGGAGTGTGTGGGAGATTGCTCTCATGAAAAGCCCGTGTGTCTACGCCGAGTCATGCACAGCCTGAAGTTGCCTGCTCTGAAGTGTCTGGGAAGGCACCTAGTGTCTTCCAGGCTATATGTGTCCGTAGTCCCTCATGCCTCAAGCCCGGAGCATTGCTATGCTTCATCTGGCGGCAGCCCAACAGTACACTGGCCCGCAGGCTTCTACTGTGGAACGCATAGCCACATCCCCCACTACTGGTGTGGGCACCACTGGGACGAAATGACGCAGCTGACGCATTTAAACAAGTGACGCAGTTAAACAAGTTGTAACTACAGCTGTCGCCTGTGGGTTACCAAGTACCGTATAAACCGGATTATAGGTCGACCCGGTATATAGGTCGACCCCCTACCTTGAGGTGGGAAAAGTTGACAAAAAAAATAAGTCGGCACAGAAGCGCACTCACAATGTCTATATTTATTTTCGACGCCCGTCCGTCACTGCCACTCACTATGCCTGACGAAGTCACTCGTCGGAGCTCTCAGAGTCGTCCGAGGATGGCTGCTTCGCACTGTCATCTTCCATGGCATCAGGCGCGTTGCTGATGGAGCACTTCCTGAACACTCGTGTAACCATGTCGTCGGGCAGCGACTGCGCAGAGAAGGACACCCAGCTTGACACGGTCGCAACCGGCCCGTATGGGTCTTTTTGTTGTCGCCGGCTATCCACTCATTGTACAGTTCGCGGAGCCGGTCCGCGCATGGCCTCCGGAGTGATCGTGAGCGAAGTTCCCGGACGAAGTCCGCCACTTTGTTCTCCATCTCGGGGTGCACCTCTTGACGTCCACGGAACGATCTGTTTCGGGGATTGCACGCGCACAGCTTAGCTTTCTGGCTCCGCCAGTACCGCACACTTTTCTCCGAAACGCCTAACTGGCGTTGCGTCGCCATATTCCCATTCTGCTCGGTGACTCAATTGCCGCCACTCATCTCGGAACAGAGACGTACAGAAATGTACGCACGCACGCACAATAGACGAGTAAAATATGAAAAACTAGAGAAAAGCGAAATCAAATTAAGGCCTGATAGTGCGAGAGCAGTCCGACACGAATGGCGATGGCGACGGACTACTCTTGCACATTGTTGCCAGACAACGATTTACATTCTGCCAATGACCGCTATATAAGACGAGGGGTGACTTTTGTGCGGATTTTTTTGGAAAAAAACTCGACCTATATTCCGGTTTATACGGTACTTAAAACTTTAAAAGTCGGTGGTCGTAGCAAGTGCAGGTACTAGTAACATGAAGGGGATTGTGTCGGGTAACTGCTAGGTGACCACACTAGGAGCTCACAGTACACAGGTGCACGGTGTTGTTTTTAAAATGGAGCTTTCTAATTGCAAGCAGTGTCCTTCGAGAAGATAAGATAAGGTGCTGCTCGCAGCGGGGAAGCTTCGATTCCACCTGTCTGTTGCCGTATGCTGGCATCTTTTTCGTACCTTCAGTGCAGTCAGTACGGAAAGAGAGAGAGAGAGAGAGCGTGCTTTTGAGCAGTCGGTGCTGCCTCTTCTCTTGCGTGGCGCAGCAACTGTGCAACAACCTGGGCAGCAGCAGCCCTGCGGGCCCGTACTTGGGCCAGACGTCCCAGTCGTCGTCCGGGGGTGCGATGGCGGCCGGATCGGCGGGCGGCGTCCTGGCGGGGGTGCCGGCCTCCCAGCTGCTGGCCCACATCTCCTCCTCGGGCAGCTCCAACAACACCAACCACAACCAGGACTCCAACATGAGCAATGCTAGCCTCGGCTCGCAGCACTCGGACAAGGAGCTCGAGGTGGGCAGGGCCCTTCTCTCGCGCTGCTCGCGCGCTGGCAGCGTCAGTGTTCTCACCGTGCCTGTTCCTCCTGTGCCCGCAACAGACCCCGGAGAAGCACCATAGGACTCCCCCGCAATCTGAAAGGAAAAGGAAACGCAAGGAGGAAGCCCCCTCTTCTGGAGGTAACCATTTGTCCCACACTGTTTGAGACATTGGCTGGTTGCTGTTCCAGTAGTTGCTAGCACTCCCTGAGACATGTTTTTACTCGGCTGCTTACGGAAGTGCACCTGGTCACTTTTAATGATACTAGTTGATCAGGTGGCCTTTGCCAGTGGTTGTGGCAGCCCGTGCAGCTTCTCAGACTTCAGGCACTCGAGGACATGCACAGTAAACCTAATTGAAGCAGACCTGGCTCGAAGGCATACTGCACTCACTGCAGCTCAGCTTGTATTTCCCGGGTTGGCTGCAGACTGCTGCGATGCATGACATAATGAATGCTGTGTGGGCTGTACAGTTCTTGTATGATATCTGGGATCCAGTCAGGGATGCTGCAAATTAGAAAATTGCACATTAGAACATTCCTGATAGGTACCTACAAGTTGCTTTTGATGTACTATTTGAATCCTTGCTTGGTGTGATAGGTACCTACAAGTTGCTTTTGATGTACTGTTTGAATCCTTGCTTGGTGTGATAGGTACCTACAAGTTGCTTTTGATGTACTGTTTGAATCCTTGCTTGGTGGATGCCGCAGCACTGTGGGCTCACTGGTATCTGGGCGTACAAAGGAGCCGAGCGCAATGCCCCAGTCAATAGTGTATCTCTAGAACCTGTACTAAGCTGGTGTACAAGAATGGGCTTTAAGCCAGTGGCGACTCAGCCCGGCACCCTGTACTGCTTTCGGAATTGATATAGTAGTTTGCTAAGCGGGTCTTGTCCTGTTCCAGTGAAAGGACCCCGGACAACAGTTGCCGAGAACCCAAAGAAAATAAATGAATACTTTAAGGTATGTTACTTTCCGTTCATTGGACATAGATTTGATGATCCCTCCCCACCCCTCCTCATCCCCCCCTTTTCCCCCCTGTTAGTACAAAGCGCAGTCATGGCACTACAAACAAAAAGGGCATAAAGAGCACTTTGACAGGGGTCGCTGGAGGAATAATTCTCCCTAGTGGGTTACGGCAGAAGAGTTACCATGCTTACCTGTGCACACTTTTTCACAACTAAGTGTGAGGCAGGAGTCTGTCGAAGGTATGGAGTCCTGCGCATGTGTGCAGGACAAGGACACTGACCTGTTGTTCTTAAATGTTTTAATGGGAATGGATCATCTGGGTAATGTAAGAGATAATTCTGTACTTTTCTTTTTTTTCCGCAGCTGCCAGATCCTTGTGTCAGTTATAGCTTTGCATTGTTTTAAGTACATTGCCAGTCACTAATAAATCTTCAGAGTGCACACTAAAACTCCTTGCTTTGGCAAAATTAGTCTCATCTAGAGGAACGTGTATCTTAAGCTACCTGGAGCGGAGGTAACACTGTGTTCCATATGTGCAGTGTGTGCGTTATAAAAGTCGTAATACCTAAATGTGGTTGAACACAAGTGGCGTTTGTGGTTCTGGTGGTGACTTGCTTAGTGAACAAATGATCAGTGTGCTCTAATGCAGCAATTTCAGGCAAAAAAAAAGAAAGAAAGGCAGACGTGTTGTCTAAATGATTGTGCTAGCTTTCTTAAGTTTACTTTCTCGAAGAGAAAGGCACTGAGAATTTGTAGGGGTGGCACGCATGGCTAGAGACCCTTTTGCTGATGGGTGTGGCAGCAGGCATGCTGTTACAAGTTGAGCAGGCATAATATCCTGCTTATTTCTTCGATAATTGAGAATTCTCTCAGGCTTATTACTTTATTGCGTAGTTCCAGAACTTCAATTCTCTGCTGGGGTAAAAGGCTGAGCAACCCTGTATTTTCTTGCGCACAACCTGCACCAGACGACATTGTTGCTTTGTCCTTGGGATCTGCACTCGATGGAAGCTGCGCCCAGTTATGCTATGCAAATGCTAAGTGCTGCCAGTGTTGTTTATGGCCATCCGCAATTCAGCATGTCATCAGCTGTGGCAGCAAGGGGGATGTGTGTGGAATCGCAGTGCAGGATTAAACATTTAGAACAAAGCTGTATCTGGGAGCCATTTTCTATTGGTAATTGTGAGGGGTCAAAATAGCAAACATCTGAATGTTGCCTATGCAGGACATTCTTAAAGTGTAGTAAAAGTGAAACGGCTTTTTTTTTTTATTTCCGGAACAAATTGAATAAAATAAGGAGCATTTATGTAACTAATCAATCTAGCAACAAAACTGAGATCAATTTAGTGATGCCTTCTGCACTTTTTAAGTTAGAAGACTAATTACCTGAAAGTTGTATTTGGCATAATTGACTAATTGGGCAAGAAGTCAAGATTTTTACCAACAAGATTTTTACGTCAGTGTGATCAGAAATGTCGATTTTGTGCAAGGAAGCTATTCGATTATTGCATTATCTTTTAGGCATAAAGAAAGAACAAGAAAAGTTTCTCCTTCCCTTCGAAATCGGAAATAGTTTCATGTCAAAAAGAAAGTGATACTTCTGCCCCCCCCCCCCCTTTTTTTTTTTTTTTTTTTGATACCTAAAGGCAATAGTGATAATCTACTAGCTTCCTTGCACAGAATAGACCTTTCTGGTCACACTGACATGAAAATGTCGAGTTTCTGCCTAATTAGTGAATTAATATTGGCAGGACTTTGTGAATGTAGTTAGTCTCATAACTCAAAGTATAGAAGATCTTTTAAAAGTGATTTAAGTTCTGTTGTGAGGTTAACTACATAAATTCTCCTTACTTGACTAAATTTGGTCATAGATAACAAAAATAGTCTTAAGTGCCACGTCCCACCCTTCAAATTTCTAGATATGAGTGCCGGGAACGGTTATACAGACGAACGTACGGCAGCACACGTTGTTTATGCAGCTGTGTGCAAGTGAGCATCATTTACTGATTTTCATGTGGCCCAGTCTGGTGCGCAGCCTTCATCAAGTTGCGCTGAAAACACAATAAAGTGGCCCTTTGGCTTTACGACGGCAGCCCAAAGCGGGAAGCTTTAGTCTGAAAGCAGTAATTTCAGAGAGACATGGTTTCTTTGCATAGGGTGCATGGAGAGGGTGCCTGCCCTGTTAGTGAGCCTTGCGTGGCGGCTGGAAAGAGAGGGAGGCTGACCAATATAAACAGCCCTGGCTGGTTTCTTTTCTCTCCCTGCCTTGCTCTCAGAACCAGGGGCATAGCCCCAGCCGCTTTGGAGGGGCCAGGTCACCTGTACCTCAGGGCTACTGCCTGGTACGTGCCAGCATCTTGCTCGTCAAACTGCGTGCTGCCGCCGCTCTCGCCATCTCGCACACCACCCTCATCTCACTCGCGACTTCGCTTACTGCGTCTCGAGAGTGTAACCACCACCACCACCACCACCAGACCTATGCGCCTTAAGCTTGTTGCTCACCCTTGTTTTCCGTAAAAAAAAGTAAAGTTTGCGTTCTGAGTCGTGTCAAACAACCATCTCACTCACCCCTTCACTTTGGTGTTCCACGCGTTTTCTTTCTTTAATTGCGTGATGGATTGCTTTGAAGTCAGTGTTTCATTGTAAAAAAAAAAAAACGGCAGTTAAATGCCCTTCCAAAGTGTGGTTCAGCTTGAGGGTTTCAGCCTGCCTTGTGTGTGCGCTCATTGCGTCATTCTTGTATGCCACGTATGTGCAGGTGCTTGTGCCATAGCTAGGGCTGTTCTTCGGTGTGGGGGGGGGTCAGCTTCCATTTGCACGCTCGCATGGATGCGAGGGAAGCCGAAATGAGCAGCCGCCGTGTTGTTTCAGGGTGGGAGTCCCCTGGTGTCTCCGTTGGCGTCTGCGCTGAACAGTGTGGACTATGTGGGCCTCATGGCGCCGCCTCAGCGGCCCGTGCAGACGCTGACGCGCCAGATCCAGACGGACCTCACCATCAACAAGATCAAAGAGCTCGAGAGCAAATCGGCCATGGACCTGGAGATGCGGGACAACAGGATAGACGAGCTGCAGAGGGTCAGCCTCTTATCCTTTTTTTCCCTCAGCCTGTCTGTCATCGGACTTCAGGGAAGTCCACCTGCGGGCAGCTGATGTCGTTGTGAGTTAAAATAAAACAAATGGAGGCTGGGTAGAGGACATATACAAATCGGCAGGACAACCCTTCACAAAGAGTATACAGATCCCGATCAGAAAGGGTGAGACAAGGAAGTGGTCTTGTCTAGATTGGGTATCCAGAAAGCTTGATTAGGGGAAGACAGGTGTACGAGTAAACCGAGAACATTCGAGCCACTTGAGATCTCTAGGTGTGGAGAGCACTTGCTTGTCGGGAGAACATTTGCTAAAAAAGTTTAATCAAACCGTACTCGGAAAGCTTTGCGTGTGGTTAAAGATAAGGGGGGGGGGGGGGGGGATGAATCTAAAGTAGTGTTCAGCAGGCATGCAGAAAGCCTCATCTTTAGCCTAGGTAATAATGAAATGTTTGAAGAGGTGAATGAATAGTCATCTTGGACGAGTTGTCAGTGCTGGCGCAGAATGTTTTGTCTTTGTTGGGTTGGATTTTAAATGGCACCACCTTTGTACCTTGAACCTACCTTCGTGGCTATTTGTCTAAAAGGGGGAAGTAAAAAATTTTTGTCTTTCACTATGGAGATTACCCCTCCGGTTTGAAACTTTTACCCACTTCCCAGCCTTCCTAGTCCAAAACTATTTTGCCAATTTCTGGTGCCGCAAAGAAAAACTGTGCAAGAAGAACTCGCAGGATATTATTTTTTCTCTTGCATTCTGCTTGCAACTCTTTTACCGCTACTTGACCAGCGTGTGAAACCGCTCGAACCTACCTGCTGGGTGGGGGTCTGTTTTCACTGCAGGTTTTGCAGAACAGTTTTTATCATGCCTCCTCTTGCTTTTCTAACCCTGCAAACAGCACATCTGATGGAGGCACGTAATTCTCTACCTCACTAAAGTCCCTATCGCTTTCGCTGAGTGCACCACTGTAAAACGCACGTGATGGGAAAGCGACCATGCTTCCCAGTGAGCAGCGCGCACATGCGAATGCTCTGGAATCTTGAAGGCCCTTGCTGAGCATTGTGCATAGAGAAGTGAACTTCAACAAACAAAGTTCACTTATCCCTCAAAGAGGTGGTGCACATTATGTATACAAAGAATGCAGGTGCATCGCTGTGAGAAAAAACATGAAGGAAGCCACACTGAGGAAGCTTGTGAGAAAAAGGAAGTTCACACTAGCGCACAAGACTTGAAAGTAGCAAAGCTGTACGCAGTGTACAACCATCACGACGGTTTAAGTTCACGATTGCAGCCAATTTGCTTCTTCTTTGCTGCCCCACAACGACCTTTGCTCCGTTATCGTTGCTATAAGTGTGAGCTTTACCTTCTCTCTCTCTCTCTCTCTCTCTCTCTCTCTCTCTCTCTCTCTCTCTCTCTCTCTCTCTCTCTCTCTCTCTTTAAGTGATAATTATTGGACATCACCTTGAAGGGGGGACATACACGTAGTCTTTCTCGTTTTGAGCAAGTGTTTCCACCGTTACAGAAAACGCTGGAGTTCTTATTTATTTATTCTTATTATTATTATTTTTGGCCAGTCTTTGGCCAATTTCCCCAAGTGGGTGTTCTTAGCTTGACAAACGTGCGCCAGGTACGCTGGGCAGTCGCCGTGAGGCACGGGCACAGGAGCACTCGTCATTTTTTATTTTTATTTTTTTAACTGCCGAGCGGTCGTCACGAGGCACGCACTCACATGTGGTTGGCATTTTCTTGGTCTTTTTAGCTACGGACACGAAAAATAAGGATTTGCTAAAGGCCGATCCACACGACGGACCGAGTCCGCGGTCCAATCGGTCATGTGATGAGATGTCACAGTCCGCCGCGATCCGATCCAAAGCAGAGCGCATCCACACGGCGGGCCGGCTGAGCGGACCGCGAATGGCTGACTGCCTGAACTTGCAAGCCAGAAGATTGAACACAGGCGCCGTTTGGCCACGACAACATGTAACGCACAAGTCTGCACGAAACGTTTCGTCCCCACACTAACAGCCACCCGCATGCAAGCCGGGCGGGCGCACTCGCGCAGCCACCAGCGTCGTTCGCACGAAGGCGACACGACGAGCGGCAACGGCAAGGCGACCCGGGTTGCATACGGCTAGCTGAACCAAACTCTTCCCGTAAATTGGGGTCCACATGCACGAAAAAATGTGATAGTGATGGCTAGCATCGCGCTAGTAAGAGCCATAGGATTCGCTAGTAAAAGCGCGGATTAAGTATGTGTCGCGATTGTAAGCCTAGCCCGCTGCCTATCCCACCGGGGGTGATTGACAGGCTCCTTCGAGCGCTTCGAAACAGACGCGCTGCGGACCGAAAAGCCTCGGCGAATATTTGGACCGCGAGTGCCGCGGTCCTGCGTGGTCCAACAGCAGTGCGCGAGAATTGGTGACGTCCTATCACGTTATGCCCGGACCGCGGTCCGTTTTGGTCCGCCGCGTGGATCGGCCTTAAACAGCGTCGCTGTTAAACCCGCAATATTTAACCTTGAACACCTTTCACCCGACAACAGACCACTACGGCCATGGTGTATTTTCTGGCAAGGCCCGACAATGGGCCAGATAGGGTTGATTAGGGAGTGATGATGATAGCAGTTTTATTCATAATTAATTTAATGAAATTGAGAAAACAGTTCAGTTGTGTCATTCACTGATTTGCTTTTGGCTGTGTAGTAGCACTCTCTATGAGCATTGATCAATTAGCGGAAGAGAACAGCTCAAAATAACAATTAGAGGGGAAAGCTTATGTGGATTGTGAGGGGCTTGTCACACCCTTAAAGAGGCAGGCCTTCTTACTGCTATTGTCCTTGCTGTCGGCTTTTACATTTATTAGGTCTCTGGCATTTCTCCTTTTTCTCTATCCTAGCCTTGGCTCGTGTACGCCACCCTGATAATTGCTAATGTACAACCCTCCGTTGCGAGACGGGCCTTTGCACGTGCTCACACTGACCGTTCCACTCTTGATGTCCTTTCAGGGTAGTGAAGAGCTGCGGAGGCAAATTCAGGGACAGCAAAAAGTGATACAGAAACAGGAGGACCAGCTCCTCAAGTGTATAGATGTTACAAAGCAACTCCTTATAGAAAAGGTGAGTGCTGAGTGAGTTATGTTTTCTTGATGGGCAGTGTGTTGGCTTTGTGGGCTCGATTGTGCCCACCTCTCCAATGGCTGGACTGCAGTATTTTCTCTGCCTGCGTGTCTCTAGCCTTTTCTGGGCAGCCTATGGTTCCTATTCTTTACCGCTTGCTTTTTGTGGAAGTTAATGTGCTTCATAGGTCATGCAGGCAGCAGAGATTTGCGCCTTGTTTCAGTAAATAACACTACTGTGCTGTTGATGGTTAGCCATAATGGTTTGCCATTATGCAACATGAAAAAGAAGGCTTGTTGAGGCTGTGTTTGCTACTTAATGAGACTAGACAAATACGCTTCCTTATAAATACAATTTTCTGTTTGTGCAAATGTGTGATGCTTCACATGTTAGATACTGAATAATTTTCTCCCCTTCTTCCCCCGCCCTCCCCCACACCTTTTTTATTTCCGCCTTTCAGTCGGCTATGGAAAAGAAGCAGTCTCGCCAGAAATGCATGCAGAACAGGCTAAGGCTAGGCCAGTTCGTGACACAGCGGCAGGGAGCGTCATTTGTTGAAAATTGGGTAGACGGTTATGCTTTCAACGATCTATTGAGGTGAGTGCTGCCCTATCCCTTCCTCCCGCCCGCGTGGCATTTGTCAGTCACTGTACCTGCCCGATAACTGGGTTGCCTAAATTGCAAACAGGGAATGAAATGTGCTTGTGTCTTTCAAGCGGGCTTCTATTGGGCATTGTTAAACTGTTAGGTGTTGCAGCCATGTTAGGTTTGCCTCTGGTTAAGACACTAACTACCTTCATGGTTTTAGAGCAGGAAGCCTTTGACTGGTGACCCTTGGCAGTAAATGTTGTGTGCTGTTCTTATTCTCTTGCTTTTGGTCCATGTTTGCTTTTCCCCCCTCCATTCAGATGTGAAGAAAGCCTACATTTTTTTATGTGATAAGTGCACAACACTGCACAGATAGCTTAATCAAATTCGGTCCTGCTGTGCATGTTTTTATTGCTGCTGCGGCCACTGAAATGCTAGTTGGGTGCAATACCGTGGCAGTTTTAATGGGCCGTGGTTTCTTCTCGAGTTGACTAAATGAGTCAAAGTTGAACTGTTCTCAGTTCTCGGTGCCTTCCTCGGGACTGGGACCAGCTCTTGCCAGAGGGGCTGTGCTTCCGTAGCTGCCGTGCAGCTTTCCCGAGCAGCCTTCCTCCCTCCCTCTCCCTGTTCCCAGGAAACAGGAGCAGATCACATCTGAGCGGGAGGAGATTGAGCGGCAGCGGAAGCTGCTGTGCAAGAAGAAGCCCACGACGGGGCAGCCCAAGGGCAAGGGTGGGGCGGCTGCGGCCAACAATGGGGCGACCGGCGTGGCCTCGACGGTGGCGGCCGCCGCCGCGGCGGCCGCCAGTAGCGCACTGTCCAACGGGGAGTTTGTGAAGCCCGAGTCGCCCAAGGACCTGACGCTGCTGCGGCTGACGTGGTACGAGTACTACGAGCAGGAGGAGATCCTCAAGCTGCGCCAGGTGTCCCTCAAGAAGGAAGACACGGACCTGCAGCTGGAGCTGGAGAAGCTCGAGCGCGAGCGCAACCTCCACATCCGCGAGCTCAAGCGCATCCACAACGAGGACCAGTCCAGGTGCGCTTCTCTCTTTTTTTTCTTGGCTGTGAGGGGCTGCAGTCCTCTGACCGGGCCTCGCGCCTCGTTGTGCTGCAGCGGCTTAGTATCAACAGTGGGCTTCGTACCTCTCGCAGTCTTTGCCCTCGTGCGCTTGCTGTTTGGCGGTTGTGTCCCTTTGCGATGGCCTGCAGCCTTGCGTAATAACGCGGGTCCTCACTTAAGTGAGAGAGCAGCTTGCACCATGTTAGGTTCCAGCTTGGTCTGGCAGACGTGTCGGGGCTGTTTTGTTGAACCTTGTTCTTGACATGTCAAGTCTCTCGGTTTGTGTTTGGAACTGGATGGACAGCATGCTACGCATTCCTTCTGTAAAAAGGACAGGCAAGCAGCATTGTTCCGACATCTTCAGTATAACCAGAAGCAGCTATTCTAACTAATAAGGACTGGTGCTGTATTTGGTTCATTAGGGGATAATAGCCGTCTTTCTATTCCTAAAGAAGAAAATATTAGTGTCGACAGTATACCGAAAATCTTTTGGCCGCTGGGTGAAGATTACTGTCTGGTGCATGTATGCATAAAGCCTTGTTCCTAGAACCAGTAAAACCACAAAGTTTATTGTGTGGGTTATTGGCAGGTTACTGACAGTTGTGCATTAGAGCAGGGGATTCTGTTCCGTTTTTTTTTTTCTGTGCCTTTGCTTTAATGCGAGTAACTTTGACTGGCTGGTGGTTTCAAGCACTCCTCTGCTACCTTGCAGGTTCAACAACCATCCTGTCCTAAATGAGAGGTATCTCCTACTAATCTTGTTGGGCAAAGGTGGCTTCAGTGAGGTTCACAAGGTAAGCATTTCTTTGTCTCTCCAACTCTTACCGCATTTAGTTGACAGCAGTGTTCTTTTTAGCAGTGAGCTGAGGTGTCACCCTTCTTGATTTGCAGGCATTTGATCTTAAAGAGCAGAGGTACGTTGCTTGCAAAATACATCAGCTAAATAAAGACTGGAAAGACGACAAGAAGGCCAACTACATCAAGTGAGTGTGAATTGTTTTCCTGCATGCACTGCATGTTGAGGGTGGTAGCGAGTTACATCGCACTGGAAAATGGGCGTCGTTGCACAGCAGAGGCAATTGTGCCAAGCCACTTGTGCAGGCATAGTGGTACTTGCCGCCTTCTCCGTATTGTACTGAGGCGGTTTTCCCACCTGCTGGTGTGATTCTCTGTCATTACATGCACTAAGCATCGCATGTTACTTGTGCGAAAGTTTTGTCATTATGGAATTTCTCTTTTTATTCCAGGCATGCATTAAGGGAGTACAACATTCACAAGTCCTTAGATCACCCCAGGGTTGTAAAGCTTTACGATGTCTTCGAAATAGACCCAAATTCGTAAGTACCTTTTCACAGTTTGAGTGAACTGACTGGCGTTGTACATGTGAACTCTACGGTAGTGCATGCTTGCAAAACCAAAATTCTTGTTGTTGAGACATTCCTGTTTCTGCTGTGTGTTTGCTTTCGCTAACTCATTCTGACGTAAAGTCCACAGCTTTTTTTTTTTTTTTTTTTCTTTTGGAAAGCAAACTGTCTCAGTCTGTTTTTTGAAGGTTAGTCAACCTTTTCGAATGTTGTGATTGCACTAATACAGCCGCTGTTTTTCAAGCAGTAATACAAGACGTTTGCATGTGTGGTAAAGACTGTTTTCGTAGGATGTTCAGCGACTCTAAGCCATAACAATGTTACCTTGAAATGAATAGTGTGAGCCTATTGCAACTGATTGATTTGTGATGTTATAGAATACAGAGAAGGGGTGGAACAGCTGTACCATTTGCACCATTGAGCGCCAAACTTGTTTACCTGTGCCAAACGGCCCCTGTTGCGCCAACCTCGTTCATCAGCGCCGTCCTGTGCTGCCGCACTTGAATGGAGCCGCGAGGTGCAACCGCCATGATGCTCCGTGCCTGAAAAACTTGGCTGAAACATTGTGTTTTCGGTTTCAAGGTGGTTAGGGTTTTAGTTTCATCAAGGGCTTTTTAGTTTCATCGAGCTTTGTGAGCAGCTCGAAGGGCCTGGGGGGAGGGGGAGGAAAGAAAACAGTGAAGCAGTTCATGTTTTTCTGCCCCTAAAGTGAAAGAGAAAAGAACAGCTCGTGCTACAGATGCTGAGTTACTTGCTGTGGGTTCTAGCGGGTGCCAACGCGGTCCACTTTGGGAGAGATGTGGAGGTTGCGGACAAAACGGGCTGGGCCTGCCAGTCATGGAGAGCCTTCAGCGGCAAGTTTGGAAACCCATGTGAGGTGCAACAGCCGGGTAAAGTGAGAGGGGCCGCCAGCTCTGCTCTTTCTCCAATCTTGCCCCACTAGTGCAAAGTGCTCCAATTTTTTTGTGTCGTATCGCAGTTGTAACTGGTTTGCTTGCTGTTTTGTGCAGCTGTCGCTGATGTGTGTGCGAGTACTCTGGAATATTTTTCTGTAACGTGCCCGTTGCCCTCCGGTGCCCTGCCTTGTGCGCAGCTTCTGCACGGTGCTGGAGTACTGCGACGGGCACGACCTGGACTTCTACCTCAAGCAGCACAAGTGCATCCCCGAGCGGGAGGCGCGCTGCATCGTCATGCAGGTGGTGCACGCGCTCAAGTACCTCAACGAGATCAAGCCCCCCATCATCCACTACGACCTCAAGCCAGGTAACATCCTGCTGGGCAGCGGCAGCTTGAGCGGCGAGATCAAGATCACCGACTTTGGCCTCAGCAAGATCATGGACGACGACAACTACAGCCCCGAGTACGGCATGGACCTCACCTCGCAGGGGGCCGGCACGTACTGGTACCTGCCGCCCGAGTGCTTTGTCGTCGGCAAGACGCCGCCCAAGATCTCCTCCAAGGTGGACGTCTGGAGCGTCGGCGTCATCTTCTACCAGTGCCTGTACGGCAAGAAGGTGCGTCTCGTCAGGGTGCACCCTGCCGTTGGCCGCTTCTGGCAACCCTGAAGTAATGCTGATTGTTTTGCACTGAATCTGGGCTCTTTGTAAGTCAAGTAAAGCACCCTCGTATCTTTGTAAGCCCTGCAGTGCTGTTTGACAGGTGCCCCTGGAAATGATCCCTGCACTTAATGCTGTGTGAGCCATCCTTTTTGCCACGAGGCCAAGCATAAGAGAGTTGCCAAAACTGGACCTATCTGGGCTACCTCCTTCGTTGTTGTAAAGTCAAGCAAATACACCATGCGCATTGTTTGCATAAACAGATCGAAGCAAGAAATCGGCAAGGTTGCTTCTAACTAATCAATACATGCAGCTTTGCCTCACGGTTCCAATATACACCACCAGCTTGGCTGTGGTAACTCTGCATAGTTTGTTCCAATCTGTGTACTCATTACGAAGTTGGTGTGTGACCAATTTTATCCTTGACTTTAATATTATTATTATTATTATTATTATTATTATTATTATTATTATTATTATTATTATTATTATTGTTATTGTTGTTATTACAGTCTAATCCCGCTACAATGAAATTTCCGCTTCAACACATTATTTCCAATTCCCTTTCAGCTTGCCATAGAAGTCAATGCAAAAAAGTACTCTCCACAACAAACCATTTGTCTGGCTTACTTTCGCTTCAACGAAATTTTCGCTGATTGGGGCTTGATTTGAACAATTATCTTACAACAAAGAAGCGCAACGCCAGCTATCTGGAACTTTTATACATTCAAAGCACTCAATTTTTCTGAAAACGTGCGCTGCGCGCCCACGATACCGCTCATAAATGAAAACAAACTCGTAGATGGATGCCATTGTTTGCTATTGATAACGATGTGGCTGGCCATCTTCACATGAGGTGCAGGCTCGGTTCGCCAAGCCGGAACTACAGCCAATCAGTATCCAGCTAAAATCATGCGAATGTGCTCTGCTGCTGGCGCAGCGCCATCATGTATGTGTTGTGTGCAGCTGCTATTGCAGTTTTTCATCTACAGTTCTTCAAAGTCAACAACAAAAATAATGTTTTCGTGTTTTGTCTTGAACCCGCGTCATCCTTTCTTAGCCACGAACGCGCGCTGGCGATAACACCTCGCCTACCAAGGTCAGTTGCAGCCCCACCAAGTCGGAGGATAAGATAACAGCACCTCTCCTGCCGCCTGCCACAAGTGAAGGTGGGGGGGGGGGCACTTCTGACAGTGGAGTAGCTATCTGCAAGTAATCAGCTTGATAGATATGCCTTGTTATGCAGGAATACATTTTGCAACAGCATTTTTTTCAACCCCGGCCCCACCTGTAATCGCTCTTTACGTGCAGGTAAATAATACGTTTGTTATCCTAATAAACATGGTGCAATTGTGCATCAATCGTTTTTCTAAACACTGCATTATGCTGCCAATGATGCGGAAATATTTGAGGCTATTTTTCTTGCCCTTCCGTGGTGTGTTGGGGCAGACTTCGCCTCAACGAATTTCCGCTTCAACAAAATTTTTCGCACGTCCCATCAATTTCATTGTAGCGGGATTTGACTATTATTATTGTTGTTGTTGTTGTACCCCACAAAGAGGGCACAGGTTTGTAGCTAGTTACTGCTAGATTTTATGGCACGCATCAGTTGTGTTGTCAGTTTACCAGGTAGTGTGAGAGGATATTTACTGGGACATGGATGCTGTGGCAGAGCAAATGGCGACAATTGAGCATGAGGCTACTCCTGCAAAGGCTACTGCAAAGGCTGCTGCATAAGGCTACTCCTGCTAACATATCACTCGCACATCACTAGAAAACTAGGGCTGGCTAACTGCTTCGGTGCAGATGAGACACAAAGATTAATGCGACTGAATATCGATCAGTCGTAACCGTAATTTGAACAGAGTAATTCTTTGTGCAGTTAAGTGGCCCTTGGAAGCCTGTCCATTTATAATTTAACATGAAGAAATCTGAAGTTCTTGCACTTCACTGGCGCACACAACAGGTACGTCTTCACTTGCGGCAGTAATCTTGCACAGCGCCGCATGCTCAAAAGCGGCGGCGGTGGAAACCAGTCCTCACCCTTTCTGACGGGGGAGCAGGGAAGAACCGGTCTGCGCACTTGCCGGTTCCCCAGGCCGTCCAAGCTCCCCGAGGAGAGCACTGACCTCGCAGCTCACGTGACCCGTGCGCCGATTGGCTTGTTGAGTTTGGCGCTAAGCGCCCTGCCGCGAAAATGGGTCCAAGACCTATCCTTGCGCGGCAGACGAATCTTGCCGGGGCAGACGAATCTTGCCGCGGAAGGGTGTTTTGCGGCGTGCTTTTTTGAGCGCGCGTGGCGCCGCAAATGAGGACGTACCTAAAAGCCATGGTGCGACAGTCTGCATTTGAGGCAAGTAGTGGAGGGAGTCAAGGCTGGCTTTCTGAAGTCTTGTGAATGCTTTGTGAAGCCAGTGGTGGCTGTACAGTATGGTGCGAAATCCCATGGAGTTTCATACTAGCATATACTAGAGGGAAATCTGGTGCCACTGTCTAGGTGAGCCACACTTCAGCAAGCGTTCCGTCATCCACTTGTCCTTGGAATGGCCATGAACAGGCTGGAAAGCTGCCTCTGGCTGTAAAAAAGTAGCGATATTACTGCAGAGGATCGGTCAAGTTTGTTTTGTTGTTATAAAATTGAAGCTCCAAAAAGTTATTTCCCTCGAGGGATTATTTAAAACCTTCATGGAAGATGAAGAAGATGTTACCCTTTTTTGTTGATTTTGGCTTCAAAATTAATAAGAAACGTTGTGGCTAGCCAAGCCAAATAATATGCGAGGCGTGTCGTTAGCTGCAGTGGCGCGCGCCCACGAAAACCCGTGATTGCACCGCCAGATTTCCCTCTATATATACTAGTATGAAACTCTATCCGTCCGTCTTAAGCCGAGATGTAAATGTTAACCTTACTGTTTACGGCCGCACAGGAATCTTAAATTTGAAAAGAACCAAAGGATTCTCGTGCACCATTCACTATGCGGCAAGTGACCTTCCTGCTTCTCACTGTGTGTGGACACGTGATTAGTGCAAGCCTGTGTAGCGTCGCCTTGTCCGGCGGCAACAAGTCCTCACGTGCTTCTTTTTGTTTTTTATCCCTGCTGTCTTGTGCGCAGCCCTTTGGGCACAATCAGTCCCAGGCGACCATTCTGGAAGAAAACACGATCCTGAAAGCAACGGACGTGGAGTTTCCTGCAAAGCCTGCTGTCAGTAACGAGGCTAAGGTGAGCCAATCCCGCCTTTGCGTCAGTTGTGCAGTGACCCCACAGTGGGCGACGCAGGCCTCGCAAATTGCATTTCACTGGGCCGTAGTAGCAGGCGGAACAATAAGTTTGTACTGCCAGACCGCTTGCGTGTGCTTTTTTAAAACCCTGCTCTCTCCTACATCAGCATGCGTCAATGTCGATGTAGCATTGTAGGTAGGGCTCTCGTTTCAATGGAACTAGCATGCAAGAATCTGCTGGCCCCACAATTTACAAAGCTGTGTTAAAAAACTGCATTTTTCTAAATGCTTAGTTTCTAAGCTGCGATGAGAATCTCTAAAAAAAATTTTTTTGTAGTGTTTGTATTTAAATAGCTGTTGCTTTTCGCCAAGCTTTCCAATCTGCATATGCCTATTCCTAATGCTTTCATTGCTCTGTCTCGCTGAGCACCATTGATATAGAAGGGACAACTACGCTTGCAGAATGCCTGAAGGGATTGTGTCAGCTTTCTCTAGAAACGCCGATAGGCACTTGCAATTTTTTCTCAGACTAAAGAATGCAAAATGTAACTGCATTTAAGGATTGGTGTATTTCTTTTTCCTAGCTGTGTGGGTGTTCTAAGTGGTGCCTTGTCTCTTTTTCTTCTCGTTTGCAGCAATTCATCCGCCGCTGCTTGCAGTATCGCAAGGAAGACCGCATTGACGTGTTCAGCTTGTCCAATGAGGAGTACCTGAAACCGAACTATTCAAAACACGGGCGGCAGGCGAGTGGGGGCTCGGACAAGTCGTAGCCAGCGCTGGGGGGTGCACAACACCTTTAGGAAACTAGCAAGATGAAGAAGGCGTGAGGCGGGAACAAGTTGGGCAGGAAGAGGAAGCGCTGCTGTGCCGCCGCTGGAGCCGAGAGCAAAACCAAAACGGTGGCGACGGCTCCCGGAGCAGTTCCCGGCGGTTTGTTGTTGCTGTTGTTCCGGGGCTTCTTCTGCCTGGGTCCGGTTTGAAGACTGTTGCGCGTTCCTCACGGCCTTGAAACAGGCAGCGACACGGGGATGTGTGCGGAAGAAGGCTCGGCCGTCGTACGTTTAGCGGAGGAAATGAGGGGTGACACGTGACTGAACTGAAGACAGCGTGTGCTCCTCCCCCGGAACCTCTTCTCCTCCTCCTCCTCTGCTGCCTAAGCTCGCTCGCCTGATGCCGTCAGTGTCGGGTGTGGGCGTTGCCCATGTGCGTGTGTGTGTGTGTATAGGTGTGTGTGTCTGTGCTGGGGGGGCGTATGCACCATCCCTACTTGTACTACTACTACTACTATTACTGCTACTGCTGCTGTACACCTCATCCCCTTCTTAACTACTGCCCCTTTTGTTCTCTCTCTCTCCCTCTCCACCTCCCTCATCATTACCGTGAGATACGTGCCGCCAGCTACTTGCACAGGCTGTGAGATATGTAAAGTATGGTTGAGCAGACTGACCAATCAATTGACCGTCGACGTTTTGGGGGGTGGGGATGTCGGGTCTTGTTCTCCCAAAGTGAGCTGTGCTCACTGCCGAGTTTGATAGAGCAACTTTTTCTCTTTTTTTTTAATTCTTTCTTGTGCAGTTGTTTGTTTGTTTTCCTTCATCCCTGTTACAAAAATACGGCCAGAATGACTGTGTGGACGAAATGAACCAGGAGTGTTCGAGATGCTGTATTTGTTAGAAAAAAAAATTTGTTGATTTTTAATGTTCCTTTTGGGTTTTCTTCATCGTGTGGAAGAATAATGTTCTTGTTGCATTTTCAAGTAACAAATATTTGAAAGAAAGACTTATTGTGGAGTCGCATTCTGGAAAAGAAAAAGGAAAGTAAGAATGGCACTGACCTATTTTGTGTAAGGGACGCATGTATTTTCCTGTTTTTCATTTGTTTACACCATCCGATGAATCCATTGAGATGCAAAAACGTCATTTTACAACGTGGTGTTCCTCTCTCATCAGTGCTGCTATGGAGTCTGCCGTTTATTGTGCACGTTGGTGAAAATGGAAATGGCTCGGTCTTTGTGCGCAGAAGTGGGAGTGCCTTTCACGCAAAGCGGTGGCGCGCAAATGTCTTCTTTTAGTTGTACATAAATCTTGACCATGTAGAGAAGCTTGACGGAGGTATAGTTTGACTACACCTGACTTGCCACGCACTTTGCAATTCTTGCTGCTTCTCCTGTTTCCACTGGTAGATTTCAAGGATTGCCCACTTCTGGAGCTTGGGCTGGGGGTGCAAAAGTTCCACCAGCTGATAGCTTGGATTCCCCCCCCCCCCCCCCCTTCCTTTTTTTGTGTCATCAAATCGAGTGGATATGACTGTGGGTACGTTTTTTGAGTCGGTTTACTTCGTTGCGAGGACATCATTTGTACATCGGAAGCACAGTGGTCGAGCGCTGGGATAAAAGCCTCGGGTGGCACCCAGTCATCCTGAACAAAAATGCTCAGTATTTTTTGAGCTTACATTTTGCCCCCTCCCTCCTTCCTTCCTTGTATGCTGCAGCAGAGACAATGTAATAAAGAGAAACGAGGTTAAAGGTTAATGTGGGGCTTGTTTCTACATCCGGCTGTAACTGGTAGCCTCTTTGTGTGTCTTGACTGCTGGCACTTGTGTGATGCGGCATCCAGCAATGCATTGTTGGCAGAACAGCCTTGCAAACTAATGGCAATGGCCCATCCCATGAGCTCCCTACGCGTTTCGATTTCCTTTGTTAAGGGGAAGTTTTGCCAGTGCATAATTGCGGCTGTGACATGCATTTTTGGTGTAAATGCAAATGCACTTCTTTTTGTACCATTTTTAAGACAGATTTCTCCTGCCTTTCCCTTGCATGTTCCCCCCTCCTGTCATGCACAGCATTCTCGTGAGCACTGGCAGACTGCTGTTTGATGCCCTAGGAAGAGCATTAGTGTTGAGAGGCACTGTATATAGCAGGGAACCTTTTGTTTTGTGTGTGCATTCTCAGTCCTACAGACCCACCATGCATCTCTCAGACCCCCCTCCACTTCCCCTTGTTCTCTAATGTACATTTCTTTTGCCTTCAGTGGGGAACAATGCAAGTTAGTTATTACAACTGTCTGACCCACTCTCTTTTGGTGGAAGGGGCTGTATCTTTTTAGAGATTGACACTTTTTTTTTATGGGTAACTTTTTTTTTTGTAACGTTGAGTCAACTCGGGGAGCACACTTTTTCTAGTCAAGCCCCACTGTAACCCCCCCCCTGCTTTCACTTTACACACCAGTAGCTGGAACCTACACAATGCAGGCAGTGACATGTCTTGCTCGTCTCTGTACCACTGCTACCACCACCACTACTCTTCTGTGATGACTTACTACTGCCGGTAGGAATCATATCTCGATGCGGAGGACACGCGACGGCTGTCAGGATTGCGGAGCTCCTGGGATGGACTTCAGTGTTTGCATGCCTTTGCCATTGTCGTTTCAATCATCCAACCTCTTCCCATCTTCATCCCTTTCTTTCTACCATCTCGTAGCGGAAGAAGAAAACCTTCTGTTAAAGGTTTTTGTTTTCACTCCTCCTTTTCCTCTGCCATGGGGATTGTGTTGCGAACAGGCGTGGGAGAAAAGGACCCAGTGTTGCTGTCTGTCCCCTCCCTTCCCCTTTACACTGCGCTTAGTAGAAATGAGAAAAAAAAAGGGAATGTACAAAATGGTGTGTGTGTGTGCGGAAAGGGAGCTGTGCTTGCCCCCTCCCCCCTCTTTCCCGTCTCCTCCTCCCTTCTTGAAGTTTGGGCTTGTTGGGGCACATAGTGGACGTTTTTTAAAATGTGTGGAGCGAGAGAGTGCAGCCAGGGAGAAGACTGTGCCGTGTGTTGCTCTTGTGCTGCGCTCGCTTGAGGAGAGGACTGATGGCCGCTGCTGCTGCTGCTGCTGCTGCTGCTGCCACCACCACCACCACCGTGATGACGCCAGGGGCACGCTACGTGTTTTGTTGGGGGTGGAAGGACCTTAGCCGACACAGAAACAGCGTCTCCAAATTCCTCCGTGGGGGATGTTTCTGTGTTTATTTATTTTTAAGTTTTGCCCAGTAAAAAACAGTGAAAAAAAAAAACTCAAACCACCTGAGCTGTCGTCCCTTTTTGTGGCTGCTGAAGTTCACCAAACGGGTGGAGTTGCCTAAGTGGTTCTGTCAAGGAGGCTCGCCTGACAGTGTGCTTGTGGTGGATAACTAGCTACGGTAAGGAATTTTATTCACCTTGGCAAAGATGTGTTGAGCACGTTGGCTTTCTTGCCATATTTTTGAGCCCTTGCCCTTTGGGTGTAGGTATTTCCATGCTAGTATTTTTCATGCATGAAATGAAGCCTGGGGTTTGTGGAAGCTGGAGGTGATGAGGGCATAAGCACTGTATCTACACTGCGCCTCAGCAGGCACCAGATGGGCGTTACCAGGCAGGCTAGATGGCGTGGAAGCTACTGCTGCTGCTCTGTTATTGGGCCTCTATCATCTCAACAGATTGCTTAACTAGTGTTGAAAGGGCTCATTACATATCAGATGCTCACTATCTTGCACCAAGGTGTGAACTTGGATTCAACTGGTGAAATGCCCCGAGGCTTCACTTATCGAAATGACCCCCAACTATTCAAACATCCATTGCAGACGAACTCTTTGTCATGCAGATAATTTAGTGTTCTTTATGAACCACCAATTCGCTCTGCATTGCACGTTACACACCCAGGACTGTGCAAATGTGTTTATTCCTACCCTCATTATTCCATTACAAAGTATAGTTTATTCCATTCCATTATTCCATTACAAAGTATAACTATACTAAGTATACTTAGCTGTTCGCTACCACACGATTTGGTGGTGCAACATCATTCCATGATTTCTTAGAATGCATTTAAATGATTCCGTGGTATTGTAATGAATGGTAATACCTGTAATGGATGATATTCTCGAATGCACGTGGACACATGCTTGTGCCATGAAAAGATAAAGGAATGGCCTCTGCTCTTTGCCTCAGAGTCTGCAAGCGCACAAGCATGAAGAAAAAGCTAGCAACCACCAAAATTGGCCACTGTGCTCCAACCAGGACGGGGAGAGCTAATGCAGCCCTGGATTTTTAGTTTAGCAAGCCATAGGAAAGCATAGTAGACTTGTTCCAAATAAATCGTGGTAATGTTATGCTCAAGTTTTGCATTTAGAAGCTCCTGTGTGGTTTTAGAATGCCAAGGTACCTCGTAGCCGTAGTGACGGTAAAACTGCACGAGCACTTTACCACAGGTGGTGGTGGTGGTGCTGTACTACAGTTGAACCTCGTTATAAAAAAACACTAATATAGCAAGTTACCGGCTATAGTGAAGTGAATATGACCTTGGCTGGTCGCGCTTCATTTCAGTGACGATTTTTTTTTTTATAATGAAACCGAAACTGCGAGAGCCGTGTGTGATATCGGCTTCAACGAAGAAAGAACCATTTGTTTTGTGCAAGGCTCAAAACTCGAAAGTTAGTATAAAAAAGCAAAATAAAGAAATTGAAAGAATAAGAGCACAGGCCTGTATTGTTGAACGAACATTTTGTTGTAATTTAACGTTCTCATGTTGTAGTCCATTCAGTTGTAATTTAACGTTCTCATGTTGTGGTCCATTCAGTTTGAAATGCCATAAGGGAACACGCAAGGATTACGTCCTTTATAGTGTGTTTGAAGCCTAAAATAATGTTTCTGTCGGGAAGCTGAAATCGGTTTGTTATATCCACTTTTCGCTCTATCTGGACACAAAATCTACGTCGGGGGAAAAGAAGATTTGTTCGCTGTAGCCACTATTTCGTTAAAACCGGGTTCGCCATAATATACTGTATAGGATTTTTGCGTGAGCCACATTGCCAATTTGTTAGAGCTGATTTTCACCTCTACTGTTGCAGCGAATATGGGATATGGCGAACTAGCTTACTGGCTCGACCCGACTTCTTTGTAACAAGGTTCGACTCTGGTACGAAACCAAAGAACGCACATGTCAAATAGGTCTCCACAGGCATGGTGTTGAGCTTGTTACACTGCAACGTGCACCACGGGCTACAGTTTTGGGAACAATGGCTGGCTTATTGATGCACACAATACAGAAGCAACGGGTAAGCACGTGTGTCAGACGGAGGTGTAGTGCAAAATCGGAGCAGAGCATTCTTCAGCTGTTGGTTGTTACGTTTTATGTCTCAAATTAGAGTAAACAAATAAACATCTAGCAACTCGAGTAACATGCAACGCATTCCACAATGAGTTGAGGCAGTTCCCAGACCTGTACGCACTCGCAGATGCCAGTCGGCTGAATGATGTGCAGCTTCTACAAAATGTGCCACCTACGAAGGCTGTGCTGGAGGTAAGAAACCGCGACTTTTCAACACCTTCAAGGAAGCGGGGAGGGTGGGGGGAGGCTGCACGTAATGTGGACGCTGTGGTCACAGGTTGCTGATCACAAGGACCGATTGTTGCTTCTTGGAGTACACCGTGAAGACCGCCACGCTGAAGAGGCTGTATATCAGGACACAGGACAGCATGGGTGCCCACTCGATCCAGGTGCGCTGGCCAATGCTTCCTGCAAGTGGTGCGTGAGCCCCTTTGAGAACTAACAAAGACAGTATGCTCGTGGGACAGAAGGTAGCACCAGAGGCATGCATGACACACCTACGCAATCTCGAACCCGTCTACTACCAGCCTGTGACCCCTTGTGCATGTTCCTGCCCATGTTTTTTTTCTGCGACCAAGGTTTGTATTACTGCTGCCTTGCAAAGATAGGTGCTACGTATTGACAGCGTGATCTGTGGCTCGTGAAGCAGAGCAACGGGCCTCCTTGTGGATACTACTGCGCAACATTTTTGTTAAAGTATAGGAGAGGTACCTAACTGCGAAATTGTTGAAAAGGTGGCTGTGCTGGATTACTAGTACCACTACCTTTTCTGTAAGGGGGTTTAAAGACTATCTTTTTAAAGAAATAGTGAAAAATTTTCCCTGGAAGAAACTGCAATTGCCCATTCTTTGGTTGTTATGCTGCTACTAGAGCAAATACACAGATAATGTGGCAGATTGGCTGCTTGTCAGCTGATCTCGTTACTCACAATCTTGTGACCTATGTACAAATAAGAGGAAACAAATGAAGGTGGAATTGCATTGCTTCATACGAAATGCACTGCTGGATGATAAGGTTGTGGTGAATTATTTCGGGCTATTGGGTAACAAGCTACTCCAAGCCTACCAGCCAGTGACCTTCAACTTCTGGCAAACACAACCTGATATATTGCTCTGTCACCATGATGCACACAGTAATGTGCCTTATGCGAAAGCACTATTAGCCCACCGTAACAGATTTCATGGGATCACTTTGCGGAGCTTCAACCATAAAGCCTCCCATATTTTCTGGTTCACTGCTAAGATTGATGAACATCAGACGGAGGGGGGACATGAGTATGCAAAACGAAAGTGCGGCGTCGGGCTCAACATCACTTTGAGGTTTAACGCTGATAACTGGCACCCGCAGCTCAGCATACCGTAAATATGACGTTGATTCATTGGGAAAAATTGTACATGTGCACAAAACGAACACTTCAGAAGATATAATTGATGATGAATGTCTTGTGTGCAGAGTTTTTCACAATAATTCTATACCAACTAGTTCAGGCTGCTCTTCCATGAGGTTGCTCGGCGTGTCGTAAGATTCAGCCTGAAGGCGCCACATTAAGCGTTGAATATACCACACTAGGTGTACTGTCACACTTCGAAGCCTAAAGTGTGGCAGCTGACTTTTTTTATAAAGAATACTTTGTTGTCACAAAAAGAAAAGGAAACTTCTGCACTTAGAAGTTGAGTTGATGGTTTTATTTCGTGGCCAAAGTTGCTGAGGCTGCTTTTGCCTCTCCTGTATTGCGTTTTGCGATCTCTGCACTGCGCTGTAGCCACTGCATTGATTACGGAGACGCACACAACAATTCATGGAAGAATGCTCACGGACGCAGGCGATCTGGGCAGGGGCTTCATGGATGGACATGGTACCGTCGGTCTGTCCACTCTCCTCATTGGTCATTTCAAGGTGCTGTAACAGCACTGTCCAGAGTTTCTGGGCACTGTTAGCATTGCCATGGACCTGTCTTGCTTATGACGTAAGCACTGCTTTGTGTATTCTGACTCTGCTTTTCTCTGATTCTCTACTTTTGTATTCTGACTTTTCATTTACGCAACCATTTACGCTTTTCTGCTTTCAAGATAGAAAAGTAAATTTTTTTGTATGCAACCAACAGCTTGCTTGGTTTTGAATAGGCATATATCACAGTTAATAGTATATTAGAGTGCTAATTGTTTTAAGTGAAAGTGAACTCTAGACCTAGATGCCATAGAAGTGTGCTGTAACCACTCCTTCAGTCAAAAGTACAACCAAGTTTGGGCCACTACAACCAATGGTCTGTTGCATCTCAATTCATTGCTTGGATTTGGATGGTATCCTTCGGGGTTTCAGAATGAAATGTTTGTCGTTCCGGTTTCTGTTTCGTTTCATAAATTAAAGTTCTGTTCCAGTTTAGCTCAACGAAAAAAATAATGGTTTGCAACGGTTCATAACGGTTCATGTTTTCGTGCAATAAAAATCGAGAATGATAAACCTACATTAAGAACATTAAGAATTATGAAATTATATGTTTTAAAAAACATTAGGCGATGATTATTTATTTTTTGTAAGAATGTCTGTTAAATTGCTGAGCTGCACAAAAAAAAAATCAGGTTGCCTAGGCATGCTTTGTCGTATACCTCTTGATGGTGCAGCTGCAAATGACGTTCCAAATTTCAACCCTGGTACCCAAAAACAACATGCCAGCAGTCCTCAACCTGGCACCAAGGTTTGATTGAGACACTGTCGTGTATGAAAAATCTTTGAGCGCTATTTCGCACGAGGTCGCAGGTTCGATTCCCGGCCACGGCGGCAACTTTTCTGATGGAGGCGAAAAGCAAAAACGCCCTTGTGTACGAGATCTCAGCGCACGTTAAAGATCCCCAGGTGGCCAAAATTACTTCGGAGCCCTCCACTACGGCGCGCGTCATCGCCTGAGTTGTGTCGGCGCATTAAACCTTGTGGGAAGTGCCTTGGCACGATAACCTCAGGGCTATAGAGGGTGTTGCTTGGAGCCCCTCGCCGCAATCTCCCTTCCTTCGCCCTCCTCGCCTGCGGTGCGGCCACCGGGCCGCAAGACTTGGAGACGTCAGCGCCCGAGGGATGGCGCTGGTGGAGATGGAGAGCGGTGGCAAGTGATGCCGTGCGGAGGGACGCGCGCGGGACTGTGTGTCCGGACGCTGTACTGAGAGTGAGCTCCATGTGAGTAAAAAGTTTTCTTGTACGCAACCGCAGTATGCCTGGTTTCTTGGCATGCCGTACAGAGCAGGCCCACAACCTTACAATCAATCAATCGAGTGCTATTTCTTTTGGGATACTTCATTGGGGTGAAGTACTATACAATTGTTTGGTGCGAACACTCCACGCCTCCAGAAAGTCAGCGTGTTGTTCGCAAACGCTTAATTCTTGAGTATGCCGCTTTGACCTGGGACCTGAACACTAATTAGTAGAGGCCGTATTTTTATGCATTTAAAAAAAGCATGTTTTTGGTGCCAAAAATAGGCAGGCAAAATAACGTTTTAGGCCTTAAAAGTCGTAGATATAGGCACCATAAATTTTTCAAATGCAACCTGTGTCTACGGCAGGAAAACCAAAAACGTTATTGTTTATGATGTCACAAAGGCGCCAACAGTTGAACACAGTCGTTTCATTGTTCCATAAACCAGCTGGACTAATGGCGATCCATTGGCTTAATTCAACCAGCGCACTGCTTACTTTCATAATCAATGGCCCCTGTCACTTGCTTGAGCATTGCATATTGCGAAACAGGCATGAAAAAGAATACTTGAGAGCTGGGAATACTTATTAAAGATGTGCTACTTTATGTCTGCCTTACAAAATTTAATTACAACACGACAAATTCATACACAAAGAAATTAAAGCATAATCAGGGTTTTCTAGCAAATACTCTCCCATATGAAATGAGTCAGTAATGATGACCGTAAAGAGCGTTGATAACCTCCAAGAACCTCTAGCGTGTTTATTGCGGGAGGAGCGACACAAGAGGGGAAGAGCGCGAGAGGTGAGCGGGAAAGAGAAGGGAGGCAGTTACTTGGCAGAGGCTGCAGGTTACTGTCTTTCAACGACGTTTGCAACGAAGTGAGCAGATACGCGGCCATTTTTAGTATCGTCATTATCATCTGCAATACGACCTTCACTTTTTAATTAAGGGCCTTTTACACACACGAATCACTTTTAATCGCATCACATTCATCCCACTATTTCTTAGCCACATAACTTTCCATTAAATTAATGGTGCTCTTGGGCCTTTGCTACCCTTGCATCAACACACAAAATGAACACACACACCCCATGGATAAAAAAACGGGTCTCCCTCACAAATACACCTGTGCAACGACACTGTTGTGCACGCACAGAAGGGCCCTGCCCCCACAGGTTTGCTTGTCTGGTGGGGAAAGTACCAGGCTCTTGTCTGGAACGGGTTTGCGTACTGTGACCAGTGCCACCAGGGAGCGAAGTGAAGTCTTATGGGAAGTTAAAGTACAAAAAAGAGGCTCTTGGAATATGTTTGGGACCACTAAGGCAGCTGTGGACATGATGGAGGGGCTTTGGGGACCTTGGGCACATGCTCTGCATGGATTTCCTACACAGAGCATCATTTGTCACAGCTGTAGGCACTGGGCCCAGCTCCTGCTTGCTTGTGGTGCCTTGTGCTCCGGTATTCAAGTGGTGCATCGAACTGTCTCGATCTCTGCAGTTCTGTTTAACGTCTCGCTCTCATGTCGTTGTTTGGGCCACAAACATTCTGTATGTGGTACATTGATTGCACATGCTTTAATAAAGCTGTTCATATTGTTTAACCCTGCCCAAGGGCTCCTTTAAGTATTCTTGACTGTCTCGGTGAACAACACAGCCAGCACTTGCACAGCACATTGGCTGAGTACAGGTCTGTGGGGTGGGGATAACTGTAGTTCATTTGCCAACCTGCGTGCAGAATGGTGGATGCTTTAAACAAAGCTAGCCAGCGAGTGCATTCTACAGAGGCTGGCTGAGGACCTTGGAAGGACATTTCTGTGTCCCCAATGAACAGGTAGAAACCCCTTGGTAAGCAGCCACATACAGCTTTGGCACTGCTGCACGCATCCTGAGCCTGCGAAATGAACTAGTCGCAACTGGTACAGCTGGTGTAGCCCCGGCCATTTCTTTTATTCCTCTTGAGAGAACTTTGTACACTGTGCGTTCAATGCCAGTCTATCACAGATGGCCAGATCTAGACTCACGTGTGGATATATGCAACCAACATTAAAGGCCATCAATATGCGTATATGTTGGCTGCAAGTACGTTATAGTGAGGGTGTGTACTTGCATCTCTACCTTCCAGTGTTGTGAGCACTGCCTTTACCACTGCTCACTAACATATTTATCATGCTGTTTGTTCCTATCCAAAGGAATTCTCTCAGTTTGTACGAAGGGAGTCCTGTCTGTAAACTAAAATAACCCTTATTTTCAGTCACTTCCTGTAAGCATGCATGAAGCAAAGAGATCACTACGCTGAACAATAATCAGGGAAAAAGAGACAACCTGACATAAGTTAATTCAGTCTCCTCTTTCTTTCTTAAATTTTTTTAAAAATGTGAAATTATGTATTGTTCTTTTCTTGCTTGTTAGAGTGCTTTGGAAAGCTGTTTTGAGCATACCTGCTAGGCTAAGTTATTTTTGTACATCTGAAAAAAGAAAAGAAAAAGAAAGCAAGCACACGCTCACCACAGTATTCCGGTTCATCACTGCCATCACCACAGTGGTCCACCTGGTCACAAAAGAGTGCCTTGGAGATGCAGACCTTGGATTCAACACACTGAAACATGTGTAGGGGGCTGCAGCGACTTTCTGTAATGTTGGGAAACAGGCATCAAAATGCCAATGAATGTCAAGTTGCCTTATACTTCCTATGCAGCCATACATCACAGAGCTGGCTACGAGTAAACTACGATTTGTGTTCCACCTTGTATCTGTTAAAAAGCAGGTATACAATGACAGAGGTGCAAAATGGGCTTGTGTGGATTTAAATAGTCCCGCTTCTAAATGTACATTGGATTTATGACTTGTCAAAAGAAGAAAAAAAGAGCTGGAGGGGAAGGTTGGCCTAAAAAATACACACCCCTTCGGCACAATGGAGCTCTTCAATTATTAATATCGGACTCCCCGTGGACTATCCAGGGTACAATCCTGTATTTGTTTTTCACACACGAGGAGAGTTCTCCGACTATCCATGGCAAATTCGATGGTGGTAATCGAAGAGCCCATGGCCCACACAGGATGGTTTCTTAGTTTTACACGTATTAATTGTTTTGTGGGCACAAAGGAAGAACCGAATTTATGCCACTGTGGGTTGTGTCAACTATCTGCAGGGATCGGAGGTTTGGTCAAATTTAGGGGTATTTAGCTACATATATATATCCAGGTGTCGAACCGGAACCGAACCGAACCGAAAACAGGAACTGAACCGCTATTTTTGCCGGAATTGAACCCGAACCCGAACCGCTATTTTGTGAGCACGCTGAACCCGAACTGGAACTGAACCGAAAAAAGAAATAACGGTTACCGGTTCATGCCGAAACGGTTCGACCCTCCATTGTTGATATTGCACAGTCAATGCAATTCAGGCCTTTTTTTCTTTCACGTACCATCAACCTCGTACCCGCTTGCGCACTTTCCCCTCCAGACTATTGAACACTATCACGCTCTTATGTAACAACAGGGGAAATGAATGAGCAACATTGTAGCAATGGTCTGTTGCTGCTGGAAGTGCGAGCGTAGTGCAAGCTGTCCAAATAAAATATCATTCTCGGCAGTTTGCAGGGGATATAAAACGATATTGCCCTTCCCTAGCTGCGACTTTATTGGAGCAATCAGGCTGCAGGAGTGCTCCACTGCGCAACAGCGAAAGCTAACACCCGATGTGTGCAAACTTTTTGCATTTCATCACTTGTTTAAAAGGTCCAACACCTGCAAATCGTTAATACAGTTAAACCTCGATGTAACGAACTTCAATGTAACGAAACCCTCGATTTAACGAACCACGGAATTTTTCGTAACTTCAAGTGTATGCACACCATGTATTTTCACCCTCTGTGTAACGAAGTCCCGTTTGCCGGAATTTCAATGTAACGAAGTTTCATGGAGAACTAGGCACGAAATTTAACTTGTAGAGGTATATTTTGGGAGACGCAAGCGTCGAACTGGGGTCTCAATAAAAGGCGAACGGCAACACGGGCCGCCCAATGCCGCGGATGCAGCGAGCCACGGGCCTGTGAGCGAGCCCCTTGCCTACAAACTGCATGGCGTGCATACACGGCTGGCGCACTTTTTCTGTTTCTGTCAGAGCTTAATCGTCTACGAGGGCATCAGCGTGAACCGCATGGAGCGTTTTTTCCCCGCAAAAACTCAAAATGCGCCCCGCAAGCCACAGGCGCGCTGACACAGCCGCGGAGACCACCCGCGCTATGTGGGTAGCTCCAGCGACCGCTTCCAACCGCTCGCTGAAACGCAACTCGAGGGGCAAATGAGAGGAGCACGCGAAAAAAAAAAAAAAGCGGATAACGTGAGCGAAATTTTCACAGTAAAATGTCATGCGCCGCTTACGAAAGTGCCCATCAAACATCCTCCGCGGTGATAAGCCTAATCGCCTCTTGCGGGGCCGCCGCCGCCGCATGCCGCCGTTTTCCCCTTCGGTCGAGTTCGCTCATGCTTGTTGGGTTTCATCGTTCCAGCAGGCATTTGAGAATCTTTATGAGCCTTGTGCGCGCATTTTTTTCACACCCACGTCCGCGATTGCGCGCCGGCGGTGGCTTCTGCGCCAGGAAGTGACTCGCGCTGCACGCCTGACCACTTTCGCCAATGGGGAGGCGCGCAACCTATGGCGGGAGCTCCGAAGCGCTCGGGCATGCCGAGGATTTTTGATGGGGGGTTTAGTAAGCGGCGCGTATGGCGCTTTACAGTGAAAATTTCGCCCACGTAACCCGCTTTTTTTTTCTCGCATGCCCCTCTCATTTGCCCCACGAGTTGCGCTTCAGCGAGCGGAAGCGGTCGCCGGAGCTACTCACATCGCGCAGGTTGTCTCCGCGGCTGCGTCAGCGCGCCTGTGGCTTGCGGGGCGCGCTTTTGCGGGGAGAAAACGCTCCATGAGGTTCACCCTAATGCCCGCGTAGACGATTAAGCTCCGATAGAAACAGAAAGAGTGCGCCAGCCGTGTATGCGCGCCACGTTTTCTTTTGCAGGAAACGCTTCACAAGATGAACACTTACCGCGAATTTCAATGTAGCGAAATTTCAATGTAACGAAGTAAATTACGAATTTTACCGACTTCGTTACATCGAGGTTTAACTGTATTTGTCAAGTGTGACCACAGGAGCTGCTCAGTGGCTAAGCCGTCTGCTGCTGACCACAAGTGGCCTCGACTTTTAGAATGCATGCATTTAAATCAACACCTGAGATGATGTGCGCTTGGTATGTCAAGCATTTTTTTGCTTGGCTCATTTGCAGGGGACGTTACCATCGACAGTTGTCCTTGGCTTTGACACACTTTGTGAGTTTTTCACAAGCCCCCATAATATTACACAGTCCACGCAGGCTGTCCTACGTACTGTCTGAGTTGATGTGAACATGCCAAGTCAGTCAGCAATATTATTTATTTCAAACTAGTAAAGACATATTGAATCTGTAAAGCTCACTTTCGCATGCAGCAGCCAAATGCTAAAGTATTGCTCATAGTTCATTGTTTCTTCATTCATTGCTAGATGATGACCTCTTAAAAGATAGCTCTGTACGACATTTCACCTTGAAAAGTTGCCAGGTGCATGCAATTCAACTAAGAGCCGTTGTTGCCAAGGTGCTAAAATATGCTAGAAGTTACACCGCAGAATGAAGAAACCTGAGCATCTTGTTCTTTGTTACGCCATCGCACGGTATGCCATCATCCATTAGCAACCTTTTAACGAGGCCAGATTTGCATAAAAGCACTTACTGCTAACGTAGCCAGTGAAGACTACATCGAGGCCAGTGTAGTTTGCGTCTGGGTCTGGCTTGGACGTGTGAACTTCCAGTGTGACCTTGTTCTCTCGCATGGCAAGGAAACGGGATCCAATAGACCGGGAGGTGCACAGCGGAGACAGCAAGATCCGTTCGTTGTCCGTGAGCTGCAGTTGTGTTGCATAAGCCGTTTGCCTAACTTGGAAGAAAAATTTTCTCGGCAGTTAGTATAATGTGTGCACTTAAAGGGGCCATGCAAACAAGATACGAGGTTGTTTTATTCGAAAGATTTAGTGTTTTATAGTGCCCTCAGCACTTGTCTGGCAGCAAACGATGTTTTATTCACTGAGAAATTAAACATTTTAAGCCGAAATTTCAGTTCTCGTGCTAAATCGTGTTTTCGTGACATTGACAATAACGTATCCAGAGCAGGGCCTTAAAACTAAAGATAGCCTGCTGACCAGGGCTGCTACCATGTCACAGACGGTCGTTTGGTTATCTTGTTTATCGCCCACTTTCATAGATGGCCCTGCAATACCGCTTAAGTGCCAGTGTTCACACTTTGCTTCTGGCCGGACTTCTACACCTGCCGCATTTTTATTAGGAGTCATACAAGTCGTTTCCTAAAAAGTAAGTTATGAATTGACAAACATTATTGTGTAAGTGACCATGCCGCTTCTATCAGTTGGTCAGTGTTGTGTCAGACAGGTCGAATGCATCCGGCGGCTGTGTTAGGCAGTTTCAGCCGGCAAAGTGCCACACTAACTGCTTCGGTGTATACGTGTTCATTTATAACTTCATTTGTTCACCCCACAATTCTTACTGCTATAAAAAAATATGCCCTAAATTTAAGCACAAATGGCTCGTTTGGCAAGCTTATAAGCCCTGCCTAATTTGCGTCTGCTTTTGCCGGCATCAGCCAGTCGCACAGGTGGGCATATGACATCATCATCTCTGTTGCGGGAAATGAGCTGGTGGGTCGCATGGCCATTCCCTTTTTTCCTAATTATATAGCTTATCTGAGCAAAGGTTACGGTAAAAGGGGTGTCAGTTGATTGATTGTAGGGTTTAACGCGCCGACACAACGCGGGCGATGAGGCGCGCCGTAGTGGAGGGCTTCGGATTAATTTTGACCACCTGGGGATCTTTAACGTGCGCCGACATCTAAAAGTGGTGTCAGTATAATTCTAATGAGGCAATCTTTCGAATGAGCCAAACTTGTGTTTTGTCTGCATGGCCTCTTTAAGTATGCAATATGTCATATTTTGCATGTACTATGTATGTATAACAAAGGTTCCATAGAACATAACATGGAGCACTTGCAAAGAGTTTATTTTTTTGTTTTTCTGGAGCTGCTGTAGAGAAAGATATGGCCTTGAACATCATTTTAGTGTCATTTCTTTAACAGTAAAATAGCTTCCCAGCTAACATAGCTTCCCTGGTGACCATGTCAAATTCAGTGAGAACATCCCATCACAAAAGGGCATATTGAGTCCCATGATTGTCACATACTCTAACAGGCAGGTGTGTACTCTCTCCCATAGTGTTGTCATATTAATAAACAAAGCTGCTCACGCAATATCACCAAGAGCAGCCCTGAAAAATTCAGACAGCCAAGTCCAAACAGCATCTGTACTAGGGTTTAGATTGATTCACAGGACTAATGTAAGAGCGGGGCTCTAGCATATACTAGAAAAATTCCCAGGACATAGCTGCAACATTTAAGCTTCCCAATAATTGTGATCATATCATAGAAATACAACAGATAAACTTCTGTCAGCATCAGACCTTTTAGTGCTCCATAGGGTCATAAAAGAAAAGAAGGAATCAAATGTGGCAGCCTGATGCGTGGGCTCACAGCTTTTTTGACAGCTGGTAGGGCCAACAAGAACAACTGCTTTATAAGTGTTTTTTTTTATGCAAATCATTCTGCACGTCACCAAGCTCACAGAAAGATTCCACAGCCTTTGTGATCGATAGCTCTGGTGTCTCGTGGCTAAAAAAAAGGTGAAGACATTTCACACCATCATACATGGACAAAGCGTTTGTGTCTCACGTGTGTCTGGTAAAGCATACTCCGGGCAACCTTCATAGGTGTTTGACATCTTTCTTTCAATCACAGCTTGTAGTACAGAATGCAACAAAGCGATCTGCACTCTGTAGCAATTGTGACGACAGCAGCTAGAAGGCATTGTTAAAATTGCTAACTATACCAAAAAGCATTGTTATAGATGGCCACTGCAGGAAGTAAAGCTCGCTTTCTCCAAGAACAGCATCACGTTGAGCGCACGCTTGTAGAGCATGGTTGTTTTCTGTGCTAATGTGATCAAAAATGCCCCCAGTACGTCTCACTAGAAAGTTCCAGGAGGTGACCTGTACCAGCTCTTATTGATGCAAATCGTACCTGGCCAGCTGGCAAATTGTCAGCTGGCCAGGAATTTGACAGTTCTAATGATATCATTGTCCCACCTCATTTAATCTGAAAACTTAATTATATTTAGCGCTGTTGTTTTACCACATTATGAAAGGTCTTGCAGTTTTCAGCAGTTTTCAGTTTTTAGTACTGAGCATTGCTTGATACAAACGAGAAATTTTTGATGGTGTGAAAACATTTTGTTCAAATACATCTTTATGAAGCATGGGAATGATTTAAACAACTTTAATATCCCCCACCCCACCCCCTGTGCTTGCCCCTGTCTCGTATGTGTCAAGACATATGTGCAAACTAGCTTGAACTTATTGTGGTCTAGATGTAAATATAAATTTTCTTGCCACTCGGTTTTATTTTTGATGCCAATTGTAGCATTTTTTACTCAAATAGAACCCTGGTCTATGTAGTGAAACTCCAAAAAGAAAGATTCAGCCTGTTGTATTCGTTCATTTTGTACTGGCCAGCAAAACCAGCTGCGTGCGCGCCTTTTCTTTTTGGCCTTGTGCGCCTTCATTCTCCCTCTCTCGCCCCTCCCTTTACCCTCTCTTGATGCCAACGCATATAATCACGCTTCTGACAATAAACGCCGTCGTTGACTGCCCGACCATCGTCCATGCTGCTGCGCTGCGCGCGCCTGTGTTACTACACAGCCAAAACATAACATGAGTGATGTGATACCTTTAATCAGCTAGCTTTCATGCTTTTTGAGTGACAAGTGACTGGCGTTGAGAGGCTCGCCTCCTCTTGAATGATTTGGAGTTCTCACATTGGTGTGGACTCAATGAGGAAACCCATCTGTAATGTTTGATATGCCACGATTTCACCAGTTAAAATTACGAAAATGCCATTAATAAAAGCCCTTCAATGGCACCTGAAAAAGTGTTTTCCAAGCAGTACACTTGTGTTAAGTAGTACAGCCGACTTTACAGCAGCTGCAGTGTATAGCACATCATAGGGATATATACATGCGGCTTTATGGAGGGACCTTTCTACTCCGATATCAGACTCCTTATAGTATTGCCTTTGGAAAAATGTCCTGAGAAAAAGTAGTTGTGAAGCTGGCTTTTAAATGGCTGGGTAGTTACCAGAATGGCTTGCACATTTATCTGACAACTTTTTAAAGTGTAAATGAATTAATGCTCAGGAGTTTCTGCAATTGTTTTGTTAGTTAACGAGGCAGTGCCTGGCAGCTCCTTTAGGGACTGCTTTCAACTCCCCATGAAAATTTAGAGCAGTCAGCATTGGACGGTCCTTGGCAGCATGATGTGCAGCAAATGCTACCTCTAACCCAAAAAATAGTCTTTGGCGAGTTGGTTAAAGGGTTATTGCTGTGGCTGAAAAAAATTCTACAAAATTTCCGGAGCATGACCCTACCCTTAGCAGGTAAAACAGCGTTCTGCCCCGGAGAGTCTCTCACATCCTCCCATGGTTTCCTCGGACCCACCCCTACAGGATGCGACGTGGCCTGAAAATTACCGCAAAGCAAAGATGCTCAGTCGTCAACGTCTCAAGGAATCCTCCCCTGTGGGTTTCCTCACAGCTCTAAAATGCCTCCCCAGAAAAGGAGAAGTTATTGCAAACAAGATCTATGCAAGCTCTGCATATACTCCTGACATTCGTTTTAAATTGACCCATCCTCGTACAGCATATTCTCCAAAGTGCATATTTTGAGGGGAATCAGTCGTCTACACTCTTTACCACCTTATCTGGATGTGCTCGGCCTTTTCACAAGGACGATCGGAACTTTTCATACTACACTCCATCCCGTGTGATAAACAGGACCATAAAACCATATTCATCAATAAAAACCTTATTCATCAAATGCGCGCTATTCCCTCTTTATTAGAGGCAATTGTAGAATTCTCTCTGCAGAATAGTTTCTATAAAGCCGTTTGATTCGTGATTGACTCAGACCCGTATGGGTCAGTGATTCTGTAACAAGTGCGAGCTGACCTTACAATATATGTGACAAGAAGTGCAAATGTGTTTTCGATAACTTTCATTTGCATACCTGTTCCCTTTTCCCACTTTCCTCCATCCCCTTCAGGGTCTTATGATCTCGTCCAGTAAACAGCCGATCAATCAATCAATCAATCAATCTTTTCAGTGCAACAATGCACCAGTTTGTACGTGGAGATGCAAAGTGTACCTGACACAATGACAGCTTACTTGTGGTATTTTTGCGCTACCTTCTGTGTGCTCATTTCCCGTGCTGGGCTGCATGTGACTGCGTGTTGCGCAAGTGATGCAGGAGTCTAGGAGTTTTTGTACAATACATGCTGTGTGAGTGGTGGGTCTTGCTTTGAGGGCTGAGCACGCCTTTTCTCGAGACTTGTTTTTAGGTGCTCTGTGACAGAAAGCGCACTCAACGCAGCCACAGTCACAAGACCTCTGAAGTACACTGTGCTTTCCACCCTATTTCTTCCTTTGCATTGTCCTCTTTGTAGAAATACGCTAACTTTTCATTAGTGAGTTCCTCGAGGCACATTGCCCACTCATTCTGTACTTAATTGAAACTTTCAATTTATAAAAGTACCGTAGAGCTAAAAAAAACTTTTTTAAGTTGCAATATTTGAGTGCAAACATGACTGCTGTGTTCATGTCGAAAATTACCGCACGTTTTTCATGTTGCAACCCTGCACGGAGTGTGGGTTTTCACCAGCTGCACTGCTGCTTCCAGCCTGTGGTGGTAGAATGGCAACTATTCTGCCACACATCCCCTGAATGAGGGGACATTTTCTGAACATAGGCTTACTGCAGAAACCTGCAGACTGACAACAAGCACCTTTTTTTTTTTAAATACGCATGGACTGCTGTTCTATATGCTAAAAGGTATTCTGATCAAGTGGCTGTAAACTTTCTGATATGTGCCTAGGTTTTTCATTTCAGCAACTTTTGGACTCGGCCATTCCCCAAGTTCTTGCTGCTGAAACCGGCTCTATAATCCAGGTTCCTTCTAACTCCATGATGGTCTGCCTGATGCATGCTGAACTTTACATAAACATTTGCCGGTATTGGTTCCAGTGTTCAAAGACCATCCAGGGAGGTTCCAAGGATTCCACATACAAGATCAAGAGCTTTACACATCCGTTTATTGTCCACAAATGCTTCATCTCAGTGTCATTTCTTGCCTACTTCTATAAAATGTACCTGCATGGAGCAGTGAACAAAAACAAAACAAGCATCGCCCATGTGTACACAATACTGGCATCGGTTAAAACCCCCAAGTGGTCTGAATTAATCCGTAGCACTTAATAAGGAGCTTTGGCGTGTACACCCGATGCAATGACTCAGACAAACAACAATGACTCAGACAATGACTCAGACAAACAAACACCCGATGCAATGACTCAGTGATTAAGACATAGGTAGCGTAGCTGAGCATGAACTTGTAGATTTGATTTCCAGTAGTTGATTTTCTAATGGGGGGTGAAAAACCAGACCACCCATGTACATGTCGACATTTCAGCATGGGTTGGAGAATCCGGATTGCCTAAATTGATCCACAGCCCTCCACTACTGCACTGCTACTTTGAATTGCTGCTTCGGGACTTAAACCGCAATTTCACTTTTGAACAAACACATTGTCCCAGAAACCTGTTGAGAGCAATAAGTTGACGCTTGTGTGGAAAATGCAGCCACTTAACCACGTACACAAACAGAAGATGGAAAGCTTTCTTTTGACACAAACTCATATGCACCTTCTCATACATTCATTAACCTGATGCAGGGATGCTGAGATTGCAATTCTTTTTTTTTCCTGTCCGAAAGTGCCCTGTAATAAACTTTCACAAATTGCTGCTATGTAACTATGCATGCATCCTATTATGAAAAGTGAATCTTCTTAAATGTTTTTTCAGACAATAAAATTGGTGCTGAAATTCCAGCATAACAAGTCTTTCAAATGAAATAATGACGAAAAAAAAGGAGCTATTTCAAATCAGCAAGGAGATAAAAAGTTTCCTTGCCAATTTAAAGCTTTCTTGCAGACTCTCTTTGCGATTGCGCAGCAAGCCATAAGAATTATAGATACACAAAATTAATACTATGCCTGAATATTTAGGACAACTTGACTCGATGGCTTGCAGTGATGTTTCTAGTGATCACGATGGCCAACTAAATGCCTTCGAAACCAGTGGAAAGGCAGTCTGGTAAAAAACCGTTTTTTGTTGTACTTATTTGTTTATATGCTGCTTCTTTTCTTTTATTTGCTATTTTTCTTGTCCCACTTCCCTCTTCACTACACTACATTGAGGGTATTTAGAAATAAAAAGACTACTACAAAAAAGCAGCGGCCACTTCTTAATGAAATTTTTTCTATGACAGCACTCACGGCAACATGCAATACCTTGAGGCTCTGCTGTATTTGCAATGCTGCTAGCAGTGCTTAGTTGTGAAGAATATTTCTGTACAGTATCTGTTTTCTTCTTCTGTATAAAATTTTCTGAGAAAAGCACTCACGACGATATATGCAAGACTTTGAGGACCTGCTCTATTTGCAATGCTGCCAGCAGTGCTTAGGTGTGAAGAATATTTGTGTACAGTTCTGCTTTCTAATCCAAATGTTTGTGTGCTTGCGAATGTAAGCATGTGCTCATTGTGAAAGGTCGATTTGACAACCTTGTCCAGTATGTGAACAAAAACTTCCTTCACACTGCCTGACACGTATGGGTAGCTGCCTATGACGTGAAAAACAGTACCCTCAGCCTCTTAACTATTTATGCAAAAGCCATGGCTGCGCCACTAATAAAACTACCTGCAACAGGGTACTAAACACAATGAGTGCATGCCAGCGACGTTTTTATTTTTTAAACTTGTTCATGCTAGGTGGCCAATCGCAATTCTGTACATCAAAGCAATCTAACAAGCTAGTTGGTCTGACATGACAGAAATAAAATTGCCATGGATCCATGACTTGCTCACACGGGAAGTAATAGAGGTGCGTGAAATGGGCGTGCGGGTGATGTATGCATTAGTGTTGCTTCCCTATCGTTGTTGGGCAAAGAAATTGCGTTTCTTGATGGGGTCTAACCTGTTGGAGAAGACACGCGTGTCACGGTGAATATATCTGTATTTTTCTTGCTTTTTCCTACTCTTAGTATTGTATTTTAATATTTTCTTGTTTCCACGTGTCTACACGATAGTAGTATATATGAGCGTGGAAATAAACTCGGTCTGTTAGTACGCTGCATGGTGCGTCTTCCTTCTGTTCGTCCTGCCCTCTTAACGTAATTTTCTTTCCAGCGATTCTGTTCTTACTTTTAGGCCGTAGATCCTGGGAAGCGAAAAACGCTACATACAAAACGGTGGTACAGCTAGGTAATACACGTGCTTTGCTAGCCAAAACGCTTTCTAAACATGCTTCAGCGACTTTTCTCTGGTATTCAATCGTATCTTTTATTAGGGCCCACATGACCAAAATGTCACTCTTCTTGCGGTGTATACATGCATGGCTGGAGTCCCTGACCCATGAGACATATATATATATGGCCAAGGTTTTGGGCCTTGGTTGGGTGACCTGAAGAGAGAGTTTCCTCTGGCCGTGCCTCAATGAAGAGCAGTGGTACCTTCATGTAGTCGAGGCACCGCATGGCATCCCAGCGCATGTTGAGCATGCGCACCACAAAGAGCAGGCCGTCCGCCCAGGGTGCACTGATGGTCATGGTGCAGTTGGAGCCACCTGGGTAGGGCGGGTGCCTGCTGAGGGTGAGCACCACGGTGGAGTTGGCTCTGCTGTCGAGCAGCTCCACAGAAGTCGGATTGTCTCGACACCGCTCCAGCAGGTGGTCTGGGGCAGATAAATTAGACGACGACAGGTGACGCAGTAATTCAATCAATGCTCGTACACGATAAACGAGTACATGCAGTCTTAGCTTGAAACCCAATTCGCTTGTTTTCTATTCAGTTTGGCAGTGGTACATCTGCGTAGAATAGAAGCAACTGCAGTATGTTTTCACCAGCAGTGCACTTTCTGCCAATATAGTTTCTGAATCTCTAGTGCACTGTGTGATAAGGTTTGTATTGGCTAACTGTATTGCTCCAGGATTATCAGTATTTTGAAAAAAGTTTTTTTTAATTTTTTCCCCAATTCGCACTCTATTCCCAGCCGAAAAAAAAAAAAACCCATTGGAGGTCCAATTGGACCTCCAGTGGTTTTTTTCGGCTGGGTTTTTACGTGCCACAGAATCAACTACCAACGGTTCAGCGCTTGTTTGGTCCGTCTTAGCATTCGTTAAATTGGGCCGAAAGAACGCACCAAGAGGCCTAATGAGGAACATAAAAGGGATGCCTTAATAACATAAACTCCATGACTATCTCTACTCTAGCCTGATTTTGCTCTAGTAAGAGCGAAGCTTGAGTTTTAGCATAATCCCGCCTACAAATTTAAAGCTACACGACAGTTTTAATCAGGTAGGAAGCAGCAGGTAGATTTGCGAGATCAACGCTCTCGGAGTTGCGCACGGTGCGGGCTGTGCGAATAAACAAACGGCGCAGTGGCAGTGATTTAAAGGGTCTCACACGACAGATGGGCGTCGATTCCGACAAAACAAATAGCCCCGAAGAAAGTGAGCCTTAACATCAACATATTCCAGCACCTCGCAGATAACGCGAACGCGATTCTGAGAACTACAGCACGCACGTGGCATTTGCAGCATGTTCCCAACCCGCTGGTGTCACGCGAAATTTCAGATGCGCGCTTCCGCGCGGATATAAACCGTAGCAGACGACGATTTTGACGCCTCCTGCCGGGTATTGTCGTATCCATTGATGACAGATGAAATACAGCAGTATATTGCTCGCGTAGATTTAAACACTAATCACCAGTGGTGGCGTATTAAAAGTTATTATTTATTAAATTGAAACTGCACAATCGCTACGCCTGCCTGCCTTCGAAGCTGCCAGTTGCGGCTGTTGTAGTGCTGTGGCCACTGTGGCTCAGCGTCGCGTCCTATGTTGTGGTCATCGCACCGTCGGCGAGTAGAGATTTGTCCGCAATGTCAATGATCGCGCCTCGGTTCTGTACAGAGCAACTAGACGGCTAGGCGATGACGGCCGCACTTGAATCTGATCTTGGACCGTCAATCCCCCAAGCCGACCTTGAAGTGCAAGGTAACGTATCTTCCCATTCAATGGAGAGGTGCTGTGCGTTTAATGTTTTGTTTGCAATCACGTCACATTTTCCGACGGCGCGCGAAAAATAAGCCTCTCGTGATCAGTTCCACGAACGGACTTTAAAGGCGGTTTTCTGTAAAAAAATAACAAAGTACATTAGTTAGTCACGGCTAAAAATGTTGTGCAAGCAAACACAAACAGACGCTGCTACATGACTCTGTGAGAAAATGTAAAAATTGCGCATGCGTCGTATGCCAGCCAAAGCCAGCCTCTGCCCGTTGCGTGTGGGAAATTGTGAGCAGCCAGTCGCCTGAGGGAAGCTCGCGGTTCGCTGCCGAGAGCTGCCGTCGCGAAGTTGTCGGTAGGTACCCGTTTCTGGCCTCGCGTCGCAGTACGGGCTCTGGAACGACGAGATACGCGTCCCCAGCGTTCAGTACGCAGATAATCTCGGGGGAATACGCAGGGGCGCTTGTAAACCTAGGCCTAGACTGCGTCGCTTTTTTTACTTTTTGTGCGCCTGAAATTTTTGTTCGTTGCGTTTTTTTCTGGAACCTCTCCGACTGGCAAACGTGTGTCTGTGAGGTAATCGCGTTTTAATTCCTCGACGTGGAAAAATGAGTGCCCGAAACTGCCGTGAACGCCGATTGAAAGTCTGAAAGTCAAGCGTGGACGTCGATAGCGACGCCTGCGTCCCGCAGCTGACCAATCTGGTTTTAATCCCAGCGAGCTCTTGTTTCTTTTTTATTTTCTTTTACGGGTGGGTTCACTTCTTCGGAAAGGATAGGTGAAGGGTTTTTTTTATTGTTGGCGCTTCACCCGCGGTATGGTACCAGCGTTTCGTTGAAGAGATGCTGTTCGGTGCGGAGAACTGTTTGGATCAGGTATGCACGCGTCTGCGTAATCGCTCTGCTGTGGAGACACGCGCTCGCTTTTCATATCCGAGTCGCCCTTTCTCCATCGTGGAGAGAAGAGAATAACAAAAGCGTCTCCTGGGTCTCAACTGCCACCGCGAGGCCATTTGCAGTCAGTGTCCCCGCTATAAGTCATTTATTTATTCCCGAGCACCTCGACGAGTGTCAGATGGCTGTAGGCAGTCACAAAGCTTAACTGTCCACGGCAGCTGTGAGGAAATGCCAATAACGGAGCGCCTCATACATTAAAGTAGCGCGATCTGTGGCTGTCCAGGGCATGTGTTTTTCCAGTCTTTTGTCGTCTGTGTGGGCACTTTGCTAGCCTTTTTTACTTCCATTTCTAAAGAAAAGCAAACTAATCACTGAAAGTTATGAATGTTTTATGAGAAGTCAAACGTGTTGGACTGGAGGAGCGAGTTGAGGATGTTATTGCAGGAAGGTTCGACCGATATGACCCGTTTGTGGACGCTACAGCGTATTTATGATTATGTCGCGCTGTTACAATGGCTTCCTTTCGTTTCGATGCACGTTTCCTTCAGTTGAGCCATCGTGTGTCAACTCGTGGGTGTCTGCATGATGATGTTTATATTATCCTGTAGGGATTCCTGGAATAGGTGTAACGGCGAACAACTTCTTGTTCTTTAATTTGTATACGCGGCATACCACTTGCAGTTAAAGCAGCGAGTTTTCGTTTCTAACAGATTTCAGTCATTTTTAATTACCTTCGGCTTCATTCAGACAACAAAAAAACATCGCCAAATTTCTAAATTTGTTGAATGTCTTTCATCCTTCAGGTTAGCTGCATATTGAGGGGGCAGGAGGACTGGTGGTCATCGTACCTTCTACCAAGACATTGCCATGTAAAAGTGGCCTCTGTAAGTTTTAACTGACTTCGTTGTCTCAACGGGAAATTCATTTGCCCGTAATAATTAAGCCTCAGCTGGTGCGCTGATTTTGTTTGTGGCAATTAAAAGCTTGTCGTTGCTGATGCTCCTTGCAATGATGTGTACATGTTTCATGGCAGCATATGTCGTGTGTCCGCAGCAGAAGTTGACCCTGAACTTCTCAAAAATTGATGTGGCACATCTCGGTCAAAAAAAAAAAGTCATTGGAAGTCCAATCGGAATTGCCGAAAATGCAGCTGGACAATTTGAAAGTGCAGTTGGTTCCAATTGGTCCGTGTTTTCAACGGTTCCAATTGGACATCCTATGTTTTTTTTTTTTTAAACTGTGTTGGCCCAATTTAGTAACTTCACATTTAGTTGTCTGATAACTGACAATGCATCATTGCGTTATGCCTTCATTAAATGGAGTAACACTGCCTGCACGGTTATGGTCACCAGACGTAAATATGCAGGCTGATTCACGCAGACATGCATCATCCCTCGCAGGTAGTGTTGGTCCTGTGTGAAATCATTAAGGGGACACTGAAATGAATTTGTCCAACAGTTATTTAGGGCTACATTGGGTAATTAATTGAGCTAATCTTTTATTTTATCGTTTAATGGAAGCATAGTGCCTTGGATTATTTGTACGGCACGAAAGAAGCAAAAGTACTTAGCAGCTGCCCTACCAATCCCTGCAGTGACACCACCCTGGTTTGCGTTGTGGTTTGGTGCCATTTCAGTCTTCCAAGCTGTGTATACTTTTCACCTTTTTCGTGGTAAATATTGACATTTTGTTTGTGAAGGCACTGGTCATATGGTTACACATGCTCGTAGATTTTCCCTGTGGTTCTGCAGCTAAGACAGTGAGTTGGCAAGGAGGATGGTGTGAGGGAAACGGTGCTCTTGAATGCACTTTGTTCGCAAAAAGACATGCGAAAATAGGATGAATGAACGGAGGACATGGCCTGCGCAGATTGAAGATTTCAATCTGATAAGTTCGAGTACACTTGTGACTTGTTTCAGTGCCGCTTTAATGGCTTTCCTTAGCTACTAGCACAAATCTAAAACGAGCAATATATGGGTCTCGAAGGGGAAGGCCAATAACTCGATGGAGAGACAAAATAAAGAAATTTGGTGGCAAAGAATGACTCGAGAACAGGGACGGTTAGAGGGCAATGGGAGTGTCCTTCGTCCTGCAGTGGACCTAGTATGGTGTTGATGGTGATGATGATGCTGCTGCTGATGTTGTTGTCGTTGTTGTTGTTGATGGTGATGAAAGAAATGCAAGATTCGGATGTGCGTTCCTGGTGCTTTTATAAACCGCTATTTCCACGTACATAATCGGGGGCCGATGCTAGCACCAGCTTTAAAACCACGTGTAACAGGTTTTTTGACCTCTGAGCAGACTTTCTGTGGGCAGAAATATTTTGTAGAACAAAACAATAAATTTAGTGATAATGGTATTTGAATTTGGTCTCCTTTAAAGGGACACTTAAAGGGAAACATTGAGGGATTACTAGCGCAAATTGTAGTTCGGAGTCCGTAGGCATTGTTTCGACCACTCTGGCCGCGTTTACGCGAATTTATTTAGTAGAAAAATCAATTCGAAAATGCTGTCCTCCTCTCTTTACGCTCGCCCATTTTCTGTGGCGTTTTCGTGTGACGTGAGCAGGAGATGAGCTGGAAAATGGCTGCGCTACTGCACGGTTCGCCGACCAGCCGACCTACCGATCGAGTCAGTCGGCCCAGCGTTTCGTCCGCCGGCCGCCGACGGGTCGTCGCTATTCGCTCGCTCAATTGAAACTAAGCCACAACACCTTTGTGAATGAAAGAATGTGCCTTTCCTTACTTTGTTAGTTTGTACACTGTGTCAAACTCAGAGTCCGGGTCGCTCCACACAAGCGCTGCACAAGTGCACATGCGACGCTTCGCTGACTTTACGCTAGTAGGAAAATCTAACGCCAATTGAAGGCGGGAGAAGAGTCAGCGAAGTCAATATAGGTACTAAGAAAATAAAATCACCTGAAACTTTTACCGTACAGCGCAAAACTAGGGAGTAGGAAGCACTTTTTGCGCTGGGTAAACAAGCACAGCGGTCAGCAGCACGACCGCACATCTGCGAACGCTTTTCCGTCAAAGAAATGCAATTGCTAGACGTGAGATATTGTGGAAGTTTGGGGGACACTTACTGCAGGAGTGATATACAACAAATAGTCACATAAAGTACTTAAAATGCTTAAAATAAATAAAAGTGTAAACTGGTCACACATTATAAACCTTATATATCCAAACCGGCCAGCGCCAGCTCGTGGCCTAGCGGTCTGAGGCGCTGGAATTTCTATTGAAAGTCGCAAGTTCGAATCCCCGAGGGTACATTGTTATTTTTTTTTTGTAAGTTGATTTTTTTGTATGCGGCCGATGTTTTCTGAACTGATTCACCATTTTTGGGCCGTAACGTTCACTGCTCCACGAGCGAGATCGCAGAACGCGCGCATACTGACAATGATGCGCTAGCGAGTTCTCGTTGGTGTGCTGTTGCCACAAGCACCGACTGCTTGCGGGCAGTGGGCCCAGGCCTAAATCAGCACACCCTTGGCCTGGTGCGAACTAGCTTTTTACGAACAGACATGAGTGAGGCAAGCTCCGAATATGCGCGAAAAGCGCATGGCATTTGAGAGTCTGCGGTGACGCGGAGGGCGTTCATCCACTGCGTAGGCCTCGTCTAGTGATTTCTACGATTCCAAGCCGCCCTGGGAGGTTTATCTTAGACATTTGACAGCCGACAACATGGCAGAAGTGCGGTACGGCGATAATTGAGAAATTGAGAATGCCCATCCAACAACGCCATCAGATGTCAAGCATGTTTTACAGAACCGAAACCAAAACCGAAACTTTTGATTGCTAACCTTGGGCATCGTCCAATCACGGTGCCCCCCCCCTCCTGACGTCAGCGCCTTTAGTTGGTGCGGCCGCCGCAAACCGCGCATAGTAGTTTTTCTTCTTTCGCGCTTTGTAAAATAATTACCGATTTGTCAACCGGATAAACGATGAATAGTGTGTTAATTTGAGCCAGTCTACACAGTGCAAGCAAAAACGGGAGCTTGACAAATTCACTTCAGTGTCCCTTTAAATACATTGACAATGTTGTGAATCAGCCTTTCACTGTGTACGTTGTTTTTAAATGTTTAAGTGTGAAATCACTTTTCATATGTCGATAGCGTATTGGGCTGTGAAATTGCTGACTTAAGTTTCATTTCTTTCTTTGCCTTCTGGGGCACATGTGACGATATGGTAGACCTCAAATGCCCGTCACTGTGTTCTGCTGAATATTTAGCACGATCTTGGTAATTTGGCCCTAGTGCAGCCTTGATAGAGGAATGAGTTCACACACGTTAGTGCCTATTATTGTGGCCTTGCGGCAGATTTAAAACAGTTTTTCAAGTGCTGTTACTGTTTTTGGCTAAATGTTTAACAAAGCCAGAGTAGTAATTAAGTCATGGCAGTGTATTCAGCTGAGCTGCTTGTGGCTCCGATGGCCACTTTTATGCGTACTGTGTACAGAAAACAGCACACTTAAAGGGGACGGGACTTGAAGAGAGCTAGTTTTACTCGAATGTGGCAGTGGTAGTCAATGTGTTTGCATAAATTAGTAACGAGGACATTTAAAGAAAAGGTTTTACTCTGATGGAGTAGGTGCAGTGCGAGAACCCGTGTTTCATTGGGCCAGGAGCTAGGAAGCTCCATTCATTTTGAGCAGGAAGGCAGTTTCCCCGCTTATTTTACATTGGTTCAGATTCAAATGGGGTGGCGGGGTGCGTAGCGTCTTCGAATGAAGTGCTTGTGGGCGGCAGTCTTCCCCCGCTGATGGTTTGACCTGTTTTGCAGAGCCTTGGGATAAATCCTGGTATGGTTTGCTGTGGGCGGATTGCCTATGGCCGACCAACCTAACAGCCAGCCAGGGGGGTTGAAGAAGCCACAGCCTCTTGTCGGGACACGGTCTCCCATTCAAACCAGGTGGGCCACACGGTCGGTACTTTCGCTCGGCCCCTTCTTCCTGGCACTCGCTGAAAGCCTCGCATTTACATTTGATTTGTTGACAAATGAAGAGGAAGCTTAACTTGGCTCAAGCGGGGAGCAGTGCTGGAAGAGCTGTGCCAAAGTGTGCCAAGGCCGAAATGCTGCCATGTGCCGCCCAAAATGGCACCTTTTGGGTATAACTGCAGCACGGTTGTACCAAGATCGCACTGGAAAGTTAGCGAGAAAAACACTCCCTAGGGTCGTACTGAAAAAAAATTTGCTGCTGAAAAACATTGCTTCAGTGCATTAAAAAAAAGAATGGAAAGCGTAAACACCTATATGCGCTGAAACACAGGACGTGCTTAGTCCTGGGCTTTCCAATATCTGGGTTTTCCCACCACATTCCTCTCAAGGAGTGTCTCCACGCATCATGTGTGTACGTGGCGTATGTAGCCGCTGAGCCATTGCATGGGGGCCTGTTGTGAACAATCGGAGATGCCCTGCCTCCTTGCGGGATGTAAAGCGGATGCTGTTGTGGGGGCAGGTCCCGCACGCGCACCTTGGGCCACTGTGACAGCCACCCTTCGGCCCACAACGGACTTGCATTGGACGCTCAGCAGCAGCCACCAGCGCAGCCGCCGCAGGAGCAGCAGCCAGCCGCCGCCAGCGTGGGAAAGCGCAGCCTCGACCCCGAGGAAGCTCCCCAGCAGCAGAAGAGGCTCAAGAGTCAGCTTCGGCCTTCTAGTGAGCTCTCTCTCTTTCTCTCCCCCTCCGCCTCTCTCTAGGCGTCTTTGACTGGATAGATGTGATATGAGCAGCTAGCTACCTCTTGAAACTCTGTTGTTACCGATTTGGGAGGGTGGATATTGAAGGTGCTGCAGAGGGAGAGGTCGTTTTGTTATAATATCAGAGTAGGCAATGTGGGGTAGGTCTGAATGGATATAGAAAGCAAAGCCAGCAGTATAGAACGCTGCCAAGTGAAGCATGGAGCCATTTCAGCTGTTTTTCTAATGAAGATAACCATTTTTAAAATGTTGGGGAAGAAAGTGGAAACTGCCCTTTTCAGCTGCGCTGGTAAAACAATGCATGGTATGCGTAATTTGATTGTTGTGGGTTCGGTCTCCACCTGGTTCCCGTTTTTCTACACTTTCTTTATTAATATTTTAAAAATGGTTATCTTCTTATACAAAAAAAAAGTCATAACTACTTTTCCCATGTTTTTCATAGTATTCTAGGCTGTTTGCTTTGCTTTCTGCTTATGCTGGAACAACTTGTGATTGGCACTAGGACAGATTTCTATAAGGACAACTGAGAAAGCGCTTTACCAGGAGCTTGACGCTACAAATTGTAATTTAAATCATGTGTGCTCTTGTGTAGAGTCATGGCTTCAAACTCCTCACATACTGGAACCTCCTGAATTTGTATCCCATCCTAGTGATGTCATTGCAACTTCTCATCTCACGAAATCTACCTTGCTTCTCCCCGTGATAATGTCATACCAATTTTCCAAGGAGGAAAGAAAGGGAGCTGACTTCCCAGAGCTTTTATAAACTAAACAAAAAAGGCGGCTTTTTAATTTTGTTGGGGTGCCGTCTCTTGGTCTGTTTGGAAAAGCATATACAGAAGTTTTAGCGCACTGTGGTGATAATCATTTCCAGACACACACTACTCTGGTTTCCTTACCATTTAACTTGTGCCTCAAGGTCAAAGCCTGTTTCAAGCTTAATTGAGCACCTTAGAGAAAAATTGTGGTTTTATCTCCGTACCCCTTACTTAAAATGCGTCCACAGCCTTTAATTGCTGCAGTGAATTTCAAATGGTGAAGGTGACGTGTGGACAGTGTTAGCCACGCTGCGTAATATTGGTAAAACACAAGCTGTGCATCTATTACTGTTTTGTTCCACTTCACTGATGTCGTCACGAGTGTAGCTATCTTGCTGGAGCATTGTGCAGAAAGCCACCTTCTGTCTTCGTCCCCGTCTTCCAGGGGGGGGCCACGGGGGCCAGCCTCGACCGGCGCGCGCGTGTGGCGCCCTGGAGAGCGGTGCGGGCCGGGCCAGCAAGGGCGGGGCCCGGGGGGCAGCCAGCAGCAGGGCCACCACGGGGTCGTGCGCCAGCAGCAGTGGCAGCGGAAGCCGGCGGCGCTCGTGTCGGGGGGCCAAGCTGGCGGGGGGAGGGGCAGGGGCCGGGGCAGCCCAGGGCCCGGGAGGGGCAGGGGCCACGGGGGGCACCATGGCCGCCGCCGACCAGGGGGGCGCCTCTTCGTCGTCCTCATCTGCCAACCACCACCACCTGCCGCCTCCGGAGGCCCAGCCTGGTTGGTGCCTCTCTAGTCGGCGCGATTTTTGTGGGGGGGGGGGGTCCAAATGTTGCCGTGACTGTTGCACAACAAAGCAGATAAGTCTAGGGTATTATAGCAGCCAGCAAGAGAGAGAGAGAGAATCCACTTTATTGGAACTCTGGTTTTAGGGTGGGGGAGTGGCGATATGGGTGGATCCTACTGCAGCAAAATTGACGTGGCATGTGAAAAATCTCATTTTTGCGAAATTTTAAAAACCCAACTAGAGAAATCTGGTAGCTTAGCTGGTTACACTTCTTGGAAAGCAGCAGTGTTGTACCACATTCATGCTCTTGGAATAAAAGTCATTGCAGGTACGAGTGAAATTTCTGGTGGTGTCAAAGCATTTTGATGTGGTGACTGTTGCTTGGGTCTCTTGTGTGAAATGTCTTCACTGGTACTAAAACTGAGGCGTGTGAGTACAGCCCGTCTCATTGAGGGGTGTGATTGGCGAGCAGCTTCAATGTAATGAATGAAAGCTGAAGTTTAATTTGCAAAGGCTTGTGACTTTTCAAAATTAGTTTGAACCATTGCCAGCAAATAGCAACAACAGTGCTGCCATGAACATAGCATATTGCAAATTAAGTGGATGCGAACCCAGTACATTCCCCTGAAGTTCTTGTGAGTTAAAGAAAAAAAAAAAGAGGAGGGTAATGTGTAAGGCTCGAGTAACGCTAATCTTTCTTCCAGAAACGTGTTTAGTCCAATCTTTGGAACAATTTTTTTCTCCTTCCTCCACCCCAGCTGCGAGCAGAGTTGGCAACAGTTCGGGTACTGCAGACAGTGAATCTGATGACAACGAAATGGGCAGACTGCAAGGTATGTACCTTCATGGAACATTGGGCACAGTCGCGTGCTTGTGTTCGCAAACTACCAGCTTGCCTTCCCCCAGCGTCCTTTGTCTCAGGTTATTTCCTCTGATTGGTTGCAGCTCTGCTAGAAGCCAGGGGCCTGCCGCCGCACCTGTTTGGTGCCCTGGGTCCGCGCATGCAGCACTTTCTGCACCGGTCCATCGGCAGCAGTGCCAGTGAGTGTGGCGTCGCCTTGTCCCTCCGTCTGTCCTCCAGAGACGAGCGAGCGCTCTGTTTGCAGGCAGCCGGGCGCAGCAGCTCCTGGCAGGTCTGCAGTGTGGGGAAGAAGGGCAGCAGCTGCAGGCCACCATGGAGATGTGCCAGCTGCTGGTGATGGGCAACGAGGACACCCTGGCGGGCTTCCCCGTCAAGCAGGTGGTGCCCGCCCTGACGGCCCTGCTGGCCCTGGAGCACAACTTTGACCTGATGAACCACGCCTGCCGCGCGCTCACCTACATGATGGAGGCCCTGCCCCGCTCCTCGGCCGTCGTCGTGGACGCCCTGCCGGCCTTCCTGGAGAAGCTGCAGGTGATCCAGTGCATGGACGTGGCCGAGCAGTCGCTCACGGCCCTCGAGATGCTCTCGCGGCGGCACAGCAAGGCCATCCTGCACGCACGGGGCGTCTCCGCCTGCCTCACCTACCTGGACTTCTTCTCCATGAGCGCCCAGCGGGCCGCCCTCACGGTGGCCGCCAACTGCTGCCAGGGCCTGACCGCGGACGAGTTCCCCCTGGTCGGGGAGTCGGTGGCCCTGTTGAGCGGGCGGCTGTCGCACGGCGACCGCAAGTCGGTGGAGTGCGCCTGCCTGGCCCTGGCACGCCTGGTGGACTGCCTGGCGGCGCACGCGCCCCTGCTGCAGGAGGTGGCCGCCCAGGGGCTGCTGCCGGCTGCCCAGGGCCTGCTGGCCCTGTCCCCTCCGCCCGTCTCCTCGGCCACCTTCGTCATGGTGGTGCGCATGCTGGCCGTGCTCTGCGCCGCCTGCCCGCACCTGGCCGTCCAGCTGCTCAACAACAGTGCGTCTGCTCCTTTCCCGCTCTCCCAGCACTGACGCCATGGGCTGAATTTTGGCCACATTCGTGGTGTGCATAGAGCCAAAGGTGGTCAGGTGTCACACAAAACCTGTGGAAGAGCAGTGAAACCAGACAGGGGGCAAAGGTTGTGCTTGCAAAGCATTGCGTGAAAAACGTTTTGTGCCTGCACCTTTGCAGACAAGAACTTGTGACGTGCAGTTGAAGGGACCATAAAGATAACGTGCAACTTTGCTCCAACACGCATGCCAGTTTAACGCCAGATTAAATCGAGTGAGTTACACAAAAATGAAAACAGAAGGGTGGCAGCTCGCCAGTTGCTTCCCTGCGCTCAAACCTGTGACGCTGTAAGGACTTTACATGATTTGGTGATGCCTATCAAATCAACCTAATACGGAAATAGTTTTGTATTAACCAACACTAACATGGAGAAAGTTGGCTAAGTTAAATGCTATGAGCTGCTTTACGAGCAACAGCGATGCTTCACCATCTGTAAGTGGTGAAAAGAATTGCATCCCTGATACAGCGCTTAGACAGAAGGGTTATTGACATCTGCAAGTGCTGCTACCAATGTCGGGTGGTAGGGAAAATTCTCTTGCCCATCATTCTTGAATGGCACGTCTGGCCCACTCTACAGACGCACCATGTGCTGTGTGTACCGTGAAGCATAGAGTTTCATACAATAATAACTAGTGGGGAAACTGGCGCTAGTGTCAACGCGAACATGGCAGCGGCGCTTACGCTTCAATGGGAATGGTGGGTAGTTCTGGAACCGGATTGCGTAGGATCAAAACGGGCCTATGGCTGCGCAAATTGGGTTTTTTGGCAAGAAACTCTTATTGCCCAGTTCTCCGTTTGTAAATTACATGACGAACAAGAAAGTTAGTGACCAAAAACTGGTTTTGTACAAACTAAAACTGCGCGTTTAAATAAACAGCAGACGCGGAGTCGAGGAGGTTTGTGGAGCAGGTTGGCCATTTGCCGCCAACTACAGCAGGACTTGGACTTCTAAACTAGTATTTGTAAAAGTTTCGGCGCTTGTAGTTTGTAATACTAAGAAAAGTTTTGTGCTCATAAAAAAAAGAAACCGATTACCTTTGGAGAAGTTATTCTTGCCTGAATTAGTGACATTCATCAAGCTACGTTCCTATCAGCCGCCGGTACTGCTGGTCTACGCCGTAGGAGCCGGCGTTCGCACGAAAGGTGTGGCTGTTCCAAGCGATTCGCAACTGTCATCAGCTTTGACAATACATTGCTCTGCCGAATGAGCAGCGCCGCAACTCCTAATTCACAGACAACTTCGCCGCACAGAGCGCCGTCATTTGTGTTTTCGTGCTCGCGGTGTGGCAATGAATTGATAACCCACCCAATTCGCAACTCTGGTTATAAAACATTCCACTCAGGGCGGCGTCAGTGCACGCGGGCATGCAGTTCAAGAAGAAACGTATTTTTGATTGCTTCTCCCAACACACCGCGTAGGCAAATGTGCTCATGTAAATCCAAAACGAAAATGAAACTTCCTGCAACCCATAGCAACTTTCACAAGTCATCAAGCGCCAATCCGAATCCAGAACTACCCATCACGCCCATTGAGGCGTACGATCGCAGTGCCAGATTCCTCTCTAGTTGTTATTGTATGAAACTCTATGCCGCGGAGGAGTTGATACGCTCCATTTCATTGGTCCAGGGGGCAGTGAAGCAGCTTCAGCTTACTGGAGCTCCATGTAGTCTCTGCATGTGAGGCACTGACCAGGGCATTGGCCGAGGAGATAGTAAAGCCCATGAAAAAAACAAGGAATGCCTCTGCAAATCCCACATTGCAGTGTCTGCTGGTGTGTCCGAAACTGATGGGTCTGATACTTGAATCATTTGCCATGGTGTGCATGCTTGGTGCCGAATGTCAGCATTTTATTACTGTTCTTTCTTGTCCTAAGGGCAGTTTTCGTTCTGTCTTGCCGTTTGCAGACATTGCGGAGACATTACGATTTCTTCTTATGGGCAACTCTGACCCACTAGGAGATGACATTGAGGTAAGAGCGATATTTTATTTTCACACTGTGGACGTTATTTTGTGGTTGTGCGATGCAGGTTTGTTTAAATCTGCGACTGTTCTAAGCAACTCCTATGTCTCTTCTCTGACCCCTTAGCTGGTGCCAAGAAGTCCCCAAGAGCTGTATGAGATCACTTCATTAATTGCGTAAGTAACATGCTTCTTGAAAACAGGTGTGTGGCGGCACACGCTACACTAGCTTCATGCCCCCCTTGAGTTCACTCCCTTTATTGTGTGTGCATTCCTGTATGCGTGCGCCTGTACCACGGCACAAGCATACTGTTTGTGTCCCCTTGTTGTGTGTCATTTTTCCCTATCCATCTGTTCACACAGCTGCTTGCATTGCGTTTGCACAGTATAGAAGATTTTACCTCCATTTGCTGGAAAATCTGTTATGACTTTTTTCGGGGCAATGACCTGTCCTGCAAGTGAAATGCATCATGACTTGAATGGGCAGACGAATCACACGTGCCATGGGATCTTTTGCAATTTGTACAACATTGCTTACAAAAAAATTCCGAGAAGTTTGTGTCTCGCACAGTACATAAATGAATACATAAATGAAAAAATAAAATATTTTTACTTTGAAAATAAGCAACATGGGGAGGAATTATCTGCCAGCCTCATCAGGTTACCTCACGACTAAAGAAGTTTCGCTGTGTGCTTTTTGTAGCCGTCAACCCCTGATTTGCTTCAACATAAGGGTGTGCTTTAAAAAGCCTTACTTGCTTTTCTAGGCATCTTTCACGAGGCTTTCACTTGTTGCTCTAACTTGGCAGGGAGCTGATGCCCGTGCTGCCCCAGGACGGCATCTTTGTGGTGGACTCTCTTTTGGTGAAGCCCAATGCCCACCAGACTGACGCCGTGCTCTGGAAGTGGAGGGATGATCGGGGGCTTTGGCACCCCTACTCGTCCATCGACTGCAAGATCATTGAGGTGAGTGCCGTCTCAAGTCCAGGAGCACTGGCGGTCCCGCTGCTGCTGCTTTTTTAAAAATGCTTGCGTGCTTTGACAAAGCTACGAGGAGGCAAGAAAATTTCCTAGGATGTGTCTCTAGGTGAAACTCGTGCCTAAAAGACTGATATGCAAGCACCCGATTTGGTTGCATCGAGATATATGTTCACTTTGTCCTAATGTCCTTTCAATCTTGTACCCTGCCTATTCGGGAACAGCATGTCCAGCTTAATAAACTTGCTGGCTTTAGCCTATAAGAATGGTTTTTAATTTATTCTGGAAAAAAGTACTTGTGTTCTCCAAGAGCCTCGAATTGTTTCCTAACACTTCAGGAGAGCAAGAGCACTAGTTCTGTGGGAAAAGTGGTCAAAGGGAGATGCTGGCTTGTCAAGCCATTCCTTGTTATTCTAGTCCAGAGTTTGACGGAGCACAGTCTGGTCAGGTAAAAGCATGCTTGAATAGGTAAAGCAGGAGCCGCTGACCAAGTAAAAAATGTAGCAATTTGATTTTTCAGTACCCCTACAGAAGCCTTGTTCAAAATCCACCCTAGATTGTAGGGGGTATCAAAATGTCAAATTGATATATTTTTTACTTGGTCAGGGAGGGACCCCCATTCTGTGTTATTCTTTGAGGCTGTACATTACGTGGCATGTTGTCTGCTGCAGAGTGAAACAGGATGTACCTGTTAAAGCACTAATATTTCAGTCTCTAAAGCTGCTCGGTAACTCGCAATTGGGAGGGGTCAAATGTTCACCTCAAATTTATCTCAAATGAGGTGTTGCAAGGACATGTCCTGAGCCCATCGCTTTTTTCTTTAGTTGGCACAGCCCCTTCATCTTCATAGGAAGGGTCTGGGTGCTTCATTGTGGCCCCTAGCAAGTGGGAAACTGCTCGTCTAGCAATCAAAGGCCCTTGACAGTGACCATCCCGGGTTGAAACTCGGGTTGCCCATGGCAATGGGTACACCATGAAAAATGCTAAGCACCATTCAGCACAGATTGGAGGGGTATCCCCTAAGAGCCCAGTGTCCAGAATTCTGCGAGTAATTGGTGCACTCTTTCCTAAAAACTCTTGTTCAGCCTCCACAAGTCAATGCACTAGAAAACTGCTTCCATTTTTGGGGGGGCCAGAGGTTCAGTGTTGCAGCTAGAGGGCGACAGCATTTCCTTGGCATGCTAGCCAATGTAAAACATTAGCTTTAGAACGAAAAAGGGGTGTTTAGAAGTGTGCGGGAAGATTGTTGCTCAATTTCTGAGCAGATTGGCCCATGTTCCTAAGGGGTATGGTGAGTACCGCAGGTGGGAAAAATTGCTTTAGGGCCCTGCAGTGTGGTGCACTTCATAGTGCAGGTGTTGCTTTAGTGTGGTAAAGAACCACTTTATTTTGTTTTCCCTTTCCCCCCTGTACTGTTTTGCTTATGGGGCTACAAATTACTAACGTTCCTTGATGTTGTTCGAGTGAAACTGCTACGTTTGGCTCGTTATAATCAATACTCGCCGCATTTCTACGCTACTTCCTTGGTCAGCTTGTGGGGGAGGTGCAAGGTGAACTTGTCTCTCTCTCTCTCTCCTCTCTGCCGCTGTCCCTTTTTGGGGTGACTCTGCCCTGTGAAGGCTGCGCACCAGTCGGGCGAGGACGAGATCAGCCTGTCCACGATGGGCAAGACGTACACGCTTGACTTCAACTTGATGCAGCAGATCAACGAGGACACGGGCACCGCTCGGCCGGTCCAGAGGGTCACCAACCAGGGCATGGCACAGAGTGAGTGGGCCCCTTCCTTCCTCTCTCCATGTGGGCTGTGACACCTGTGCCTGCTGCTTCTGAGCGAAAGCGTGTTTGTTCACACCCACGGGCACAAAGTGTTCTCACCGTCATTGCAATCACCCTCAGGAGCACTCTCGCTTGACCTGCGATCCTCGGCGCTTTTCAGGGTCCTCTGATGGGCTCTTTGCGTTGAACAAAGGGTTGAGGAAGAGTGGGTATCATAACTGAATCGGATATCATATATTTGCTTTGACGTTTGAATAATCACACAACACACCCTAGTCTATTTGGTCTCGGCTGGCTCACTCCATTATCATGCATCTATCAGTGCAGTGAATACTGGCTCGTCCTGTTCAAGGGTCTGTTTCTACTGTTGGCCCTTGTTTCGGAGGCCTTGTGGGCAGGTGGGCTATGATTTGCTCTTACGAGATGAATGCACAGTAGTACCTGGCCAGCTCCACAATGGGGTGGAGTTGCTTGATGGTTTGCAGTTGTGGGCATGCCAGAACCACAAGCATGTTTTCCTCTGCTGATGTCACTTGATCAAGGAATTTCATCTGCTGCTGCCAGATCTGCACCTCGCCTGGGTTGCCGTGTGAGCCCTGTTGATGGGGTGAGGTGTAGCACATCGTCAACATTCTGGACCTGGCAGTGAAGAATGGATCTTAATTCTGCGTTTCTTGGCAGGAACCAAGGTGAGCTTTAGTTCAGATAAGCCCGTCAAAGCCATGAGCAGCTGCTGTGCTCCGTCTTCCATGATGAGGTTCGGATGGGGCTGTGTGAAGACTGTTTCAGAATAGGCCTTGCCATTGTCTTAGAAGGCCGGTGCAAATTTATGGTTTTGCCTCTGTGGCATAACAATGCAGCGGGCTTGGTGCGCTTCTATACAAACGGTCAATAACACTGAAGAATGGGTACTTATTTGGGGTTCCCAAAGTGGGTCCCAACTCTCACCTCACAGGCATTCAGTCCCGTCCGAACTTCATCATGGTAGACGGAGCACAGCAGTTGCTCACGTCTGTGCTGGGCTTATCTGAGCTAAAGCTTGCCTTGGCCCCTGCCAACAACTGGAGAATTGAGATCATGGGTCTCTCATTCCCAATGTTGGAGTAATCAGACAAGAGCTCTTCTAGGGCCACTGATGTGTCAAACATATACATGGGCAGAAAAGATAGACATGCCGTCACCTAACCTTGGTCTGGTCACTGCTACCGTATAATGCGGAATATAGGTCGAGGCGGAATATAGGTCGACCCCCTTACCTTGTAGCCGAAAAATGCAAAAAAAAATAATTAGGTACCAACCATTGTTTTATTGAGACTATAACTTGTTTCGTCTCGATTACTCATTTAAGACTGTCTGAAGTATCGTCGGACGACTGCTTCTGGCTCGCTGTCGCCCACACAGCAGGTCGTCCTCGGTGCAGTCCAGGGAATTGCTTATGCAGCACTTCTTAAACACTCGCAAGACCATGTCATCGTGAAGCGAGCGCAAAGCATGGGACACTCGTGTGCAGACCGGAGCGACACCCAGTCTGTGCAGGCGGTCACCAAACATCTTGGGGTATCCATTTGTAGAGACATCGCACCACGCTAGCGGACAAAATTTGCACCTTTGTACAGCAGCACAGGTGCACAGAGCAGCGTCAATGAAACAAGGCCTTCCGAGCGTTGCATACCGAGAGCTGTCCCTTCGGCTAACGCCGCTAGCAACACTTCTTTCGGTGATACCGAACTGGCGCAAGGTGGACACGTCATTGGCCTTGGAAAACCCCCAACTTTTCTTTTAAATGCTGCTGTAAACTGGCACCAAGTGCCTAAACTCATTTTGAGCAAGAAGAAAATAGCACGCACACATTCGCCGACAGCGAGAGAAGCAACAAAACAAAGATGGCGTCGCGTCGGATTGATGGTGGTGGCGATGGTGCCTTTGGGGTTTGGATGGGCTCGATGGGCTGCCCGGTCGCCAGATGACAACTGCCAGTGACTGCAATATAGGTCGAGGGTTGACTTTTCGGCAAATTTTTCTGTAAAAAATCTCGACCTATATTCCGCATTATACGGTACTTTGTGTTTAGTTGTGTTTAGTTACCTTCACTGGAGGGTGGCTAGAAAGCATCTTAAAAGCGTGGCCTTCTGCCTTTGCCAGTTCGAGTCGTGCCTATCGTCATTGTTTCCCATGTCGGCTGATGCATGCCCCTTTCATTCCCTGCCATTTCCATTGTGGTCTTGTGCCGCCTCCATGCATGAGAAAGTGGGACACCTGCTTTTAAAATGTGGCCCCCTCTTGGCTATTTGTATTGCCCTCTCCTTGCGCTGTTTCGTCTTGCCGTCAGAAGCGACGCTGGTTGCATTGTTGTGGTGCCCTCTGTGACCGTGTGGCAGTTCTCGCTGGCGCCGCCTCGGGAGCCGCTGCGGGCTCCTCGTCGTCCCCATCGTCGTCCTCGTCCTCCCCGTCTCAAGGAGGAGGGGCGTTCACCGCCAACGCCTCGGGAGGAGGAGCGACCACCACTTCCACGGTGGCCGGAAGCACCGGGGGTGGCGACCCCCGGGGCACGTGGCTGCGTGAGCAGAGCCACGCGGGCGGCCGGGCCTTCCTGGGCGCCCTGTTTGGGGCTCTGCACGAGGTGTACGGCAGCTCAGCGGGGCCCGCTGTGCGCCACCGCTGCCTGCGGGCGCTGCTGCGCATGGTGCACTGCGCCCCCGCCCCTCTGCTGGCCGAGGTGCTGCGCTCGCAGCAGGTGGCCTCCCACCTGGCCGCCATGCTCTCCTCCCAGGACCTGCACGTCGTCGTCGGGGCCCTCCAGATGGCTGATATCCTCATGCACAAGCTGCCACAGGTACGCCTTTTCTTGGCTTTGTGGCTAGGCGAGGGGGGATGTGGGGCAAAGGAAAAGAGCAAACTGCCCCCTGTTTGTATCGTTGTCGTTCTCTTGTGCATGGGTTTTGTGGTTTGCATTCCGGCTTTCACCACTCGCCGCTCTGTACAGAGCAGCGCTGGAAAGGATTTGTTTTTTTGTTCCTCTTATAACCCAGACGATATTGTAAGCTGCGTTATTTGTGCTGCAACAAAAACCTACATTAGTAGCTGTGGTTCAGTTTCAAAACCGATGTTGTGGCACTGCTTGGTAAAAGGATGCTTACGCAACCTTGCTATAAACATGGTGATGTAGCAAAAGCATTTGGAATAGAGTCTTGATGCGGAGCTCTGAGACAGCAAAAAACAATAGTACTGTCTGAAATTCCTATAATTAGAAATAAACTAAACAAGCACAAATACGCATAAAAAATGCATACCGTAAAATTCCGAGCAAGCGCCCCCACCCGTGCAAGCGCCCCCCCACCACTTCAGTGCTAATTTCAAATTTCCGCGCCATTCCGAGAAAGCGCCCCCCCTCCCTCCACGCAGTTATCACGCACCACGTGCAGGCAACACTGGCTTGCTGGAGCCAGTCTAAGAATCCAATCCAATCTGCTTCAACGGAACGCTACACGCCATTTGTTTCTTTGTTTTGGCGGTGGTAGGTCATGCATTCCTACACAGTTGCAAAGAAAATCGAGGTGATCCGATGGCACCGAGAGCACGGGAAAAACGTGCACCAGACCTCTCGACAGTTCAAGCTCGACTGAAAGCGCATACGTGAATAGGTGAAGAATTTCGACAATCTCCTGCAGCAAAACTTCGGAAAAGCAAAACTTCGACGGAAGCTAAGCAACGGCGCCCCAGTGTTCAGCGAGTACGTGGACGATACGCTGTTCAAGTTCTTAGAGCGCGAAAGAAGCGCGGGACGCGCCGTTAGCAACTGGCTGCTGTCTGAAGAGGCTGTGAAAATAGCAAACAGCATGCAGTTAGGCAACTTTGTAGCTTCCAGCCACTACATAAGCAGGTTTGGAAGCAGCGGTTCGGCGTTGCAATGTGCCACGCCATGAACAAGAGCCAGAGGACGCCTGAGGAATCTGCGGAGGCATTAAGTGCCTTCCGGACTTCCGCGAACTTCCTGCGATGGCGAAATGACGTCAACAGGCAACTTTAAGAAGCCGTCGCGGCAGCAGGTCCAAGTGGCGCACTGCTTCAAGGTGTGCGGCATTGCAAACGCAATCGATGGCTCCGAGGACGGCGACCTGCACGGCAGGCTGGCAGATGTCGGAGCCATGGTGCCAGAAGACCGGGGCGGACTGGAAGACGAGTGCGCTGAACTGTTTGTGGCTACAGACTATGAGGAGCCTTTCGATGGTTTCGAAAGTGACGAACAGCAGTAAGATCAAGCCGTGGCACTCGAAGACTGAGGCAGCAGAGTGCTGCGAACTTTTTTTTTTTTTGCTGCTAAGTTTGCCAACGGTTTCCAAAGTAACTACCGTATTTATTCGAATCTAGGCCGGCCCCGATTCTAAGCCGACCCCCGAAAGTCCGAAGGCGCGAAAAAAAAAAAAAAAAAAAAAAAAAAAAAACTTACCTCGAATGTAGACCGAACAAAAAGGCGAGGTCAGCGTTCACAAAAAGAAAACACGTTTATTGAACATGAAGGTGCGGTGCTGGAACTCAGTTTCTCTTCAAAATCACCGGGCAACTTCTGGGCGATTGAGGTTCGACGACGGAGGCTAAAGCCGAAGTGCTTCATGAATTTCTGTAGCTAGCCCCGACTGGCTTTGAGGTGTGCCCGCGAATCGCGATAAGCCTCGTTCCCTTAAAAGCTCCCTTGCTTTTGCCTGGAGCACTTCCGTCGTTACTGGTAGGGCAGCTGCTCGCTGCGTCTGAACGAAGTCAGCCAATGCCATCTCCATTTCATGGTGACGGCATTCTCGTGGTCCGGTGATTGCCAACCTCGTTGCGGCTCACGAAATATCCTCTCCCGTTGCGTCCTCCAACGACGGACATTTTTTTCATCCACGCCGAAGTCCCGCCCGGCTTGAACGTTCAACGACAACTCCGCAGCTAAAACAACCTTTCTTTTAAAAGCGGCATTATAATGGCACCGCTTCTTTTTGCGCTGTCAAAACCAAACGCCGCACCGCACGCAGGCCACTATCTGCACAATTTAAAATGGCGGCCTATGGCCCTTATAGGCTACTGGCTCGTCTAGTAATGGCTACAATACTTTCTTTTCTGGGTGGCGCTAGCTGTGCACCACTTCACTTGGAAATTGGCGCGTATTTCAAAATCCTCGAATCCAAGCCGACCCTGGAGTTTGATATATCAGTATTTCAAAAAAACTATCGGCTTAGATTCGAATAAGTACGGTAACAGTAACATCTTTTGCGTAATAAAGTTCATCTTCCTAATGAAAGTTTAAAACCACGCGCACTGCGTTTTTTTTTTTTTTTTTCGTAAAAACAATTGTCGCCGCCATCTTGAATTTTGGTGCCGTTCCTGGATAGCGCCCCCCCTTCACTTTGCCGGTAATTCCGCCTTGCTGAGGGGGGGCGCTTGCTCGGAATTTTACGGTATTTGTTTCCATTATGGGCACCTGCAAAAATTTGTTACTTTAGTGTTTTATTCTGTGCCTTGAAAGGCTGACAAGAGATTCTTGATTTGTTCACTGATTGTGTTAGCTGCAAAATATTTGCATTTTACTGTGCAAGGTGGGTTCTTATTTTCATCGGGCATACTGACTACATGCAGCTTTTCACACGTGGTCTCACAAGTGGTGCCGCCACTGTTGGTACACGATTGAAACTCCAGTTTTGATATGCAGGCTTGTGCCCCTTTTCTTGCAAGCCTCACCTTGCCACACCCTGGGTCCACCTGGGCTGCACTGAAGGTGATCAGATAAAGGATAACTAATTGGCAAAAGTAGCAGGGGAAAGTTGGCAGTAAGCAAACAGACCAGAGCTGTTCTGTCGACAGGTCCTTTTGCTACATTTTTTGGATAGAAAATGCTTCACCTCATGTGAAAAAGTGGGAGCAAGATCTACAGTCTGCAAAGTGCAGCCGACAACACCGATGCCGCCATAGTTGTGGCCAAATGCATGCGTTTCCAAATCGCAGGTTAACCTATTTGGATGCCAGTTAGTGAAATAAAGCTTGCCCGTGCTGCAGGTGTTTGGAGTGCACTTTCGCCGTGAAGGCGTGATGCACCGGGTGAAGCAGCTGGCCCAAGAGGAGGTGTCAGCAGCAGCCAGTGGTGACGGGGGTGCTTCCAGCACGGTCACCACGCTCAAGTTTGGCGACGACTCCTCGTCCAGCCTGGCCAGCTCCAGCCGGGACGGCCACCCGGCGGCCACCATGCTCTGGGGCGCCCTGTCCTCCTCCTCCTCAGGCGCCCACCTGCCACCCATGAGCAACTGCGCCGATACCGACCACTTTGCCATGGGGGCGGCCAGCGCACAGATGTGAGCCTCCCCAAAAGATTTTTTTGTCTTCCTCTGGTTTCTTGCGCTCTTCACTACATTTGGAGCACATGCAACGGACTTGTCATAGGTTCCTGAAAATGTGTTGCCATTTTTTTATGTATGTCACAGGGTGGCAGGCAGTCTTGTGGACAGAACTTTGCTTTAAAGGGGCCCTGCAGCACTTGCCATCGACTGCTAGGAATGTATTTTGGGGTAAAGTCTATTGTCCCAGCAATTCCCTCCCGCAAGAATTATAAAAATCCGTTCATTATCACCGAAACTACGCGCGATGATAAATTGCCCGTGAATGTTTCCTCCCAACTCGACCGTGGACAATGCGACGAAAGCTGCGTGCCCTCTCCCAGAGAGAGGGGGCGGCGGCTCGCGGCATTCTCTTCCGTGGCCTTCGATATATCACAGGCCAGGAAGTTTTCTCCTTTTCTCCGCAACGTGGAGGTGTCTATTTCTTGTCTGGTGCCACAAAAAGCAGGCATGGGTGCCTGCTCGCAAGCGCGCGCTCGGGCTGGTAGGGCGTTTTTGAAGCAATAAACGTTTGTTGTCGAGTGGTCTGGTTGAAAGGGAAGTATTGAGCTCATCACTCAAACTTCGCACGCACTCAGAACACAAAAGAAACAGCAAAACTGTGGGTACAGGTTCAGGCATAGAAGAGGTTCGTACACAGCGCTGACGGCGGCAGATCGTCACAGGAAATGCGAGAAATAAACCGCAAAGTTGACCGGTGACAGCCACTCGGACAGCCATGGCCTCAATGACGTCGTTTAGGCCGTGCCAGGGGTGCATAATGAGGAGAACTGAAGAGAGCGTGGTTGGTTTTTCTGCGCGTTTCACAGTGATTTGCGCGCTCACTGCTGCACGTGCAGGTGTAATATTTGGCTCGGGTAATTCTGGTAGTGTAAGCTAAGCGTCGCAGAGGTTTACTTGCACTGCTCAGAGTGTTTCAGGTTCCCTTTAACTACAGCACAAGCTATTGTGTACACAAATTTGCAACCAGTCTTCTTGCTTGTCCACCTCCCCACCTTGTTGTCTTCCTAACACTACTCTGCTACAGCCATCTATTTGTATTCGCCCTGTAACAATCTGTACCAGTAAGAGGTTTTGTGGAATACGCGCTGGCCACAGGCCTTTTAGAACAGCACTTCCCGGACAGAGGAAAGGGAAGGCTTCCCCCCACCAGGTACAGTTATTGCGTGCAAAGTTCAACTAGTGTATTTTTCTAGCTGTGCCACAAATATCACATAGTTAACAACTTTACTTGTTTATTTGGCGAATGTGCTTGGTCGAACGGGTCTGGAAGTCATATGCATCAGTTGTCTTCTGCATGCCGCAAGCATGGGTAACAAAATATTTATTGCCTTACGCCGTCTGAGGGTGACATCTTATGGTAGTTTGTATGTAATAGCACTGACAACTGGGCTAGTTAATCTGGGGAATTTATTCTTCATTTATTCTTCAGATATTTATCAACAGGTATGCTTCTATTGTCTGGCTGCTGCGTGACAGCAGTGCCTCTTCTTATTTAATTTTTTTTTGGTAGCAGTGTATGGCCGCAGGATAATAGATTCTCCTGGTTGCAGGCGGCTGAGCGACGTGCTGAAGCGCAAGCGGGCCGCCAAGCGGAGCAATGCGTCCAGCCGCAAGGTGCGCACGGAGGAGGGGCCCCCCCGCAGCGGCACGGGAGGGGAGAACCCTCCGCTGGGCGCCAGCGGCCGGCGGTCGGTGCGCTCGGTGCGGGACAGCCCCTTCTCGCTGCCGCCCCCGCCCCCCGAGGGCACGGCCAGCCCCGCCAGCAGCACCTCGCTCTCCCCGAGCGGGGGCGCTCCGGGGGGCTCCTCCGCGGGGCCCACCACCACCTCCCGGGGCTCGGGGGGAGGCCGGCTCAGCTCGGCCGCCGCCCGCACCACCTCCTTCCTGGCCAGCCTCAACCCCAGCCGCTGGGGCCGCTGGGCCAACCCGCCCCTCGTGGGCCACCTCAGCAGCCAGGTGGGCGAGGGCAGGGGCTAGGTGCACCTGGCAGGCATATCCCCACTTCACTGCTCTGGGGTGGTTTTTCAGAGCCCACGTTTACAGCCAGCTTGCTCTCAAGGCTGCTGAAAATTCGTACACAGTGGAAATGGCCTGCATGCACACGTGGGGAGATTCCTTTGAAATCTTCCACTTGTGCTAGGGTTAGACATCAACGCTCCTTTCCTTGTTGCTGCTTCTCGTTGTGACGCAGAGATTCGAAACAGAATCGCACGGATTCAAACTAGGAGCTTTACTCTTAGCATTGTGTGCATACATAAGCCAGGGTGATATGCTGTGGCTGTTGTTTTAGTGGCTTGTTATCTATGCCGAAGTTTGTTACAAAATGGCTACTGTACAGAAGTTTGCACTGTTCATGTTGGCATCGGTGTGACTGCTTGCAAATATCAGTTAAACCTCGATATAACGAAGTCGTACTTGGGGCCGCAAATTTCGTTAAATCGAGAATTTCGTAAAATCGAGGTTTCGATTTTACAGTTCATTTAACCAGTTATTGGGGTTTTAACACTTTGGCCCTCGCCAAGCAACAACTGCTATGTAGTTACCTCTCCAATTAAAGCGAAATTTGTACTAAAACTGGCCGCGAAAATTGTGTGAATTAAGAGTTTCAACACTTGGGCAATGGAATTCGGATAGCCGACGGTAGTTCATGTGTCATCGTAAAACCGGTGCTTTTTCCGCAACGCCTCATTAAATATGATAGCAGACTAGGTTTCCACTTTTTCTTTTTTCATTTCGGTCACTACTAAATGCCGCTGTTAGTCAATTGAACCCGCGTCCATGTCCCGTGAACTTCACCCCGCCGAGGTGCTCGTTCGAAGTTACGCCTCTTTTCGTCCATTCAGTGGTAGGCTTAGGCGCGGCGGGCCAATAGCGAAAGGCTGCTATGAAACTTTCGAAAGACTTTTTTCATGTACAAGGGCTCCGCAGTATGGGCGCGTGATTCAACCACAACACTCGAGATAAAACCATGATTGCGAGTTGAGCGGAGTACACGCGGACCGCTTCACTGTGTGGAGCAGCGCTTACGTGATCCGGAAAGCGGAAAGCTTACATTAAAAATCTTCCGGCCAAATTCGATTAAGCAATTACTTTTATGCCCACTGAGCCCTTACGAAACTGATTTCTCCGCACCGCAGCTGTCTAATGAACGCTGGTGAAACGAAGATGACCACGTTCAAAGAGAGCAATTTATTGCCACCAGCACTCGATGTTCAAGCCGTAGTGAAGAAGTCCGTAAGCAGTGCTTGGCGTTTCTTGACCAGGGCGGGCTTTACGTGACGCTCGTATGCTAACAGCGCTAACAAGGTCTTAAACATTCGTGTGCACCTGCGTGCCTCCGCAGAACATCGATGGCATCCATCACATTTCGGTGGCTGTCAGTTTCACCGAGCTTCCTCAGGCTCTTGTTCGGAACACTTTTCTTTCTCTTGGAGTGCTCATGCTGCTTACAAGACTCACCTAACGATGCACGAACAAAATATTAATTTGGTTATCAGCGAGCACAACCTAGCGCAGCAGCACCGTGAGCAATGACGCGTAGAAAAAAAAAAGCTTGAAGTAGGCTTCGGTAGCCTAAGCATAGAGGGCGCTGGCGTAGGCAACGATGGAGACGTCAAAATAGTGGGTGCACTATTAACCCGTCTATGACCGCTAGCGGTTTGTGCAGCTTCGTTCTTCGCTTTTAATTGTTGTTAACCGTAGATTTCACCGCTTTTCTTTCATTTTAGCCTTCAAGAGTCAATTTGAGTACTGAATTTTTTCAATGTAGGGCCTGAGAGGCAAAATAAAACGTGCCTCGACCGGAATTTCGTTCTTCCTTTCTTGCCGTGACTTCGTTAAATCGAAAGCGCCGCACAAAATTACTTCGTAAAATCGAGACAAAAATACATGCATTTAGCAAAATTTTGTTAGAAAACTTGAAAAAATTCGTTATATCGCGAATTTCGTTAAATTGAGGTTCGTTATATCGAGGTTCAACTGTAGTAGAGAAGGTTTTGTTACATCCTTTCTTTATGAGCTTGTTTATGGAAGGCAGAAAAAACGATGTAGCGGTAAGATAATTCACACGTGAAAAATGGGTTCTTCTAGCATGGTTAGAAACAGTTAAAAGTTTGGGGGGTGGCTTTCATCTCGCAATAGGCTGACGGCGATGAGCACACGCAAAGTCAGTGTCGTAGTCTTTGCAGTTATATATCAACATGTGCAGTTCCAAGTCCTGCCAAGCTGGCTGGGTCCTACTGACGGTGCTTCTAAAATGCGCGTAAATGTGCACGAATATGCATTGGTATGCACAAATCGGAAGCGTGAGATGATTTGATATGGTCAAACCCCTCTTCAACGAAATTTCCGCTTCAACAAAATATTTGCCATTCCCCGTCAGCAAGCCATAGAAGTCAACACAGTGAACCATTTTTCTGGTTTGTTTTCACTTCAATGAAATTCTCACTCAGTGGGGCTGGATTTGAACATTTATTTTACTATAAAATAAGCATAACGCTAGCCATCTACAACATTTTATGCATGTACATGTGCGCGCCAAGTGCCCAGACCACTACCAAAAACAAAAACACAGGGTGCGTTCCAATTTACCGTTTAGACAGCTTCGTTGCCGTCTTCGCGGACAGTACGCCATGTTAAGCCCCGTTCCAATTCGAGCGAAGCAGTCAACGAAGACTGCTTCGAGGAGACAGCATCGAAGTCAGCAACGATGCAGGCTACCTTCCTGTCTAAACTGAAAAGCGACGCCAGCGCCACCTTTTTGCGTTTATATGTTGAACCAAAAGCACTTGTTCCTTTATTTAAATATTTAGTAAAATTTACTAGTGATGAAGGTGACTTTGCCTAGTTTTTAAATTACGTAACGTTTGTTATAACAACGGTAATATTAGTTACAAAACTTGCGGCTTGCTCATCTCAACATGTCTGCAACGACGCTGTCGTCTGCTGGTCGTCTGCGCTGGTGTTGCGTTTGCGACCGAGGCGCCGTTCCAATTTCATTCCTTTAGATGTCTAGTTAGACTGCTTTGTAGACTGTCTACCAAGCTGTCTGCGAATTGGAACGCAGCAACAAACTCATAGATGGACGCCATTGTTTGGTGGCAATAATGATGTTGCTGGCCGTCTTTACATGAGGAGCAGGCCCAGTTTGCCAAGCCGGAGCTACAACCAATCCGTATTTAGTTGAAATCATGCGAATGAGCACTGCAGCCGCTGCACTGTGTCATTGCAGTTTCCCTTCTACCATTATTCAAAGCCAAAAGGCAAAAATATGTTTTTCTGATTAATCTTGAAACTGCATCATCAGGAGCGCCGCTCGCGATAAAGGCAAGCTCACGTGGCTTGCCTCCCAAAGTCAGATGCCGCGGTGCTGAGTCAGAGGGTGAGATAACGCGCTGTTCCTGCCACAAGCGAGAGGGAGGCTTGGTAGATGTGCCTTGTTGCACAATGTTTTGAGACTGCATTTCTTCCCTGTTAAGGCACTCTGTACGTGCGGGTAAAAAAAATAGGTGCTGGTTTGTTTATGTTAATAAAGAAGGTGCAATTACACATCGCTCCTTTTTCTAATGATTGCATTATGTGGTCAGTGATGTGGATAATGTACGGGGGTATTTCTCGTGCCCTTTTGTGGTGTGTTGAGGCAGATTTCCACCAATGGCTACTTTGCATACTACTCAGGGTTCCCCTACGGGAAGATGGTGTAATTTTTTTGCACATTCCGTCAGTTTCATTGTAGTGGCATTTTGACTGTACCTGAATGATTTCCAAACCATTCTATCTTCTTTGCATGTTTTTGGTGGTCTCAACTTGTGCATTCTGTTTGTTCTCTAGGAGTACCCCATGGAGGTAAAATCCAGCATGGGCTCCTTTTCTGGAAACAAAGAAAAGATAAAGCTATGGATTCATGATCAAGGTACGCATCTCAAACCTCCTGTGTATCATTCTGCGCGTCTATGGCTGACCGTGCTCGTAACTTGTGATCGCTTTTTTTTTTCTCTGCCCTGTTGATTGCAGCAAAACGGTTTGACGACAAGCACTTCACCTCCGACCAGGGAAGCTCCCACCCAGCTCTGAACACGCTAAATCGTCTCCTAGCTTCTCTAGACCACCTAGACATCCTTGTAAGAAAACTGGAATTTCTCTTGCGCCAAGTTGGCAGCAGTGTGCGTGCTGATTTGACCCACTACAATGTTGTAACTACAAGACCCAGCATCGATACTGATAACGTGTGCAAGAAGTTTCCTTGGCGAACCTGTTGTGAAAAACTTGACTGCAAGGCCTTGAAGACAGCTTGTGAAACTTGTTAGTTGGGCTGCACAGTGTTTTCACATTGCCAGGGGTGAGACAGCTGCGCATATTGCGCAGTTTTGATACAAATTTGTTTCCCTGTGCCAAGCTGCTCCAAAAGCTTCAACATTGCAAAAATTGCGCCAAACTGCTCCAAAACAGTCTGAGAGCCAAGGATTATAATGCTCCCGTAAGTTTCAGTGGGGGAAAATGCTAACTGACGGCATGCTTTTCCAGCATCTCCAAGGTGATGCTGTTTGTAAAGGTGCAATTGATTGGTCATTCAATAAAAAACCCTTATAAAATTGTCCCGGAGATAGTTTTTTCTAAACTCACAAGTTTTCACATTGCAAAGTCCTGTAGAAAAAATACTTATGTGTTTATATACTGAGGCGACAAACTACTTGTGCAAGTTGATAAAAAAACAGCAATTTTTGCAGCGTCGGACTCCGGAACGACATTACTGGGCGCCGCCATCTTGGTGTGGTTAGGACTGGGAAACATGGCCGCCGGGCGAAGCAGTTGCTCGTGGTTCAGGCAGAGTGCTCTTTGCCGATTTCTACTGTGGTTTTGGTTATCTGGAGTGGCTGGGTTTGCATTTAGTCGTTTGATCTGTTGCGGGAAGTTGCGCCACTTGAAAGACGGGAGTTCATCAAAAACACCGTTGTGCCCGCGAATTTGCCGTGTGTCGTCCTTGAGTGTGAGGCGCGGTGCTTGCTTGAAGGGAAATTTCGGACTCATTGCGGTGTTATAAAACGCCAAGTTATTGCTGCCTTTGACAGAGAGCTTGCGAGCGGTGGGAATGGGACGATTGGCACTGCAGAAGTGGCGGCGCAGGCTACATCGCCGCAGAATGGTCAAGCAAATGTCCGATAGCGGGAAGGGCGCTATTACTGCACGCTATTAATAATGGTTTATCTATCTGAAGTGAAATTTAATGCCAAAATGGAGGTGGCTAAACATACCAACGTTAGTGAAATTACGATCGTAGTGAACATGCACCTTGGGGATTGAAATGGGAGGGCTGCTGGGGTGCGACGACTGTCACCTCGCTTTGCGCAACTTTTGCCGTGGATCTACGCTTGTGCGTAAAGCCGAGTGTGGAATTACAAAAATAATAATATTGGCATTCACATGATAAGAAAAATGCCTTTCGATTGCTTAGTTTCTCAATTCGATATTTTCAACGGAAGTCTACACTATCAATGCATAGAGCCTAAGAATTTAAAAGTGGTGTGTACAAAGGTAGTGCAGTTCATACCTTGTGATACTCTGGCAGAAGAAATTTTATTGAAAGGCTGTTTCAGTGTTATGTACGTTCAAAACTGATTAAAATGTGCACTTTTCCCCCCGAGGTGCCAAAAATTAGATTTTTTTAGGCCCCAAAGGCGAGATAATAAATGTCGTTCTGCTCCACATCAAGGTTCTTCTGCTCCAAAATCGAGATTCCGCTGCTCCAAAAACTGCTCCCAAATCTGATTGAGCTGTCTCACCCCTGCATTGCAGTAATCTGAGCCAGTAAATGTTCATGTATGTGCAGCAGGGAATTAGTGCATTCTGAAAGTAAACGCTTCTCATTCATCTTCTTTTTTTTTTTTTTTTAAAGGCTGGTTTACTGTGGTAGGGCAAAGTGTCGCGTGTCCCTTGGGGCGATACTGGTGTTGGCTGAAGCTGAAGTGCTCTGTGCTCTCGAAATAGAGGGAAGGGTCTCGCATCCCACATTCCCTGTCACAGCTTTTTCTTATTGTATCGTTTCCTTTCCATGGTAACGCCCTTGTTTCTTGACTTGTTGTTCGGAGGTGTCAGTGAGGCTGGTTCTGTACAGCACACAAGTGTGCCCGATAGCACGGTGTGAGCGACAGACATTTTGCAGAGCCAGTGACGAGAAAGGAGCCCATTGCAGTCATTCCGACTTGTGCCTCTAACCTGAGCTGCGGGGTCACGTGCAGACGGACCACGGCCTGCAGGCCCTGCAGGAGATCCGGGCGGTGCTGCTGGAAGGGGACGTGTCGTCCTTCGAGGTGATCCACAGCGGCCTGGTGAGCCGGCTGCTGAGCTTCCTCACCACGGCCAACTGCCACCGGGACGACCGGCTGCGCACCTTCCTCCAGGTGTTCCTGCACACCCCACAGGTGAGGATGACCAGGGCTGGCCCACAATTCTGAGGCCTTGTACCTGCAGGAGCACAGACTTGCACACACGAGGCAAGAAAGCAAAGAGTTTCATTTGCGTAGAATACAACTGAGGGAAACTCGGTGAAAACATACCTGACTCATCACGATCCCATTTACACGGGTGTGTATGTCATCCAAAATAAATTTGTAGTTCTACGGTATAACACGGCATTCTTAGTACACTCTTTATTGAAGGTGCAAATATAGAAACGGGAATTCAGGCTTGGTTTCTATTATATAACTCTTTCGTTACCACAGGAAATTGACCAATTTTTGGGGGTCCAAGAAAACGTCTTTTTGTGATAAATACAACATTGGTTAGGCACATATTGCAGTGACATGAATTGCAGGGGATTCAGTGCCCTTTCCAACAACACCAATTTTAATAATGTTTTCATAAATGATGGTGGCAAAAAAATTTGCCAAATTCAAAGTTTTTTTAGACATTGAAGAAAAAAGAAGTTTTGTACAACAAACCACCAGCAGTAGAAAAAATTTGAAATATACATTTTGTAGCTAAACATTTCAAAAAGCCATCCCAGAAAAAAAATTCAAGAATTCAGTTGCACAGAACAATTTGTCGAATATAAAAAAAAAATGTTAGCACGTGCGGTGCCCACACCATGTAGTGAAGCCCAACGTCCATTTTAAAATGCGCAATTTTGGATGGTTCTGTGGAAGAGAGCTGATGGTTGGACGTTATTAGAGGCTCCAGTTAGTCCCCACATGACGTAACAACACCTTGTCAATAACTACGGCTAGCACAAGATTCAGGGCAAGCAAGCGATGCGAAGAAATCCGCTTGGAGTTGAAAACAAAATTCGGTGGTGGATGCTTGTTGACGTTCAGTGTTAGTTTATCATCACTTGTCTGTCAGACCTTTCACTTGCATTTATTATCATCATCTGACTCGTTATGGTAACCCTGCTTGCAGGAATAATGTGTGATGCACTAGAATTGTGCCCAGCAAGCTTTCAACGAGCAGCTGTCGCACGACAAATAGAGTTCAGCACTAGGAGCTTCCTGCATTGCAACGCCACTTAACATTTTCGAAAAGAAACAATATCAAGCCTGTTGGAGAATATTTCAGAATAGACAGTTCTAGTGAGAAGTGATACTAGGCCCACGGAAATGCCCTGCTACAGAAACTAAACTGGTAGGTGAACAGCTGGCAGTGTACAAAGCTGATTGGAAGCTCTCTTCTTGTCAGAACTGATATCCGACGACTTGCTGTTATCTTTTGACTTTTAGCTAAAGTTATTGCTGAAGTAAAGTGTGGCTGAAGTGAAATCGCAAGCAGCGTGCTTTTTTCGAGGAACCATCGCAGGCAATGGAGGTGCCATGGCAGATTGGCTTGAAGACGGGTAACTGCGTAGTAGTACCAAATACGAATTTCACAGTGCAAAAATGAAACCGAAACTGCTGGAAACTGGCTGAGAATTCGAGGTTCACTTGTCAGGCATGTGGGGAACCTTCAGAAATGAGCTTTGGCAGAATAAAGCTACCCTTTCTCCGAACCAAAGCTCGCTAGTGAATAGCTGGTGTCATTTTCAGGTAATTGTGTGCTCCAAACGCTGTCAGATTACAAAGCTGACGACATAATTTGGCATTTGACTTGCTGGGAGCCTTTTGATCAAGAAAATTTGATGGTAGTGCAGCATAACTACGAGCAGCATGCTTTTTTGTCAAGCGCAGCATCCACGCCCCTTTGGCAAAAAGCACACGCACCTCAGCTCCGAAACAAATGCCATCAAAAATCTCAGTGCCGCAGAAACGGGAAAATTTAAACTGATTCTAAAAGTGCAGTGCCTAGACTAACCACTGAAGCATGTAGGGGCATGGGAAACAACTACATGTTGAAGTCAGTGATATAAAGCATCGATCACCGTGATTGATTTGCATAGGCGTGATAACGAAAGAGTGAAAGGAAATTTTTTCCTAATATTATTATTGATTTCAAATTCTTCATACTGTGCGATTTAAATTTGATTTGAGCTGGGCATTCACTATTCGCACACTTTTAGAAACTTCAACCTCAGTATCGCTGGAAAAAAAAAAAAAACATTCATTAACAGCTCCTGTAGTTGGCATACAGAAGCTAGAATAGACCCATAAATGCTATGCTCAGTGGACCTATTCACTTTGTGAGCTCATTATTCTGCCGCAATGATGTCTCGGTTATCAGGGGCATGCTTCCTAACATGAGGCATCTCTCACCTGGTAATCCTGATTACGAAAAGCCTGTCTGGCTGGCTGGCTCTCCAGCCTCCTATCACTGATTTGCCTGTGAAGAGTGCACCACAGTGTGAGAAGTGTTGTCGCAGTAAAGCGAATCTTGGGGGTAATGCGAAACGCACTCCAACTACTTGCACAGCATAGTTGCTTTTCTCTAAGGATCCAGGAATCCTTATCTGTGGATGCCTGCGTGGTAATAGCGTGTGACTCTGTGACTCAAGCCAAGCACCGTTGGATTCTGCCTTACAATCCTCCCTGCCTTTTGTTGCAGTACAACCCGGATGTGGTGTATGACCACGTGATTCCCTCGCCAGGCCCGCTGAGTGCCCTGGTGCAAAAGCTGAATGCCTGCGTCAGCCAGCTCGAGCAGTTTCCTGTCAAGGTGGGGCTCACAGAACACTGGGGCAGTTGTTTGCAGGGGGAGGGGTGTTAAATAGCGAGCCTGGTTTTTGGTAGGAAACATATCTTCACCTTGGATTATGAACTGAGCGCCTCAACCAGGGCATTAGGTTTTCTTTCCTACTTTGTTTTGGAAAGAAGTGATGCAGAAAAAGGGGGAGGGAGGGACAACTCTGCTATTGATCAAAAAAAAAAAAAGCAGTATACTGCCACATTGTCTGTTCATCCTGAAGTAATGAAAGAAATGTTCAGTTGCTGGCCCCCCCACAGCCAGCCACAAACCTAGCAATGGAGCCATCTAGGTGCCTTCCCTGACATCCCAAAGAGCAAAATATTACCGTTTTTGACGTTTTCCATGAGAGCAGAGAGCCATTTGTTCAGCCAAAGCAAAAGCTGTTCACACTCTCAAGGAAGTCAACACCACTGCTTGTCCTTGAAAAGGCTTGACAGGTTATGCAGGGTGGGAAGCCGGGAAGGGTGCGGTCTTCCTCGTGCGAGTGCAGCTTCGGGGCGCCTGGGGGTCGCACCAGCCGTGCGATGACTCGAGCTCACAGAGCTCTTCTAGAATCTTGCCTCGAAATACAGACTGAGTGAGGGCGGCATTTTGCCTTGGCTTGATTCCCTTCAAGTGCATGTACCCTTCTCCCGCAGGTGCATGATCTTCCTGGTGCTGTGGGCGGTGGCCGAGGCACCTCCGCGCTCAAGTTTTTCAACACCCACCAGCTCAAGGTATGCGATGCGTCACCCCTGACTACTTGTGGCCAGTGTTGTTCAGCTGGCACCCAGAGGAGAGTACACATTACAGCTTCCCAGCGTCTACATCGGCCACATTCGTTTTTGTAGTGTAGCTTGTATTCACTGGTGAGGCACGCATGCAGACAACCATGTGAGTACGCTGTCACTGGTTACGTCGGGCTCCGCAGGATGGGGGTACTTGTCCATGCTAAGCACATGATTTGTGTTGGACGTTCTAAACTCTACCCCACCGAATGCAAAATATTGCCTCGAGTCCAATGCGAGTACGATTAATAACGTCTCTGTTGACACCACCGTTGAGAATTGGGTTGAAACGGAGCAGACAACGCCTGCCGTTTTTTTTTTTTTTTTTTCTTTTTGCCTGCGCGCACAGTGGCACAATCCGCGCCATGTCTGTGGCCTTTTCCAATGTTGCCAAGCGAAGAAATTGACCGCTAAACTTTTCAGTGAATACCACCTATAGAGTTTACCTTGCCGACCACCCAGCTTTTCTTCTGAAAGTAGCCCCACCTCTCTTCTCTGTCGTTTCACAATATGAGGCGTGCCTTCTGACGGACGGTGTGTGTGTGTGTGTTGCCTCCCGATCCGACTGTGCAGTGCAATCTCCAGAGGCATCCATCCTGTTCCAATCTACGGCAGTGGCGAGGGGGCCCTGTGAAAATAGACCCCCTGGCACTTGTTCAGGCCATCGAGCGGTACCTGGTCATCAGGGGCTACGGACGGATACGGGTCAGCTGCTTTCTCTCTTCTTCTTCTTTGTTGTCCTTTTCATTTCTGTGTGGCAGAGGAGCTGGGCAAAGCGAAACTGGGAAGCAGTAGGCAGTGCCGCGCACATAAAATTCCCACTTCAAGCAACCTCACTGTTCACCACTTATTTGTCTAACTTGCATGACTTGGAAGTTTGGGGGTGTGCATTTTTCTTAGAGTTAACAATAATAAAACCATGCTGGGAAACCTGCTACGTATTAGGTATGCTTTCTTGAAAAGGTGCACTTTTTTCGTTTGCATTTTTAATTTTATTCACTTCACGAGATGTTTTCGTGAACACGCTCGCATAAGGGAAACCGACACAAAATACAGTGTAAAGTAAGTGACCCTTTGAAATGAATTGAGCAGTTCTTTTATGGTCCTGATATCGTGCACGGCAGCATTGCCACAGATGACTCAACTATTCAAAATCTCATGGTAATGCCGATGGCCGTTCAGTGTCACCGAAACCAGAGCTGTGTAGGATTGTATGGCATTCTCACTTGAATGAACGCAATACAAAGTGAAGAATTTGTCTACAAAAGAATCCTCATATTAGATGTGCGGGGTTTTTTATGGTAGCTTGGTACAATTATGTGGAAATGCAAAATGTCTGTTTGCTCAGGGGTAACTAGTTCTTTGCATAAATATTTCCCTTCTTTTATATGTGCAGGATGAAGACGATGGCGGCAGTGATGAGGAGAATTCCGACGAGGACATTGATGACACCATGGTGCGTTATTGATGGCAGTTCACGGCTTTCTTCTTCTTTAGTCCATATTCCCATAAAAAGTCCTGGACAGAAAGTCTTGGCGTTAAGCTGGTTGTGCAACTGTTCCAGCCATGGTCATTGGTAACTGTGGAATTTGGTTTGTGGTCCTTGCTTACTGCCTGCCATGGAAATAGCAAAACCACACCGTCAACATTTGTCTATTTAAAAACTTAAATTCTCTTTCGAGCTGTAGGTGAAAAGAGTATTGCCACTTCACATTGGAATATTTTAAGGTGGAGCATGGCTTTCAACTTCGGAAAAAGGACAAAACCATCGTTTTTTTTTTTTTTTTTTTTTGAAAGCCGCATATTCGGCTTTAATAGAAGCGTCGCAAAGTGGCATAAAAAAATACTTTTGCCAGGCACGGTGACAAAATATCAGCGCGAAAGGGCGAAAAAAACCGGCAATTTTTGGAGCGCTGTATCTCCGCAACGGTGCCACCGGGCGCAGCCATTTTGGTATCCTTTGATCAGCCGAGCGCTCGTCTCTTTTATCTTTGTTCATTCACAAACACACAAACAGCAGAAAGAGGACAACGCACAAACGAAGCTAGAAAATATGCTGAAACGCTATTGGCCCTCCGGTTGGGGCACGCTAAAATGACCCTCCTGATTTGGTGTCGCGGCGGCAACGCAAGATGGCGGCCGCTTGGACTCTGTAGTGCGCGTTTGTCATTTTCGCTGCTTCGCTCGGCTACGTTTCTGTTCAGTCATTTTCTTCTGTGGTAATCCACACGGACGTTACGGGGGTGGGAGTGCCTGAGATCACGAGCCAGATTAGGGGAAGTTGCGTGGCTCGAAAGGAGGAGAGTGGAGGTCATCGATGGCTCCGTGGTGCGCGTTACTCTACCATCGCCAGACCTTGGAGGGTAAAACGCGGTGCGCACGCTTCTGACAGCAGTTTGTGAAGTGAACTTCACAAACTTGTGTGATTTGTGATGTTTACATGTCTATTTATTGCTATGCTGAGCCTCCACCGAGCCCAAACATAAATTACAACCATTTGCAGTGCATCTCATTCCTTTTGCCGCTTCCTGCCGAGGATATTGCATGCAGAAGCTCAGGTGTTCACCGTGGTAGGTTATGGACTCGCAATGTATAAGAACTGTAGTCCGTGTTTTTTAAATTAGATCAGCTCACGGAAAGTTTTGGTTAATATTTATTTCATGTGCTCAACCACTTGGAACTTTTTATTTGAGGAAAACATTTATAGATGCTTCTCCAATGAGCTCTCGCCATTCACAACTTTTGCGACGTCACAAAATGTAGTACCCGAAAGTGTACAGGGCGTTGACGCCTGTTTTGATGTTTCTGGCATTTTTTATTAAACAACTGCTGGTGGCGAGAATGGTGTGTTTCGATTCTCGGCACCGTAATCCATCGATACATGCCAACTTGTTTCCACCCTTTAGTGTCCCTTTAACCCACAGAGGTCTAGTGGCCAACGTTTGCAAAAGCATTGAATAGCTCATTGAGAGAAGGCGGTGTCAAGCATCTGTCGGGGCAGTGAAACAGCTCCTAATTCATTGGCTGTTATGCATTTCATAGCATGCTTACACGGCAGTATGTACCGCACTGCTATGGAGTCCGAAGCGATTTACATCGTTGATGGCTGCAACCTTGGCAGCAGTGCTAGTTGGCCGTCCACGCAGGGACAAGCATTCAATTGAACGTGAATACTGTATTCCTGTACATTCATGAATCGGTAAGACCCGCCGCAGTGGCTCAGTGGCTAAGGCATTGCGCTGCTGAGCATGAGGTCACGGGTTCAATTTCCGGCTGTGGTGGCCGCTTTTCTAATGGAGGCGATAAGCAAAAACGCCCGTGTGTACGAGATTTCGGCGAACGTTAAGATCCCCAGGTGGTCAAAATTAATCTGGAGCCCTCCACTACGGCGCGCCTCATCGCCTGCGTTGTGTCGGCGCGTTAAACCCTACAATCAATCAATGCTTTCGTTTATAAATCTGTGTTCCACACCAAAGGATGTTATCAATGCAAAAGTACAGTGCTCTTCTCTTCTTGATTAAAAGGCATTCAGTTTCGTGTTGCTGGCACAAGGTGCTTATGGGTGGTGCCTCCGTGTGGTTCTTGTGCAGGCGGCCATGATGATCAACCAGGGCCAGGCGCGGCACAAGCTGCAGTTCCTCATTGGGGACCACCCACTGCCCTATGGCATGACGGTGTACCAGGCCATCCGTCAGTACAGCGGCACCAGCCCCCCCGACGGACAGGAGACCGACACCGACTCGGAGAACCCCATGGGCTACGCCAACATCTGGGTCCACACACACACCATCTGGTGAGGCACTCTGAAACGCACCCCGGTGGGTCCCCGGGAAAGTGCCAATGCTGACTTTCCCTCTTGGGCAGGTACCGGCCCGTGCCCGAAGATGACCGCAGCGGGGCAGCTTCCAGTTCGTCGGGCCGAGCGGGCCAGGCGTCGTCAGCCCCGAGCCTTTCTAGTCGCCGAAACAAGAGCTCCTCGGGCTCCAAGTCTGCTGCCAAAAAGAAAGATGATCTCTGGAACGGTGAGGGGCCTGGATTCTTCCTCTCTGGGGAAATTTTTTCTCTTCAGCAGTTTGCCAGGAAGTTGTCGCAGGATGTTTGTGGTGCAAGTGCAGCCTTTAGAATGTGTTGCTCCTTATGAGGGGGTTGTACATTACTGCAGGCTAGTGTGCCCTTCTGTATATTACTCATTCCCTTCAAGGTTAGCATGGGGAGACTGCCCTCCAAAAGAACAATAGGTATTGGATACAGGCAGGAGGGCATGTGCCTTATTGTGGCTATTCACCAACCGTCCTTTTGTGCTGCTTGTTCCTGCATCTGTGCACCATTGCTCCCACAGAACTCGTTGAGCTGCCTAAAAGCCTTTTTTTCAACATCCGCAGTCCCTTTTAGAAACAGAAGAATTGCTGGGAGATGTGTGTGTGGTGCTCATTCCCTCCCGTCCCCCGGCTCTTCCCCGTGTGCAGAGGGCACTGTCCCCGAAACGGTCTCTCTCCTGCACCAGTACCTCAGCGCCACACTGCCGGAGTCGGTTACCATCCAGGACCCATCCCTGCCTGTGATTGCCCTGCTCAGGGTTGTCTACGCCCTGTCCCAGCACTGGGGACACCTCTACGAGGTGAGCGCCGTCCTCCTCTCCCCTGCTTCCAGGTTTGAGCCGGTGGCATTTAGTGTAGTACATGCGTCAAGTATTTGCTTCTAGTGGCTATCCTTCTAAGCACACACATTTGAGCGCACAAGCAGCGTCTTGGTCACTTTGTCAGGGAGTTCTTATACAAGTCGTGTTTTTTTACGGGGGAGCCAGTAATCAGTAGTGGTGTACCCTTATCGTCTTCTTCCAGCTTCACTCATACCTGCCTGCCGTCCCAAGATCTGAGTTTGTAAACAGCAAGCTGACAGCCAAAGCAAACAGGCAGCTCCAGGATCCACTAGCCATCATGACTGGCAACATCCCATCGTGGCTCACCCAGGTCGCGTACGCTTGGTAAGTGCACACTCTGGCATGAAAGGGAAGGATGGGGCTGGGCTGTATTTGGCTGCCTAACAGCTGTATGGGCAATTTTGGGGGCTGTTCGCTTGTGTGGCAATGGCGACCTGTCTCTCGTGCACAACACGTTACCAAAGGCGTGCTTGCCAAGTGGTTTGGGCTTTTTGCAGTGCCCGCAGAGCCAATAGACGATGCCAAGCACCACATTCTTTCGAAAATGTCTCTGCAGGGGTCGTATTGCCCTATTTAAAAAAAATTTCTTGTATATTTTTTATGGCAAGATAGGCTGTTTTTTTTTTTTTTTTTTTTAACGAACTTGAGATTTCAGCTAGGGGTGCATAAATTGCACAACAACGCGCAAGATATAGTAATTTAAATAAGTTCTTAGCCACCCCTGTCGCGTCAGACTGTCTACTACGGCGGCATGCTCATACGGCACCCCGGTAATACGAGGCTTTTGTGCAGTCCCTTGAAAGTCGTGTTATTGGGATTCCACTGTAGTAGAAGCTGCTAAGGTTTGCTTGCCTGTTGTTCCGGCTTTCGTGGTTGTATATTGGTAACGTTTTTATTCTCATTTTAAGAATTCCATAGTTTTAAATGCTCTTTCCATTTATTTCAATCACTTGTTGATCAGAAAAAGCATTTGCAGTTTTTTAGTTCCAAGCACCACATCCTAGCATCAGTGCCATGGTTAATGAAGGCATGCTCAAAATCTTTCTAAATACGGTATTTTATCAAAGAATAAATTGGTGCCGAAGGAGAGGTTTTAATGTTTTCCTATAGTTGTGAAACAGGATGCCAACTCTTGCATTTGCTGGCAGCCTCGCATGTTTAGCACTTTTGGAGCCTGTGCAAACTTGCATCTGAGTGTGGTGCAATACAAAGATGATTCCTTTTTCTCTCTCTTGCAGTCCGTTCCTGTTTCCATTTGAGACCCGCCACCTGCTCTTCTACACAACGTCATTTGACCGGGATCGAGCTCTGCAGAGGCTACTAGACATGACCCCTGACCTCTCTGGTTCGGACAACAGTGAAAGGGTCACACCCCGGCTAGACCGCCGCAAGGTAATGTCACCTGGGGGGACACAATAGGTCTGCTGTTTGTTTTGATTTGCGCGTTTTCAGTGCGCAGCACTTGAGCGCCCGCTCCTGTGGTTTCACGGAGCCGTCGTCCCTCATTGTAACTGAGGGAACGAAGGAAATACCGAAAACAAATGAGCTAGAACAACCACAGAAAGCTTGGCAAAAGTGTGAGGGGGAAGTGGTATGCCGAGGTGGCACGAGACATTCTTTCCAGTGGTAACGTGCTACGAGATAAGAGAGAACGGGGAGGCCACTAAAGATAGAGGGAGCTGGCAAGAGGAAGATGAAAGTTCACGAGACGTCTCCCGCAACAGTGTGCTATTAGACCACGCCAGAGTGCAGTTCAAGAGGCATGGATGTGATAGACAGTCGGATATACGCTTCGAGCACGGCCTGTAGGGGCGACACTGAAATCCCCCTAGCGGCCCGTTTCGAAAGCAGCCGCGGGAGTCTCCGGCCCGCTCCCCACTGTCGCCGCTGCTTTCGGGGCCCGTTCACGATTGAGGTTTACCGTTTGTAGGCGCTGGAAATGCATATTTATGTCGATCAGTCACTCTGTTCGCAAATGTGGCACATTTACGAGACTGTAAATGTGTCTGACGTGATCTTAGTCTGGTACATTCAGTCTGTACAGGCGCCAGGCGTGCATCACAGGTCGGCATCGCGAAACTGGGATATGCGTATGGAGATGATTGTGATTCCATTGGCCTGAAATTTGCTAACAGTGTCTCCGTAAGCTTAGTTTCCTCAAATGGTCATGCTGGCTGTACACTGCGATGTAAATCAGTTTTGTGCGCTTGTGTAACCTAACGGAGCACTCATACCTGACAGCACGCCAATTATGCTTGCCAATATCATGCCTCAGATATTGATCACTACCCTCGACATAAATTTCACGAACATTCTACGAAATAAGTACGATGGATAATCTAAAATTATACCCGGGATCAGCGCACAACAAAAATTATGCCCATCTTCCCGCAAGGCAACCCTGGTGTGATGCGACGCATCGGGGGGTTCGTTTGGAGTGACGTTGGTATTGGATTGTGTCACACCACTCGCTGAAGGGGCCGTCACTTCCATCACGTCTTCATCGGAAGAATCAAGTCAAGCACGCAGTCGTCAAGCAAAGTGACGCGAAGTCGAACGAGAGCGAGCGCTGACTGAACCGCCGCAGCGCGATACCCGCTTTATATTCACAGCGCTTAAGGAGAAGAGACAACGGAGGAGAGTCGCGCATGCGCACACTTGCGCGATGGGAGCTTCGCGAAGCGAACGAAGCGAGTGAAGCGCGCGCACACAGCTGTTGTTTATGATAATGAGACGGAGTGAGAGCGTTGCGCGCACAGCTGTCGCAGAGAAGACGGGAGGAGAGTCGCGCATGCGCAGCTGGCGTGCAGACGCCGGGCTACACCAACGCAGGAGGGACATGCCTCAGAGCAAGAGATGCGTCGCATCTAAAATATAATGCTGGGGCGTCTTGTCGTGAGCTGAAAGCCGGCAATGCTACATATATCCTCCGCGAGTATCGCGGAGAAGGGCTTCTAGAGTAATGCGCGTCCACTCCACGACTAAACGTTTCTTCGAAGCATAGTCATATGACGCAAGGAGCCTGCAGAATCTAGCACAAACGGAAATCAGAGGGCCTTATCAGATATCCCACTCTTCTAACAGCACCTTTTATCAGTTGTGAACTTGTATACCTCAAAAAATTTGTCCGCCGAGTGATCAGCTGTTCGTTGAAGTCTAAAAACTAGAGTAAGGTGGACGCGTAGCTTGTGTGTGTGATTACTAAAACGTTCATTCTTTTATTTCGCTCCGCATTGGTACACAACGATATAGTTAAGCGTCCCCCTCCCCCCCCCCCTCCCCATTTCGTACACTAGTTGGTCTCGTGAGTCCTACCCGGCTTAACTGTTTCTTCCGGACTTGCAGACCATTTATTTTTTCATGGTTTAATTAACTTTTCTTGGTTCTTGCTATAAGGCATGCAAGAGTGCACATCTTTCACGACGCATAGCCTTGGAATATACTGAGCATTTTCGCGTGGCTTATATTCTTGTAAAAGGCACAAGTTATTATCAGGTATTGGGTAATCCAGGGGTGAGACAGCTGCGCATATTGCGCAGATTTGATACAAATTTGTTTTCCTGCGCCAGTCTGCTCCAAAAGCTTGAAAATTGCAAAAATTGCACCAAACTGCACCCAAACAGTCTGAGAGCCAAGGAATTTAATTCTCCCGTCAGTTTCAGTGGGGGAAAATGCTTACTGGCAGCATAATTTTCCAACACCGCCAAGGCGATGATTGATTACTCCATAAAAAGCCCGCATAAAATTGTCCCCGAGATAGAATAGTTTTTTTCGAAAGTCACAATGTCGGGTTCCACATGTTACATTCCGTGCGGTTTTAAAATTTTCCCATCGAAAGCCACTGCAAAGTCCTGTAGAAAAAATAATTTTGTGTACTGAGGCGTCAAACCGCTTGTGCAAGTTGATGAAAAAAACTGGAATTTTTGGAGCACCGTATCTCCGGAATGACATTACTGGCCGCCGCCATCTTGGTTGGTGTGAAGATGTGAAAACATGGCCGCTAGGGGAAGCTGTTCCTTGCGGTTCGGGCAGAGCAGTCTTCGTTGATTTGTTCCTTGGTTTTAGTTATGGGGGTGGCTGGGTTTACATTTAGTCGTTTGAGCTTTGCGGGAAGTTGCGCGGCTCAAAAGACGGGAAGTTAATCGAAAACAACATAGCGCCCGCGAATTCCCCATGTTTCGGCCTTGAGTGTGAGGCGCTGAGCGTGCTTGAAGTGAAATTTCGGACTCATTGCGGTCTTATAAAACACTGAGTTATTGCTGCCTTTCACAGCGAACTTGCGAGCGACGGGAATGGGACGACCAACGCTGCAGAAGGGGCGGCCCGATAGCTGGATGGGCTAGTATTGCACGCTAGTAATAATGGTTCATCTATGTGAAGTGAAATTTAATGCCAAAAGGGAGGTGGCTAAACATACCAACGTTACTCAGCTTATGATCGTAGTGAACGTGCACCTTGGGGATTGAAATGGGAGGGCTGGTGGGGTGCGATGACTGTCACCTTGCTTTGCACAACTTTTGCCGTGGCTCTACGGTTGTGCGTAAAGATGAGTCTGGGATTACAAAAATAACAATTTCGGCATTCACATTATAATAAAAATGCCTTACGATTGCTTAGTCTGTCAATTCGATATTTTCAATGGAACTCCACGCTATCTATGCATAGAGCCTAAGAATTTAAAAAATGGATATAATAGTATAGTAAAAAGGTAGTGCAGTTCGCACCTTGTGATACTCGGGTAGAAAAAAACTATATTGAAAGGCTGTTTCAGTGTTATGTAAATTCAAAACCGACTAAAAAGTGCACTTTTCGCCCGTGAGTTGCCAAAAATTTGATTTTTTTTAGGCTCGTAAGGGGACATAATAAATGTCGTTTTTCTGCTCCAAGTCAAGGTTCTTCTGCTCCAAAATCGAGATTTCGCTGCTCCAAAAACTGCTCCCAAATCACATCCAGCTGTCTCACCCCTGGTAATCACATCCCCAAATTATATTTTTCTACGACGTATATATTCGAAACGAGGCCGCATTCGTTGTCCACGCTGCAAAACGAAACACACCTCTCACTGTGCCAGTATCAGGTCTAAACAAGGCTGCAATAAAATTCACTTGTGCCGCACGTATTCGGAGGTGACAGCGGTGGTATGCTGCGGCCATCGCCGACGCCCGTAACAGCGGCCAAGAAGGGCGCAGGACCGCGTTCCCGGATAGCTATTGTTGGCGTTTGAGCACTCTACCAAGACGCAGCGGCTTTTGAAGTGCCCTAAACGTACTATTTACTTACAGACGTCACCATAAGTTTTTTAGGGCGCGGAAGGGCAAAAAGAAGCAAAAGAGAATCAAAAAACAGCCGCGCAGCGCTAATCCTGTGAATGCGGCGGAGAAGCGGCGGCAGGCGGCGCAGCGATCGCAAAGCTCGAGGCGTATAAGAGGCACTGTTCACCCACATGGACCATTAAATTTACCTCTTTTATGACAGACATCAGATGTAGAAGATGGTTATAAAGGACAAGTTATCGTTGAATTTTCCTCCACAGTCTCGCTTGTAACAGACATCTTAACTTTAGATGCTCTGCCACCAGTCACTAACTGCAATTGTGTCCATTGTGGAATCAGAGGTGACGACAGACGCCCGCAGTCGCTATTTATTATAACTTCAGCAAACCCACAGTGGTTCAGTCAGCTATGAAGCGACAAGAAGCTCTGACAATGGAAATGCAATGTACAGAAGTGGTTAAAGCTTACCACCATGTGTGCGAGTGTGACTTTGCATGCGGGCTTCTGCGCTAGCCAAGAATGCCGGGAGTGTGCTTTGAGCTCTCCAAATCGTATAGCTCCCATTCAAGAAGCATTGCAAATGTTGAGTCCTGCAAGCATGATGAATAGCCAGAGCACACAGTGGAAGAAGCTGTGCGCTCCGGCTGTTCATCACGCTTGTGAACTTGACATCTTAGATTCACCTTCCACAAACAGTGAAAGAATAGAAAGCTTGCAGGAGCTGTTGTAAAACAGTGTAAATGCGGTCACGAAGCAAACAAATATTGAGAACTATTTCATAAATTCTGGGGGCAAAAGATAAACCAGAATGGACCTTTGGCAACGTGCTGTAGGGTACTTTTGAGCTTATTTCGGTCATACGGTGCCCACATTGAACTAGGGAATGATAGCAAGTGAAAATGTGGTACCCTATTGTGAGAGATCCCTCATATAAGATTTCTTCTTGGTACGTATCTTTTATAAAAGGGTTTAATTGTATATCGCGCTCCTTTGTGGATTCGCTGATGCGGCAATCACTTCATGTGGTGCAGAGGGTATGCGCCGTCACCCAGAAGACTAGTTTACCCTGTGCACAAATGGCACATTATACGCCTCGAGCGCGGCCTGTAGGGGCGCCACTGAAATCCCCCTAGCGGCCCGTTTTGAAAGCAGCCGTGGGAGTCCGCGCCCCGCTACCCAGTGCCGCCGCTGCTTTAGCGGCACCTTCACGACTGAGATTTACCGTTTGCAGGCGTTTGAAATCCTTGTTTATGTGGAGCAGTCACTCTGTTCGCAAATGGGGTATGTTTACGACAGTGTAAATGTTTCTGGCGCGATCTAAGTGTGGTATATTCGGTCTGTATAAGCGCCAGGTGTGTGTCACAGGCCAGCGTCGCGGAACCGGCGTATGATGGGGCCGATTGTAGTTACACTGACCTGAATTTACTACCCGTGTCTCCGTAACCACCGCTTACTCAGGTGTTCATGCTACGGCTATACACTACGATTTAAATCGGTTTTGTGCGCTTACATAATCAGCGGAGCACTCATACCTTACAGCACGCCACTTACGTTACGTTTGCCAATATTATACCTGTGATATTGATCACCACCATTTACAAGCCAGTCTGTGTTAATTTCGGGAATATTCAACAAAAGTACGATGGATAATGCATAATAATACTCGGGGATCAGCACACGATAGAGTCGTCTTGTCGTGAAGTGAGCGCCCGCAAACATTCATCTGCTTCATATATCCTCTGCTAGCAGCGCGGAGACTGGCTTAGAATATAATCTGCGTCCGCGACTAAATGCTTTTTCGAAATATCGTCATATGGCACAGGGAGCCTGCAGAATAAAGCAGAAACTGAAATCAGAGGGCCTTAACACGTACCACACTCTTCCAACGACACCTTTCATCGCTTTTTGACCAGGCTACCCTGTATACTTCCAAAAATGCGTGCGCCGTACGATCAGCTCTTCGTTGAAGTAGAAAAACGAAAGGTAAGTGAACGCGAAATTTGTGTGTGGGATTACTAAAACGTTCAATGCTGGATTCCGCTCCGCATTTGTACACAACGTCCCCCTCCCCTACACCGCCCCCCCCCCCCCCCCCCCCCCGCCGATGTCTCGCAAAATAGCAGTGCATTTCGCGTATAGTTGGTCTATTGAACCCTACCTGGCTTAAGTTTCGACGAACGTATTTATCATGTCAGAAGCTGCACTGTTTCTTTTTTTTCATTTCCGTTAGAGCTATTATGTTTCTTAATTCCGCACTTGTGGGGGCAGATATTTAACTACGCACAGGCTTGGAATATACTTAACATTTTCCCATGGTTTATATTCTTATAAAAGGCATAAGGTATTGTCCACGAATGGGTAATCACATCCCCGAAGCATATTTTTCTGCGACGTATATATTTTAAACGAAGCCGCATTCGTTGTCTACGCTGCAAAATGAAGCCAACCTCTCATTGTGCCAGCATCAAATCTAAATGAGGTGACAGTAGAATTCATTTGTGCCTGATGTTCTGGAGGAGACATGGGTGATATGTTGCTGCCGCCGCCGATGCACGGAAGAGCGGCGACGAAGCGCGCAGAACCGCGTCCCCGGGTAGCTCTTGGAGGCGATCGCGTACTCTACGAAGACGCAGCTGCTTTTTAAGTGACCTAACGTACTCTTTGCCTGTAGACGTCACCATAACAAGTTTGTTTTAGGGCGCGGAAAGGCGAAAAGAAGCGAAACAGAGCCCAAACACTGCACGAGCCCCTATGAGCCACGCAGCGCAAATCCCGTCAACGCCGCGGAGAAGCGGCGGCAGGCGGCGCAGCGATCGCGAAGCTCGAGGCGTATAGAGTACCATAATCATGTCTTTTTTTTGTGTGTGTGTGTGTGTGGCTCTTGTTCTTCCATTTCTCAACCATGTAGGGGCAACAAATAGATGAATGATGCGTGGTTTATTCAGACACCAAACTGTCTGATTTCTTAAGGTGGCAAGACAGTGTAAGCAGAACAGAAGAACGCAAATGCTTGGAACACTCATTGGCAGCTCACTCTGTCGAATTTTTAAGATCTGCATGGAAGCCCAGATGTCATTATAAAGGGCTTGCTTGTTGGTAGACTGGTAGGAATGCTGTTGGCCTGGACCCAGCGTGCTAAGCTCCCCTCCCCTTTTTTCTCTTTCCCTGAACAGAGGACGGTTGCACGAGATGACCTTCTGAAGCAGGCAGAGGTAGTCATGCAAGACCTGGGCAGCTCGAGGGCGCTGCTTGAAATTCAGTACGAGAATGAGGTGAGCACCACACTGCCTCGGTCGGTCTTGTACCACCGCAACCTAACTGGGTGCTCTTGCTGGCTACATTGAGCCTTGTGTTTTGCCACCCAAAAGGACAGCTACTCAGAGGCAGGCTGCTTGGAGTGACTGAAGTTAGCTGATTAGTACGGTTGTGTATTTTGGACTGTTTCTTTCAGCAGTGGTTTCTTGCATTAGTGTAAATGGTTTGTTTACCCCTTTGAGGGTCAAATGTATTGTTCAAAAGTGCACTCCAAAATTTTTGTATCGCACATATTGCCTTTTAAAAATTACTAACAGGTATTGAGTACAACAAAACTTGCTACAGATCAAGTGTTTAGGGAATTCTATAATGGAAATTCCCACCGGTGAAGAAACTGATATTGAAAGGGGATAAAACAGGTATCGAGCACAATAAAACTCATTATAAATCAAGTGTTCAGGGAATCCTAGCATGCGAATTCCCGCCGGTGAAGAATTTGATATTGAAAGAGGATGAAACCAATCAGTTTCAAATGCCATCTGTGCACAGGGTCATATTAAAATAACAGGGGTGATTTTTGGCTTCATGTTGTTTCAGCAGTGTGTGTGCATGCTAGTGTGTCAATAATTGGGTGTACGCTTGCAGTTAGAGCTCATGCACAAGAGCTTCTTTTTGTCGCTGGCTGTTGGGGAATATGTGGGGGTTCTTGGGGGTGACCTAGCCAGCACTCCGGTGTAGGCCACCGCGCTAGCTCCCGGTGTGTCAACCTTTATGGGCTCCCGAACCTACGGCAGCCTAGCGAGGTTTGCCGATATGAGAACACAGTAGACAGTAAGTGCCGAAGCACAGCCGTTTATTTGAGACCTCCCAAAGCATGCGAGCACAAGGCTCGACGGCGTTCACGAATCAAGCCGTCCTCGTCGTGATCGCGAACGGGAGGCAGGCACTCATGGCGCAAGACAAACAGTTCCCACCTGAGATACACGGTATCCACCACCGCCGCCGTGCTGTTTTACCGATGTTCACCAGCCCGGACCTCCGGACCGGCTCCCTCTTCCGCACGCACACTTTCGCGCCACCCGCACACCCATGCCCCGCATGGACCGGTGGTGCCATCTCTCGGAGGGTGCCGACGAACCAGTGGAGCACCGGACCGGTTTCAGCGCAGCGCGTCTTTGCCGAAGTGTGCGCCGGCTCGGGATCGCGGGCCGCGGTTCTCCACGATTCCCACACTGTATGGGCATGTGCGTAGTAGTGGCTAATGTGCAAACCACTGTGCATATTATGCAGGTTGGTAGTGGTCTTGGCCCCACACTGGAGTTCTATGCACTGGTCTCCAGGGAGCTTCAGCGGGCAGACCTGGACATGTGGAGAGGGGAGACAGTCTCCGTCCTCAAAGGTGAGAGAGGCACGCAGAACAGCGTTTTCGACTCGAAAAGTGGTGTGTGCATGTTTGCTGGCATGGGATGGAATGTGACTGTTTCCGCACAGTGCAGGGTGGTATGTGGCTGCACGTTGGGGAGGCATTGCCGCCGTTAGGTTGTATGTTGGATTGCTGCTGTTGAACTGGCTCCATGAAGACATGCAGCAAAGGGGTGGAAAGGGTGGCTGGCTCAGGGATGTAGTTTGAGAGATACTGCCGCATAAAAAGTGAACAGTGTCGCTAAGCGCTATGCTCACACATCACTGAGGAAGGTGATGCATGCGGGGTGCAGCCTATGAGGGCTCTGTCATGGCCGCTTGTATAGTATTATCTTGTAAATACATCACCCCATCATCAACCATGGTTTGTGCCATCTGTTCTGTCACAACGTTACAATGTGCAAAATAAAGAGAAAAAATTGGTCTCTGTAAGTACCGTATTTGCGTAATCCTCGCACTTTTTTTTTCTGGAAAACACACTGTAAAGTAAGGGGGTACGATAATTATGCAGGGAAAAAAATTTTGAGGGGTAAAAACAAGACTAATTGAGATTTGAATAGGTGTTCTGCATAACCACGCCATTTCCAAGCAGGACCTAACGTCTTAATAAAAGTACAGGGTCGACATAGGCACAAAGCACAAAACTTCATTCGTTGCGGCCATCCGCCGCCCACCTTAACTACCCCGTGATTGGTAGATGGGTACTCAAATGTGAACATCGCTGCCCATTGCCTCATCGTCGCCTCCGTATTCCACGTTGCCTTCAGAGGCCTCGTCTCCATCCCGCACTGAGTGGTCTTCAGTCGCATCCAAAGCATTTGATGTGCCCGTCTTAAAGCTTTTGATGACAATGTCTGCGGCGATCATTCCCCACGATTACGATATCCAGCTGCACAGCATCTCCAACGACGGTAGCGGGCTTGCAATCCACTCTGCGTACAGCCTTCAAACATTATCTTTGAGCGCCAGGTTCAAAGACTCGTTCAAAGGCTGGAGCATGAAAGTTAATGAAGGGGTGACGCGGGGATCAGATGGCAAAAAGTGTCCAAAAAATCTTTTTTTCGGAAGTCACATTTTCGGATTGCACGTTTTATAATCTATGCGTTTACAAAGTTTACCCGCTGAAAACGATTGCGAAGTGCCAAAGAAAAATATTTATGTCAGCTGAGGTGACAAAACATATCCGAAAAATGATGAAAACACGGCAATTTTCGCAGCGCTGTATCTCCGGAACGACGGCACCGAGTGGCGCCATCTTGGTCGCGTTAGATCGGCCGAGTCTTCAACTTCCACTTTCCAGTCGCTGCTTTCATCGTCGCTCACTCACAAACGCACAAACGGCAGAAAACTAGAGGCAGTGAAACGAAGTAACCTATAGATTCTAACACGCGGTTGACTATCCGGCCGCGTTTGCTAAAATGGCTCTCTCGATTGGGTGTTGCCATGGCAACAACAAGATGGCCGCCGGGCGGTTCGGCTGATGCGCAGTTCGCACGCGGTCCGTTTCGATAATGTTTTTTCCTCTAGTTCGCAGTCAGCTCAGTTCCCGTTTAGGGGTTTCATACGTTGCGGTTCTGTTCAGTGACATTATTGTTATCACGGCGATAATGCGTGAGATCGGGCTTCAGATTACGGGAGTGCGCGGCTCGAAAGACTCATCGGAAACGTGCCCGCGGCTTCACCGTGGGAAACGCAGTGCGTGCGTCTACAATTGGAGTTCGTGAAGTGAGCTTTTGGACTCATTGCGATGTTATAAAACGCTGAGTTATTGCTGTTTCACAGCGAGCTTGCGAGCTTCGGGAATGGAACTGTCATGTTGCGGCCCGCGCTCCGATGTTGCGCTGTGTTCAGGCTGCGCCCGGTGGTGGGACTGATTGCACGCAAGTAATAATTTGTGCTTGCGAAGCGAAATTTAATTTCAAACGAGAGGGGGCTATGCATAGCAACGTTACTTGAATTACGATCGTGGTGAACGTGCGCGTCATGAATTTTGAGGGAAGGGTTGTTGGGGTGCAATGATCAGTCACCTCGCATTGGGTGACTTTTGCCGTGGCTCTACGCTCGTTCGTACAATGCCGTCTGGGATTACAAAATATTATGTCCGGCGTTTGAATGATTAAAAAAATGCGTGTTGAGGTTGCAGCATTTTGCAATTCGATAATCTTGATGGCACGTTACGTTATTTGGGCATTGCAGTAAGAATGGCTGTTTCGCCTGAACTAGAATACCTAGTAGCCCATAGTAAACTTTTTGGTACACTAGGCGTAAACCTGGTGCTTCTGCCATTGGAAGGCCTGCACATAATAACCTCCAATGAGCCAGGAAGCCATCCCAGATGCAGCAAATCAAAGGGCAAAGGTCTGTGAGGTTGTCCCCAAGCAAGGACAGCAAGGACTATGCAGCTGGTGCAGTTCGAAAATTGTGAAGTCATCATAAACTTCAAGAGCTGTTTTCTCAAAAGGGCATTTTACGAGTTCTTCGTTGCTCGTGGAAATAGAATGGCAACCACTGGGCGGATTTTGACCCTGTCTGTTTTATTTCGATCCTTGAAGAGTTCTGCAGGGCAACATAGTCTCGGATTTTCATTTTAGGGCCTAGTTATTTTTTAATGTGTAGTTTCCGGCTAGGTCAATTGTGTCCTACAGGGTACAAGTGAAATTCTTTTCTGTAAAAAAAAATGGTGTAAAAAAAATTTTAAGACTGTTTTGCCATGTAGTGTTCTTTTGACTACAATTGAAAATTATTCAAAACTTTCTAGCATGGGACAATACCTTGCTAGGCTTTCCACGAGCGGGCAACATGTAAACCTCTGTAGCACAATAACTACTGAAGGTATCAACATGAAATTTTAAATTTCATTGTTTGGAGTGTTTTCCAGTGTGGCTGCCAAATTTCATCACTCTACGCCAAAAAACAAAAAAGTTCACTCCGATCCCCACGTCCCCCCTTAAAGGGACACTGAAGTGATATGTAAACATTGCGGGATTACTAGCGCAAATTGTAGTCTGGAGTCCCCAGGCCATGTTTCGACCACTCTAGGCGCGTTTACGCGATTTTATTTAGTAGAAAAACTAATTCGAAAACGCTGTCCTCCTCTCTTTACGCTCGCCCATTTTCTGTGGCGTTTTCGTGTGACGTCAGGAGGGGATGAGCTGGCAATTGGCTGCGCCACGGCTGCGCTACTGCACGGCGCCCCGGCCGACAGAGTCAGTCGGCCCAGCGTTTCGTCCGCCGGCCTCCGGTGCGTCGTCGCAATCAAGGAGGTTAAAGGGGTCCTGAAATGCCTTCCGCCGATGCATGGATGTACATGTAACCAAATAAAGCAATGTATTAGCAATCTCCTCCTGCAAGAATTTTGTTAAAGCGATGAGTATTAGCTGAGAAATCGTAAATCAAAAACCGCGCATTATCGTCGCGCCGTATTTCCTCCTCCTTTCAACTGTTTCTTCGCTGTTGGCCTCCCCTCCCATGATGCTCCGCTCCTCAGCGGTGACGAACTTCCGCTATTGCGCTCCCACAGACTGCCGTCTGCTACGGGCCAGCTCTTTCGGCTTTTTCATCTTTGTTGACCCCATGGACACTCCTCTAAAGGCTGGAAAAGTGAACGAAGGACCTGGCCGCATGTGTGCGGCCTGGCCTTGTCCTTTCGCGGTGTACGTAGCTGCCGTTGGTATCGGCGGCGAATTCGCAGCCGCGCGGGGAGAATCGTGCGCTCGTTCCCTTTGGTGCACCGCGCACTGTTTATCCAAAAAGCGCGGTCTCAGATGTGACCCCGCTCGTGCCGGGTGTTATTTTGCAGCGGTTGTAATTCCTACTACCGGCGGCATGTGAAAAAGGACATTTTAAACCGACACAGAACCCGTGCACAAAACGCGCCGGATTGGATCGCTTTATCAGCGGCGATGAACGGGAAGGCGCAGAGCAAACCAACGCCGCACTCGATCAGCGAGGACCCGTGTTCTGACAAGCTGCACCCATGTGTTGCATTCAACACTGACGGGAAAGCGTATGTTTGCACTTGTTTGGATAGTCGTAAAATGTCCAAACACTCCGGCACTCCGATAGCAGATGAGCCGGCGAGACATTTCGGAAAACATTTGACAGATGGCGCCGTATGCATTAGTGTGTCGCTACGCAAAACTGATTAGACGCTCTACCGCTCTACTAAAACTCCCCTCGCAGTGTTTACGTAGCGGGATGCAAAAATTTAGCGTTTAGCGTATGCAAAGGCCACAAACGCTGTACTAAAACTCTATTAGCAGCAAAATAGCGTGCGTATGTGAGGCCGCTTGCGTTTACAAAGCTGCACGCCGAGCGCGTACGTTTCAAACCTAGTGACATCGTTTAAATACACTGGCAAGCACAGTGTAACGTAGTCAGATATAAACCGTATGCTCAGGCGATAAGCAAGAGCTTGTTTTATGTGATTGCGCATAAAGGCCCGTTCGCACTTGCGACGAAAGCGAGTGAAAGCGGCAGGAATTCCGTCGCTTTGTCGCGCGACGATCGTTTTTGTCGAATGGTCGATGGTCGGGACAAATTTCCGTCGCATTCGCTCGCTTTCGTCGCAAGCGGGAATGGAAAGTTCTGCCGCTGCCGTCTGCGCCGCAGCTCGGAGGTAACCGCGCGATCTGCTCGGGCCGAACGAACGCGCACACTCCCGCACGGCAGCGCCCCAAGCTGCAGCCGGCCGCGTACATCGCTCCCGGCGCCCGGCTGGAGCCCGCCCTCGGCACACTAGCCAGTATATTTCAGGCACTATAATGGAGGACATATTTTTTGCTTCCGATTAACCTAGTTCTTTGCCCCTGTGTTTTTAAATACGTGAAGTGGTTAGCACGTCGTCCTCACGCAGCTCTGTATCGTCGTAGCATCGCTGATTGTCCGAACGAAGCTTGCAGCTAAGCCAATGCAGTGACCGAAGCTGTGTGTGTGTGTGCATCGCCTCCTGTGTGTTGTGGACGCGTTCGTTTCGCGATGAAATGCGACATTGTACTTCTGCGGGTGGATAGTGCTTCCCATGGTCTGGATTATCTTTCTCGAACGACGTACGACTCAACCTCGCATGGGGTATGTGTAGTGTGCCTGGCTAAAAGCCTTCTCGCTTGCGCGCCAGAGTTGTGACTTGCTGTTCGTCCACGCAAACCGGGTGTGAGGTGAGTGCCGAATTTACGACGGGCAGGAGGAGGCAACCCATCGTCTGTCAATCGCGGTTCAGACTTTCAACGCATGTTGTGACGTTGCGTTCGTTCGAAACGCATCTCTGGATTGTTTTGAAGTTGAATAAAATGTACGCGTCAAACCCTGGCATTCGGCTCAAAACGTTCTCTGCGATTGCACCAAATAAGTGTCACGGGGCTTTCTTTATGGTACGTACTCATGTAACATAAAATCCATGTCGTGCTATGGCCGTGTTGCATTCAATACAAACGGTTAAGCGTTTGTTTACACTTGTTTCGTTTGTCGTAAAATGTCCAACACTCCGGCACTCCGCTGGCGGATCAGCGGGCGAGCCGATGCTGTGCAGACGACTCATCTCTTTGCCGGAAGTGCGTGAAAAAGCCGCCCAATAGCAGGATGTCTAGCTCATGACGAACATATGGGAATCGATGATGTAGACATGTGAAGATGGCGGCGTCCAAAAACACGAAGGGAAGGGTGAGAAAAAAGCGACAAACTTTGCAACAAAAGTGTGAGCTTTCCGCTGCGCGTAAAAGAGTAATACTTGGCACAGATGATGTTGACGACCCTATCTAACGATTGCGCTAGTTCATTTAGTGTGCTCAAAATGCCTTTCAGGGCCCCTTTAAAAAAAATTGCTTGGTCGCAATTCGTTCGCTTAGTTGAAACGAAGCCAGGACACGTTTGTGAATGGAAGAATGTGCCTTTCTTTACTTGGTTTGTTTGTACACTGTATCTAGCTCCAAGTCAAGGTCGCTTCACACAAGCGCTGCACATGCGACGCTTCGCTGACTGGTACGCCAGTAGGAAAATATAAGGCCTCTTGAAGGCGGGAGAAGAGTCAGCGAAGTCAATATAGGTACTAAGCAAATAAAATCAACTGATATTTTTACCGTACAGCGTAAAACTAGGGCGCGGGAAGCACTTTTTTGCGCTGGGCGAACAAGCACAGCGGTCAGCAGCACGACTACGCATCTGCGAACGCTTTTCTGTCTACGAAATGCAATTGCTAGACGTGAGCTACTGTGGAAACTCGGGCGACGCTTACTGCACGATCGCAGTACAACAAATAGTCACCTAAGCGGCTTGAAACGCCAAAACTAAATAAAAGTGTAAACCAGTTGTACAATATATACCCTATATTAGCAAGACATTCGCGTCCCGCTTCGTAGCCTAGCAGTCTGGGGCGCTAGGAATTCACCGCAAATGTTTTGCGAGTCACGAGTTCGAATCCCCGCGGGTACGTGCTTTTTTTTTTTTTTGTAAGTTAACTTTTTTGTTTTCCGCCGATGTTTTCTATATTGAGTTCACCTTTTTTGCGGCCGCAACGTTCATGGCGACACCAACTGGTTCACAAAACGCGCGCAGGCTGGCACTGGCGCGCTAGCGAGTTCTCGTTGGCGTGCTGTTGCCATAAGCACCGACTGCTTGCAGGCAGTGGGCACAGGCCAGAATGAACAGACCCTTGGCCTGGTGCGAACACGCTTTTTACGATACAGGCATGAGGGAGGCAAGCTCCAAATATGGGGGAAAAGCGCATGACATTTGGGCGTCTGCGGGTACGCGGAGGGCGTTCATGCACTGCGTAGGTCTCGGCTAGTGAATGCTACGACTACAAGCCGTCCTGGGAGGCTTAACTTGTGCATTTTACAGCCGACAACATGGCAGAAGCGCGGTACGATGATTACTGTGATATTGAGAATGCCCATCCAACAAAGCCATTGGTTATGTTTTACAGAACCGAAACCGAAACTGAAACTTGTGTGATTGCTAACCTTGGGCATCGTCCAATCACGGCGCCCCTCCTCTCAATGTCACAGCCTTAGTTGGTGCGGCCGCCGCAAACCGCGCATGGTAGTTTTTCTTCTTTCGCGCTTTGTAAAATAATTACCGATTTGTCAACCGGATAAACGATGAAAAGTGTGCTAATTTGAGCCAGTCTACGCAGTGCAAGCAAAAACGGGAGCTTGACAAATTCACTTCAGTGTCCCTTTAAAGGAGCCATGAAGAGAAAACACAAGTTTGGTTCATTCGAAAGATTGCCTCGTTAAAACCATAACGACACCACTTATAACGCAAACTTCGCTCAAATAAGCTACATAATTAGGAAAAAAGGAAATGACCATGCGACCCACCAGCTCATTTGCCGCAACAGAACCTGTGATGTCACTTGGGAATGCTCTGCGATTGGCGGAGGCCGGCAAAAGCAAACGCATGTTAGGCAGGGCTTACAGCTTGCATAGCGAGCTAAATGCCCGTGAAACATACTGCACATTCTTTTTATGACAAATAACGGTGGAGTAAACGGTTAAAGGTCCGAACGAACTCGCAAGCGTGTGCGCCAATGCGTACGAAACTAGCGCCGGCCGAGCTCGACATCTCGCCGTCACGCAGACGAATTTTCGGGTTCGAGGCTCTTCGGGGCCAACGAACCGTTCCAGCACGCACAGCCGCGACCTTGCTTCGTATCGTAATCCCTTCACAGGAGGTTGGCTGTCATATCGCCAACCAGCAAAGGTAAAAATAGAAAAGGGGGGAGTAAGGAACAGCAAGAAGCGACGAGATAGTGCCAGTCGTCGCGTAAGTTTCGAATGGTGTTGGCTTGCTGCTGTCGTTACGAGCTCGTTTCCAGTTTACAACCACTGAAAACTTCAGTTTGTTCAGTAACGGCAGGGACCCTTACGTTAGCTCTCTCCTGGGACATGCTGGCGCTCGTCGCCGACTTCGTCAAATCGCTCTGACCTTGGGGAAAAAAATGCTGTAAACACCGCGCATTGACGCTTGTATCTTTCTGGTCGATGCAGAGAGCTCGCGCGAACGGCTTTCCATACACGACACCGGCCAACTGGCATAAGTGATACTGCTACTGAAATTGAACTATTATTAACCGTAATCAAAATACGGCACATACGTACCAGTCTATATTCGTCCGTCGCGACAGGGCTGACGAGGCAGCGGTGCCGACGGCTGGGCGTTCGTCTGTTGTGGCTATCGCGGAATGGTCGCTTTCCCGTCCACCGCGTATCCCACAACTCTTGCCGCTCGTGCACTTAGAAGCATTGAGCGTTTTTGTGGTGTGAGGTTGTTAAATGCAAGCCCGAGCTCCTCGGCGAGAGTTTTGTTCTCCGGATCAGGCGATTCCATGTCAGGGCTGCGGGTGCACTAGGTTTTACTAGTATTTTTAAAATGGCCGCCGTCTCGATCGACTCCCGCGTGTGGGTGCTATATGGAGTCGACATACTAAGTATCTGTTTCATGGACCGGCTCTATGACGCCATTGTACACGTCACGGAATGTTCAATTTTAGCGGGAGATTTAAAATTTTGGCTTAAATTGCCTTATTTATCAGTGAATAAAGCATCATTTGCTTCCGGGAAAGCGCTTGGGGTACTATGAAACACCTAATCTTTCGAATACAACAAACTTTTGTTTTCTCTTCATGGCTCCTTTAAAGCCACCTGGAATGACAGCCAGCTCAGTGTGGAGCTCCTTTAACTTTGTGCTTCTTGTTGGTCGCCTTCAGTTCCTCGTGCAGCCGTCTCTGGTAGCTCTTGCTGAACTCGTAGACACCGAAGGGCCTGCTTGCGGTGCAGTTGCCGCTCTTTATAGCGTATTCGATAGCTTCCAGCTTGAAAGCGGCTGTACAACTGGTGTACCGCCCCATGGCGGAAGAGCACTGACTCCAGCGTAGAAATGGCAGAAAGCGAGCTCTCGACTGCTGCTCCTCCAATGAAGGGACGACCAGACACTGTGCGAATGCCGCCTAGTAAAGTACACGCAAAATTGGCTCAACAACAGTGTGAGTAGCGTTTGAGAGATGGTGCTAGGCTGCCATGCGCCTGGCGTGCCTGGATACACTGCGCACTCCACCAAATGGAGTGGTGCGAGCACCGGCATCGTGCGTGTTTCGTGAGTAGACGACTTTTGCCGTTGCAATTTTGGGGATGCAAGGATTATGCGAGGAAACAAAAACTCAGTTTTGGCAGCTCACATTGGGGTTTCGAGCATTACATGAGTAAATACTATAGCTTGGTTTCAGTTGCTGGAATGCCTTTTTGTTTGTAACAGCTTCATATTTTGCCAGCGCTACCAAACTTTGAATTTTTGAATGCAGTTTCATTGGATGTAGCTCCTTTCATTTCTGCATTGCAAGGTTTACGATTGGGGTATTGGTGTTTGGAATGCCATGGCAGACCACCGTAGACTGGAGAACCCGTTAACACGCCTGCGTGTTCTCACCAGCAGTGATGTGCAGAACCGGCACCCCGTTTGAGGGCAGGTGCAAATGTAGCAGAACGTAGCGGTGGTGCGGTGTGTGGTGACGGGGGGAGCGCGTTGTGCCCCGTGCAGGCGGGGAGGAGCCCGTGCGGTACGTGCACAGCCCGTGCGGCCTGTTCCCGCTGCCCCTGGGGCGGGGGGCCAAGGTGGGGCACGTGAGCAAGGTGCGGTCGCGCTTCAAGCTGCTGGGCAAGTTTGTGGCCAAGGCCCTGATGGACTCGCGCATGCTGGACCTGCCCCTCTCGCTGGCCATGTACAAGTGGATGCTGGGCCAGGAGGGCTCGCTCTCGCTGGCCGACATGGACGCCATCGACCCGGGGCTGGCGCGCTCCCTGCGCCAGCTGCACCAGGTGGTGCAGGAGAAGCGGCGCCTGGAGCGCGACCGCAGCTTGAGCCCCGCCTGCGTGCGCCGGCGGGTGGACGCCCTGCAGCTGGACGGCTGCCAGGTGGAGCTGCTGGGCCTGGACTTCACCCTGCCCGGAGGGGGCCAGCAGCTGGAGCTGAGGCGGGGAGGCGCCCAGATCGGGGTGACTGTGCACAATCTGGCCCAGTACCTGACCCTGGCCGTCCACTGGGCCGCCCTGGAGGGCGTGCGCCGCCAGATGGAGGCCTTCCGCGAGGGCTTCGAGGCCGTCTTCCCCCTCGCCCAGCTGGCGCTCTTCTACGCCGACGAGGTGCGTCGCGCGCTGCGCCACCCTCTCTCTCTTAACGGTCTGAGGGGTCGCATGATGTTTGTGTTGAGCTGAGTGTGCAATGAGCAAGTTCGCAGCAGAATCTGTGTGATACTGTTACGGCTGGTTTGAATTTTGGGATAGTGCAAATTCAAATAGTTCACTGGCCAAAGTTGGTTGTATACAATGAGCCAAATTATGGTTATGAATGCATTCTTGCCCTGTGGCGGGCACAGCAAATCAACGAGAACTAATCCTCGATATCAGCTCCTGCTAGCATTCTAATGCACTTAACCGCTAACTGTACCCTTTCGCTGCCATAGCTTTTGCTGCCATAGCAGCTAATCATTCGCTGCCATAGCTAATAAGCAGTCCAAGTTTTCAAGTGAATGATGTGGCACGGCCGCTTGTGGAGCCATTTTAACTCTGAAGGAATCTGCAAACGAGTTGTGATGCGCTTTTTTTTTTCCCCTTCTTCTTTTGTATACAGTAGTAGCTCGACCAAGCTCAAGTGTGCTAGCACAAAAGTATGCCAAGCCACATTTTTATAAGATTCTGTAATGCACCATTTTTGCCTCATCAGGATTGTGTTGTGCGTTAGCTGCTTTGTTAACCCAGCTGTGCCTGTGTGTAGAACATATTTTCTGACTGCCCGCTCGAGAGACAGGTGGCCTGAAGCCAAGGTCGGTTATTGATCTCCCTCCATCACGATCCCGGTGCAGCTGGAGCAGCTCTTCTGTGGCAGTGGCCCCAGCCTGTGGGAGGTGAAGAGCCTGATGGACTGCTGCCGGCCCGACCACGGCTACAGCCACGACAGCCGGGCCATCAAGTTCCTCTTCGAGATCCTCAGCAGCTACCGGGCAGAGGAGCAGAGGGCGTTCCTCCAGTTCGTCACCGGGTCTCCCCGGCTGCCTGTCGGAGGTGAGGCCTCGAGATGTGCCTGGGGGTGCACTTGGGCGGGTGACAGTAAATCTTGTGGGTGGGCGACATTTTTGGAGCTTGGCGTGAAACCCTTGCGGCATTACTATCGCAATGGTAGCGATGAAACGAGAGAAAGGTGATTGTGAGGCGGTGCTGACTGGCTGTGTGTCCCTGTGCAGGTTTCAAGAGCCTGAGCCCCCCGCTGACCATTGTGCGCAAGACCTTTGAGCCCAACGAGAACCCCGACGACTACCTTCCCTCTGTGATGACCTGCGTCAACTACCTGAAGCTGCCAGACTACTCGGACGTTAGAGTGATGCGCGAGCGGCTGCGGGTGGCCGCCAGCGAGGGCCAGCACTCGTTCCACCTCTCCTGAGGGAGTGGCACCACCGGGAGGAGGAGGAGGAGGGACGCGGCAGAGAGAAGGCACCCACCACCCACACCGTTGTTTGCTCCCCACACCCCCCTGGACTTGGCACCTCCCCTCCCCCTTTTTTGTTTTTCTGTGTGCACCTGTTCCTCTCTTTGCTCCCATGTGCATTTTTTTCATTACAGTGTCTTATGTGCGCCTCGGTGTGCATTCTTTCATTTGCTGCATGCTTGGCCTGCCCGAGAGAGGAGCCCTAGAGGAGAGGATGAACTTCTGAAACACTTTTTGGGTCCTTGTGGAAAGGGGGGGGGAAAGAAATGGCAGTTTGAGCGGCCGCACACATATCGCGGAACATTATTCCTTATGTTATTGTTTAGGTTGTTGAACTGTTGTTGTTTGCACTTAGCATTTCAGAGGCTACTTGCCCGTTTGAGTTTGCATCCAGGGCAGAGAAAACTTGGCTAGGCTTTGTTTTTTGTTGGCACATTGCGGCAGTTCTTCCTTGCTTACGAAGGATTGTGGCAGGAATGCAGGTGCTGTAGCGCCGCATGTTCCCGCGACATTTGGCAGTGAAAAAGTCCAGCTGCCGATTTCATCTCGGTCTAGCATCGTCGCACGAGAATCATTTGCCCATTGCTCCTCCCCTGTTGCACAATGCAGAAGAATGTTGTTCTCCACCCCCTTCCCTTCCTTCTTTGCACCCCCCATCGAGCCTTGGTGTTAGTGCCTTGGTTGTCTCGCCCTCCCCGCACACCGTGGCCCCGTGATGGCAACCGAACGTCCCCGCGTGGGTCGCTGTGTGCCCCCCAATGAGTGAGGTGTGGCAGTGGACGATGATGGTGATGATGGAGTGTTGTCGTCAAAGGCCACCAGGAAGCAGACTGCTTTGGGACAGCAATCTTGTGCGTGTGTGTGCAAGTGCGGTGCACCTACCATGTGCTTTTTTTGATGACTGGGAAAGAGCTCTGACATTTCATTCAAGGGAGTCTGTTCGCTTGCTTTTAGTTCAGTTAAGTTAAAAGGAGCACACGATGGAAGCCTCTGTAAATGAGTTGGAACAATAAAATTGAGAGATGTGAACCTTGACCCTTGAAGGTGGTGGCCAAGCCTGTTCTAGGCAGTGTGCCAATTGCTGCCAGAGTGGAGAGTTTCTAGACTGTCGTTGCACTGTACAGTACAGTAGTACCATAAAGATCCAGTTTTCTGGGGTGGAACATGAGGTGCCTTGCTTCAGCTGCAAAAGACCTACCTCTTAAAGCTACAGACCTGCTGGTTGACGTTAGATGTGTGCAAACAATGAAATTTCAGCTTGAATCAAACTAGCAAATAAAATTCCAATGGGGAATCTAACAGTATAGCCTTTACTCCAGATTTGAAGAAACTTTCAACAGTGTAGATTGCTTATAACATGTTGTGGGAGCCTCAAAAATCTGCACTATAAGCGGTACCGTGCTACAATTTCAAAACATGCGCAAATCCAACCATATCGCAAGCTGCCTTTTTAATCATTCTTTATCATCTTTCAAATGGACACCTCTGAAAAACAGAGATGTGTGATCTCCTCGAACATACACTTTAATTCACCAAGATTTCCAGAGAACGACTAACGGGGTGTGTGAATCCCCACTTGATCACGCGGGGGTGTTAAATGCAACTAACGGGCGAATGCCAACACAGTTCAACATAACTCCCCCTCATAGCATCACCCGTGCATTCGCACTTCCCCATGCTCCCCTTCGGGGAAATGCGGGTGAATTTTTTCTTTTTCCATCCGCACTTGGCGTTCACGATGCCGAAGGAACACAATGTACAATTAGTGGAAACCTTGCAACAACTTGTCATGTCGGTAGGGGTGGGAGTGCTATCTTTAAAGGTCTGCTGAGAGCCAGGGCAGTTGTGGTTATCACGAAAGTGCTAACGGAACACTTGAACTAAAGGAAAAGGGTGCCCTTTTTTTTAAGTGCGAATGCACTTCTTAAGCGACCCTGAATCACGCGTCCACCGCCGTCCGTCCGTCCGCACCACATACCCACTTAGGGCGATTGGCCAAGAAGAGTTCCTAATTTCTTTAGCACATACCCACTTAGGGCGATTGGCCAAGAAGAATTCTTTCGCATCACCCGTGCATTCCCACTTCCCCATCGACGACTGCTGCTTCGCCAGGAGCGGAAGTCGGGGCGAGTACTGCGGCGTCTACCTCGTCGGTCACGTCTACGCGAACCTCGTGTCGCACGCCGTGTCCACCTCGCTGGTCAGGGACGAGTCGCCGTACAGTGCCGTCTACACCGACGCGTACTCGGGCGATGGAATTGTGGTCGTCACCCTCTACTTCGCGCCAAACATCTCGCGCGACGATGTCGTCGAATACGTGGACGCGGCGATGGAGAGTGTGGCCAGGCGCGTAAAGCCCTCGAACCCGGTCGTGGTTGTTGGGGACTTTAACGTGGACGTGCGAAAGGGCGGCGAGTGGTTGATGGAATACATGCTCGCCAACCACTCCATGACGTGCCTACCGCTAGAGGCTCCCACCACCATCAACGGCAGCTACATCGACCTGGCCTTTGCGAGGAACTGTCTGATACGCGTGGTCTTGCAACAACTCTTGACCGTACATTTCAGTGACCACAAGGCGGTCATAATGACCGTCAACTACAATGACAACACCAACAAGTGCTGAATAAAGAATACTGTCGTTTCACTTTACTTGCGTGTGTGTGTGATCTCCTCGAACATACACTTTAATTCACCAAGATTTCCAGAGAACGACTAACGGGGTGTGTGAATCCCCACTTTATCATGCGGGGGTGTTGAATGCAACTAACGGGCGAATGCCAACACAGTTCAACATAACTCCCCCTCATAGCATCACCCGTGCATTTGCACTTCCCCATGCTCCCCTTCGGGGAAATGCGGGTGTTTTTTATGAATTGTAGGGTTTAACGTACCACTGTAACGCAGGCAATGAGGCGTGCGCCATAGTGGAGGACTCTGGATAAATTTTGACCACCTGAAGATCTTTAACGTGCGCCGAAATCTCGTACACACCGGCATTTTTGCTCTTCGCCTCCATCAGAAAAGCGGCCGCTGCGGCCGGGAATCGAACCTGCGTCCTTGTGCTCAGCAGCGCAACGCCTTAGCCACTGAGCCACCGCGGCGGGTGCCCTTTTCTGGGCACCCACTGCGTTGGGTTTGCAACATTGGGTTTGCAATAAAGTTGGCTTTGCTGCAATGGCCTCTTCTGCAACTCAACGATGTAATGTGGCAGCTAGGTCAATATCGGTTATGGATGCACTAACAGGAGCATGTAGGTTACGTGACCATTTGCACTATTGTTCATAGGAGACTTCTTTGAAGTAGCCTTGTCCAGGTTACAGGTAGGCCACGCACATGCAACCCACTCCTACCTGCCCAGTGTTTCTCCAAGACCCCTGTGCAGCAGGTGCAGTGCAAACACTTCCAGAAACACTACCGACCACATATCCAACTCCATCCATTGTACTTTTTATCTTACGATCCGATAATTCCTTTTAAACGTGCTTTAAATACCTAGCCAAGATTCAATTTTGAAGATAATTTTGTGTTATGCATAATTAAATGCCCTATACATCAGCCATCTCTTTTTCCTGTAATTCGTTTCACTTTTGTTCCTGTTGATTTTAGTATTTACTTTTACACTACTTTCTTTTAACCATGTTTTGGTGCTCTGTCCTCGTTGGCCTTGTGCTGTTAAAACCCATAATCATCATTGACTCTCCATCAAGTTTGCTTTGCTGCAAGGCTTCTCTCTCACGTGTAGCATTTGCGATGAAGTCCCACACAGCTTTGCTCATTCAGGTATTGCTGTGAGAGATTTTGTTACAGGCCGTGGATCATTCTGGCTGCCGCAGTTGCTGCCGGAAGCACACTTACGATTGAGCTCCCCTTTTGTCGGAGTGAGGGGGTACCAAACAGTTTATATAGAGAACACTGCTTGGAATTTGTTGGTCTTGTTTGTGGCTGTATAGTGCATTTCAATCCGTGTAATGCAGGACTTGACTATTTGCTGAATGTCTGATGGGCGAGAGAACAGAAAACAACGTGTAATTATGTCTACTGCACCAACTACAGCAAAAACATTGTTACAAGAGACATTCGGGGACCAGGAAAATGTGTCGCAAGGTCCGTTGTTGCGATGTTGCTAACAAGGCAAACATTGGAAAACTAACCAGTCTTCATTCAAATGTACCTTGTAACCAAGTGTCTCGTAATAGTCTCTTGTAACGAGGCTTTACTGTACTGTCCTGTCACACTGGTTTGCAATGTGTTTTTTCCAACCTATTTCCAGGTTAAAAATAACTTTTTGCTTGTTCAAACAGTGGTTGTACAGATTCAATTTGCTAAAATTGTCCTCGCGGACTTGTCAGTCTTGTCATATTTAATGCCAGCGAATCGGCAGAAAGCATGGTATGAGGGAAGCGGCACTTTTAATTGCACCCTTATCAGAAGCGAAGATGTGTGGGAAAACTCAGACGTGATCTACGCAGTCCAATAGCATAAGGTTATTGACAATGTCCTGAACTGGCCTTAGTGTCCTTTTAAGTGTAACTTTAGTGAACTGAAATCTATGTGCACTAGTAGTTAATCAAATTTAGTACATGTGTTTCTTTCCTAAAGCATACAGCGAAACTACAAACTACCCGCCGCAGTGGCTAAGGTGTTGTGCTGCTGAGCCCGAGGACGCGGGTTCGATTTCCGGCTGCAGCAGTCGCTTTCCTGATGGAGGCAATTGGTTGAATAAACTTTAAGACAGCAAGTGTGATATTAGGGTGCCCGCCTGGTGAGAGGTGTCGTCAGTCCAAGGTGCTTTGGAGGTGACCCGTTGGCGCTGCCCTCTGTACCAACATGCATTGGGTAGAAGGGTCGGAGCTGGCCAGCAACTCCACCCACTGCTGTGTGGTAATGTTGGGGAGTGGTGGTTGGGTGAAAACAGTCATGCCCCCAAAATTTCGGTGCCCCCTAAAGATTCCCAGGTGGTCGAAATTAATCCGGAGCCCTCCACTACAGCGCGCCTCATCGCCTGTGTAGCGTCAGCGTGTTAAACCTCGTAATCAATCAAGACTACAAGCTGAGAAAGTAGGTCAATGTTTCGCTGCACTCTGCCACAATTACTGGCTGAAGGGTACCAAATGCTTTCCCGGCGTCTTTCTAATGCTTGGAGTTAAGTAATCACAAAATTCCTTGTTTGCTGAAGATAGTGGAACCAGCACATGCTGGTTGAAGCTGTGGCTCCGCGACAAATGCGGTATGTTAGCCCCCCAAAAAGCAGGTGCGGCTTCAGCTACACACTATACTAAAAGTGGCAAAGACATCCCAAATAGCAACTTCATAGAAACAGAAGTTGTACAGCCATTCTACCTGCAAAAAAAAAAAAAGAGATAGGTTGAACTGAAACATTTAAACTAGAACATTATTATCGGGTGCAGTGCTGTGCTATCACGGGATGTCAGTAGTTTACCTGAAATGTTCAAGTGAAGCTTTACTGTGAGTGTAATCACTGACACTGTGATGGAGATTATTGTATAAAGGTGCCTGTCCTAGTTTTTACCGAGAAATGTGGAATCTTCGTACAGCAAGGAAGACCTACAGGACACCTAAACACATCTTGCAAGTTGCAGCTGTGAAAAACGTGTACAATCGGGCGCCACCGAGTGCTCTGCTGAGTTTTGCGCTGCGAGGAACAAGAGTTTTCTGTGAGGTGTGCTTTGCAGTTTTGTGATTGAGTAGGCGCTTTTTTAGAATTCCCATCGTAGCATTTCTTGTTCTAGACCGGAATCCTTAGAATTTTCACACAGTGCGTTCAGCAATGTCAATCCACTCCTCCGATGTCTTCTTTTGTGGCCCCAATTGTCTTATCTGAGGGGTACTGGCTTTGTCCCCATAGTGGTGCAACACATACTGTCACACGGGGTTGTGCGGCTTGCTGGTGACTCTCGACAGCAGAATGCAGAGCGTGTGCTATGAAACACATTGGTGCCATTACGCATGGCCAGGCGTTGCCCAGCAGCGCGTGGTCCTTTGCGTTGTGTGTTGGCGTTGACCAATGCCCCTGCAGGTATGTGCTTTGTTGTTTATCTAACATGTGGTTTTAGCATGCGAGTCTCTTGGCTGGTTATGTTGACGTCGAAGCTTAATGGCCTGGTGTCATCATCACTTGCAAATCCCTTGGAGTGGGTTTGTGGGTCGGAATGTTGATGTCACCACCACGTAATGGGGATTTATGAAACGGTTGTTTTCTCCTTGCAGCAGCAGTTGTCATCACTGATCAATCCACTTGAGTGGGCACCTTAGGCTATGTTCAGACTACCGAAATAACAACCATATCGCGAGCTATGGACGTAAAAAAACGGTGTGTCATGCAGTTCGGTTGGCTGAGACGTGAAATGACGTCATTATTTAAAGATATGACAGTTTCAGCAACATTCTGAACCCGGCTTTATGCCGCAGCTTTAATGTGTGGTTACATATTTACCTTTAGCCTACCACCAACGTGCCTGGAATGTCAAACTCGTATGTTGAGCTGCATCTACCGGTTGCCGACGTTTTTAAGTCCACAACGAGTGCATAAGGTCCACTTTTACTAAGCTACAGCCATGGGAGTCGAACAGGGGCAAAGTTTTGAGTTGTGTCCATTTCAAGAAAACATTAATCAGTTCTGGTGTCAAGCAAAAGGGTACGAACACGGGCACAAGAGGCCACATCTTGCCAAAGTAAGCCACAGTATGTAGAATTCCCCTCACTTTGTTCTCTGGTCGAAGCTGACCAGCCACCTGTACAAGAAGAGCAGTAAGAACAAGTGCAACCTACACAATGAGAAGGGTGCAAAAAAATGTCAAACAGTCACTCTGAGCAATGCAAACCTACAATACCTGAAAAGAAAAAAAATGTGGCGTAAAAGTATGCGTTTATTATTTTTTTATTGAAACTGCAAGCACGGCACTTGATGAACACCCATTAAATAACACAAACCAGGTAGTCAACACTGCTGACATGGTTTATATTGGCAACAAGCTGAGAACAGCCGTCTTGTACATTCCACTTTGTGGTGCTGTGGAATGCCTGCATATGTACAATGTGTAGGGGTGATGGAGAATTATATAAACATGATGAGTAGCTTGTCAGTTGGTTCATGGAACCCTGGTTGATATATACAGAGGAAGCAACCCGAGAGGTGCGTCCACCCACTACTGGCTGTCGCTGGATGAACTGCTGGAGGAGTCTGTCGACATCACCTCGACGTCTTCGTTCTCCTTGCTTTTGGCATCCATGCCAACAGAGTTGTGGTTGCTCGAGATGGGCGGCTTGATGTCGCCTCCAATCTGCCACGAGAACGACTGGCCCAGTGGGTTTTGGTCTGCAGGGAAGACGTATTCAAAACATTACTTGCTGCCGCCGTTCCACTTCTCGCTGCGATTTTAACCATAGCTACTAAATTTAAGGCAAAACAGTATGAGTCAGCTGCCACGGCTAACTTGACAGTAAAGCAATACCTCATTGTATCTTTTATTTTATTGTCATCATTATAACAGCCTAAAATCCACACCACTTGCAGGAAATTGATGGCAATATATAGCCATCGGTTGACACAATCGCAAATGCCAGCGTCGCAGTACCAACAATTATGTTTGATTACTCGGGAACATATACATATGTGCAATGTGGTAGAAATTGGTATGCTTTGAACATAAACCACTGCCATTTAGTATTGTAATTACCAAGCTGTTTTTTGCAGTTCCCGGAACCTGAGGCTCAATTGTACGCGTTTTTAAGGGGAACGTATATATTTTTCACCAAGCACACTGCCATCGCCTAGCGAGACAAAACAGAAAGCTTGAATCTGCCCAGGATTGCTGCCCCTGAATTTAACCACTGACGCTGATGCTATTCTAGCCCAATAGAAGTAACTGCTGGACATCCCACCCTAGGTCAATTATTGGACTTCACTTATGGATACTTACAGCTCCACCACAGGATACTAAGGGAGTAGGAATTTGAACATAAAGAAGGCGATAATTTAACTGACTCATCAAAGGTGAAAAACAGTACAGAATTAGAAAAATAAATTTACGTAACAAAGGTAAAGATGCAAAATACGAATGACTTCAAAGAGACCACAGCAACGATATTCACACCAATTCATTTCATACGTGTACACTGTCTCATCACCATGGCACAGCCACAAACGGCGCGAAAAACAAACGTCGAGTACGTCTGAAACTGCCAGTTTTCTCGGCAGCTTTCACAGTTTAGCAAATGAAAGCTAACCAAGAGTGCAGCTAAATTTTGGTGTTTGTAGTGCTTGTGAAGATGTGTTAATGCAGGAAAACAACTGTCCGAACAACGCAATTTGGTGCAGCCTTACCGTGATGGCGAGCCGCATTCAAATCTCCCAGGCTTCCCTGGGGCTGAAGAGGGGGGCCCGAGAGGGGCAGATCACTCAGGCGGCCAAGATACCCCTGCCGCATCTCTATATCGGTCGGGTAGGGCCGCCGGGGGTCACCTGAGAAAGCCACCAGGGAAGGTGTGGTCATGGAACGGCAGAGCCAAACGGGCATTGCGTCCCCTTACCTTGCTGCCAGTTGTGCGGTGCTGCCACGGCATTGCTGGCGCTGATGCGGTGGGCGTACTTGATGAGCTCTTCGGAAGAGACCGCCCGAGCGTTCGCCTTCTCTATGCTCTGCAGCTTCTGCTTGGCCTGGTAGATGGCGGTCGACTGAAATTGAGGCTGGTTTAGACGTCATCGTCGACACAGTTTCTTTTTACATCTTTTCTGGCCCTTTTCCACTTGTGCACCATTCTCTACAGCTCAGACACATGATGTGTTCAGAATGTCATGCAAAGCACAGCACTTTTGACTTTTGCTAGGCTTCAAAAATAAATGTATACAATGGGGGAGAGGGGGGGATTCAGCTTTATGCTTTTTTTTTTTTTTGCTCCAAACTTACTGTGGGACAGTGCATCAGAAGTGCATTTTATGTCAATTTTCTTGGTTATTTGTAGCTACATACCTCACTAAAAAGATCACCGCGTTAGGCGAAATAGTTGCGTGAAAAAATAGGCCTACATATATGATGCTTATGGACTGTGACATGGTAGCATAGCGTACCAACATGACAAAAATGAGCAGCTCCTGACCGCAGGAAGGGAACAATACTGAGAAAACATAACGGAGCAGTAAAACGTGGTAATGCCCGTCGGCATGGCCAATTCATTTAATAACCGACCCCGATTTTTCTTTTCTCGAGTTCTTCCTCCTTTTGTGCGAGAGGGGTGTTAGCGACCCTGACACCCGACACCCAAAGTACGCACCAGCAAATGTTCCGCTTCTTTGAGCTGCCACTGCAGCAAGTGAATGTCATGGTCTTGCTTTTCAACTTCCTCCTGAAGGCTGTTGATAGTCTTTTGGACTTCCGCTTGCCCCGCGGCTGAGAGCAAAGACATAACGGCCAACATGAGTGCTTGTAGAACGGCAGGAGCCCCAGGCGCCGGTATTTATTTCCGGACTTACCGACCACCAGCGTTTGTTTCAGTTCTTCGTCCTTGGCAACCAACAGTTCAGCAAGCTGGCTGTGCTCGGCCGCCGACAGTCGTTGATTTTTCGGAGCGATCAAGTTTTCAAACAGCTCTCTGAAACAAATGGCAGATTTTCAGAGAAGAGACGACGGAGACGCGCTGCGTGAAATCAAATTGTTGATTAGCGCTGCACGGCCCAAACAACTCGCGCATTTTTTTTAAAACCTTACAGCCGCCACATTTAATCTACTGTCACACTGTACTAATAGCCATTTGACGTTACATACTTGGCAATTATTTCAATATCGTCAACCAGCCGGAGCAGCTGCTCTCGAGTACTCTGGGGAGCTGCCATATTTGACTTTTTATGAAGCTTGCTCTGTAAAACCAGAGACGGTAAATACTTACGTTACTAGCACAATAAAATTTTTAAGTCAGTGTTCATAAAAATTTATAATTAAACAAAAGAATGGCTCAAAAAATAAATTTATTTGGTAATATCAAATGAATAGCCAAAGAAAAGCTACAAACGTGCTGTGAGGAGAAGCCGAGCTGCCGAGGTCGGGTCAACGCAGTAGACGAGTAAACACAGGCGGAAGTTTCCGATGCTTCACAGAAAACACATTTGACTCTGGGATCGATAAACTTGTGGGAACCATGAGTAGCGGTCTTCGCTATCAGGTTCCCGCGGCGACGCTTGGTTTCGACAGTTTCAAGAAAAAGGATTACAGGTGCGTAAAAGCAGATTTTAGTTATGTCGCGGCTAAACGCTACTACGACGTTGGTCTCCTGACGAAGTGTCACTCGCAGGCATTCGGACCCTGAGCCCTCAAAATATCGGGAGAACCGGGAAGATGGCCAAGCACACACTTCCAGAAAAGATCGAGAGGATGGTAATCCGGCACATAACTTCAGGCAGCCCCTGCCGGACATGTCAGACAGCTTCATGGCGAGGTATGATACGACTTTCTGTTCTGGTCGCGTAACTCTGCGCGGCCGATCGATGTTAAAGTGTTCTCTTTCCTGCCTAATTCCAGGAGGAGGCAGGAGAGAGAACGAATAGGAGCCCAGGGTGTCCGCAGCATGTGGGGGGAATCCCCGCAACGACCAGTGAAGTACGTTTGCAGTTTTGTCGTTTTATATTTTGATTGGCAGCGTTCACCTGCCGCGCTGTGTGACAGTCTGTTCCTAAAACTTTATTACTATGATTCCTTAGAGAATCTCTGGAAGCATGGGCGAGTTAGTGTGGCATAATTATTAGGATACTACTAATTATGCTAAAGTATGCTTGCGTGAAAGTGAGCATTACCATTTTACCAGAGGCCTTCGTCCAGCAGTGGACCTAAGTAGGCTGTTGATGATGATGATGCATTTTTTTATTTCATAACTTTTTTTTGCAGTTCAGATGACGATGAAGCAAGCAAGAAGAAAACTAGCACAGACTCGGCGGACGCCGAGAAAAGTGAGCTTTCACCAACTTTCCCTTATATCTGTTTCTAGTCCAAGTTTAAAGGAGCCATGAAGACAACATACAAGTTTGCTTTATTGGAAAGACGGCCTCTTTAAATAACAATCATGCCCCTTTTAACTCAAACTTCACTAAGATAAGCTATATAATGAGGAGAACAGAATGGGCATGGGATTCACCTGCACTGGAGTTATGACACACAGCGTGCTTGTGTGTCACAACTCCAAAATCAAATCAAACCCTGGACAGGGATCCAGCTCGAAAAGTGCATATTTTTTTTTTATAGCAGTAAGGATGGTGGGGTGAACAACAGAGGCTCCAAACCTACTCGTAAACATGTTCTTTGCTAGAAGAGTGCAGAATTGCCACCGGCCCATGCTATGAAACCTTGCCGTCTGCCATGCAGACGATTCTGACATGACACTGCTGGCAGGGATCCTTCATTACCCAATGTTTCACGAAATGATAACCATAACGAAATACGGCATGTACAGGTCCGGTCACTTATAAATAAACTGAGTGATTGCTGAGCAGCATAGCTGCACCATCTAGGACGGCCAACGGTAACCAAGTGTGTTTTGGCATTGCCTCTTAGCAGTTTTCCAGTTCCTGTTGGATTGCACAGTTTGGGGACTACGTGGAGTCAATATGCTAACTCCGTTTTAGGTATTTGCCTCTAATTGCTGAAGTCACGGAGCGTGTGAGGCAGTGGGACAATTGAAATTTGGGCTCAAATTGTTTAACTTCTTGGTGAATAAAGCATTGTTTGATGCCTGTCAAGTGCTGGGGGCACTATAAAACACAAAAACTATTGCATAAGAAAATGTTGTCTTTATGGCCCCTTTAAGGCTCAGCATTCACAGCTTTTAGGGCAGCGATGTAACTCCGAGCTCAATGCTGTTGCAGAGAGCAAGTCCAAGAAGCGCAAGCACAAGCACAGCCGGGAAGCCTCCTCCTCCTCCCACAAGAGCAAGAAGCGCAAGAAGGAGAAGAAGAAGCACAAGAAGAAGGAGTCCAAGAAGAAGACTAAGAAGCACCGCCGGCACAAGAGCAGCTCCTCCAGCTCGTCCAGTTCCTCGGACACGGAAGGCTCGGCCCACAAGAAACGGGGAGCCGGCGGGGACAGCGACTTCGAAATGTGGGTCGACAAACGAAGTGAGTGTTAGAAAGCATGGTGATATGACACCAATCGTATCTTGAAGAAGTTGTGGTGCATTCTGTTGAATCAAACTGAGATGTTGATGTTCTTTTTTATTTTTCTTTCTCTTAGAAGAAGATACTTCGGACAGTGAAGAAGACGTTATTGGTCCCGTTCCGAAGCAGCATGTTCAGCTAACTGTCAAAGAGTGAGTGTGTCGTGTTGTACTTACGATAGTAACAATACAGCACTCTTCTACAACTTTTGGAAGCAAATAAGTCATTGTTTAACTTGAATGACACTCGGTGAAGTTAATGTCTTACTTGTGTTTCTCGCCTAGGTACGGCAAGGCTTTGCTACCGGGAGAAGGTGCAGCAATGGCAGCGTATGTGGCTGAAGGAAAGCGGATTCCGAGGAGAGGTGAAATCGGCCTTACCAGCAATGAGATTGAGTCCTTCGAGTCCGTGGGATACGTCATGTCTGGCAGCAGGTACGGTCTTGAATGGTTTCTTAAAAGGGCTTACAAGTTATGCTTGGAACCACACACACACTAGCTAAATGTGAATTATGTTCTCCAAGTGTATCCTCCGGCCGAGCTATAGTCTTGAAGGAAGCTTTGGCATGTGGAATTTGTTGCAGTTTATTTGTTATTTGTTTAGAATACGTTACAAATTTGTGATGGAGCACTTGCGTGAAGGGGTAGCCGTAAATGCAGGGGAAAGGGGGAGTTATATTCGATCACTGCACTCTCTTCCTACATAGCAACTTTTCATGATGTATTGATATCAACTGAGGATTAGTAAGCCTTACTTGCAGTATTCCGCATTTTGTGGCAACTGGTGTTTCTTGAAGCTGGTAAGGCCAGAAGAAGCGACCAGTATTTATGTGATAAGACCATATTTTCCACCGTTATTTGTGACACTTGTAACATCGCTAACTGGGAAAGAAAATTGTAGCAGCTTGCTAAAAGATCATCGTTGGGGTATATCGATGTGTGTGTGTGTGCCAGGATACAAGCAATGCATCCGGCAAGTTAGATCTTACAACTGCTGCTGGAGTGCACCACTGCCTGATTTGTGAGAAAAATCAGGTTGAGAAATTATTGCTTGATTTGTTGATTTCTAAATAAAACTTTTTACTGCCGAACAAACGACAGGGAAGCCGCAAACATCCCAGTCTTGCTTGGTGTTAAGCAAAGTTTGGTTTTCAAATACAATATTGGATTCTATGAAATATTTTAACAAAAGCTACGGCGTGCTATTGGGCTCAATTGGTTCTTGCTCTGCAGTGGCAGAATAAATGTAGATCCTGGAGATATTCGGAAAATTATTGCACTACTGGATAAGTTAGGTCTGCATATCACCTTCCTTTGTTTGTTTTATAAGTCGATTTTTCTTTTGTTTCTGTTATCATAAAGCCTTAGAGTGTGCGCAATATAATATATATAACAATGTGTTTCTGTTTTCCCTGTTTTGCTTTTTTCTTCCAATAGGCATCGGCGCATGGAAGCTGTGCGTCTGCGTAAAGAAAACCAGATTTACAGTGCTGACGAGAAGAGAGCCTTGGCTATGTTCAACCGAGAAGAGCGTCAGAAGAGGGAAACAAAGATTCTGTCCCAGTTCAAAGAGGTCATTAAGGCCAAATTGCACAGTGACAGGTGAAGATATGTGGGTGGCCTTGGGGCATCAGGCAAGCTTTTCGCTGTACATGATTTCTGTGGTTGTCACATGGATGACATAAAATCCACTGCTGGCAGTTGCCACCAGCTTTTTGTAATTTTTCGCTCATATTTAATAAGGAACAATCTCCAATATTGGAGCACACTAGTATGTACAATAAACCACTTCCATGCAGTGAAGTGCTGTCTTGTGTATGTTTTTTCGTGTGACTACGCGTACGGCACACACATCTAAAAAAAAAAAAAAAGAAATTGTTTGCACCATGGTTCGCAAAGGGTTTCTCCTACCTTTTACTTTCGCCTGTGCCACGGGGATCTCTGGAGTCTTCATTTTGCGGATCTCTATTCCGAAACTAAACTTTCTTTTTGGCTGCTTGCTTTCTTTTTTTCAACACGCGCAACGTCGTATTTCATTGCAGCTTCTACGTATGACGAAATTACTGAAAAGCAGTTTGTGGCCGCGTAAAGCAACGTTATTGGTTCTATAAACGTTGGCGTGAAGGGTGCACTGCGGCTATCTTAGCGCAGTTCTAATTTATGCTCACAACCATGAAATTGTTTTGGTTGGGCTAGGTTTCTCCAGTTTCGCGTGCGTACGGTGCGTTATGTATCGGCCTCGCCACGACACTTCTGAAAAGAACGAAAATTCGTTCTGATTTTTGCTGTCTGAGTGTCGACGGGTTTCCCGGAAGTGATGTAAAACGCAGCTTGCTGGTGAAGTGTGCTGAAGTGCGACGTGAGCGCGGGAACTACGATCGCATGACGAAGCTACTACTGCACTTCCTCTTCGTTCCGAAACCGTAGCTCGTGCGGAATGCGATGCAGCTGCTCGACGCGATGGGTTTCAGGCGGGCGCGATTCAAGATGCAAGTGTCGTCCATATACGTCTTCGCTTGCCTGCTCGTGCTCGCAGTTGGTAAGTTTGCGTGCATGACTTCGCGACTGCAATTCGTATTTAGCCTTCCTGTTACCCGTGTGCGAGCGTTAATTTTTCGAACATTTATTTTTTGTAGACTTGCGGTAGAAAGGAACTACAGTAACTGGCATAGCTACGTTCCTGTCACGCACTTGTGCACTTGTTTGTGGAGCAACCCTCCGAACCCTGGCTCTAAAAATGCAAAGCTTGTGTGGGGGCTAGTTGGTTAATTCTGCGTAACAGTGGAACAAAAGGAGCTACGCAGCGCGCATTCTCGAGTCCATTGTTCCATAAAGCCGGGTCGAGGTTCGGCGATAGAGTTGCCCCGCGGTCAACAGGATGACGGCGACGGGACAGGTGTTCGGCAACAGCCAGCAGCGGAACAAGCGGGCCGCTAGGGTGGGTTGCATTGATTGGCTGCGGTCGGGGATCGCGGTGGTCGTTCCCTCCACCCTAATCAATGAAGTGAAGGTCCCTAGCTCTTTGGAATTCAGCGCGGCTTGCCCGATCCTCGCCTCAAGGACATGCTGCCTGTTTCTCGTCCCCTCCTGGCCAGTTGGGCTCGCCTATCGGCAGCTTTTGCGCTCGGGCCCCGCTGCTGCTGCTCTGACGTCTCCAGAAAAGCCATCCTCGCCGTTGAGCGGTGAGGACGAGCCAGTTGCGTAAGTGTGCATCCTTTTTTTTCCCCCTTTGTGGTACGAGCCCCCGTAGCGAGAAGGAATATTTCATACCTTGTGGAACTTTGTCTACGAATCCTGTCATCATGACCCAACTTCCTTCCCTTCTCCTTTTTTTCCCTTACCAAATGGGCTCTTACCCCCCTTTCTCGGTAAATTTCTCAGTGTATTACATTTGTAGTACGATAGTACGCGGTGTTCAGGCCACGAACGCACGCAGAGGTTCTTTTATAGTAAAGAAAGGAAACACAAGCGAAAAAACAAAACATTGAAGCTCTATGGTTTTCGGTAATTTTCTGCTGTCACGGCTAGCAAAAACGAGTGCAGAGCAGATTTTGTACACATTTGTGATTCATACAGGTGAACAGTACTGGAAGAAAATGCAAGGGTAGTAAACATACATGATGTTGTGTGATGCTATTGTGAACACATTTAATTTTTTTACCATCCAAAGCACTTGTAATTTCGTGTTCAGATTTTGCACACAGTTCGTATTTTATAAGCTGATTTATCTAAAATGAACTTGACGACAGCACTGCTTATAGTTACTTATTCACATACGAATAAAAACTTTTTTTGCCTATTGGACTAGAAAACACCCGATGAGCACTTTGAAAGCCTGCGCAGAGCAGAAAAGGTGATTTACAGCATCCTCTTAGCGCATTACGTTACATGGTAATTTTTTTTTCAATTAGTTGCAAGATAACTATTTTCTTACACTTTAAAATTCATACTCCCGACAGGCTCAAAAATACGCTTTGCCATTAAAATTGTGTTCGGCTGCTAAAAACCTTTTAGAAAATGCTCTTTAAATGTGTGAAAGCTTATTTGGCAGTGTTGGGACGTCTTGATTGTACGATTCGGGGAATATTCATGAAACATTTGCCAGAGTTGTACCATAAGTCTTCATGTAAGAACATGTTTTCTCTGGTTTCAGTTTATGTGTTGTAGGCTGTAAGCTGAAATCTTGAACTAGAGAAAGCATAGTTTGTGCTGCACTTGTCAGAATTGGCCTAGACTTTAGCTTAGTGTAGTTATTTTATATCGTCAACATGAAAGGGCCCAAATTAGCACTATAAGCTTAACACACAAGGTTAACACTAAGCACGAAAATGCATTACAGCAGGGGTCAGCAGGTCGCATGCGTGGGGCAATAATATGCGGCCTCCTGCACATTGTCAGAACCCACACCACTCCCCCTGTCACTCCCTATCTGCAGGCCAACGTGCCAGTTTTGACCTCAAATGGGGTTAGACGAGAGACAAGAACAGTTGAGTTTGTCCCCCATCTTCACACTTATCCAGGTTATTGTAAATTACAGTGAACTCCTGTTAAGACGAACTTGAAGGGACCGTGACAATTTGTTTGTCTTATCAGAAGCCCTCCCAAAAAAAGAATCGGCCACACGCCCAGATGCATGCAAATATCTTGCTTCAAGACGATGAATGAAGTAGTCTTACATTGGAGGAATAAGACAAAAAATTATTTGTTTGAGTGCGCAACTTGATAGAAGACTGTCTTGAAGCGCTCTTTCCTGGTTTTATCCAGTCCAATTGGCAACAGAGAGCGTACACCTGCTACCTCATGTGACAACGCAGCATAAACAGAGAGGGAACTTCTCGCCTTCACGGCGGTGACCCGGTGGGGCTCACAACGCGAACAGTTGCGAACTCACGTGATTCCACTGAGAAATGGCATTGGTCAGGAGAGCTGCTACATTCGCAAACAGAAAGTCTCTGCCGTCGCTTCTTTTTTACTTTTTTAACCTTCTGGTTTCATGCCTCTCTCCTCCAGAGCAGAGCAGCTGCAAAACTCACCCTCGCTCTTTTTTTTTTCTTTGCTTCGCTGCTGGCTCCGCAGGTTGAAGGGTGGGAGAAGTATCCGCCTGTCTTTTTTTCTCGCTCCCTCCCTTCTCCCGTGGCGCAAATCCGCTTCGCGCTGTGGTTTTCTTTTACTTTTGTTTCCCTCTGGTTGCCTGAGGGCCCCACCGCACACCGCCAAGACTGCCATGTTCGCTGCCCAGAATGGCCAGCAGTGGGGGTTCGTCTTAACCGAAGAGCACTTGCAAGGCTGTTCATCTCAAGTGGACATTTTTTGCAATGGGTCTATGTAAAGCCAAACAAACATTCCCACGTTGTTTGGCATAAGTGAGAATTCGTCTTAACTGAGTTCACTGTATTGTCAAATATTATCGTTAATTCGCTGAATTTTTCTGTTTGCCTGCAAAGCCTCTCTCCCACCCCCCCACCCTATTTGTTGTCCTGCCCTCCACCCCAAAAGGTTGCCAACCCCTGCATTACAGAAACGTTATCATTGGCACGTGGCAGTGTATTTGCCCCATATACCCGCCGCGGTGGCTCAGTGGCTAAGGCGTTGCGCTGCTGAGCACGAGGTCGCGGGTTCGATTCCCGGCCGCGGCGGTCGCTTTTCTGATGGAGGCGAAAAGCAAAAACGCCCGTGTGTACGAGATTTCGGCGCACGATAAAGATCCCCAGGTGGTCAAAATTAATCCGGAGCCCTCCACTACGGCGCGCCTCATCGCCTGCGTTGCGTCGGCGCGTTAAAACCCTACAATCAATCTATTTGCCCCATATAACTACGAAGGCTGTCCACTGCAACCTACAACCTAAGAGTAAATGTGCGTTGCTGTTCCTACATGTTTTTAAAAATTTTCCTGACAGCGCCGCTGCCAGGAAGCTGCCTTCTATGAAGGCGGCTGACACCAACTCTGTTATCAAAGACGGGCCCATAGTCCCAATGGAACAGAAGCTGCTGGATCTGGAAGCTCGCATTCAGAAGCTTGAGAAGAATGCACCAAAGACATTTCCGTTGGTGAAACAGCTGGACTACAGAGAGAAGAAGCGTATTCTGGTATGTGATGGGATATAGACACATGGCAATATGTTTTGCTCTACTTTGGGCTTCGAAGTCATCTGAAAAAGCAGAAATGCATGCAGGTCAGTCTTCATCTGATTAATGAAGTGCAAATAAAAAGGCACAGGGACCTTAAGCACATAGGTTTGCTGCGATACACACTACGGTAGTTATGCCCTGTAACCCAGATGGCCACAGAATGCGCCATAAGCTTTTTTTTTTTCTTTTTTTTAAGGAGTACTGGCACAAAATTTTTGGGGCTCTTTTTGCTTATTTGTGTGTTGCCAAATCACTGCTAGGGTAAAGTGCATGTTCAATAGACTCGTCAAAAAAATTCGTTTATGTGTACCATGGATGCTTTCATAATTCATTGCTGTTCCCAGGTTGCTGGTGGTGCCGGCTTTGTGGGGAGCCACCTGGTGGACTACCTTATGCAACAGGGCCACCAAGTTACCGTGGTGGACAACTTCTTCACTGGCAGCAAGCGCAACATCGAGCACTGGCTAGGCCACCAGAATTTCGAGCTCATTCACCACGACATTGTCAGCCCACTGTACATTGAAGGTGGGTGACATGAATAATTTTGCAAAACCTGCTTGGAGGAACTCTGACATCTGCAGAGAGTTACTTGGTTTAAGAAAACATTTCTTTGGCTACCTGCATGTGATGACTAGAGACCGGATTTTAGGCAAATGCTTATTTTGTTCCTTGCGCACTATTTTTATATATGAGCTTGAATTACAGGTTGAAATGGCTTTTGTGGTGTTTTTATAGTTCCTATAAATGCCGATCTTTGACGTTCGTGCCTAAGTTCTTATAAATTCCTATAAATGCCTATTTTCCAAAATGGGCACCTACTGGGACACCATTTAGCCTCAAGTTTTGCTTTGGAGTGCAGTTTGAAATTGTTATTCATGTTCTGTCGGGTGTAACCAAGTCCTTGCAAGTGCGAAAAGTTGGGCGAGTTGGTAATACATTACATTTGTGGGACGCGCAAACTAACACGGGGACAAGAGCGCTTCATCTCGTCCATGTATTTGTTTTTGTCTCTTGTCCCCGTGTTAGTTTGCACTTCCCGCCAATGCAAGTCCTCTACTTCAACCTTCTTCGAGAAAAAAACAGCTAGCAGCAGTGAGACGGGACGATTTGTATTTCACTGCTGCGGTATCATTCAAGGTCACCATCCAATGAGGCTTATGTGACTTTCGCCTTAAAATAAACATGTGTTAAATATTTTGTGTGCCCGGCACCTAGTGCTGGAGCACAGTTTGAAATAAAAAACCTGGAGATGGTGTAGTTTGCTATTGCTTCCACAATTTTCACAGTGATTCTTAGAATACGCGCCATGTACTATCCAAGCAGATTTCTGCAGACGTGCAATCGCTTCCTCGTTTCTATTAGCATGCTCCAATCCAACTCTATTTTTAATGCAGCGATTTACAGGGTTCGCACAGGTCCTTGAAAACCTTGAAAACCCTTGAATTTAGAAGTGTCAATTTCAAGGCCTGGAAAGTCCTGGAATTTTTAAATGGTCCTTAAAAACCCTTGATTTTTCTGGAGAAAACCAATGGCCCTATATTTTCACAAAAATTTAAAGTGTTTGCCGTGAATTTTAGGTGTTAAAAATGTAAAGAAACATTGTAATAATCAAGTTTCAGTGTATTGCATGAAATTATGAGTTTGGTGGATTCTCATTATTACGAGGCAACATTGGGAGCAGCACTCTTAAATAGAATCCATGTCACAATACAATCCAGTGAAACCCGGGTTCTGTTCTCTATCTTGCATGTTCCATCTAGTCTGTGGACGGCCGCTCATTGCGTGTTTGCTGTGCCTCATACGCTCCATCTGCGTTTGCTTTTACGTGCAAATGGTGGACGTGTACATAGTTCATCCTGCCTTGCAGCAACACTTGCTGAGTTAATTTCAGCTGATACTTTTGCTGACAAAGCAAGAGATGCAGGCAACATTAATGAATGAAGTTTTGAAATCAAAAAGCCTCAGCAAAACACCAAGAAAATACAAAAATCTCTAAATACCAACTCTTAAATAAAAAATAAAGCTGGGGGAGCATTCAAGAACCTGTTAGTGCCTATCTAAATGTGCACTAATGTGCTTAGGTATTGGGCAATAACGAAATTTTGCATTGTGTTGAAAAAGTTATAAATAATCCCAGATAAAACATAACATGGGGACCTTGAAAATGTGTTTTCTGGTCCTTGAAAGTCCTTGAAAACCCTTGAATTTTTGCTTTTGAAGCCCGTACGAACCCTGGATTTAGCATTGAGCATTTGTTGAATGGTTGAACATTGAACAGTTGAGCATTTGTTAGCAGATCACTCCTGCATTGAAGAGCCATTGGCAAAACATCACTGCACAACTGCAATTTTTTACACTTTAAAATTCATACTCCCGACAGGCTCAAAAATATGCTTTGCCATCAAAATTGTGTTCAGCTGCTAAGCACCTTTTAAAAAATGCATTTCAAATGTGTGGAAGTTTGTTTGGCAGTTTTGGGACGTCTTGGCTGTACAATTCGGAGAATATTCATGAGAAATTTGCCAGAGTTGTACTTAATAGTGTTCCTGTAAAAACGTTAAATTCTAACAAATCATTGTCTGCCTTGCGTTTACTATTTGTATCTGTTTTTGTCGTGCTGTAATGTAATCGCGTCAGGCTGACACAAAGCAGTGATTTTTTAAATCAGTATTCGCAGCTCTTTATTCCTGGGCAAAATTATTTGCCCAGGGCAGCAACTGGGGCCTTCGAAAGGCTATACAGTCGAACACGGATATATCGAACACGGGTATATCGAATTATTGTCTATATCGAACTCATAAATTATCCCCTTGAAAATTCTGTGTAAAAGTATAGGAATTCGTACGTTTATATCGAACCGTATTTTTCCCGACATTGGGTATATCGAACGCCGCGCGAGTTGGAAGGTGCTCTTCGGCGGTCGCTGCACTCCCGGTTGAGGTTGAGGAGTATGGGGAGGAATGCGCGGGCATGGCGAAGACTGGCTCGCGGAACTAATCCCTTCTACCGGAACGAATTTGCGCTTTCCCAGTCGGGCCCCGCTACCGGCCGCCGTAGCGTTAGCGGATGGAGCCCGGCATGCTAAATCTCTCTAGGCACACGAGCCCGAACGCTCGAAAAATATGACAGTGCGAGGTAGGGATGCCCCGACTGCGCACGTCCTTTTTTTTTTTTCGGCTGCGTACGTTCCCCGGCTTGCCGAAAAAGAGTTCTCTCTCTCTGGGTCTGTCTTCCCCCGATGTCGTCTCGGGAAAGGGAAGAGGGAATGAAGGCGCTGGCGGCCTCCTCCTTCTTTTGCATTTTGCTGCTGTTGCTGCTGTTTGGCGAGTTGTCCCGCACCTTTCGGATATCACTGTTTCTCTCGGAGATGACCATCGCGAGCGCTTTGTTGGAGTCCGTTCAGAGAGCCTTGGATTGGTTGCCTTCAAAGTTCTTGTGGTACGTGCGCTGTTCTTCTTTTGCGTGCGTGTTGTGCGTGGTGTGCGAAGGCGCAGCGTGCTGCTGGAATTTTCTAGTTGTGCAGCCTTGAGAATATCGAGACCAGCGTATTTAATTTCATTTCCAGGACGAAGAAGCAGGCCAAGATGAGCGATTTTTTTTTTTCACGGAAATAAAGTGTCCTGTTGCGTCGTGAGTGCGGAATTAGTTGTCATTCTTTGGCGACGATCGGTAAGTGATCGTCCGCCATAGGCGAGGTCTCAAAGCCCATATTTTTTATATCGAATTTTTCATATATCGAACTAATTCGCGATCCCCTTGGAGTTCGATATATCCGTGTTCGACTGTATTCAAGTGTTGGTGCCTTTGTGCCAGCATAAACAATCAGATTTTTGGTTTTCCTGTCAAAGATAGAGGCCGCGAACGTCTTGGCTTGAAACTACTTGCATTCATGTAAAAATGTATTTTGCCTATATTTGCGATGCTGGGGGCCTAAAACATTTCTTTGCCTGCCTATTTTAGGCGCCTAAAATGTGCTTTTTTATTGCCTAGATATCGGCCTCAAGTGACGACGCTGTTTTCAAAGAACCAGCTATGGGCAGACACTACTGCAATTGCAGCAGCATGTTACTTAGGCTGTGTCACATTGGCTGCTTGAGTTGTAACAAATGATTGGCATTCACCTAACCATAAAGCGGCCAGGGTGACGTGTTATACTCTATATTATAGAAAATGTTCTATTTCTACAGAAACTAGACAAGAGGTTAGCAGGTACCATCTTGTCTTGTGCTAGTGATTGGCCATCTCAGATTTTTAAATAAGCATTTCTTAACCGAAATGCTTAACCTGAATGCTTATCCAGATTTCTGAGTCTTCTTCGCTGACATAAATGAGAAAATATGCTTTTTGGGAGGTTGTCCCGACTTCCTGATGTGCACAACTTCCTGATGTGCACACTCATGAGGCAGAAACGAGGCCCATTCAACATGTGAAGCACGTGATGACCCAATGAACCACCAGGCTGTGCATGCAAAATGTTTTAGACTAGTGCTTGTTGTTTCCTATAATGTTTCTTGTTTAGAGGAAGTGGAGTTTCGCGAATGCTTTCAATACGTTTGTTTGCTTTAAAGTTTCCAAGTTGAAGCTTCACTTCCATTTTGATGAGTAATTTTGCCACTGTTTTTTGCAGTCGACTACATCTATAATCTGGCATCACCTGCCTCTCCTCCCCACTACATGATGAACCCTGTCAAAACGATCAAGACAAACACCTTGGGAACCATCAACATGCTTGGTAAGGCTTCATCCAAACTGCTGACACAGAGGCCCGTATTTTGATCCAGTGGTGTGGATGTGACGTGGGAAGGAAAAATTCAAATACTATTCACTGGCCATTCTACTCTGTGAAGTTGGTGGTCCAGCCAAGCTGCTTGCGTTGGGTTTGGGGGCTGGGGGGTAACGTGGTGCTTCTCTGTCTGACTGTTGTGTCTGCAGTCAGGTCGTTATCCAACCGTAGTCTGTCGCAAACATTGCAGCTTTAGCCAAAATGGCTACCAAGAAACTCTCTGTAACCTGGGGTACGCGCCCTTGAATTCTTCCAAGTTGGCACCTTTGTGCTGGAGGCAGTTTGCAGCATTATCTGACTCGCAGTATGCATCGTCAGTTCTTGCTTGTCGCTTATGTGCCCCCTCGTGGGCCTGCCGTTGACTGTTGCACTCGCGGCGCTGTTATTCGGCCCCACTCGCATTGCATTTTTCTTTATTAGTGGGCTTCACTGGGCAACAGACAATGTGGGAAGGCCAGCTTACAAAGACCAAGCCTACTCCTAGCTCCTGAAAAAGTCAGCTTCACTTCTAAACACAAACGCATTACTGGGGAGACATTTTTTCACGGGCAATATAGCAGAGATGGCAAAATTACTTCTAAAAAGTAATTAAATTACATTATAAATTACAGGTGGCCAAAAGTAATGACATTACATTACTAGTATTAGTTTTCAAAAGTAATGAAATTACTTTAACAAAAATTGATCGCTCATACTCTACCAACTCAAACGCACTTATCCCAAAAATATTTGTTTATACACCAACTTATGTACAGTTTATTTACAGCGCTATACATTGATATGTTCGATATCTATTACATCTCAGAAGGAGCTGCGATTCAAGGTGTGAGCCCAAATCGCAGTGAGCTTGCTGCTTACTGGTGTAAGCAGCGGGTTTACACCAGTGACCAGTGTAACGAAGCCTTGAACACAATCTGCACGTTTTTGTTTAACCCGACTTACTGTCGCCATGGCATTCCGGAACGCATGAAAAGGGAACGAAGAGGCACGAGAAAGCAGGCAGAGCTCTCAACAAAGCGTTGTTTCCTTCGTGTTCGTAGAGTTTCAATGCCCAGAAACTCTCTGGGCATCGGAACTCTACGTGGTCAACTTTTCTCGACAGCTTTTAATGCCGTAAGAGGAGCGGACAGTCTATATTGTAGTCGGAAGTAATTGGGAAAGCAATGAGTAATTTCCATGAAATTATTGGCCAGAAGTAATTTATTACATTACTAAATTACAAACACTGAAAAGTAATTCATTACATTAATCATCACAGCAAAAGTAATTTAATTATGGCAATTTAATTACTGTAATTTCGTTACTGCCAAGTCTGCAATATCGGTAAGCTATTTTATATAGCAAAATATGAAGGCCTTAGGACCTTGTCAGTGTAAGCTTGGTCATTGTAAGCCGAACAAACTCACATCAATTGCATTAAAGCTGGCTTCACTCCTACACAGGAATGCATTATTGGGAATACATTTTTCCGGGAGCAGTATAAGCCATTTTATATCGAAATATAAAATAGGAAGGCTCTAGGGCTGGCTTTCCCGCATTGCATTTTATCATACAGGTGCCATAAAATCCTGCATCGTAGCCATAGACAGCTTCACTGTAAAAATTTACATTTATAGGAAGGGACAGTTTATGTGGAAATTAAAATAATGCCTGCTTGATTGTTAGCTTCTTTTTTATGTAGTTGAGCGGGACCTGAGCAAGATTTTCTACTAGAATGATCAGCTTCTTCAAAACTACGCTCAGACTGAAACTAAACCACCAAGTATAGCAACGCGTTAGTGGTGCAGAATAACCAAGAAGTGAAATTTTAGTATCGTAGACATAATTAAGGCCCCCAAGAAGCATGCCACTAATGGGAACTCGTCACGAAAGCCTGAACTAGGGTATTTGTTTATGTTGACACTAGATTAAATGTGGACTTGAGTCCTTCTGGAACTGATACTTAACTAAGAGGGACGGCTTGTGGCAAACCCAGGTTGGCCTTTTAATTGCTTGGATGTGTACTGTGTTTCCGCGTGCATCAAAGAAGCCAGGTTGTCTTAATATTTGCAGCCCATCATTGTGGCGCACATTGTGGTGCACATTGTGGTGCACATTGTGGTGCACATTGTGGTGCGGAGCTACAGATTGAATTCAAGGCTGGAACCTTTACTGGCACATTTTAAAGGGGCTGGCACCCTTCAACATACATGGAAATTAATCTTTTAAACTCTCATTTGTGGTTGTATTTGGCAGCTTACATTATTGAAGCATGCGTGTAAAATTATTCCTCGGTCAAGGATAATTTTTCTAAAAAAAAGTGTGCTAAAAATTTACGAAGAGTTCACTTGTAAGCATGTCATGGCTGCCATTGTCACTAAATTGAGTGATAGGGACTTTTAGAAGCAAACTAGACCTTTGAATGTACACTTGACCTATGAAAAGGTGTATGCATATTGGCTTAAAAAAGTCAGAACATGAGCATATGCCTTTAACTCTAATGCGATAATGTTATTACAGTAGTACAATGTTTATAACTCTGTTCAGCTTCCCTTTGAGCAAAACTTACTAAATGTTGTACAAAGCATCCAAAACAAATTGCGTGGCATTTTGATCACATCATGGATCCGTAAAAAGGGGCAACTAGAAGTTGTTATGCTTCTATTCCTTAACCTGGGCGCAGGGCTGGCAAGACGCGTCGGCGCTCGCCTGCTGATAACCTCCACGTCCGAAGTATACGGGGACCCTGAAGTGCACCCCCAAAATGAAGACTACTGGGGACACGTGAATCCTGTGGGACCCCGGTCCTGCTATGATGAAGGAAAGCGGGTCGCCGAGTCACTCTGCTATGCCTACGCCAAGCAGGCAAGTTTTAGCCCCTTGGGTGCAGCAAGCCGCCTTGTTGGGGCTACAAGGCATGGCTTCACACGGCAGAGAAATGGGAGGAAGGTTAACTGCTGACTGTCAACTAGAAAAGCTTCCCACATCTAGTGAAGGTTATGTGAGAGGGACATGGCTATGACTACTTCTGGCAGTTATCGAGACAGGTAGGAATCAAATGACATGAGCAATGGCAGCATTGACTTTAGCTTCAGAAGCAGATAGATAGAATGGGAGAAAGCTAAGGTGCAGTAGTCGTGAAGTAGCTGCGTTCATTCTGCACCTGACTGTTGTTATCATTTCGTGACATGCTGCTCTGGGTGGCTTCTTCCTTTTCCCACCACTTTTCTCCCCTTCAACCGGAAAGGGCTGTAAGCCACGCAGTTATCTCTAACCAAAAGCGTGGAGGTTTTTTTTTAAACATGCATTTGGGATTGAAATCTGTGGTCGTGTTTAAACTAGGCACAGGTGTGCTTTGCTGTACCTCAGCTTGCGGTAGTGCAACAGAGGTTTTGCAAGCAAGCTCATTAGGTGTAGAGTGCTTGGTCGTACAGCATTTACAGGTGATTAATTTTCGTGCTCAATGGTTGGACTGAGCTGTCAATGGGCCGTTGACTTACTACGAGCCTGCTGTTGCAATTATTCAGGGGAACTATATTCACTTTCCTGGCACACAAAAAAAAAAGATTACGTGCTTGTGTTTGAATATTGCATAGCATTAGGAAATGATAAGGAATGAGTGCCATTCACCAGGGGAAGTGTTCTCCTTTTCTTATGTCTGTCCAGCCTAGGGGGAAGACACATAGATTTCTGTGGAGTGCCACAGAGGTGGCCACTAGCACTGTTATGCCTTCATCAAGATGGGTTTGCTATCTTCTGCTTTTTCAGAATTGCTCTACAAATGAAGAAAAGGGCAGGCACTATGGTGTCCCATAGCACAGGGTCAAATGGCTGCCCAATTTACGTCCGCTCTAATAAAATTTTCACGTCTGCTTTATTGCCTAGTGCACACTCGCTTGCCCTAACACTGCAGGTCTGCACGTTTTGCTGCATTAGTTGTTAAGTCAGTTGTTGTGTATAGTAGTTGCAGTTACCCCAAATTTATAGGTGCCCAAGATTTGTACTAAATTCCTGGGATCTAAGTGAATTTATTGCAATATAATGTTGCAATTTCGCTATTACTAGTCCTGGCTAATGCTGATAATGTTCGTTCTGAACTATGGAAGTTGGTAAGTTTTTACGACTGATAGAAAACTATCTCACTTTTACTGCGTCAAAAGATGTTTAGCATCCGTTGAAATTGATTGAAGGCACTAAGCCGAGTCATGGACTTCTCTGCAATGTCATGACGTTTCAATTGTTCCTTCCTTTTTCTTCCCTTGCTAGGAAAAATTAGAAGTTCGGGTTGCTCGTGTGTTCAACACGTATGGGCCCCGTATGCACCTTAACGATGGCCGGGTGGTCAGTAATTTTATTCAACAAGCTCTGCAAGATGACCCCATTACAGTGAGTATTTTTTAACTCTTCATTTTGCTGAGTCACATTTTTTTGTTGTAGCTAAACACACCAGAATCACTGTGTAGTGCATCATGTTGTACATACACCAAGAAACATTCTATCCAGATATGCATTCAGCCATACTTGAGACATTTTCCAAATGATCAAATTGTATATCAAGCAATGTCCTTGTTTTAAGCATGTTGGAAGATATGCCACAGATTAGCTGACCAGCGGAAACAGCCAATACTTTCAGTGAAAGTTCTGTTCCTGGGCTAGTTAGTCGGTCACCAAGGGCAGAGTATAGCGTGTAAAATTAATACTCGATATTCAATCCTATTCCGCAGTCAACCAAGCTTGGGAAACATGCCACGGGAGTCAGGTCTGCGGCGGGTTCATTGTTCAAGGAGACAGACAAAGGAAACAGAGGATGACCAGGTTTATATTACAGGCAGTGTTTAGTGCATGTGCAACTAAGGCAATGCATACTGACTATCCATCGGCTAAACAGTGAAATGAGAGAGGCATACAGCGCTGCAGAGATTAGGACTCAGCTCACGAGTGGATTACTGCAGCAGAAAATTTGAGTGGAATACCAGCAGCTCCCAGAAGGCAGCCAGGGGGCTCGCAGGACGCCCGTGCAGGGTGTGTGTTGAGGTAAAAAAGGCCTGTTTAAAAGGCCTGTTTCTCAACTTCGGGCACTTCCCCCACCAAAGCGAACTTCACAAGGACAGGATGAATGGGGCATGTTGCTGTCACATGTGCACTGCAGCATGGTTGTACCAAGACATCACCGAGAGGAAGCTCACCATGCAGAGGCACGTTGCATGGCAGCATCTGTGTGGGAAAACTAGCTCGAATACGTCGGCTGGAATGTCGCGCTCACCATATTCGTCCAACCTAAGTTTCTCGTGTACCTGGACAAGAACTGACTGCGGGGGATCTAAAAAAATGAAAGGTTTCTTCATTTCTTGATCACACTCTTAGTCACCACATTGTACTGCCCATGCCAGCTTACTCTTAATTTCAGCCACTGGTGTTGCACCAGCAGGCCTGGTTGTCGCCCACTGACAGGCAGGCAGGTGGATCCAGGAGTCACTGCACCACCCAGCTCACATGAGTGTTGCTCAAGCAGTGGTGCACCTGTCATGACCCGTGGCTTTACTGTGGCCAGCTGCGCCAAATAGCTCCTTAGTGGTGTTCCTGTGTGTGGTGTTAGCAAGTCTCCGCAAGAAAAATTGCGCGCCTTTTACGACCTGATTTGGACCCCTAACTTACACGTCTCACTACTGTGATAAGCTTGTTCAGTAGCAAAAGCATACACCATTTCTAAGATACAAAATTGACCTAGTCAGCATGGCCCCTTTAAAGGGACGCCAAAGGGTGGAAAGAAGTTGGCCTGTATCGATAGATTTTGGAGCTGAGAACCTAAATACACTATTCTCACAACTCGCAGTTGTTTAATAAGGCAGAAAATGCAAGAAATGTTCAAACAGGTGTCGACGCTCGTACGCTTTTGGGTACTACGGTTTGTGATGTCACAAAGGTTGTGAACGGCGCGTGCTCATTGGAGAAGCGCGTATCAATGTTTTACTGAAATAACCAGTTCCTAGGTGGCTGAGCACATGAAAGAAATGTAAATCAAAACCTTCCATGAGCTAATCTAACTTGAAGAACCGCAGTTGAAGTCGTCGGCACTTGCCTTGCGTCCTTCCTTCTGTACTCGCCTTTCACGTTGTGCTGTCCTGTTGTCTCTGTTGATGCCATAGCAATTTTAATTGGAATCAGAACACCACTGGACCCTAGTATGGGATGTAAGCTAGGTCTGGCACAAAACAAAAGTTTTTTTTTTTTTTTGATCATTGTTTGTATGTAATCTGCTTCTATACTTGGTGAAGTCCTTGTCATGCAATCCAAAAGATGCAACGATTGGGAAGTTTTTGGTGTTGCTATCACACTGTTAATGTCAACAAAGCTCAACCTTACAATGTATTAAAGTAGCTTTTTGACCCCACCAACAATGTGGTGCAATGCTCGATGTTGCAGTTGCCCTACATGGCAGTTGCCCGATATTGCAGTTGCACAGCGGCAGCATTGCTACCACTGTGTTGGTATCAACAAAGCCCGATGCGATGAATTGTTCTAACCTGCAACATATTGGGTAGGAATCTTCATGCAAAAGCCAAGTTTTTTGGCAATTGTCAAACCCTGAAAGTGCAAACCCTGTACGTGAGAATGTCACAGTTCCCAAAATGCAAACGGTAAACAAAAGTAAAAGAAGAAACACACAGAGCAGGTTCTGGTCTGAGTGTTTTTCATGTCCATCGTTATGTGGTTAATACAGGCCTTCAATACCATCACTCAGTGCCAGGCCTCACAGAAATGAGACCTGGAAAAAAAGTGAAAAGTTGGATAAAAAGAAAAGGAACGTGAATGGATATATGATAGCAGTGAACCGCACGTGTGCAGATTGAAGCATCCGGTCCACATTTAGATGACTGCTTCATAGCTTCAGCGAGGAAGGCACCCTGTGCCTCCCATTGCAGTTCTCTGCATTTATGAGTTAGCACACTGAACACAGATTTTTGGAGTGCTTTAAGTGGCTGTCATGTGGAACTCATTCATGGAACAAAACAATTAAATGCTTATTCTATGGGCGCATTTACTGTTTTTGTCTGTAATACGAAGCAATGGTTTATTCCTTACTCCTGATTATCTCAAGCACTCACTTTCTCGTGCTGTAGTCTGAGTTCAGGCTTAAAAGCAAAGCCTACTCTCTGTTTCAAATCAGACTCGGGGTGGGGAGGAACCTAATATGGGGAAGGCAGGCAGTCATGTCGGAGAATGTTGTAAAGCTGGAAGGCATCATCCTCCCCTCTGCCAAACTTTGTAACAAGCTGGGTGTGGCGGTACTCACAAAACAGCTGTGCACTGACACTAAGTGCCATTCTCGCTTCCGCACGTCCTTGAAAGCACCGACTGATAAGTCATTCTTTACAAAGATGTTCAAGTATTTACTTTATTACCAGGAAGAAAAGACTGGACAAGGTAAAGTTGCGCCATTAAACATGAACCATCATCATCATCAACCGGACAAGGTAAAGGGCACAAATAGCAGCGCTGACTTGCGACTAAAGGCTTGATTGCAACACTTCGGTCAAATGTACTCGTAGTTGCAAATGAAAACCAAAAGTATACTGAAAGAAAACAGGTTATCAGCAGCAAGTGATGATGTATGCTATTATCTGGACACCATAAGCTCAATTTCACTTGCCAGTGGTGTGAAGGAAAGGGTGCTCATGCACTTGTAGCCAAACTTCGCTATTTTATTCAGCGTCAGAGACCTGTGTAAGGCAAAATGTGCTACTCTCAGCAGTAAATGCCCAGTGCGACCTGTTGGCTGCCAACGAGGAAAGGTGCCATTGAGACTTTGGCTCGTCGTGCATGCGTTTGTCATTCGTTGTGCCTTTCGTGCAGGTGCATGGCTCGGGCAAGCAGACGCGGTCGTTCCAGTATGTGAGTGACCTGGTGGACGGCCTGGTCAGCCTCATGCACGCCAACTACTCAAAGCCCATCAACCTGGGAAATCCTGAGGAGCACACCATCGAAGAGTTCGCTCGCATTGTCAAGAACCTCGTGGGTGAGCTAACTGCTCGTCCGTGGTCACTCATTCCTCACACACTGAAAAAAGAAGTCATTGTAAATAGATGCCTACTAGCCTTCTTTCCCCCACTGTCCTGTTCCTAAGGGGTTTTCTGACCATGTCAAGCCCCCTTTTCTGTGTATAGCATTTATAGTAGGGGTGTGCGAATATCAATTTTTTAATTTCGAAGCGAATTCGAATAATAAAAACAAAGTTCGAATCGAATCGAATATTTTTCGAATATTTTTCGAATACGAATACTTATTGTTTTTTGTAAAATTAATGTTTTCACCATCTAGAGACACAAAAACTGCAACTTTATTGCACAACAAATCACACGAAGTAAAATTAGGAATTACACAATACCATTCAGGGGTGAGACAGCTGCGCATATTGCGCCTTTCTGATACAGTTCCATTTTCCTGCGCCAAGCTGCTCCAAAAGCACGAAAATGGCGAAAATTGCGCCAAACTGCTCCAGAAGAGCCTCAACGGCACGGATTTTGATGCTCATGTCAGTTTCGGCGGGGACAAAAGCCTCCCGCATCCCGGTCACCGCTTTTATCGTCGGTCAATCGCAAACACAGTAATGACACAAATAGAAAGACTGAAATGAAGCACGCGATAGCTTCTAAAACTCGATTCCCTTTCCCTCCGGGTTCGCTGAAACGGCCTTCTCGATTAGGCATCGCTGCGGCAACAAACAAGGCCGCCACCTGATATGGCTGCTACCAACGCGCTCAGTGCGTATCGCCGATATTTTCCCTGGTCTATTTTACGATATCAGCTGGGTTCCAGTCTATTCATTCTATCTGTTGTGGCTCTGAACAGTGACGTTAACGCGGGGTTATGGTTTGAGATTGGTGCCAGATTACGGGAAGTTGGGCGGCTAGAAAAAAAGTTTATTGAAATGTAGGGCCTACGACTTCGGCGTGGTTTGTCCTTCAGTGCGAAACGCGGTGCGCGCGTCTATAATCGGGTTCGTGAAGTGAATTTTTCAGCTTGTTGTGCTGTTGTAAAATGCTGAGATGTTGCTGTGCTTCGAAGCGCGATCGCGAGCCTCGGGGATGGAACGGTCGACACGAAAGTTGCGAGCTGACTGCTGCGGCGCCGCGACCTGTTCAGGCAGCGCCCAATAGCTGCAGGACTACACGGTTGCCATAGAACGCGACTATAACACTTGATGTATGCAAAGTGAAATTTGATGCCAAAATCTAGGTGGCTAAACATTAACGCTACTCAAATGACCATAGGGTGAACCTGCGCCCCGGGGACTGAAACGGGTAGGCTGGTTGGGCTATGCGACCGTTAGCTCGAAGCTGCTCAACTGTTGCCGTGACTACAGTCGTTCGTACAACGCAGCCTGGGATTACAAAAATAATAATGTTAGCATTAAAACAGCAAAAAAACGCCACAATTGCGGAGCCCTTAAATTTGAGAAGAGTTTTAGCAGTCCGTCTGTTCCGTCGTGTACGTAGTTACCGTGCTCACCGGGACTCGTCTGAGCACTTGGGCATTCGTAGCCGTAGGGGGATTAGTTCCGCGAACCGTAACATTTTATTGTTCGTAACATTTTATTGTTGCGGAATAAATTTCAATTTCAACCTGCCTTGTCCGCGCCTCCTCGCCCTTCCGCGCGCGCAGGCGCAGACCGGTCCGGTAAACCCGGTAACAAAGTAATCAACAGAACAGACGGACTGCTAAAACTCTCTAATGTTAACGGCAGTTTTGTTGTCAGTGTTGCGTGCAGGCGCAACACAATATTACCAGTTAGGAAAAAGGTAGTGCAGTTAGTACTTTGCGGTACTCTTAAAACTCTTTCAGGTAAGGATTTTTGAGTGTTCTGTGCATTCAAAACTGATTGAAATGTGCACTTGACCCTGCAAATTGCAGAAATAATGATTTTTAAGCTCACAAGACGATTTAATTAATGTCCCTAACTGCTCCAAATCAAGATTCTTCTGCTCCAAAATCGAAATTTTGCTGCTCCGAAAACTGCTCCCAAATCTGTTTGGGCTGTCTCACCCCTGACCATTGCACTCAACAGGTTAAGGTCTGCACTCACTTAAATGTTAACATGGAGAAAGGTTAACTGCTCGACATGTTCGGGGAGCAGTGACAACCTCCTGCTCGTTACCACTTTACCAGATACCGAAAACAGCCGCTCACTTGAGACACTAGTAGCTGGCATGCCCGAGCCCGTGCACATTGCCGCGCGCTGATACAGTAAAATTTTGATGATACTAATCTCGCCGGACTGCGAAAAATATTCGTATCATCCGAAATTCGTATGAACCAACACAGACCAAAAAATTTAGCGCTGAAAAAAGTTTTCGTTTATTTCTTTTCCTACTTTCGCGTGAAGAAATTCGTGATTTTTTCTGCTTTTTTTAACCCCCGTGTCGCAAAGCAGTCCTTTCTGGAGCACGTAAAGCTTCGCGCTCGTCTCCTCACTCGCTGTGCCCAAGCTCGCTACACGCCGCAACAGCCAAGCGTGAACCGCATGGTGCGTTTTTGCACGCGATTCGCTCGCCTCAGCTCTGCGAGCGCTGTATTTTCACGCCCACATCGACGATTTCGCGCCCGCGGTAGCGCCTACCTCGGTCAGAAAATGACGCACGGCGCGCGCGGCAGAATGGAAGAGCCTGACTACTTGCGATGAGATCGAGACAGCCGGCTTGGCTCCGCCGGAGATGGTTAGGCTTCGTACCCCGGCAAATATTTTATGGGCGCTTTCACTAGCGGCGCGGATGATGTTTTATAGTACCGTTTTCGCATGCATTATCAGCTCCTTTACCGCACAAGCAACTTCGTGTCTCCCTTGAGACGCATTTTAAAGAGCGGTTAGAAGCGGTCGCTCGAGCGCCTGCGCCACTTCGCGGCTGGAGCCGACGCCATGTTGACGCCGCCGGCCGCGCCGCGCGCAGCGTGGGGGTGGTTTCGCGGCGGTGTCAGCGCGTTGGGCGTGCGCAGAGCGTCTTCGCGAGCAGAAAACAACAGCCCGGCCGTTTCTGGAGAAAGAGTGAAAAACAGGGGAGCGAGAGCCGTCACTTGCTCGTTCGGCAGTCAGGTGCCTCGCCGGCTCGTTCGTATATTCCGCCGGGCCGCGCAGGTCCGTTCGTAACAGCCGAAATTTTTCTCGTTGCAACGATGCAATTTCGCCGGGACTTTTCGGAAATTCGTATCATCCCGCCGGGACTTTTCGGAAATTCGTATCATCCCGAAATTCGCACCCCCAGAATCGTATCATCGAGAGTCCACTGTAAATAAACACCAATACAGACGCGCTCTGAATTTTTTTTTTTTTTTTTAGTTTCGGGTGGTTCGAATATTCGAACAATAAACGTGTCGTTCGAATCGAATCGAATACCAAAACATTCCAATCGAATATTCGAAGTTTCGGATATTCGCACACCCCTAATTTATAGGGTTCAATCCCAGTCTAGCAGCATGCTATGAGATGCCTCATTCTGATGGGCTTTCGAAAAAAAGATGTCAAGCAGTTTTATGTTATTACGGCTGCTACTGTTTTTACTAGGGAGTTAAGCTTAGAGCAATAGGGCTGCTGGCCATTTTTGTGTTGTGTTTGGCCAAAAACTTTCCTCTCAAAGTTTCTTTCCACTCACCTCCCCTTTTTTTAGATGCAGAGCATCTGATTCACTCGCCTTGTCCCTCCGGCGTCGTCGTCGTTGTTGTCGGCGTTGTCCACCCCTCTGCCATTCTCCTCGCCGCGCGAGCTGCGCTCTCCGCCGCTCACCCCCTCTCCTCTCCGATAACGAACACTCTCTCGCGAGGGGCATTGGATTGGAATTTGATTTGATTGGATTGGATTCAATTGGTTTGGCTTGGATTCGGTTGGATTGGATTTGGATTGGATTAAAGTGGATTGTGTTGGATTGTGTTGCGTCATAGCCGCGGCACGTTGCGTCATAGCCGCGGCAGACGCGCTGGGGCCGGCGCATGTGCAGTACTCTCTCTTCCGCGGTTTCCTCTCCTTCGGGCGCGCTGCGCATATAACCGGTGTGCCGTTCTCCGGCGAAGCAACATCCACGCTTGGCTCAAACACCTAGAGTCCACGCCGCTTTACAAGTACGCCAACGTCGTCATCGACTGGGACCAGCTTACGCAGTCCCCTCAACGTTATGCGCGCTATAAAACGCGTTCCCTTCGTCGCTCCGCCTATGCGTCGCATCTACACAGGGGTTCCCGCGAGGGGAGGTGGGAGTTTTTTTTTATTGTGATTAAGAAAGGGGTTAGGAATCAGAGGTATTCTCACCTTATATCTTTTTTTTTTTTTTTTGCTGCAAGTAATGCGAGGTTTCTTACCTTTTCTAAGTAAATGTGAGCACTACAGCGTCGGACAGCCATGCACAATATCCCGAGTCCGTAAGCTGTGCTCTTAGTTTGTGCTATAAAGTTTTGTAGGGTTTTCAACCTGCAACTAGCTTTTGCTTCGTAGCCAGCTCTTTTCCTTCTCTACCCGGGGTAAGTGAGTAATGGGGCAGCATTTTCGTTCAAGAAGGTTTTCGAAGCCGCATTTTTTAAAGCTTTTTTTAAGCAAAGAGCAACTCAAGGTGGTTCTTATTTTTACATGTCATACCACTGTTCTTAGTGCTCTCCCCAATATACGTTGGTGGCCACACCTCAGTTGCATTTTATAGGTGTGAAAATGCCAACGAAGCATATGTACTGGCTGTAATCACTCAGCTTAGAGCTCTCTGCATAATTTCTGCTTAAAGGGGCACTGACACAAAAATTTTGCATCTTGTTTTTTTTGTTGCGATAAGTAGCTAGTGACCTACTTATAACCTGTAGAAACCTCATTTGCTTCAGCGTGCGACGGTTGTTTAATTAGAGGCATTTTCAATGCGGCCAGTCGCAGTTTCGGTTTCAGCGAGTGCCGCGAAACGATGGATTTTGTGGATTTTGTGTGAACAAAGCTGACCACGTGACCGTCGGAGGGATATCACAGAGCAGAGCCGCCGTAGCACTGTCGAATCCGCATCGACGGCAGTTTCTGCGAATGCCCCCACGTACTTATCTCCTGAGGCGCTTAATTAAAAAGCGACCGTGGATGTGACGCAGGCGCTGCGAGTGCAAATGCTACCGCAGCTAAAGAACGACGCGCGACGCTTGAGACTGTGGGTGGCAAGACGCGCGCTGGGAGCAGCTGGCCAGTCTGCCTACAGGTCCGCCTACAGATGTTTTCGGCTTAGCACTGCGGCGGATATTCGAGTGCCGCTCTCGTAAGCAGTGCAGATGACAATTTTTAATGCAACCCGCCATCGCATCATTAACTCCTTTCTCATGTAAGCCACCATGGTCGGGACTTGGGGACAATTTCGTGCAGCGGTAACAAGCTATCACTCGAGCTACCTGCGCCGGCCTGGGCCACTTCGCGGCCGTGGCCGCCGCCTGCACAGCGACCGTGCGGCTAGCTCAGTGGGCTTTTCATGCCTCCGGCGCGTTTTCGCATCCAATGGTAATACACAGTAATAGAAACAGAAAGCCTGGAATCGCTGTAGAACATTCGTCGCGGCCAGTTGCCCGATTAGCTGACGAAATCACAGCGCCTCCGCCGCCACCTTTCCTCCATGGCCGCCAACGATCGGGTCGTTCGTTCTCAAGAGCAGATCGAAGCTCCGCCCTCCGGCCCTCCGATTGGAGCAGCGAGCCGGGCGAGCCGGCGTAAAACGCCGGCAGTGCGGAAGCGGCAAACACAAACTCGTGACGTGTTTGGAGGTTGTTTATTTACAAAATAACCTCGGGATGTCGATTGCGCGTGGTCCTCTGCTTGCTGCTCGGTTGCGTTTCGCACACTTTAAAATTGATTTTAAATATGTTCTAGGCTGTATTCGCTGCTGATATTTTGCAGATGATGTATATGTGTTCCCACCAATCTATCTCCGAAGTTATCTCGCCTTCAAAATTTTGTGTCAGTGCCCCTTTAAGGCCCACGTTGCTTTGTGTGGCCCACGTTGCCGCTGTCCGTGTGATTTTCACTCTTCTTTTACATCGTGTGTTGTTGCGCACATTTACAGGGGGCTCTAGCAAGATTGAATATGTGAGCACCGTTGTCGACGATCCTCAAAGGAGAAGGCCTGACATTTCGCGGGCCAAGAAGTACCTGAACTGGGCACCAAAAGTACGCTGGCATGCCTATCCTATGCCTATTTAATTGCCCCTGATTCAACTGACATTGCAGCTAGAATGGTTTGCTGATAGTCACAAAAAACTGGTTCTTACAAACACTGCACCTATTCATGTATTCATGTGTTGGCTTGTCTGGCGATGAAGGAGCAATGCAAGAATGCCAAATGCATATTTGATAATTTTGCACACTGCGGCAAAGTGACAGTAAAAGCCCGTTAATTCAAACTCAGTTAATTCGAACTTACCGTTAATTCAAAGTGACGCCCTGGTTCCGGCACAGCCCTGTATATTTCAATGGGGGGAAACTCCCAATACAGTTGAACCTCGATATAACGAACCTCGATTTAACGAAATTCGCGATATAACGAATTTTTTCAAGTTTTCTATCAAAATTTTGCTACATCCATGTATTTTTATCTCGATTTTACAAAGTCATTTTGTGCTGCGCTTTCGATTTAACAAAGTCATGGCGAGAAAGGAAGAAGAAATTCTGGTCGAGGCACTTTTTTTTTTTTTTTTCCTCTCAGAGCCTACATTGAAAACATTCGGTACTCACATTAACTCTTAAAAGGCTAAAATGAAAGAAAAGCGGTGAATTATGCGGTTGACAACAATTAAAAGCGATGAAAGAAGCTGCTCAAAAACCGCTAGCGGTCATGGACGGTTTAATAGTGCGGCCACCATTTTGACGTCTCCATCGTTGCCTACGCCAGCGCCCTCTGTACTTAGGCCACTTAGGCTGCCGAAGGCCGAAGCCTACTTCAAGCTTCAAGTGTCTTTCTACGTGTCCTTGCTCACGGTGCTGCTGCTCGAGGTTGTGCTCGGTGATAACCACATTAATATTTTGTTCGTGCATCATTAGATGAGTCTTATAAGCAGCATGAGCACTCCAAAGGAAAGAAAAGTGTTCCGAACAAGAGCCTGAGGAAGTGTCGGTGAAACTGAAGGCCATTGAAGTGATGGATGCCATCGACGTTCTGCGGAGGCACGCAGGCGCACACGAATGTTGAAGAGCAAGCCTTGTTAGCGCTGTCAGCATACGAACGTCACGTAAAGCCCACCCTGGTCAAGAAACACCAAGCACTGCTTACGGACTTCTTTACTACGGCTTGAACATCGCGTGCTGGTGGCAATAAATTGCTCTCCGAACGTGGTCAAAACGTGTTCATTAGACAGCTGCGATGGGGAGAAATTGGTTTCTTTAGGGCTCAGCGGGCATAAAAGTAATTGCTTAATCAAATTTGGCCAGAAGATATTTAATGTAAGCTTTCCGTGTTAGTGGGAGCGTGTAAGCGCTGCTCCACAAAGTGAAGCGGTCCGTGTGTACTCCGCTCAACTCTCAATCATGGCTTTATCTTGAGTGTCGTGGTTGCATCACGCGCCCATACTGCAGAGCCTTTGTGCATAAAAAAAGTCTTTCAAAAGCTTTATAGCACCCTTTATAGCACCCTTCGAACCAGCACTTCGCCGGGGTGAAGTTCACGGGGCATGGATGCGGGTTCAATTGACTAACAGCAGCGTTTAGTAGTGACCGAAATGATAAAAAGAAAAAGTGGAAACCTAGTCTGCTATCATATTTAATGAGGCGTTGCGGAAAAAGCACCGGTTTTACGACGACATGAACTACTGTCGGCTATCCGAATTCCATTGCCCAAGTGTTGAAGCTCTTAATTCACACAATTTTCGCAGCCAGTTTTAGTACAAATTTCGGTTTATGTGGAGACGTAACTACATAGCAGTTTCTGAGCGGTGGGCAAGGTTTTGAAACCTCAATAACGGGTTAAATTAACTGTAAAATCGAAACCTCGATTTTACGAAATTCGCGATATAACGAAATTTTTGCCCGCAAGTACGACTTCGTTATATCGAGGTTTAACTATAATTCAAACTGGGATCCTTCCATCACTTGCAGAAGTGGGCCTGAGTGATTACAGTGTATTGCAAATCCAAACCAAATCAAGTTTAAGCAAAACAACAAAACAGAAAAACAACAGCGTAGCACGCGCTACGTTGCTGCGACAGCTTATTTCGCTTCCGCAGCAGCCGATCACTTTTAATTTTGATTGCCTCGACCCTGCCGTGGAAATAAACGTGTTTTCGAGCGCAAACAATGTCATTATTCAGGAAATAACATGACGCAAACGTGTAGTAGCGTATAGTATTTCGCGATAATGAGTCCAGAGGTGGTTTCCTTGTGTTCTGCCCGCACAGTGTGGCGCGATGTCCATTTATTCTAGCGCCTGCCCGCTAATTCAAACTCCACTTAATTTGAACAATTTTATGGTCCCCTTCGAGTTCTAATTAACGAGCTTTTACTGTACTATGATGTGGCAAGAGGTCGTTCCGTAAAGCTGGTTCCTTCTTTTATTGGGAAGTTAAGCAAATGGCATCATTTCAGCTGATGCTAAATTCTGTGGGGCATGCTTACAGTTTGAGTTGTCAGTTTCAGTGCTAATGGCACTCCTTCCCCACCAGCTCGTACAGTATCAGAACAGCGTTTATCAGTGAATACAGATCAGGGTGTAGGGGAGTGACTGACTATAGACTTGCAAACGTTGCAGGTGCCGTTGTTGAAGGGCCTCAAGAAAACGGTGGCTTACTTCAAGGAAGAGTTGACCAAGAACAGCAAAACATACAACCCAAAGTTGAGCTAGGCCTCGGCAAATTGTTCGTGACTTTTGCCTTGTGCGTTGCGTTGTGTTTCCCTTGTGAACATTGCCAAAGCTGCAAAGGCTTGGGGTCTTGTGCTTTTGTGTCTACGAAGGGTCATTTGTGCTGCTAGTGTCCCCCCGAAGTGCCATTTTATTTTTTCTTTCAAGATTTTATGACAGAGATTGCAAGAAGTGTTATGAATTTAGGAATGTATTTTAATTTGAGTCCCTCTCAGGGAACAGAAGCCGTGAGTTTGTTTTTTCTCGAATGAGTGAGGCTTTTGTCTTTTTGGGAATTCATTTATGTTTTATTCTAGTCTGGTGGCTATCGGCTCATACAAGCCAACTGTATCTGGGCTGAGGTGTGCATAATATTCTTTTTCTTGGTGTGGTTCTGTTGTGTAAAAAAGGCTGAGGGAATTTTAGGTGTTTTATGGCCGTGTTAAGACCACACAGATGTGTGCTGCCTCCGCACATTTTGTATCCTGGACAAGTTGATATTGAACTTTGGAAACGTGAAGTAACAGTGCTTAATGTTTTTTCTGATGTTTATGCTCTTGAAGACAGCCCTTCTACTGGGTTAGACCTAGGGAACGAGTGTCCTTGTGCTCACCAGTGGTTTGCCTTTTGTCAATGGAGGAATTTTTGCATGGACACTTACCCTTAAAAACCCTGTCAAGCCTTTTCTTTTTTTGTGTGTGCATGTGGGAACTTGATACGGCTTCTGGTCAAATGCCTCGGTACTCTTTTTAAACTTCCAGGCTGAAATTTCTTAAGCTTTGGTATTCAAGAACTGTCAGACTTGTTCTGGACAAGCTCTGTAAACGTCTGTGTATAGAAAAGCCTGTTAATTGAAACGTGAGTAGCTATCTTCCACCACGGGTAATTCGAACTACACCCGCCGTGTTAGTGGCTTAGCGCCTGGCCAGACAAAGGCACCCACTGCCCACAATTGAGACTGCGTCATTTCAGAACGGAGAGAACAACAGACAGGGATGCTAAAATCCAGTAAAGCCAATTTAAAACCTGTCTCAGAAGACATGTTTTTGGACTACATCAACGTGAATGTAGGTTCAGTGGTGTGTGGTGTTCCGACAGATTAGGACATCATTTCTCATGCAAGAAGCACACAACCTGTCATTACTAGTGGTGACGAGGAGGAGGGAGATATAAACACCACTGCAGCCGTCTGCTGCAAAAGTCGTGGCCAGATGGAATACTGCCCGTTTTGATGAAGGCGAAGAGGAGGCTTTCCTCTACATTCGCCCGTTAGATAAAGAAGTGGTGGTTATCGCCTTCAAGAACAAAAGGCAAATTGCAGTTGCAGGCATTTTCAAGCATCAAATTGTTGAAATACCCTACTGACTGCTTTCCAGTAGCAGCGTACTGTTATTAATTTTCACTTTCATTAGTTCGAACTTTCATTATTTCAAACTTCTTTTAGTTCGAACTGATGTGGCTTCCCCTTACTGTACGAATTACCGAGATTTTACTGTATTTTATTTGTTTAGAAAACGTGCATAGCAGTGAGTACCTATGCTGTGAGTATTAAATGAGTTGCTGTGAGTTGCTTAGCTTACGAAGAGTTTCTCTGCAGAGGATAAACATAGTTTTTGCTTTTTGCCAGTGATGACTTATAAGTAATTTAGTGCTATTAAAAAAAGACCTTTAAACAGCGCATTTTGCAGCATGGTTGTTTTTTGTTGTCCGAGCTTGTTCCTCATTGCATGAGCTTATCCTATGTATCAAAACGTATTGCTGTGGTTATCAAATGAGTAAAGCTAGAACAAGTTTCAATTATATTTTTGTGTTTTATTAAAAAGGCCCAAAGATCTTTAGTGGATATTCAGCCACGTCGAGTCTGTGGGGGTCGTGTGAACAAACTGCAAAAAGCTTCTGAATATTTCAGGTATGTAAATTCAAGCTACAGGGGCTTCTACTCCGAACTTCGCTTGGTTAGTTAGCTTAGCTTGGGTCTGTGTTTGCCTGCCACCCGAAACAAATTTTGTGCTAAAAGCCATTTCGAGTGTCACCATTTTAAACAGTAACAGCATCATTTGCCTGCTTTTTTGTGCACAACTGTGATATTTCAAAGAGAAGCAATGTTATTCTTTATGGCTGCTGTTCATGTGCCATTTGCCTTTGGTAGTGCTGCTGGTGTGGGTATGTATTAGTGTGTGGCCTGGTACTGTACATACTATGTATTTGCTGCGTCGTAAACAGTCCTTTGTGGAGAGAGTGGTTTTTTCACACACGTGAACGAACTTGTGAAGTGAAATACACATTGCTACAACCTACAAGGTCTCACTCAAGATTTATATGTAGTCAAAGTGCTCCGCCGATGCCTTTTCTTGGTGTGAAGCTTGGTGGTGATGGAGGAACAAGCCAGCTATGATGTGGCTCCCACCCACTTTCCCACATAATATTCGATCTGTTTTCTTGCTTCTGTCAGCTCAGGTAGGTCGTGTTCGGAGGGCGGGTACATGTCCGCACAGTGAGCAGTTCCTGCAAATTGAAATGAACAGCATTGTGAATCTTCGTCACCCAATTAATTGCTCAAGTTCTTTGTGCTATGATTTCTACCATTTCAGCATACGTTGTGTGGATACACTTTGCTTCAATGCATTTCATACAACCTACAATTGTAAGCTTTCCAGGTTGAAAATGTTGCGGGGCAAATGAGCACTGTTTGCACTATGATGCTGTCTATAAAAATGGTGACTTAGTCATGACGAAAGCTTAGTTCAAATTCAGTGAGTGGCAGCAAGGGTTATGTTTTGTCAATTTCAGAGCACAGGCACAGGTTGATTATGGAAAAGTGAAAACAGTAATTGGGTTGCAAAATATGTTTTATAATTTTAGAATTTATGAATGCAACTTTGGTCAGAAATTCATCCCATGCTTGAAAAACTGAAGTGCTTTCCATCATACACTGGCACTTGAGCAAGTGGCAAGCTCAATTTTTTAATCATCTGTAAACCCAACCAGTCTGCTAAGGATCTGCTGTGATGTATGCCTGTTTTAGACAGGCATACGTCACTGGCCTTTTGACGTGGGTGCATCCTTGTTTCTCTCCATGGTTAGGACAACAATTCGGAATCTGCAGCTCAGACAACCTAGATCAATTACTCTGACCAAAAAATTTTACCGCAACCCTCACATTGTTGGCTCCTGGGGCCGAATTCTCTAAAACGAGAGGCCGTCGTATTGAAACGACGCGGTAGCTCCATGCAAATGCATGTGTTCTTGGACGGGGGCGCTGCTTTGAATGTGGAAGAGGGACGCGATAAGTCAAGAAAAGCACCGTAGCAAAGGGCGCAGAGCGACAGGCACTGCTCCCCGTCGTGCTTGCGCCCTTGCCACAGTCCTTTTCTTGGCTTATCGCGTCCCTCTTCCACATTCAAAGCAGCGCCCCCGTCCAAGAACACATGCATTTGCATGGAGCTACCGCGTCGTTTCAATACGACGGCCTCTTGTTTTAGAGAATTGGGACCCTGTTCTACATTTGCCAGCAGATATGCATGTCTACAGAAATTTTTAGTGTTTATGGATATAACTGTGAATTTGGATACTGTATGACAGAGTTGATTGGCAGCATATAACATTTTTAGACGAGTCAAATCTACCTGGACAGAATTTCAGAAAGAAATGAAAATTTTGTTAAAGGGCCTAAATGCAATGTTGTCAAAGCTAACTTCCCCTAGCTGACATGTACAATATATCATATACATAGTACTTTTGACAGCGTATTTAGGCTTGGTCACAATATTTTTCTTGTTTCTGCTATTCTATTCAGGTGGATTTGACTCATTTTGAAAAAAAGCTCCTTGTGTTCTGTGATGGTAGAAGCCACTGCATAAATGCTGTCAATGATACAATTTGTAACGTAATTCAGCAAGATTCAGATGCTACTCTGGCCTACAAGAACTTCTAGCCTATGCGCCACTGTGGCCTTGTTCATATCCAAGCAATACAGCCTAGTCTGGGTAACAGTATGTGCCTGCTGTTAAGATAAATTTCCTGTCTGCCCAAAGGTCAAGCTGCAATTTGGCAGGGTCTACCCTCTAACCAAAATATAACGAGCCAATGTGTGTATTAAGGCCAGTAGTTGCTAGTTGCATCCAGGGAGGGGTATTAAATCCTGAGCGCACAGGAACGATTAGCACTAGGGCAAAATCATGCTTTCGGACATCCATTGTGACTGGACCTCTTCGTTTTGAAAAAATTTGTGGCTATGGTGAGGCCTGAAAAGTAAGCAATGCCGCACAAAGGAATTCGATTAAATGCCGTTTCTGTGAGCGATTTGTGAAGTTGAAAGTGCTGACCATTGATGTAGATTGCTGTCACGTCATGTGCAAGGTCTTCAGTGATGCCAAGAGAGTGCCACGGGTCGATGGATCCATTGGGGAAGGTCACGTTGTGCACGGCTGGGTGGAAGCCTCCGTAAAATGTGTTGGTGCGGCGCACAGCCCTCTCCAGGAGAGCCTCGTCAAATCGGGCTCCAAAAATGTCCTTGCACTGCTTCACAAAGAACCTTGGATGAGAAGAGGAAATAAATTGCACTGTCAGTCTCGTTAGAAATAGTGTTGAAGCACTTTGTGGACCACCTAAACAGAAGCTTTAAAGGTAATTACTTTTGACCTCTAAGACTGCTCTTGTGCATATCCCTAAAGGGTCTTCAGTTTGGCCTGCCCGCAGGATTCCATTCCGTAAAAAAGACGAAAAAATTATTCGTTCCTTTTTTAAACGAAAAGGTAAAACGCAATGTCGAGTGACAACTGAGGCCTTCATCACTTGCAGGCTTCCACGTCCTGACAAACTTCGGGGTACGCACGACGCTCATGAGCGCGCTTACAATTACCCTCATGACCACATTGCCTGCATAGCCAGCCGCCTGCGCTTCGGCCAAACGAATCGCCCGTGACCATCCCTTAAACCTGCAAACGTGAGTTCAGGTCATCATCATCACCGGGCTCCTTAGGGTGGGCTTTACTGTATTGCATTTAGATCAAACATCACACGTTCAAATCAGTTATTTCAAGCTTCAATTAAAAAATTGACAAGTTATGCTGCCAAATAGTCACAAATACTTGACGTGGTGTAGAATACATCAGGGTGTCGAATGAGGGATCAAGTGAGAGTGGGGGTGTAATTGATATACATTCATGTGTGTTCTGAATATGAGTAGCAAGCATTATAAAGTACACATTTCCAAACTGTTACCTCCGTTCTGTTGTCTCTAAAAAATGAACATGCAAGCTAGCAGTGTGTTGAATGACGACATCTCTAAGCAATAACACAAACATATCCAGTGCTCTCCGCCTATCTTGTATATGTAAAATGAAGTTTGTTTACAGCCTCGACATCAGATCTAGGATGCGTTAAACTGGTTCTCCTCACCCTTATTCACCCACTTTCTTTTGCCAAAGCTACAAGCTTGTCAAGGCCCTAGGTGATGAGTCATTCCGCAGCAATTCAAATTCCTAGTAATCTCACTCGTTACCGTATTTATGTCACCTGCTCGTCAGAAATGCTAGAACCTTATATCTGTGAATATGCCTCTAATTTGTGTGGCTCACTCGACTGGGAAGAGAGATCCGAAGGGCTGGTCCTTGAGGTCCGATGACTGGTAATAGCCAAACTCCACACACGTCTGGTAGGTCCACTGGCGACCTGCAAGTTGCACACACAAAAAATTAGGCAGTTTCGCACTAGTGGCGTGCAGACTGGGCAAACAGCAAATCTGAAGGCCCTAGAGTGGCCCCAGTGGGGGCCACTTAGCTTATTCTTGGGTCGGCTAAGTTTGTGCGTGGTTATGCTTGGGGACTCTGCAAGTTTTCTGCGTGGTTATGCGTCGAGACTTGGTCAAGTTTTCTGTGTCGTGTCGTCGTTAGCCACCCAAATAGCGATGGACACTCAGTCATTAAATTATGTACAATATGTTAATGTTTTATTTTAAGTAGCAGTCATTTTTTTAGGGATTGGACCAAAGTCATCTCATCCATTCTCGAGTAGCGGTGCGGCGGCTTTCGCGCCGCGCTTCCTCTTCTGCGGGAGTGACGCTGTTCTTCTGTTGCCCCATCTCTCCCTTCATCGGAGACCTGGCTGTTGCACCTCACATGAATTTCCGAAATTGCCACGGAAAGTTCTCCATTACTGCAGGCCCGAATTGTTGTGTCCGCAGGCGTTCACATTTCTCCCGAAGTTGACGGCGTTAGCATGCATGCGCTAGAGCCGGTGGCAACCGGATTTGCGAACTCGGAGTCTGTAGTGCAAGCTTTTTTGTTGCTGCCCACTGCACATGAACAGGTGAGGAGAAGAGCAGGCAAGAGATTACGCCACAAACACTGGGCAGAGTGTTCTTGAAAGTCAAGCGATGCCAGCGCGCACGGTGACGTCATCGCTTGGCGAGGTTTTCCTGCGCACGTTCGCCAGCCCAACACCATGCTTAAACAGAAACGCTGTTAAATCATTGCCATAGATTTCGGCACACGTTAAAGATCCCCAGGTGGTCAAAACTAATCCGGAGCCCTCCACTACGGCGTGCCTCATAGCCTGTGCATTTTCGGCACATTACACCTCAAAATCAATTGCCCTTTGGACTTTACACAAGTTCTAAATCCTAAATATACCGTGGGCTATGTTCATTTGCAACTATTGTGTAAGATACATATATAAGTACCTGACCAGCTGGTGATTACTCCGTCATTGTTTCTGCGGTACGTTAGGTTCTGACTTAACAGACAAAATTCTAAACCAGAGCTACAAATTTCGCCTTTACCTGCATCGCCCCTGCCCTCTGATCTTTTGTTGCCACATCTTGTTGCCCTCCATGCCTCCCAGGCTTCCTGGCTGAAATGCGCAGGGTGCTGCCTATGCACGTGGTGCAGCGTCACATGAGCGGTGGTGATGGCGATAATGACGAATAAATGATTATTTCGGTAAGTACATGTGGCGCTTAGCCCGGGCCCTTATTAGAAAAGGGCAAGAGTTGAAACGGTGGCTGGTGGGAACTCCAGTCACCAACAACAGCCCCTGTGGTACCGCCCAGTTCAGCGCCCTAATTTGCTCTCTGAAGGTGCGACAATAATTTTCTCCACTTAGAAATTGCGTTTGGCTATCTAGAAGTACGAAAAAAATAGGAAGCAAAATAAGTAGCCCACGAACGGGTTAGAGACGTACTTGAGGCTGCATGAGTAATTTTTATGCTATTTACAATTATCATTACGCGAGTAGCAATGTGTGTCCCCGCTAAATGTCATATTTGCTTGGTGATGCGAATGTGCGCGTGTGCTGAAAGAAGAAAGGACACAAAAGGCAAGATAGTGACGTGCGAGGACAAATATGTGCATGTTTTGTAATTGGGCTTCCATACCTTCGCAATCACTACAACATAATGAGTGAGTGCTTAGACGTCCTCGAAATCTTTCTTTTTCGAGGTTACGCCATGTCGTCATTAAGAGAGTTTTAGCATAGCGGGTAGCGCCCGCTAACGCGCGCTACGGCGGCCGGTACCTGGAGTCGTCTGGGCACTTGCAGATTTGTTCTTGTAGGGCGGATTAGTTCCGCGGGCCGGCCTTCGCCATGCCCGCACCTCCGCGCCATCCCCGCGCGGGCATGCGCAGTTGGTCCCGGTAAAGGTACGTGCACACTAGCGGCGCCGTGCCGACGTCGCCAGCCGCTGGAAACCTGTTTTCGCTGAGAACGGCGCATCTTTCTTGCCGCAGAGCAAACGGATCCCAGACCCATTACTGCCGTGCCGCAGAGCGCAAAGGCCAATGAGCGATAGAGTGTAGGATGACGCGCTGGTGACGTGCGGAACCTGTTCCCGCTTCCCCACCGCCGCTTCCGCGAGCGCGCGCCGTATCGGCAGGAATGCATTTTGCCCGAGAGCTACTCAGAAAATCAAATCGAGGGAAAGCTCTCGCTCGAGAGCGCTCCCGCAGAATGAATGTACCACGTGACCACTGTGGCGGCGAGTTGGCGTAGCCCAACCTGTGGCCCAACGTTACTAGAATAGCTTGTGTAGCCTTCATCGACGTCGCGGCGCCACGTTGCTGGCGTCGCAAGGCGGCGCGTGCCTTAAACCGCTGCCGTAGCGTGAGCCTCCCCTAGCCGCTATGCTAAAACTCTTAAATTAGGCAACATATGGAGCAACCTCGGCCGGTTGATTTGCTGGTAGTTGTATTGACACGACGGTGGTGTCTGCAGAAGATAAGCGTGAACCGCATGGAGCGCTTTTTGCAAGCGAAAACGCGGTACGCACGCCAAACCAGCCGCACGGTGCGCAGGGTACGGCGGCGTGGCTGGCGGCGGCAACATGGCGGCAGCGCCTGACGGGAAGTGGTGCATGAGCCCGGTAGCTCCAGCGACCCCTTATTTCGGCACACGTTTTTGTGATGGAGGCGAAAAGCAAAAACGCCCGTGTGTGCGAGATTTCGGCGCACGTTAAAGATCCGCAGGTGGTCAAAATTAATCCGGAGCCCTCCACTTCGGCGCGCCTCATCGCCTGCGTTGCGTCGGCGCGTTAAACCCTACAATCAATCAATCAATCAAAAAGGAAAAAAAAAAAGACTGCCTCAAGGCCCTGACTCCAACCGGCTATGCCCGCGCTCTAATGCCACTCAAGGCACAAACGAAACTTCTTGTGCAGGAAAGGAGCTGATAATGTGGTTGTTGTTGTTGGTAAACTTTATTGACACACAAAAAACAAAGAAAAAGACCCCCAAAGTCCGGGGTTCTGAAAGGAACAAAATTATCTATACAGACGGGAGAACCTGACGAACGTGAGCCACCAAAGCTTGCCACCAGGCCACTCGGTCTGTTCCCTCCGGTGGCGCGAGCCAGTCTTGGAGAGAAGAGGGAGGAGGTGTAAGGGATTTAAGATGAATCGCGAGTGATGGTTGCGAACCAGAACAGTCCCAAAGGACATGCGGCGTATTGGGAAAGCCAGAGCACTTGGAGCACCGCGCAGGGCTGCGATGGCCTTGTAGTCGATGCAGTATGTGCGGAGTTGGAAGGCTGTCCGTTTGCGCTTGCCGGATAAGACAAGCATCTGCCCGGGGTAACAGGTGAGAGGGAGACGGAAGAGTCTGCCTATCCCTGATTAACTGTTGCACAGTCTGGCGTCGATGGAGACGGGCTTGTCGCGCTTGCGTGGGTGGGTGGAAAGGATTTGGCCAGGGCGTCTCCGAGTCTCCCGGTTGGGACGGAGCACGGGAGAGCTGATGCGCCAGCTCGTTGCCCGGAACGCCTGCGTGACCAGGAACCCAGTCCAGCACGTAGCTAGTACCAGTGTGTTTGGCCAGATGAGTGTGGAGTGCATGCATAATATTGATGGGAAGCGTCTGCTCCTGGAACAAGCGCAGAGCATCCTGACTGTCGCTGAGGATCACGTGGTTACCAGGAGTGGCTAACGATAAGATTGCGTCAGTTATTGCTTGAGCCTCTAGAGACAGGACGGAAGGAACGGCCGAGTATCTTTTCTGCAAGGGCGGGTGGGTAGGAGCAACAACTACTGTGACCCCGCGTGCGTCTTTGGATGAGAAGGAGGCATCTGTGTATGTCACTGTTGCTAGATCACCATAGCGGTAGCGAAGAGTGCATATTCGAGCTCGACGACGTCCTGCATGCGAGGTTGCGGATACATTGATTGTAATGGTAGGAACTTTTATGCGAGGGAGTGGATACCAAGGGGGGTATGTCGCTGTAATTTCGGGTAACGAAGCTACCTCGTAATGAAGTGAGGATAGGAGTAGACGCCCATGCCAAGTAAGCTGGAGACGAGTGTGTTGTGCCGCCAAATGAAGATCAACTTGATCTGACAATGATGCGAACGGCTGAGCAGCCTCCAACTTAGCGAGGGGGGTATATCTAGGTACCCCTAGAGCCAGGCGGGTGGCAGGCCGGAGGAGCCGCTCAAGCTGGGATCGCTGCGATGACGTTAATTTTACGTACGGCAGTGCGTAAAGAACGCGAGTATATATTTGAGAGTTCACAAGTCGCGTAATATCGTGTTCTCGTAGGCCTTGGCGACGTCGGGTCAGCCTGCCGATTATGTGAGTTAGTTGGGTAATTTGAGCCTTACATCGATTGAGCCACTTTAAGGCCTTCCCATTATCCTGTAGGTCGAAGCCGAGGACGCGCAGCCAGGCCTTACGTGGAAGAGGAATGTCATCAATCATGAGTTCTACTTGAGAGCGTTGGTCGCTAGCTTTAGCCCGCAAACGCTCATCAGTGACCACGAGGTACTCAGACTTCTGCGGAGATAGTGTGAGACCTACGCTTGACCCGAACGAGTGGACCGCATCAATTCCAGCCTGAAGTGTGTCGGACAGTGCAGCTGGGCTGCCGGTAGAACACCAAAGGGTTATGTCATCGGCGTACAGTCCAAACGAGAGATTAGGAACGGAATGTAGCATACGAGGCAGGGGGCGAAGTGCTAAATTGAACAGAGTATAGGGGAAAGGACAGATCCCTGAGGAACTCCTCTGGTAGGAGTCCAGGGGGTTTGGCGGTAGTCCTCTAACACCAAAGAGTGTAGTCGTGTGGTCAGAAAATTGTGGATGTAGTTGTACAGTCGGGAGCTAGGCGTAAGTATCCGGATTTGTTCAAGAATTGCAGAGTGCGAAACTGCATCAAACGCCTTTTGGAAGTCTAGACTCACGATTGCTCTAAGTTGGGCTGCGCTCGGATATGCGTACACCTCTTGTTGGATTCGCAGCATTGTATCCTGTGTTGACCTGTGAGCGCGGAACCCAGTCATAGTCCAGTCAAAGAATTGGCTATGTTCAAGAAGCCAAGTGAGACGATGCAGGACCATACGCTCCATCAGTTTTCCAACACAGGACGTAAGTGAAATTGGGCGTAGACTGTTCAAAGCAAGTGATTTGCCTGGTTTTGGAATAGGGCGGATGTTAGCAGTCTTCCACTCAGGGGGGATACAGCCTGTTCGCCATGCTTCATTGATGAAATGTAGAAGAGTTTCTAGAGCGGAGTCCGGAAGGTTCCTTAAGTGGGAGTATGTAATCAGGTCCGGTCCTGGTGTTGTGTGTCGTTTGCAATCGGTGAGTGCAGCGCGGAGTTTAGCGAATGTAAAATCTGCGTCAATAGGTTCTTGAGTGGGACAAGTGACAGGATGAGGCGGCGGAGGCAAAGAAGGAAAAGGAAAGAAGGAAGCTTGAAGTTCGTCAGCCAAATCAGCCAAGCTAAGACCTGTCTGCAACCGCAACGATGTGATGTGCGTGGATCGCCGTGCCTGCCCGGACATGCAACGGATAAGTTGCCAAATCCGAGTTGTATGCAGTGTTCCACTCAGAGAGTCACAGAAGGACAGCCAGTTGGATGTTTCAAGAGTGCGCGCATATTCTAGAGCCTCGATTGTGAGAGCATCGATGCGTGCTTTGAGGGAGCGCTTGCGCTTATTACGCTTCCATCGGCGCATAAGCGCATGACGCTGATCCCAAAGGCGTAAAAGATGTGTATCAACAGCCGGACGTGTGTCAGAAAGAGCAATAAGCTTGGTGTTATGGCCATAGGCGTCGAGAATTGCAGAATTCCAGGTGCTTAAATCAGATATGGCAGCCGTATCGATTGATTCCCGGAAACCATTCCAATTAGTGAGGCGAGCACTTCGCGGTGACGGAATTGAAGCACCATTCAAGGGTACAGTTGTGTGAATAATGTGATGATCGCTGCCTAGAGAATTATCCTGGACTTCCCATATAGCCGAAGGCAAGCCTATTGCCCAAGTGAGATCAGGAATCGTATCTCTTTGGCAACTATTGCCTTGTCGTGTAGGGCTGGTTAGATCATTAAGTAGAGAAAATCGGAGTTGCTGAGTGACCCGCCTTAGGCGCTGACCTGATGGTGAGGTGTATGTGTAGAGCCAATCAGGATGGTGAGCGTTAAAATCCCCAGCCCAAATAACAGCATGATCGCGGTAGGAGCGAAGGATCTTGCCTAACCACCCCAAAGCGGGTCTCGCCTTAGGAAGCCAATACGAATTCATGACAACTAGTGGGATAGAGCATCCAGGAAATTGAGTGATAGTAAGGACCGATTCCGACATAATAGAGTTGTATGCGGAAACATCTACCTGGTGAGTTGGTAATGTGCGGAGGACATATGTCACAACATAGGTACGAGGATTGGGATCGCGGCGAGTCGGTATACTGGGCTGTATGAATGAATCGTACCCTGCAATGTTGTATACACCGTGGGTTTCCTGAAAGAGTATGATAGATGGAGGGTGTGGGATGGATTGAAGGTAAAGCCTAAAAGCGGAGATTTTACGGCGGAGTCCGCGACAGTTCCATTGCACTATAAGTGGCGGAGCCATGTCCAGTTAACAGTATTTGTCGAGTCCGTAGATTGATCGAAGGTCACGTACCCTGTCCCTGACAGTCTCACGAACACCAGGTGAGGGTGAATGCCGGGCGGCAGGTCCAAGGCCGCGTAGCTAAGCGTGGGACGTGACAAGCCGCTGAAGGAGTTCATGTTGACGACGGAAGTGTTGCTCTTGCGCTTGGTAGTGCTTTTCTTGGGCTTGAAGAAGCGGTTGAAACAGTTGATGAAGCAGCTGTGCCAGGCCCGTTGGCTGCATCGCTGCCGTAGCGGAATCCTCCTGTGCAGGTGGTCGCCCGGTGTACGGCTGTTCCCGCCGTGCAGCGCGGAGTCGCTTGAGGAGGGCGGTATGGCGCGCTTCCGTTTCTTCGAGTCGTCGTCGAAGGTCAGCTGCTTCTTGCGCGAGCTTTTCCAACTCGGCTTGAATAGTGGCTTCCTCTTGCAGGATGCCCTTCAGTGGAGGCTGTTCCTTTGTAGCACTAGTTGATGTCTTTGCAGTCTCTTCGATCTGGCTGGGTGTTGTGGTCGCCGCGGCGTAGGAGACATGCCGTTTACGCTCAACATGCGCCGGTTGCGAGTTGCTCGAACGTTGCTGCTGTCCGCGCGCTGCGCCATTTGCTGATGACGGCAGCGCTGTAGTGGTACGCTCTTGTGAGGCATGATCTGGTAACTCCGCATCGCATTGTCCGGGTGTTCTGCCACCGCTTGGTGATCGAAGGGGACCGTATCTGTTCCCTCGGGTCTGTGACCGTGGTCGGCGCTTTGCGGCTAGTTCAGCATCAGCCTTAATTTTAGTCGGACATTTTGGGTCGGTAGCCACATGTCCCTGCTTCTTACAGTTGCGGCAGGTCATTATATTTGCTTCCTTGCATTTAGTGACGGCAGCGGTATCGTTTCCGTGGTTCTTGCCGCATGTGTCACATACTTCCTGGTGAGGGCACACGTCTTTCTTGTGGCCGAACCGATGACAGCGACTGCATACAACCGATTTGGGTTCGTAGAGCGTGACTCGAGAAATGCGGCCGTAATAAATCACAGATCTAGGTGGGCGTCGCCCCTCAAACGTCAACAGGCATGCTCCACGGCTGCCCATTGGGCGTGCGTCAAGTATTCTCTGACGGTTGCACGACAACGCCGCCTTAAGTTCAGCCTTGCTTTCTTTGCAGTCGATGTTATAGATCACTCCACGGCACATATCTCGTCCGGGAGCCTGGTGGACTTGCACAGCAACCTGTTTACCCCGAATTTCGAGGTTCGTCAGTTTGAGTAGGGCATCGGCTTGTTTTTTTGTCATGGACCAGCACCGTGATTGTGTTCGACGCAGGATGAACTCTGTACGTCATAGGTTTTGTAACATTCTCTGCGGGTGCTGCGGAGATGAGTGCGAAGTGGAGGTCCTTAGTTGGTAAAGTGCTGAGATTCTCGTGGGCGCGCGGGCGTATGACTAGGACATACGTTTCCACGGGAGGTTCAGAATAAGGATTTAGTTGCTTACGTTTACGCCGTTGTTGAACCTGGTAGGCTCCTCCGGTGTCAACACCGTCACCGTCGCACACGTTAAAATCGGTTGCAGGCCGGTCCGCCTGTGATGCAGTGGTGAGCACGGAGTTCTTGAGATGTGCACCGGTGACTTCCATTGTTGGGTCAGGCACTGTAACATCATGGCCGCATTCCTCGGCGCGCTCTTTCGCCACGTATGTTTCCATGCCGTCTTCGTCACTTGAGATGGCCGATTCATTTTCTTGAGCCGAATGCGTCAGGAGGCCGCGGCGCGTTCTTTTTCCCGTTGTACTGCTGTCTGAGGCGCTCGAAGAGCCCCTCCTGTCGTGGCAGTTGCGGCGAGCGCTGCGGCTCCTCCCATAGCGTTGCTTGTCTTTCCTCGAGCGTTCGCGCCGATGCTGGTGTGGCCCTTCGCGGCAAGCCTCAGAGCTCGCGCCAGGAGTTGCTTCGAGATCGGCACGTGCTTGCCGTTCTTGTTGCTGTGGTAACCGCGGCGGCATTTCTGCTTGAATCGGCGTAGCCTGTTGTTGTCTGTAGTCATCAGATGGCGGTGGTGTCGGCGCAACCTGGCCGGCGGTCGTCCCCGGCGGTTCCATGGTGTAGGCTTAGCGAAGCCGTCGCCGGCGGCGAAAGGGTGGCCGTAAAACGGCCTTGAAACACGGTACCGTGTCGAGTGTCACCTCGATGGGCTCCTGGTGCGATGGCGAAAAGGATGACCCATAGCACTCGAAGCACAGACGTGAAGAGAGCTCTTGACTGGCGATGAAATGCAGAGCGTCGGGACATACGTCCATTCACACTGGGCACAGCAGCGCCCTCATAATGTGGTCGAAAACCACCTGCGCCGCTAGGGAAAGCGCCCGTCAAATATTCCCGGCTGTAGTAAGACTAAACAGCTCCGGCGCGGCCAGCCAGCTGTCGCGGTCGCTTCGAAACTGCCGCCACGAGACGTGCGCCTCCCATTGGCGCCAGTCGCCAGGCCCCTCCCACTGCCGTGCGCGTCGCGCGCAGAAGCCGCCGCGGACGCGGAATCGTCGACGCGGGCGTGAAAAAAACGCTCGCGCAACGCCGACGCACACGAATGGCCGTAGCGTTGGCGGACGCGCACGACGCGTCAGCTAACCCTGCGGCGGCAGGTATCGGGACTCGACTGGGCACTTGCGGATTCGTTCGTAGGATGGATTAGTTCCGCGGGCCGGCCCTCGCTATGCCCGCGCATTCGTTCCGCTCATAGAGTTTCATACTAATATACCTCCCCGCACGACCTCCTCGCCCTCCCCGCGCGCGCATACGCAGTCGGGTCCCCGTAACCCGCAGTCGTAGAGTGAGCTGCACTAGCTGCAATGCTAAAACTTTCTCCGGGTTTTGAATACAAGGGGTCACTGGCAACCATGCATATATATGCTTTTGTTTCTGCTGTCTAAATATATTTGTGTGTCACCAAGGGAAGGGAAAGGGCTTGTATGTGCACTTTCTGCACACGTAGATTGGACACGTGCATTAATTATTACACACCTCGTCGCACACTTGTATAGCTGTTGCTAAGTGTCCTTTGAATTAAAATATTGATTGCAATATGTGTGTTCAAAAAAATATGCAGAAATTCAGTTAATTGTTTACTAATGCGTAGCAGCGGCTTCTCTTGCGTGTCTTTACAGCCAAATTTTTTGGGTTTTTCTAAATCCTGTCCGACGAATTACTCCGTTTACAATATTACAACGATCACATTTGGGCGTTACAAAAGGAAAAAAAAAAAAGACCGCCTCAAGGCCCTGACTCCAACCGGCTTTTTATCCGCCCTGCCCTCGCTCCAAAGATCAGCCGAAATTTTCATAAACAAATATTTTGCTAATGCTAGCCTTACCCCTGAGACCTTCCGTAAATGGTACACCCCGTCTTTACCGCCTCGATGTCCCTTCTGCGCCCCCCCCCCTCTTCCCCCCCCCCCCCCCCCCTCCTTCACGCCCGCCAATCTCCAGCACCTAATTTGGCACTGCCCGAAGTACGCGCGCTACAGAACCTTCAAGCCTCCTCCAAATACCTCTCTTTACATCAACCCTCGCACACTGGAACCCTCCATGCTAGCTTTAATTGCACATTTGTCTCTAAAAAGCGGTCTAGCGCGAGTAGTTTAAAGTCGTGAGCCTACCCTCCTCACGCGACGAGGCCTCTCCAGCCTTCTCAAGGAGCCCACCTGTTTTGGGTCGAACTGTACACATTTAAGATATCCCAAGTTACAACCCCCCCCCCCCCCCAACTTCTACTCCCCCTTCCCCCACTTGACGTAGAGTCTTCCTGCCACAATAAAGGCTACCCCCCCCCTCCTTTAGCGAAATCTGCATTCTTGTGGAAATACATGTTGTACAGTTTGCCATTTCCCGTAATTTTTTAATATTTTACTATTTTTTAGCTTTTTAAACATTCCTTCGACCAATTACCTACATTTACGCTGTTATAACGATCACGCTTAGGACTTTCGCGAAATCTGCATCATTGTGGAAATGCAGGGCATTACAGGGTTCGCCATTTTCCGTAATTTTATACTTTTCTTATTTCTTATTTTTTTGTCAAAATTTCGTTCGACCAATTATCCCCATTTGCGCTATTACAACGCGTACAGGTGGAACTTTCGCTAAATCTGCATTATTGTAGAAATGCAGGGCGTTACACGGTTCGCTTTCTTGCGTATTTTTTTTATATTTTTCTTATTTTTTAGTTTTCCCAAATTTCGTTCCACCAAATATCCCCATTTACGCTAGTATAACGATTACAGGCGGATCTTTCGCGAAATCTGCATTATTGTGGAAATGCAGGGCGTTAAGCGTGAACCGCATGGAGCGTACCTGCTCGCGAAAACGCGCCGCGCACGCCACAGGCGCGCTGACGCCGCCGCGGAACCGCCCGCATGCTGCACGCGGAGCGGCTGGCGGTGGCTTCGGCCGCGAAGTGGTGTGGAAAGCTCGAGCGACCGCTTTTAAGCGCTCCTTGAAATGCCGCTCAAGGCGCACACGAAGTTGCTTGTGCGGTAAAGAAGCTGATAATGTGGGCGAAAACGGTTCTGTAAAACATCATCTGCGCCGTATGGTGCAAGCGCCCATGCAATATCTGCCGGGGTTGGACACCTAAAGATCTCTGGCGGAGCCAGCCTCCTGCATTTTTATAATGCCAAACGCATCAGCCCGGACCGGCCAACCAAGCCCTCTCCTTCTACTCCGGCCACTCTACCCCAATCGGTAGCCTTCGATCCCAGTGCTTTAGTCACGCGGCCGGTTCATCTTTGGTCGACGCGTGGTGGAAAGCGGCAACGTTGACAAAACGTGCTCCGCCACGGGTCTGAGTTTTCTAACGCTGGCGCGAGCGCCATTACTTTTGAAATGTCGAACATCGGTTGCCTTGGCAACCAGGCACAAGCCGCTATCGAATAGGCGGTTCAGCTTGGGGCCCCACCTTACGACATGTGGGCACTGCAGGCGTACCACTCACTCCCATTGGGAATCGCGCGATGCGTTTGGCATTGTAAAATACAGAAGAATACAGCAGGCGATGCTCCAGCGCATAGAAACTGCGGCCATGAGGCGCGCGCCTCCCCATTGGCGCAATTGTTCAGGCTCCGCCCACTTCCGCGCGCGACGCGTGTCGCGGAATCGTTGACGCGAGCGTGAAAAAAATCGCACGCGCAACACCGACCCGCCCGAATTGCGTGCAAAAATGCGCCATGCGGTTCCTATTTTTTAGTTTTCCCAAATTTCGTTCTACTAATTATCTACATTTACGCTATTACAACGAGTACAGGTGGAACTTTCGCGAAATCTGCAATATTGTGGAAATGCAGGTCGTTACACGGTTCGCCATTTTTCGTAATTTTTTTTTATTTTTTACTTCAAAATTTCTTTCGACCAAATATCTCTACGCTATTAGAATGATTACAGGTGCAACTTTCGTAAAATGTGCATTTTTGTGGAAAAGCCCTACACGTTTCGCCCTTTTCCTTAATTTTGTTATATTTTTGTTATTTTTAGTTTTTCAAAATTTCGTGCGATCAGTTATCTCCATCCCACTCGAGCATGTCCTGGCGAACCGATGGCAGGAATACCTGGAGCAAGCAGAACTCTATCCGAACACCATGATCGGCTTCCGCAGAGGCCTCAGCACACAAGACGCCATGCTGCAGCTCAAGCACGAAATCCTGGAGCACGAGACCAAAGACAGCCGCGTCATTCTCGGCCTCGACCTTCAAAGCGCCTTCGATCGCGTCAAGCACTCGGCCATCCTAGCTCAGGTATCAAGACTTAACATGGGCCAGCGAAGTTACGCCTACATCAAAGATTTCCTAACGAACAGACAAGTTGACCTTCACGCAGGCGAGATCGTCCTGCCCACGAAAGGCCTCGGTAGCGTGGGCACCCCCCAAGGCTCGGTGATCTCTCCATTCCTGTTCAACATCGTGATGATCACCGTAGCAGAAGCATTATCCAGCGTGCCTACCGTCCATCACACCATTTACGCTGATGATATAACACTATGGACAACAGGCGGCCCCGATGCCGACATAGAACACAGGCTTCAACGCGCCATCTCAGCCATTGAAGACTGCCTTAGAGGAACGGGTCTCCAATGCTCGCCTTCGAAATCAGAACTCCTTGTCTACACCCCCCGCAAAGCGGGCAGACCGTTACTACCCCAAAGAGCTTGCGATCATCTCGCCCTGTACACCGAGACTGGCCAGCGCATTCCCGAAGTTTCGGAGATCCGCATACTCGGCATGCACATTCACAGCAAGGGCGACAAGACAAACCTCATGAAGAAGCTTGCACTCAAAACAACAAGTACCCTACGCCTTCTACGCCGAGTCTCCACGGCCCGAGCAGGAATGCGGGAGGACGGCATGATGCGATTAGTACAGTCTTTCGCCGTCAGCCACATTGCCTACACGGCGGCCTACCACACGTGGACCACAACCGAAAGGGACAAGATAGACGCCATGATACGCAGGCTCTACAAACGGGCACTCGGACTACGCGAGTCCACAGACAACGAGCGCTTCTCCCACCTGGGGGTTCACAACCGCGTCGATGAAATCATCGAAGCACAACTCGCTGCCCAGCGCGAACGCCTCGCAACCACAAGAACGGGACGCCACATCCTGGAGATCCTCGGCTATGGTCCCCAAGTCACGGGAAGACACCTTTCCAACCTCCCCGACACGATCCGAGCCAATATTCACGTCAGTCCTATCCCTAAGAATATGCACCCTGACCACAACCAAGAACGCCGTCAAGCCAGGGCCAAGTTCCTCGTGGAGCAATATGGGGACGACTCCCGCGCCCGCTACGTCGATGCGGCCGAGTACGGCAACGGCCGTTACGTGATGGTTGCGATCAACGCCTGCACGGGCCAAGCTACCCAAGCCGCCAGCGCATGCTGCAACAACGCCACTGCGGCCGAAGAGTTGGCTATCGCCCTCGCCATGACCGAACCGGACTGCGACACTATCCTCAGTGATTCACAACAAGCCCTCCGCAACTTCGCAAGAGGACGCATCAACCCCCAAGCCGCCCGCATTGTAGAGCGAACAGCAATCTCGCCAGGCCTACGCAAGGAACTAAGATGGATCCCCGCCCATGCGGGAAATTGTTCACCGTATGCACCGAACCACAATGAGACGGCCCACAGGGAAGCGCGCGCTCTCACCCACCGCGCCCCCACCGCAAGTGCCCGTCCGGAGTGGGAATGGTGGACGGCGGCTGAAGACTCACCGAGTGGATACGGAGAAATCCTCAAGAACATGAGGGCTGCTCGCCAGCTATACCCCTCACCCCACAAATCTCTAAGCAGGGAAGAAGCCGTACACCTACGACGCCTCCAAACTGCGTCGGTCCTCACACCGGCGCTCCTCCATCACATGTACCCCGACGATTATCCGAGCGCACAGTGCAACATCTGCAAACAAGGTACGGCCAATCGCTGGCACATCCTATGGGACTGTGCAGCCATACAAGACGGCGTCAGCTTCACAGAATACCCCGCAGATCTCCAAATCGCCATCACCTCAACCAACAAGTCGGATCAAGAGTGGGCCATCCAGCAGGTTCTCAAGGCGCTCGAAAGGCACGGACTCCGCAAAGGGGTTCCTGTCGAGTAGGGCTGCCCACGAGGATGCAACGCACGGCCACGTTGAGGTCGGCCCGTCAACCGGGCTTTACCTACTGCAGGATTTACACAATAAAGTCCTTTCCATCCATCCAGTTATCTCCATTTACGCTATTATAATGATAAGAAGCGGAACTTCCGTGATATCTGCATTTTTGTGGTAATGCGGGGCGCTACACGGTCCTGGCTGTGGGGGTACTCGGCAAAGAATACTGCACATTAAAATTGATACAGTTTCGCGCTATCAGCACCAAGGCTGGGAAAACAGCGAAGTTGGCGGCCCCATTTAGCTTATTCTTGGTCCGGCTAAGTTTATGCGTGGTTATGCTTGGAGACTCGGCCAAGTTTTCTGCGTGGTTGTGCTTCGAGACTCGGTCAAGGTTTTTTGCGTGGTGTCGTCGTTAGCCCCCCAAGAGCAATAAAAACTCCGTCATTAAAGTATGTACAATGTACGCGTGCCCACCGGCTTCGCAGTGAAACTCCAAGAGTTGTGGAGGGCGCAGCGGGACGAGGGGTTGCTCAAAATTTTTGAACTCGTTCGGTGGCCACCGTTAGACTTGTGTGGTCTAGGTTATCGCTTCTCGGCGTTTTGGCTTCTTTCAATTTCGCAGTAATTTTTCTCTGCACTGTCAAAACTGCACCACTCGTCGCAACAGGCGATTGAGTGAGCCACACTGAGATGCGTTTCCAAAGCCGTGCTTGTACCAGTTGTATCGCGCCTCCGGCAGGTGGCGGCACGATTCCCGCCAGAGAGTAGCGAGGCAAAGCTACGGCAATGCCGGCGTGCGCGATGACGTCATCGATCGGCGAGGTTTTTCTGCGCACGTTCGACGGCCCAACCACAAGCTTAAACAGCATCGGTGTTAAAACTGCACCACAGGCCGACTAGTCCTTATAAGCTGGTTGAAATGCGGCAACCACGCACCTCCAGCTCCCTCCGTGCTGTTGAACTCGATCTCGCGCAGGGAGTTGATGAACGTGTCGTAGTCGTAGTCAAGGCAGCGCTGCTTGGTTGCGTTCAACAGGATCTCGTTCACGACGGCGAACTTCTCCAACGGGCTAAGTCCGTCATTTGGGTTCGTCATGGTGTCGCAAAGGGTGTCGATCGTGACGCTGTTGTCGCCACCCTGCAAATGGATGGGTTGAACGCATGCAGGTGCAGGGCCATGGGTCGTGAAATCAACAGGCAACTGCGCATTAGTGAGGCCGAAAATTCAAATTTGCAATTGATTGCCATCAATCGCATCACATGTTTGTCGACTTTGCGTTCTGAAAGCATATATATTGAAATCACATCACGACGTGAAGCTGCGCCTTGCCCAACGCTTTTTCTTGGATCACCACCGGCACATGTCTGCCGGTCTCTCGTAGGGACATACGTACCTCAAACTCCCTGGCGTCTTTGTTGTACTGAACGATGTTTTCAAAGTTTCCCGCCAAGCTCTGGAACAGGTTGGCCATGTCGTTGGTGTTGTAGCCATTGAAGAAGGTGCACAGCCTGAGGGGGCGACGTCGCCGCGTTAGAAGCAGTGTCATATTTCCAGCCGCTTTGTTGCCATACACTGCATGCTATGCACAGGTTCATGCTGGAATGACGCTGGTCAATGTGAGTGTCTCTGCGTAGTGCAATACACACTGAGTTCCTTTAAAACTAGCTTCAGTACACTATGCACATATTGATTTGCACGAGAAGACAGGGGCAATGCAAAGACGGAGCTCTCTAGACTCTCAGTCCTTTTAATGTCGGCTTCACTACATGCATTGCTACCGCATTATGTCATGCGATTTTTTAAATGCGGCAGCATTAAGTGCCTTGTATGAGACTAAAAACGCGGTGTTGTGAGCAGAAGATTGTGCATACCTAATAATCAAGTTCGCTCAGTCGACGATGACGACGGTTGAAACGCGAAGCTGTCTTGCGTGCGAAAATCAAATGGCGAAGTGCCTAAGTCAAAGCCATTGCAGCCAAAGTTCAAGCGTGAACGATCAAAAGGAAAACTATCCTGCGAGTTAAGGTCCAAACTCAGACGACAGCAAAAGAATCTCTCAGGATAAAGTTGAGCATCCACCCCCCCAACCACCCCTTCCCCCCAACCCACCCGTCGACGGATTTGAATGGGGATTTGACACCCACCGCGAGGTCGCCCTAGGCTGCACCATCAGCCATCAAGTTACAGACAACAAGCCTCTGACAAGGGTACACGTCCGTACCCCTGGCCGTCGCCAGCCCCCAGACGGCGTCCTTCATGTGCAACCGCACTGTGTCATGTGGTGTCAAGCCTGTGACGCAACCACTGGTTGTCCAGGCTTTCGTGGGCGCCAGGGCGTACGAATGCTTCGTCACTACGGCATTGACGTGTCCCTCATACCCTGCCCTAAATCAAAGCTGTGCGTACGCGACTCTCCGTGCTCTCCTTCGCCTGTTAACAGAACTTACTGCCATTCGGGATGGCCTGCAGGCGCTTGCATCGACATTGACTAGTGCGGACAAGCTTGAACTTTTCACTGACTCAACGGCAGCGATTCTGGATTTACGTCGCGTTGCACAGTGTATAAAAGCCGGCTGCATGCATTCACGCGATTATGGACACTTATCCATGCCCTATCCGTGTTTTGTGGATTCGCCGGGACATGCTTCCTGCCCACACAGCGGCGGATCGCACCTGACACCGAAGGTACCTCCCACGGCCATTATACCACTTCTTCCTGTATGCACCATAGAAAAACTGCTGGTGGAAAAGGAAAACCTCCGCCTCGCCATGCACGCGTGCTCCACTTCCACCGCGTGGAACTGACCTCCCCAGTGGGTTCGCTCGCTCGTAGGAGGTCCATCGGCGGAGGCGTCGAGTTGGGGTGGCGTCATCTCCACCAGTTACCCATGCTTGGCCTGCCCACTATCACGCGCCGTTTGCGGACACCTGATCCTTCTGAGGGCCTCCTGCGTCAGAAGCTGACTTCGAACATGTGTTGTGGACTTGCCTAGGTCTTAGAGACACCCGAACGCAACACTTTCGAGGCACAGGGCTTCATCCTAGGAGACCCCCAGATCTCATGTGCTGGATATGGGCTCCCCAACACCGGTCTCTTGGATTTTTTGCGCAAAACTGTCGCATCCATATAAATGAGCTTTATAAGCGCGTTTACATGGATGCGACATTAGCGTATCGCATTTGATTTGTCGCATTGCTATACCGCATCGCATGTAAACAGGACAATTCTCTTGGGGGAAGCGTCGCATCCGATGCGCGAGAACTGCCCGAACGCATGTAGCGGCAGTCGCATCGCATTTCGCGGCTCGGTTCGGGTGTTGGGAACTTTAGGCTTAGCATCGTGGCGGATATTTGATCGCCGCTGTGTGTGCAACTGCGGATGACGATCCTTGACACAACTTTTCACCCTACTACCATCCCCCTTCCCGTATGTGGAACTTTATTTCCGCGATAATTGCCGTTTGAGCGATCGGTGACTAAGACATCTGCCGTGGCCCGTCTTGATTCTTTCGCGCAGGTAGCGCCATCTTTGGGCCGGTCGCTGCACCGTGCGCCGCGGTGCCGGGTCTCGAACCTCCGCGGCCGGCCTAATCTAAAAACGTTGGCATAGGCTCAGCATCGCGGCAGATATCTGACCGCCGCTTTTAAAATCAGCGCTGATAACAATCCCTAGCACAATTTTTCACCACACTACACTCGGATACCACTCAAGAAAAATGCGGCTTTTCCTCATCAAAGGACCCCCATCCAGCCAATGGTGTCACCGTATCAACGTGACGTCAAGGTAGACCACCTCCTCCACGGAAGAAATCACAGAGCATGTTCTTCCGCGCTTACGGACTTCTACCTTTCCCAGACGCCCCTCTCCTTGGCCTTAAACGGCCGTGCCCTCAATCCCGCATCGTCGATGCGAGTGCTTGGAATAGAAATAGACGCCTCTGGGTCCACGGCTCCATGGATCCGCTGCGTGCGCGGCAAAGCCTCCAAGACGCTTCATCTCTTCCGACGGATCTCACAAAAGACCGGCGGTGCCTGTAGTCGCATGGCACGTATCCTAGTTCGATCTGTCTTGCAACCTCGGCTGATATACTAAGCTCAGTTTCAGCATCTCACAGGAAGGGACTGGGACCTACTGGAAAGTGTAAACCGAGAGGCTATGCGAGTTATCACAGGCCTGCCTCGTATGACCCCAATTCCGACGCTACAAGCGGAGGCCCAGCTGAACACCCTCGACGAGCTGGGTGAACAGCGGAGGAGGGCACGTCGCCTGAAAATTCAAACAGTTCCCGTTGCTGCGGCATTGGCCCACTACTTTGATTCTAAGTCACCTGTTATATTACGAAAATCGCCTGACCTTCCCCTTGGAGCCGAAGCCAATCCACAGACAACCGGCCACTGACCCAGCTACGCCGTTTTCATAATCAGTCACTGCAACCCAACCCTTTTCCCTCGGAGTCGGATGGCACAGCCGATGCAATGCAAGTGTACGTCGACGCAGGCATGGCCCAAAATCTCCTACACACCATGCCTTGTGTGCCCCACTCATCCAGAAGTGCAGCAGACCTCCTCATACCTCACCGAGGCACCTCTTCCTTCAATCATGGCAGAACTTCTGGCCATCTGGGATGGGTTATTCTCATTAGAGCCTCGATTACGCATAAACCCGCCGTTGTGCCTTCACCTGTACACAGACTCCACACAGGCAGACCGGGAACTCCGACGCGTCGCCAAGTCGCTCGACTTGACCTGCGATGTGCATCGCATTGTGAACTCATTTCCGTGTCCCGTGCGAGTTCTGTGGAATAGACGTTCGACACCTAACCACACTGACGCTGACGCGGCCTGCCATCCCCAGAGGGTAACTGGGCCGCTACCCCTGCTCCAGTTGTCGCAGAGTGACACCCTCATCATTCACAAGGAGTCTCTCCGGCGCTCCACGCGTGCCCTTCTTCCCCCGCGTGGGTCGCACCTTCCTGGCGGTTTAACCCGCCGCGAGGAGATGGCGCTTCGGAGAATCCGCGTGGGCGCAGCTTTGACCCCGGCGATAAAGGCCTCATGGAGGACGCAAGTTCCCCCAGAAACATGCCCCTTCTGTAAAACCCCTGCCACTGAAGCGACCCTGGACCACCTCCTAGGTTCATGCTCGGGCCTCCAGGCAGCACGAGTTCGTCACATGAGGGCCCTTGGGTACCACCCAGGACGACCACCTGACCTTCGCCGCTGGACGCACGTTCCCCAATACCGGCCCCTCCTCGACTTCATTGTGGAGACGGGCCCTGCTGGACTACATCTAGTTTATGCCAAAGGGCGTACTTGCGTAATAAAAAAAAACAAAAAAAAAAAAGACTTCTACCAATCCTCCCTGTTCTGTAGTAACGATCAGTCGCATGCGAATCGCGTGCACTAGTCGTACATGTGTCTCGCGCTTTAAGGCGTTGCGCTGCTGAGCACGAGTTCTCGGGTTAGATTCCCGGCCGCGGCGGCCGCTTTTCTGATGGAGGCGAAAAGCTAAAGCGCCCGTGTGTATGAGATTTCGCCGCACGGTAAAGATCCCCGGGTGGTCAAAATTAATCCGGAGCCCTCCACTAAGGCGCGCCTCATCGCCTGCGTTGCGTTGGCGCGTTAAACCGTATACAATCGGTCGATCTCTGTGCAGTCTGACAATATGCTCTGCTCTACTGCTTCCCGATACCTGCCGCAGCATACAAAAGTTTCGTTCTGTTGCCTGTAGTTAGCCGTGCATGCCCGTGTTCTCAGACACCCCGCCCGTGTGTGCACTGCCTCGCGTATTGCCATAGAAACCTTCCTTTCTGATTTTTAGTTTCTCTGTTCTATAAGCCTCCAGGGTTTATGTACCTTCCATTCTCTGCACCCAATTCGTTGTCTCTGCCGCTTTTACCTGCTTTTTAACTGTTGTGTATACCACACCTTCCCCTACCGAATTTCCGTACCGCTTGGTCAGCTGTCTGGTCCTCCGTCTCCACCGCGTGTCCATGCTCCTCATATACAGGTACCTTATCGCGGCCCATTTTTCCTCCTCCATGTCACGTAGGCGTGAGTGGAGGCGGAGAGCGCCTCCTCGAGGCTTTGAAAGCTTTCACAGTGACGTCATTATGACGACACCTTCGGGCTCTCATTGGCTGTAGCCGAACGACGGTCGCAACGATGGCACGATTGCATCTGACTCGCCAGTCGCACGTCGTGGGCCTCCTCCGACGAGCGTTCCTAACCGGTCCTAATGACCAGTCGTAACGATCAGTCGCATGCCAATCGCGTGCTCTAGTCGTGCATGTGTCTCGCGCTGAAACCGCTACTCCGTGCCTACGCGACATGAAACACGGCTTCCGAGGGGCTTCGAATATGAACGAAAGCGTGCCAAAACTTAAGTCTGCTTGCGTTCTGAGAATGCGAAAGCTCTATGGCTTTCTTTCGGGATACTTTACGGCTACATTTTGTGAGCGTCATGCTGGTTCCGCGAAGGTATCATAATAAAGATTCGTGGATTGTCAGTACAGAGTTCCGAATGGTTTCGGTAACCAATGAAGACGAAGCAAGGAAAGTGAGGAAAGAGGTGTGTAGCGGCAAGGAAGACTTCGATAAGTGTCCGCAAAGGGAGCACGTAAGAAGGCTTATAAGTGTTCCGAGGAATTAGAAATTTTCAATCCTTCATTATCGAGTTGAAAGACACGGGGGTGGCGCGACCGGCAAAAAAGGGCACGTCTTATCCCGTCCTCCTCATCCTCACTATTGGGTAAATGAATGTTTGAAGAAAGCACTGAACTCCACCTCCTGATCTTCCATGTGCTCTCACCGAACATTTCCGTGGAAAGGGTTGGCTTTTGAAAAAAAAAAAAAAAAAAAAAAGACAAATTCATCCAAAGTCAAGGATGCACGGAATAAACACTGAAATTCGCGGTAGTGTAGACATTAAGGTAATTATACTTTGTCTACGTTGCCGCGCTGTTTTCCCGCTGCACGAGCGCCGTTGCGCGTTCAGGGGCGTCTCACTTGAACATGTCCTTGATGGCGGGCCAGTTCTTCGGTGAAGCGGCCAGGTAGGTGAGGTGGTCGACTGCTCGCTCCACCTGCTTGTCGCACTCGGGCCCCGTCGTCGCCAGCGAGTCCCGCACCACGCGCAGGTAGTCTGCGCATGAAGTGAGAATGCACCCAGCGATGCGCTTCTTCCCGACTTGCCATTACAGAAATCTTTACTCGGCCCGCGCTGATGATTGTATTGCTGCCAACGATTCTGCTAACAGTAATCACCGTGTAATCATGCGTCTCTAACCAAGTGGCCTTGACCGTGCGCTTGTGACCTACATGCCTCTGTTCGAGTCTCTGAATCAGTGGTGCACCTACGGAGATCAGTGGTGCACCCCCCCTTCCCCCCCCCCCTTACACACACACACTTACCAGAGGTCCTCGACCCAAAATTCCTCCCCCCTCTTCCACCGAACGGACAACCAAATTTGACGGAGCGAAGTTTGTAGTCTCGGAAGCTTCTGTTGTTAGGCATTCTTAGTTAAATTTCGAAAAAGAATATTGTTTTACTGGTATTAAAAAATAAAAAAACACGAGCACGAGCGTTGAAGACTTCAAGTTATCCGCACGGACCAACTTGCGTATAACTTGAAGTAGTTTAAGAAAAAGAACGAGAAAACTTCTGGATGCGTAAGAATCGCTGGGCGTTTTAATTATTAATACGCACCCCCCCCCCTACAATGCGCCTCACAGCCCAAACAGCAATTACAATTTTTGTTTGACCGCAGTATACCAGTTTTCGAACTTTTGTGCGCAAATTCAGTCACGAGATTTGAATCATTCGTCGACTTAAAAAAAAAAGAAAAAAAGAACGCTGAATTTTCTCGTAGGTTGGGACTCAGTATGCTCGAGCTTGCCTTCTGACCTCAAATCAAATCAAATAAGATCATATCGATTTTTTTTTAAATTGTATTTGAACTTTAGAACAACTGTTTGTTTTAATACTAAGCACTGTACGAACTGAAATAACCTTCCTTTCTTGTTAAATAAAAATGTTTCAGTTTTTCTTTATATTGCCTGAGTTTATAACATCCTAGCGAGGAACGCGGCAACGTTTCGTTCGCAGTTTGGAAAACCAGTGAGCACGGATAACAATGATGTCGTGCTGAATATGCCTATAGAAATATGGGTTAATTTGACTACGCAGCGCAAATTGTGTCAGCGTATACTATTTCATTCACATGCAGGTATCGAATTTGAGTAAACTTTTGCATTCAGACGTATCTCAAGTTTCGTCTCTATCCAGTGTTCCCCGGAACTGTCTTCGCCGTGCATTCGTTCCGTTTGTTTACTTATATTTGTTATTCATATTTACATTTATCTTTTATATTTTTATATGTTATTATATTTTATATTGTCAAAAATCTCTCCCCCACCCCCCCCACCCCCCCCCCCACCCCCTTGACAGAAGTCCTGGGTGCGCTAATGCTGTGAACCACACCCTCTTGTCCGCACGTTCACGGCTTTACGTCTGCATCAAGTTACCGGCGCGGCATACGACTTCAAGCAAAAGAATGAAACCATCACCGCCAAGAACAAGCAAACTGCAAGCACAAAATCTTCTGGACCCGCCTCATCTGCGCCATCACGGGGCAGCTGTTTGGCACGAACGTTGATCAAAATATATTGGTCGATATTTTATGTTTTATCACTTTCCTTTCCCCCAGTGTCTAACGGGGATTAACACTGTGGTTCTCCTTCCTTCAAAATGACTGTGAGTCATTCCGCTCTGAAGGTAGACGGGCAGAGCAGCTCAAGAAACAGATAATTTCGAACAAAGGCATAGAAATCTTAACGGAAGCCGTGCTGCGACTAGCCGCTCCTCGACGCGATTAAATCTGGGTAGATAATAACGAATCGAATTTGGCATCTCTGCACCGAACCGTAGCCATAAACAACTTCGTTGTAAAAGGTTTTCCACCCTTAATTATACCACACGTGACCTTCAGAATAACACACTCCTCTCCAGTACGTAGTTGCAAACGCACGATGCCTATAAACAACTACGACAAACTGTGGCTGCAGTCGAGTGTTCCGGGAATGCGGGGCTCCTGTATACCTATACAAGAGCTCGCCGGAGAGATCCACAATCCACAGGCGTTAGCAGATGGAATGGTTTATAAAATGAAATTTTCCCCTCTCTCTTTTTCTCCCATAAAGAGCAGTCGGCTATGCTCTGAAGGTAGTCCTAACTGCGGCAGCTTTGGCACGCATGGCTTGACAAGCCATGTACGCCTCGAGCGCGGCCTGTAGGGGCGCCACTGAAATCCCCCTAGTGGCCCGTTTCGAAAGCAGGCGCGGGAGTCGGCGTCCCGCTCCCCAGTGCCGCCGCTGCTTTTGCGGCACGTCCACGACCGAGATTTACCGTGTGCGGGCGTTGGAAATCCATGTTTATGTGGAGCAGTCACTCTGTTCGCAAATGAGGTGTGTTTTCGAGAGTCTAAATGTTTCTGACGCGATCTTAGTGTGGTATATTCGGTCTGTATAAGCGCCAGGTGTGTGTCACAGGCCAGCGTCGCGGAACCGGCGTGTGATGGAGGCCACTGTAGTTACACTGACCTGAATTTACTAGCAGTGTCTCTGTAACCACCGGTTCCTCAGATGTTCATGCTACGGCTATACACTACGATTTAAATTGGTTTTGTGCGCTTACATAATCAGCGGGGCACTCATACCTGACAGCACGCCAGTTACGTTTGCCAATATTATACTTCAGATATTGATCACCACCATTTACAAGCCAGTATGCGTTATTTTCTGGAATATTCAACAAAAGTACGATGGGCAATGCATAATTATACTCTGGGATCAGCACACGACAAAGTCTTCTTGTCGTGAGGTGAGCGCCCGCAAACATTCATCTGCTCCTGCGAGCAGCGCGGAGACGGGCTTAGAATATAATCCGCGTCCGCGACCAATGCTTCTTCGAAATATCGTCATATGGCACTGGGAGCCAGCAGAATAAAGCAGAAACTGAAATCAGAGGGCCTTATCACGTACCGCTCTCTTCCAACGACACCTTTCATCGCTTGTTGAACAGCCTACCCTGTATACTTTCCAAAAATGCGGCCGCCGTATGATCACCTGTTCGTTGAAGTAGAAGAACAAAAGGAAAGTGTGTGTGTGTGTGTGTGTGTGTGTGTGTGTGTGTGTGTGTGTGTGTGTGTGTGTGTGTGTGTGTGTGTGCGTGTGTGCGTGCGCGCGCGCGTGTGTGTGTGTGTGTGTGTGTGTGTGTGTGTGTGTGTGTGTGTGTGTGTGTGTGTGTGTGTGTGTGTGTGTGTGTGTGTGTGTGTGTGTGTGCGCGCGTGTTTACTGAAACATTCATTGCTTGATTCCGCTCCGCATTTGTACACAGCGTCCCCCTCCTCACCCCCCTCCCCCCAACGATGTCTCGCGAAATAGCAGTGCATTTCGCGTATAATTGGTCTGGTGAACCCTACCTGGCTTAAGTTTCGACGAACGTCTTGAGCATGTCAGAAGCTGCACTGTTTTTTTTTCGTTAGATAATTATGTTTCTTAATTCCGCACTAGCACAGCATTTATTTTTCCGTGGTTTCATTAACTTGCCTTGGTGTGTGGGCACATATTTAACGACGCTCAGCTAGGCTTGGAATATACTTAACATTTTCGCATGGTTTATATGCTTATAAAAGGCATGAGTTATTGTCCGGGATTGGGTAATCACATCCCCGAAACATATTTTTCTGCGACGTATATATTCGAAACGAAGCCGCATTCGTTGTCGACGCTGCAAAATGAAGCTGACCTTTCATTGTGCCAGTATCAGGTCTAAACGAGGCGACAGTAGAATTCATTTGTGCCTGATGTTTTGGAGGTGCTAGGGGTGATATGTTGCTACCGTCGCCGACGCCCGGAAGAGCGCCGACGAAGCGCGCAGCACCGCGTCCACCGCGTCTCCGGGTAGCTCTTGCAGGCGATCGCGTACTCTACGAAGACACAGCTGCTTTTTAAGTGACCTAAACGTACTCTTTGCCTATAGACGTCAGCATAACAAGTTTTTTTCAGGGCGCGGAAAGGCGAAAACAAGCGAAACAGGACCCAAACACTGCACGCGGCCCTATCAGCCACGCAGCGCAAATCCCGTCAACGCCGCGGAGAAGCGGCGGCAGGCGGCGCAGCGATCGCGAAGCTCGAGGCGTATAGTCACGAGTATATAGTACGGGCGCGGAGACTGTCGAGGGGTAGGACTTCGGGAGTTTTCAAGGGGATGACGAGAAGTCGAAGGCGCACCCACAGTGACTTCTGACACACAGAAAGGAGTATACGTAGAGAGGATGGTATGATCTGAATTATTTGTAACGCTATAGTTTCAAAGGGGCTCGTGGCCTGGGGTTCATCACCTTCCCTTCCCCCCAAATCAGCCATTGCGGAGAGAGCGCCGGGGAGAACGAGGAAAATGACGAAGGCGGACTCCGATTCACTCAAGTTCAGCAAAAGTAATTCAAGGACGATTCCAACGAGCTGAGCTCCAGTTTAAGGTCACTGTGAGTGTATCCGCCTCGCATGCACCTGCCAGACGACACGGCCACATAGCCCACACCATGGCCTGTGCGCTACAAAGTGTATACCTTTGAAATCAATGATGGCGAACAGGGGTGCGCTGGATGCCACGGCACCGACGGCCAGGTGCGGGTACTTGAGCTTGAACCAGGCGGCCAGCGAGCCCGAGTACGATCCACCGAATACGACCCACTTGCTGTCGGGACCGAGCTTGTACTGTTCTACCATGGCGTCCCGGAATGCAGCGCCGTCGGCCAGCGCCTGCTCGCTTGTCAGGTACTCCAGGTTGTCCACCGACATGTCTCTGCGCAGCCACGACAAATGGGGCTTGCTTGTATGACATCATGTTAGCTGCTTTACGAGGACACAAAAAATGCTACACAGATTCTGAGGACTGCCCACTAATGACTAAGCATTCCCTCCAGCCGCGTTTTACTACTGCCCACAAATACATATTGCTAGCAAGCCATTTTTTCAGAGGCAATTAAGCAATCATACGTGAAGGTCCCACGTCTCTACCGTTCTCTATAGCTGGACACCCAGCCCCCTTTAAGTTGGCTTCACTAATATACGCATATGCGCTGCGGCGAAAACATTTTACCAGGGACAATATAAGCATAGCAGTCAGCGCTCCATGTATCCTTGTGGAGCGCTTGCACCAAGTCCATTCGAAGTCGGCTTCACTACAATCTACAAATACATCCCTAGCCCACCGTGCCACGTGTTTTAATGCTAAGCCTTACATGGCTAGGCGAACGAAAAATCTGGCGCTCCCGTGTACGCAGCAAACTCCTCCAGCGCAACTTTATGCGCATGCGCGCGCGAGAGAAGAGAGACCAGACTAGAGAGGAATTAGAAGCACACGGGGAGGGATTGGTTGTGTTTATAGATGACGTAGCTATACACTCTCGCATATACTGACACTGGTAAGTGGTTACGGCGCATCGGAGGGAGCGAAATCATTATTGCAGAAGGGGTGACGCTAGGTCTAGTCAGGGCAAGGCAAGACAGTAAAGGAGGTGAGGACGTCTACATTCTCTTGTGTATTCCCGTGGCTTTGGGAGCACCCGGCCCAGAGGAGGTGATGCCCTCCCCTGCATGCGGGGTGTCTTGATGTTCGGCGGAAAATGAGCTTTTCACTCCGCCGCGGACCCCGTCACTCCCATAGCATGTGGTGCACTTGTGGGCCTCGTCGTTGAGTGACACGACGAGCAGGTCACCAATGGTCTCCGCGTGGTCTCTGCGTGCTCGCCTCGCGCCACCTTGCGAGGCGAGCACGTCTTTCCTGAGAGCTTCCCCTGCTCTTCTATTGTGTACCAGGACTTGGGCCCCCTGGGAAGTCCTCCTTGCAGTGGCCTTTGGTCGTTCCGTGATAGGGTATCAGGGAGCGACGGGTCGGAGCGGATGCTTGCGTCGTCGCTCCCATGTGTGGGCGGTTCGTTTCCGACGCCGCCTGTCTTGAGGGGCAACCCAGTCCATCGCGGGGGAGAAGGAAATGGCGGGAGGGAGGGAGCAAGTGCTAGTGTGGCTTGGTGTGTGCGTGGGGGGGGGAGGGGGGGGGGGGGCAAGTGTTCCTTTTGCACCCTTCTGCCGACGCCAATGTATTTGGAGGACGCTTACTTCAAAAGCGTTGTTCAAGAAATACTCATCTGATCTGGAGATGCGGCCATTTAAAAAAAATGCTTTTACGATATATATTTCATGCTTCCTTCCCCGATGCCGCTGGCGTTACGGCCGAGTGGTCTAAAGCGCTAGATGGCAGGTTCGAATCCCCGATTGGCGTTTTTTTTTGGGGGGGGGGGGGGGGGGGGAGGGGGGGGAGTTGATTTCTTTTTATATAGGTAATGTTTTCTATATAGCATTTACCACTTTGCGCTTCAACGTTCATTGCTCCACGAGCGAGTTGGCAGACTGCGTGCAGACGGACACTGACACACTGGCGAGTTCTCGTTTGCTCGGTGTTGACAGAAGTCCTAACAGCTGGCGGGTACAGTGTCTAATCAGCCGACTGTCTGCATATTGCGAACACGCCTCTTACGACACAAGGACGAGCCAGGCAGGCTCCAAAAATCGGGGCGAAGCGCCTCGCAGTTGAGCGTCTCCGATGACGCGGAGGATGTTCAGCCACCGCGTATGCCTCGGGTAGTGAACGTTACAATTCTAAGCGGCGCTGACAGGCTTATCTGACGCATTCTCTAGCCGACAACCCTGCAGAAGCGCGGTATGCAGATTCTTGAGATACTGAGGATGCCCAACCAACGACGACGTCGGATGTCAGTTATGTTGTTGCAAGAAATCGGAACCGAAACTGCCTTGAACTCCAATCTTGGGCATAGTCGAATCACGGACACGCGCCACTGCTCTTAGTTGTTGCGGCCACCGCAAATGTCGCATAGTATTTTCATTCTTTCGGGCTTCATAAATTAAATACTGATTTATCTACCGGATAAACGATAAAAAGGTGTATTTGAGCCAGTCTATGCAATGCAAACAGAAACAGAAATTTGACCAATTCCTTGAAGTGTCCCTCCAACCTGTAAATCATATTGCACGTGTGTTCTTTCCGCTGAGTACATATATGCGTACGATGTTTATGTGTACATGTAGTAGCCAAGCGCCTCTTTCCGAGCGACGCAACTCCGTTGATACATGCTGGTAATGCAAACCGCTGCAGTGTAAGGGGAGGGTGCACACAGGTTTCTGGGTGAAAGTGGTATATATATACGCTTTCCAAGTGTTTCAAGAGTTCGGAGACACCGACACTAAGGGCTGTATACGCTTTCCGAGTGTTTCAAGAACTTGGAGATACCGACACCGAGCGCTGTTATCAGGCGGATGAGGCGCGCATATCAATATTTGAGCTCCGTGCTTGAAATCGTTTTTCGCAGAGCAAGCATGAGCGTCCATTGTTCTCTAGATCCTAGTATACTCCGTGAATTCATTGCCTCCATAGTGGAAAATTTTAGCTGCCCAAATATGCACCGGATACCAAAGTACAGATTGTACATCTGCAAAAAAGCGCATTTTAATTTACAAGAAATTACATGTGGATCTTTAACGTGCGCGCAGAAATCTCGACGTGCGGGCGTTTTTATTGTTCCCTCCATCAGAAAAACTGCCGCGGTAAGGATTAACCCACGTCCTCAGGTTCAGCAGCACAACGCCTTAGCGACAGCGTGGTGGGCTTAATTTGTATTTCCGGTTATCAATTATATCGAACAATCTTCTCATCCTATGCGGATGAGACACGTACAGGTTGGGCGGTATACTATTACCGCAAACTCGGCTGCCATTATAGCGCATGCATTACAGATAGGCGCATTTGAGCGGTTTCCTGCAGAAATGTGCGTCGAAAGTGGCGGGCGCGCTCACTTTGTGGGCCAGCTTTTCCCGTAGAAGCGGTGTTCGAGCTGGAAGACGAGGGCCCCGAACTTCTTGGCCAGCAGCATGATGTGCGTGGGTGCCGTGAGCCACTTGATGGACGCCTCGCCTTCGCCGCCGAACATCAGGAACACCGGGCCCCCGGGCCGATAGAACTCGTCGTTCACCATGTACCGCTGCGCATGCAGAGTTGCGCGATGTTATTGTTAGTGGCAGTGTTAGTGGCAGTGGCGACCCACTGCCACTCGTTGCTCCACATGGAAGCAAGGCGAATTTCTCACTTACAGTTGTTGCTTTTAAGCATAACCATTGGGGCGCAGCTGCAACGCTGTGTTTATTAATCATCCAGCCGACTTGCTTTGTATTTGTTTTTAGCTTTCCTCAAATGAAGGCATTACAGCGGCATGCTTGTAGGAGCACGCAAGAAAGGTAAGCAAGCATTATCCAGATATAGGATGGGGAACGTTTTCGCAGACTGAAACAAAATAAAATAAAAAAGAATAAAAAAAGGAGTATTTTTTCAGTATTAGATGTGCGTGAAAATACCCAGAGATACATAAAACGAGCAGGACAGAACACAAAGGCCGCGAGCCTTGACCAACAACAAAGGCCGAAAGGCTGAGTCATTGATGTAGCTGTTGACGGGCAGATATTTTACACCCGGCCCCGGGCAAAGCGTGTGCCCGGGGCTAAGTGTCCGCCCAGACGACGCAGCCTGTCCTGCTGAATGTGCTTTAAATTAACTAAATAAACACAGCCCGTAAAATCGTCATTCACCCCAAAAAAGCTATTTCCGTTTGTTATAGTGTTCATAAGTCACTTTTGGATGCAAACCTCCCCCATGTGCCCGCGGAGAAGTCAAAATGTCTGGTCAATTGCCCGCCGGACTCTTCTGGCACCGCCCCAACTGGACGGAAAGGCAACCGTGTTTCGTCGCAGCACCCCGCCGTTTTGTCTACGAGGTCATAAAGAAGCGCGAAAAAAGCCTAACACTAAGCTTGCACGGCAGCCGGTTCCCCACTGGCTGCTCTGAGGCTCCATGCCCCATGCACCGTATTTGAGGTCCGAGCAGGGGCTGTCTCAGTGTTGCTTTTTGTTTAGGAAATTTTAACATGAAAGTGTTTTATTCCGGGATTCACGAAGATTTCACTTACGCCGCGAAAGCGACGTCAGTACATCGAAGCAAGTGGCCTGTAAAGGGTGCACCCCTGCACACAGGGTCTTCTTGCGGGGAAGCAATCTTTAGTACTAAAGAGTACGTTATACTTCGGGTTGTTCGTTTTCGGTTTTATATTTTAACACGAAAGTGTTTTATGCCGGGATACACCAAGATTTCACTGACGTCATATCTGTCACGGAAATGACGCCAGTACACCTTTGCCGAAGCGACCCGCCAGCAGGACGTCGCTCGCCAAGCACACTCACAAGACAGCCGCCGACCCGCAAACCATGCTCAGCTGCAGATTTCGCTGCACATTTCACTTTCATGTTTTACCGATTCCTATGACAGAGAAATCAACCACAGTTTTTTTGCAAAAGGGCTCTATTGCAATCTCTTTCCTATGTCAAAGATTCAAGGCCAATCCCAAAACGGCAATACTTCTCGTCACGACTGAACGTTGCAGCCAGGGAAAGAAGGCGGGCTGAGCCCGCGGTCTTATGGTATATGCTCGAGCCCGTGCACACACGCAAACGTATAGTACTTACCTGTAAAACTCGTGCAACGAGAATATATCCTTACCATGCCAATCTGCGGTCAGGTGCAAGAAAATCAGAAGAGAAAACAACGTAAAAGCACGGATATTATTTAGTACGTAAGCGTCACCCAATGAGTGTAATATAGCCTGTAAGGTCCACGCACGAGGTTTTGACGTTCTTGACGTTCCCGGTCTTGACGTTCTTCGACGGCCCCAATTACGCCACTGAGGCCATGTAGCGGCTGTTGGCCGGTTTTGCTTCATGCAGCAATGGACGCTTTTCGATAGCAACTTTAAAACTAAAGCCACAAAAACAAAGCAGAAACGACCGCGTATCTGGTGCGACGAGCAAATCACGCAGTGCCGCTCCGTGCTGGCGATAACTGTAACTTTTGCAGTGCTTCCAGACGCGAAGGAAAGAGTGAAAGCGTTTATCGAAAGTGTTGCAGGGTCCCTTAAATTCAGACTTCATCGCAACACACTTGCACGTCATATTGTTGGCTGGTACGCAGACTGGGGCGGATCTACTGCCTGTTGGTTCATTGTTCGTTGCTTTCGGGGCGACGTCGAATCCATCTCTTGACCAGTTCTGGACCAAATCCAACCGCTTAAAAGGCCGTGTTTGGAATCTGGCAAGGCACTCGTACAACCCCTACACAGTGGGGCGCACTCTGGAAGGCACTTGGGGCACCAGCAGTAACCTACGAAGGGGACTGCGAGTACACGCGCGTGCTTGCATTCACCCACAGCTGGGTGGAATGCACCCTTACCGCAGCCGAGTGACCAGTCCGCGATTTCAGGCACAGCAGCTGCGTACGCAGGGGACGTGCTGGCTTACTCCACCCGAGCAATGAAGTGCCTCGACTGCCACCAAAATTAACTGGGACGGTGGCTACTCGGAGGAAACTCAGCCGCGGCAACACCAGCGGTTACAGGGGAAATTGGCTGGTCCCCCTTCGAAATTCGCGAATAAGGCCCAAAGTCTAGTAAGCAGGCCACCTGAAGTTCATGCCAGAAACAAATGTGAGCAGACGAATGTGAGCAAACCTGCGCTACAGAAACATCAAGACGCACTGGATTAGGAGAATCACAGCACTGGAAGCAAAATACGGCCGGGACTCCAAACGACACGAAACAAAAAGTGCAGCAGCTTGGAACAAAGGGCGATAAAGAAAATGGCAGAAGCTAGCACAACAGCCTGGAGTGCGGCAGTAGCAAAAATTCCCCGCATTTCCCCGAGGGGAAGAATGTGAAAGTGCGAATGCACAAGTTGAATTTGCGCGGTTCGGTAATGTTCGCGAAAGAGAGATCACACACACACACACACAACTACAAAGAAAGAAAGATGCATTTATTCACAGACACCTATTTGTGTTGTCGTTGTACTTGATTGCTAGAGCGGATCTCAGCTTTGAAATTTCGTGTCAGTACTCCTTTAAGCGGGTGCATTAGCTCTTCTCACGCCCGATTCCTGGCCAATCCCCCACGTGGGTATGCTATGCGGACATCGCCGGTGGACGCAGGTTCAGGGTCGCTTAAGAAGTGCATCACACTTAAAAAAGCAAAGCCTCACTCCGTAGGTACAACACACAACAGAGCCACAACAGCGGCCGTTCTACTGCGGAGACTGAGAAAGCGGCCTCTAATTCTTTCAAGCCAGAACAGGGTCGCTCTTTACAAAACAGCGCCGACACGAACCGTTCGGGTCCGACCCGAGGTGCCGGCTGTGCGTAGCCCCCAGCGAAACAGTGGACCACATCCTCTACGAATGCCCCAAGATGCCCGCACACGTCTCGGCAGCCAAGCTTGGCTCTGTGCGGGGAACTCTACACAGGACCTGGCCAGAGAGGCCGCGCTCACGAAGCAACGCCTCCGCCTCTGGGAACAGTACTGCCGGCACGCTGACGCAGACAAACTCTGCGATGCAGCAGTTATCCAGCAACGAGCGGCCGCAAGCCCAGAGACTGCAGTGCCGATTAGACCAGCGAAAATACACACTACACAGTGTCAGAGTTTTCGCTGTACATCGGAACTAGTCGGTTCACTCGTACGCGAAAGCAAGCCACACGCATACGAAGGTCAGCTGATCCATTTCACGCCATGGCTCGGAGCGGATTGGGAAGCGAGAGCACCGACCGGGCAAAAAAAAACTTCAGTGCGGCGAACAAACCGTAAACTGATACTTCTTCCTGTGGCGCTACACAGCGCTTTTCCCGTATCAAAGGGGTCTATACATTTACTTTACTTTACTTTACTTTAGTTTACTTTACTTTACTTTTTACTTTACTTTAGTTTACTTTAGTTTAGTTTACTTTACTTTACTTTTTACTTTACTTTACTTTAGTTTACTTTACTTTACTTTTTACTTTACTTTAGTTTACTTTACTTTACTTTTTACTTTACTTTACTTTACTTTACTTTAGTTTACTTTACTTTACTTTTTACTTTACTTTACTTTACTTTACTTTACTTTACTTTACTTTACTTTACTTACTTTACTTTACTTTACTTTACTTTACTAAAGGCGGTGCCACTGACGGATTTCTCAGCCATGCTGCTGATTCTGTGACGGGAGGAGATCACTTCTGATGTGAATATCTAGCTCACTGGCTAATACTAACTTTTCTCTGTCGGAGAAACTTTGTGTATGATGCGGCGTGTACATGACTGCGGAAACAGCGCCGCTAACAGCTGACGCTGTGAAATAACAAAGAAAAATGTTACGGGCGATCTGATGCGGATGTGGAGTTCGCATCAGCATTGTGATTCCGGTGGTGTGACAGATTCGTGTTGACGAAATGAATTTACTTCAACCCGCCCAGACTGTAGGCACGCAGTAGATAATCGGGCGCTCACGTGACACGCACAAGAGTACGCATATCGACCTCCTCATAGCATCGCACCCTGTTGAATGCAGATAAAGAACAAGAGGAAATCAAAAGCTGCCGATGTTCCTTTTCAAGTTCGCAGAAGAATCGCACAAGCCGACGGGGGCGGGAACGGTGTATACCAAGAAGTGCAATATCAGCGCGTTCCCGTCCACGCCTACTAGATGTCCGCCGCTACAGCTGCACGTCGACGTGCTCACCTGCTTCCACGTGTCCGTGCTGGCCGGATTGAAGTGGCAGAGCGGCTGGACGAACCAGTTCTCCTGCGGGTCCCTGGAGCTCATTCGCAGCTCGCTTCGGGGTTCGCCCAGGCATGCCGAAGCGGCCTCGCGGCCTCCCTCGGTGCATCAGTGTTGCGCTGGCCGAAGCGGCCAGCGCAACAAGGACTAGCGTCTGCAAAACAACGCCCATAGTCGTCGAAAACGCGAGGTCGGTGGATCCCTTCTCTGGCGTCTCTCGCTCACGCTGCTGGCGAAGCGCTACTGCTAACGCGAACCTTGCGTCTGGCTAGTATATCTCTCCTACTTGACCGGAGTGGAGAGATAGACGCATCTGAGCCAAGAATCGCGGACCGATAGGCGGTGTCGCATTGTGTGGAAGCCGCGTGCTTTTCTTTGCTTGCTGTCACGCGATTTCGCCGACTGAGGCCCGGAAAGAAAGGGAGGCGTCGGACTGTTCCAAGCGAGCGCGTACTTTTGTACTCCAATTGTTTGTTTGAGCGCGTCCCCGCCAGTACAATCTTCGGTTTTGTTATCGATTTTTGTAATGCATTTTTTTTTCTAAATTTTTCACGAGCCGCTTGTCATCTGGCTTATCCTAATTGTCAAGCGACAATAAATTTCATTTGCTCGTCAGCGCGGTGCCCGTGTGTAGTAGTATATTGTTGGATCAGGCGGACTTATCCTTGCATAACTGCCGGCAATTGCTCCGCCTAATCGTCCCCAATACGATATCAGACACACGCGAAGTCACCACATGTCCCTTAGTCCGATCATAACAGAGACACGCAATGTCACCACACCTCACTTAGGCCTGTGTGTGGACTGCAAGAATCCCAGATGGAGACGAGACAGCTCTCTTCGCACAATCCAGTGGTCCCTAGGAAAAATAATGTCCTCCGATGTAGCATGGGCACTCCTAGATTCTGGAGATCATGAAAAAAGTTAGTCCGCTCAATGTTGCTTTTGGAGCAGTTGCTCTCTTTTGCCTTCGTGTTTTTTTCGCGCTTTTCACGCTCGGTGAGGCCTCGTTAATGACTTTGGTATATATGGTCTTTTTCGCCCTCCGATTCTCGGTGGTCTTCACGTAAGAAGCATAAAAATAATGTTGGTTATACGAAATTAAAACAAGACGAGGAAAACTGTATTCACAAGTTGGATTTGCAAAAAAGCTGGGTCGCGTATCGGCTTTGCTAACGCTCCACTCCCAGCCTTCCAAATCTGCTCGAGGTATACCTGAACCTCAACTGGCCATTGCAGGGCAGCCAGTCTCCAACGTCCCGCAACTGCGGGTGTTGGGTCTCACAATACCCAAAAACGGCTCTGGACTACACACAATTTCCCCTCTGCATAAAACCCTGTCGCAACTGATGCACCTTCTGCAACGCATCTCCCACCGCCATCGAGGCTTGAAGAGCACGATACCCTACAGATAGTGCAAGCTCTGCTTATTAGCCGCATTACCTACGGAACCCCGTACCTCGATCTGAAAACAACAGAAAGGCTCGGCTCAACACAATGATTCGCCAAGCGTACAAAACTGCGCTTGGCCTACCCACTGCTACTGCGACCCACAAACTACTCGCCTTGGGAGTTCACAACACGTGGGAAGAGCTGCAAGAAGCCCATCATTCAGCTCAACTACGGCGCCTGCAATGACTCCCACTGGTCGACAGGTCCTTACAGCATTAGGACTCCGTCCGACACCCCCGATGGAACAAAAACAACGCATTCCTCTAGCCCTGCGAGATGGCATCCGGGTGGCCCCAATTCCTCGCAATATGCACGCCAACTACCACCTTGGCCGCCGGGCTGCCCGTGCTCGAGCCCTGACTGCGCGATACGGCGAAGACCCCAGCGCCCTATATACAGATGCTACCCCCTACCCTGGGCGCGCCGGCCACGTAGCCTGCGTAGTTACTCATACTGGCCAATGCGTCACTGCCGCCACTACTACCACAAGCTCAATCGATGTCGCCGAAGAAATATCCATTGCCCTGGCCGCCATTTCCCGCCCTGACCAAGTAACCATCCTCACCGATTCGCAGACAGCCTGCCGAAATTACCAAATTGGCCGAATTTCTTCATCAGCACTTCACATCCTCAAAAACTGCTCAACGACCCCTGACATCCGCATCGTCTGGGCTCCTGGACACGCCGCCATCCCCGGCAATGAAGCGGCTCACGCCGCGGCTCGCGATATGATACACCGAGCCATTGCCGACGGTGGCCAATGTTTACCCCCTCACGATCAACCCCACCCACTGAGTGGCTACACGGAGATTCTCGCGCATTACCGGCAAACTCGCCGTCGTCTCCCACCACCACACTGGCGCCTCTCCAGAGAGGACGCTACAACTTGGCGGTGGCTCCAAACGAATACCTATCCACATCCCACCCGCCTCCACCTCATCTTCCCCACCCAACACTCTTCCCTCTGTGCTCACTGTCCCCAGCCTGGCACCCTCTACCATATACTGTGGGAGTGCCAACGAACTCCAGACTTGCCCCCCCTTTCCAATCCAACCTTCGAGCAGTGGAGGGCTTCTCTGGCCAGCCCGGACCAGAGAAGCCCTCCAGCTTAAGTTGGGGACCCGAGCACGGACGGCCAACCGAAGTCATCCCGAACTAGGGACGCCTTCCACGGGGCGACGCCCACAGATCAGCCTCTGCTGGAGAAATAAAAATATTTTCTCTCTCTCTCTCTCTCTCTCTCTCTCTCTCTCTCTCTCTCTCTCTCTCTCTCTCTCTCTCTCTCTCTCTCTCTCTCTCTCTCTCTCTCTCTCTCTCTCTCTCTCTCTCTCTCTCTCTCTCTCTCTCTCTCTCTCGCGTATCTGATCGCTTTGCTGCAAATGTCATCGAAAGTCTTCTGCCACGTAATTTCCTTTCTTCTCTCCCCTGCCCACCTGTCATGCTCTCCCCCTACCTTTCGCTCCTCCCACGATAAACAAGGAGGAGGTTTGCCAAAGTTAATTCAATTTTCCCGCGTTCCACTGGTCACGCCATCTACTGGAACCTTTGTGTTACTGTTGGATTTATAACACTGCCACGAGGTCCAGGATCGCGCTCTTTTGGAATTTTGGGTCAAAATATTGTTTTCAACGCGTATTTTTTTTATTTGCTGTCGCAAGTATCAAGTATACATTTGTATTCAATTTAAAAGAAAACACTGCGAGCGCCAGTTGTGTATTTTTCTGCCTGAAATGTAGTTAGCGTTTTCTTTTAGCTCAACGATGTTGGCAAGCATGAGGTGTGCATCCAGATTTAGTGGTTCGGAAACGTTTTGACTATGTAAACTTAATTATCGTCCGGCGGACGATTCAGGCTCGCTTAAGAAGTGCATTCGCACTTATTCCTGGCCAATCTCCCACGTGGGTATGTGCCATGTCAGCGGCCAGGCAGCGCGCGCCCATCTCCCCCCGTTACTAAGGAAGACGAAAAGCGCGCGCACCCGCAGCTGTTGCTATGCGGACGGCGGATGGTTCGGGGTCGCTTATAAAGTGCATTCGCACTTAAAAAAAAAAAAAACAAGCGGGAGATAGTGCAACCTTTTTGAGCAAAGGAGGCATCGACCTAGCCCAGCAGCCGAGTCGCCAGCACTGCGCTCGCACTCTGCCATGCAGGAAACACCACCGAGGCCATGGCTATCGCCCTGCGGTATACGTAATAAAGGAAGACGCGACACGTTCTCGCCCTCAGGCGGCGAAAACCCCATTCGCACATTGCATTACGAATATTAAGATGGGTCCGAAACTAACGGCCGCCGTATAGACGCCTCATTCTCCATCAGCTGAGGTACTGCTGTGCTGACGATTTCTTTTCGCAGCTCCGACAACGCGGTTTAGCTGGAACCTAGCTCAATGTTAACACGTTGAAACCCCTGGCACTGTTGTGTGTGAACTGTTGGAAAAAGAATGAAAGCCGAGAGCTCCGACACAACCAGGGCAATCCTCGCCGGCATCACCATCGCGAGAATGTGCAGCCGTTGAGAGAAGACGACTATGAGAAACGTTAACGACCACCGCAAGTGTTCTGTGTATACAGAGGCTACATCTTACAGACGGCGTAGCTTTCTCAACAGGGTCACAGCCGCTGACATTCACACAGTTTGCGCAAGGAAACGCGTTGCTTTCAGCAATATCCCGATGATGAAATGAATAAGGCGATAGACCCCTTGCAGAGGGAATGTTTAATGAAAAACTACGATTGTTGTTTCTGCTGTCTTCTTTGTTTGACGCCTAGCGTCACTTAGCATAGTCATGTTTTATGGGCACGCGCTGGTCTCTAAGAGGAACGAAAAAGAAGAACAGACTGTTCGTGCGCCTCTCACTCACGCGGGGCAGTGCGCGCCGTCGTGGACCGTGATCATCGTCCCCACCACCGCGTCCGGAGCTGCGCTTGTAAACGGCCGACCTCGCCCCACGCGAACCTCGTATACAAAACGCGAGTTCGTTCTGTTCCACGACTTTTGTTCATTGGCAGCCCCGCCATGGCCACGGCAACGGAATTCGATGATTTCGAAGGTCTTCCCACTGCTGGCCTGCAACCCTCAGAAGGCAGCGTTCTCAAGACCACGGCGGTTGATACGAAAGAGCGCAGGCGCGTGGACGACGATCGCGTGCAGCAGCGGAAGTGCGAGATCCTTTTGGGCGGGGGTGTTCTGTTCACCATAATCTTACTACTAGGCATCTTCACGTTCAAGATCTTCCTTCAGAACGAGCCCAGGAGGGATATCGAGTCCACGCTTCATGCCTATCCATCCATAAACGATTCGGATGACTTTCCATCCATAAACTATTCGGAGGTGAGCCTGCGCATCAACGGCACTGACATGACATACGGGCTCTTTGATGAGTTTCCGCAAGACCTCGAGGAAACGACGCCAATTGACGAGGACGCGCCCTACCATGCTGCTATTCCGTTTTTCTGTGGCACACACAAATGTCGCGATGCTGTACGTTTCCTGGAAGACCAACTAGATCCTGACCACGACCCCTGCGCGAACCTTTACGACCATGTCTGCTCCAGGTGGCAACAGCGGCATAAGAGTTTTGTCCACGAAGGCGGCAGTTACTCCGTCGACGACCGCATCGTCGAAGAATATAAAAGCACGTTGGTCGGTCTTTTGTTGGACAAGGCTCATGCGTCTCCAGAACTGCGAGCATTTTTCGAAGACTGTGTAGACGGCCACCTTGTCGATGAAAGTGACGTCGGTGACATATTGGCGAATATAACTCAAATGGGCCAAGAGTCTGGACCTGACGGCGTTGCTGGGGTGATCGCACGAATGGCAGCCCTAGGCATTTCTCCGTTCTTTGATGTCATCGTGAACGTTATAGACGACGCAGCGCACGTGCGTCTTCAGCCACGGTCATTTTACGAGCATCGCCCCGACCGCAATATGTACAACTCTAGCGCTGAGACAGATAGGTCGCCGACACACTTCCTAAAAGACGAAGAGGCCGAATCAGTGTTTATGGAATCTCTCGGGCGCCATCTGTGCGTCCAGATTCAACGGATGGTACGTCCCGGTAAGACCTGTATACTATCGCCTCATTCGAGCGTAACGCTACCCTACGACTACCGATGGTATGAGAGCACGGGGTTAAAGTTGTTGTTCGAAACTGCAGCCTCCATACTCAAACCTCTATTGGGTTCTGAGCAAAAACTGGGCACTACCTTCGAGGAAAATGAACGTACTACATCATCGAGTTTAGACAAAAAGATCGCGCGAATGGGTGCCTGCCTGCGTATAATAGATCAATACGCTGCACCTTCGGTCGCCTCCTTGTCTCTGCATGGCGCTCCACGGGGATTCGAGCAAGCTGCGAGGAAAACGTTACGCGCACTCAAGACCTCAATGGGCGAGATTTTTCCTGAGGCAACTTCGATCTCTATCGCTTTGGTCTACATGCCTGCGTCGAAGGAAGTTACGCCACCAGCCCCGGGCTACAAGCGCCAACTTTACGCTAGCCGTTCTGCGGGTGGCGACTCCGAATTGAAAAGGCTTCTTCAGGCTGCCACATGGATGCGCTGGACGGGCCTTCACGACCGGCAGTTCACGGCACTGTCGACGGTGTCGAGCTTCGAAGAAAGCTCCTCCACACTCTACGTACCACTGCCAGTCTTTAACATGACCATGAGTCAAGACCAGTGGCTTCAGAGCTTGAGCCTTGGTAGGATCGGGCCCCGTACGCTTAAGACGCTTTTCCTAGGCCGCCTTTCGACTGCGCTCAACGACTCCCGCTGGTTGCGATGCGTCTTGAACCTGTCATCGATCCGCCAAAGGAGTCGTGACGCTGTTGCAGAGAGGACGGCTGGCATCGACATTGAGGAACTGGTATCTTTTTACGTATCGCTGCTGGCGTACCGTCGGCAAGTCGGCGAGGCGATGGACATTTCTGGCTCTCTCCTCAACAGTGATTCGCTGTTTTTACTTTACTACGTCTTCAATAATTGTGAAATCGATTCGGCTGGCCGGAACCAAGAAATTAGTGGTTGGTCTCCCGGCTCAGGTAGGCGGCGCGTCGACACGATCGCCGCTGTGTTTACAGGGACACTGCTGGAACGGTGCCAAAAGCCGTTAAATGACGTTGAATGCGATATATAGATGATAATAAAGCGTCGAGATATTCGCAACTCCAAACTTGCAGAAGCGATAATAAACAATAATCAATGAAACTAGTTCGCTGTTTTCCCACGTGTCGTTCCTATGGTACAGAACGCCAATCGGGAAGTTCGAAGCTGCTGGCGTTGAACGCATGCCTTCCTGTGCCGTGAGCGAACGAAACAATACGCCGCGTTTAAACATAGAGGGGATATATGGTCTCTGGAAGCCTTCACTCTTGCAGGTGGATTAGCCTCTTTGGAGAAATTACTAAATGCGCTTTTGCTCCTATTTAATGGTGTTTAGGTAAGCGTTTAATGTTTACCCGCGGCATTCTGTTCCGCTGTCTTGAAAGAACTGAATGCGGACCGACAGTCAAAATGTGCAGGGAATGATAGGGAAGGCTGTGTGTCATGTGCGGCCGAAGTTTCAAATTCGTGAGTAAATTAGGGCTTTGAAAAAATTCAAATCCCTTCCGTCTAACGACGAGGATGGTTGAAAAAGCAATTTCTCACGTGCAAACATCAAATGGCAAAGTGCCAAAGTCAAAGCCACCGCAATCAAAGTCCAAGCGTCAACGATCAAAGTGCGAACTAGTCAAAGTACGAGCTCAGACAACAGCAAACGAATCCCTCACGAAAAAGTTGTATCTATTATACCACGGCCGGTCCAGACCGGCCGTGGTAATAGAAACGGCTCCTTCGGGGGAGTTTTCACACCACGAGGCGTTCCACACCGTGCGCCTTAACTAGGTTGGCCCCTTCAGAAGCGTTCCATAGCACGAGTCGTTTCACAGCGCGAGCTTAAACTCGGCAGTAGCGATTGGTGGTCGTCCGCGCCGGCACACCACAGTTGAAGGGAACGGAAGAACGCAGCCGAACAGCGGACAGACAAGCAGATAAATTCACTATCGCCATCAACTGCGAAAGCGGGAGGAGGACTGGGAGGAAGCATTTTTCAAGAAGCGGAGCATTTCGTGAAAGATTGCAGTGGCACCAGCCTTGTGGGGGGCGCCCGTAGTCCGGGATGCCCTGGTCCTGGCTCGCCGCCCAGGGTATACGGACTTCTTGCTGCGCCGAAGGTCCGAGCTGGTCAAGGTAAAGACGGGGACTGCTGGCACTCCCATACCTGGTGGCTTACAGCATGAGTAGTGCGCGCCTGCCTGTCTGCGTACACGCGTACTTGTGTTCTTGAATTATGAGTACAGAACTGCCAGTTTTTAACCTGTGCTGCCCTAATAAAACTGCTTCCGGCCAGCTTAAGATGGCTGGTACTACACTCGTATACCAGAGCTTTTTTTGTCATTTGCAGTGTCTGTGCAATGATCAGCTCAGCCTTTTTCCCATTCCGAGAGCTTAATTACGCCGAACCAGGGCTATTAATGTTCTCTGAAGGAGTATTTATTGTCCTTGGTGAAATGTGTTTGTCCCCGGCTATTTTGAGTGCATTAATTCAAAAAAGCATCGCACAACTAAATTGAGCGCCATCAATGGTACAGCACACAGAAGAAACAAAGAGTTGACACCGTTTTCTTTCTTAAAGTGTGTACAAGACAGTCACATGAAGGAAAAGTTGTCCCATTGTAAAAATTCCACCTGCTGTTTGAGTAAAAATGGGTGCCAAAATCACGCACGCGCGCCGTAATTTAGGTGCTCTCGTCCCCGCGCAAGGCCACGTTTTTTATGCACCTTGTTAGCCCACAAGCACGCACATCAGCGCACTCTTGGTCAGGCCATCGACGTGCACTTGCTAGTGTCCATCCGCGTAGGAAAGACGGCTCCGTCTCCGAGGCCGTTGAATACAGGCACAAGCCACAGCAGCTTGCTTGGCCCCATCACTTGGGCAATGTTTCTGCCGACGCCGACGTCGTAGCGGCGGAAGTCCACGCGCGTGACCATCTCCAGCGTGGTGCAGTTGATGCAGACGAGGAACACGTGGTACACAAAGAGGCCGACGAACGCCATGCCGAAGAAGAGCGACATGAGGAATAGGAAGGTGATGTTGACTTCAGGCCAGAAGCCCAGCACGAGGCGCGTCTCGTGTCCGAAGTGCGGATACGTGGTCCAGGACACGTAGGCGCAGTGCACGAAGGAGTAGAACAGGAAGAGCAGGAAGAACTTGTAGTTTGCGAACGACACGCACTTGTTGAACCATGGGCAGTGATGGTCCATCTTGAGTACACACGTGCCGCACATTCGGCAGTGGTGGCATCGGTCGGGCTTGATCACGTGGCACTGGTAGCAGTAGCGCTGGCGCCGGGCTTCGGTGTCCATGCGCTGCATCACGTAGAAGCACACCGGCACAGGTTTCAGCGGCGTGCGCAGGAGTCGCTCGAAGGGCCACAGCGCACCGAACAGGGTTACGTGGAAGCCCACGAGACGCGTCACTCGGTACGTCAGGCTGCTGTCGACCAGAAGCCGGCCGCACATGACCACGACGTAGGTGTGGTACTCCCAGGCGAGGATTATGAACTCAATAATGATGGGCATAAGTCTCAGAAAGAAGAAAAGGCCCCGGAATTTCTTGCGGCAGCCAATCGAGGGCCAGAGGAAAGCCTGCAGCAGGCGCACCAGGGAAGCGAGGCATCGGTTCTGATGGCCAGCAGTGTACGGCTTGCGCAAGAATGGTGGTGGAAGCAGGCCGCTCTCCCCGCCGTCGTAGACCATCGACGGATTCATGGCAGTGAGGCGTCGCGGTGCACAGACAGGCGTTGACCAGACTGGGGTAAACTGCGCAACCGCGAAGTTGATGGCGATGGTGACGATGCTGCGTCTAATCAAATGCCGCATACCGATCAAGGGGATCGGCCGGTCAGGCATGTTTGTCGCATTATTAAACTACCATAGCTTGAAATAAAATTTTAATGTGTTTAGACTCCCTATGGAAAGAATGCCAGCATTGGTAGAGGATCCCCTTCTTTCATGTCGTGGAAGCGCAGGCATGCGATCAGCGTGAAAGGTGAATGTACCCGTTAGCACGCTGAAACGGCTGCCGCAGCTAATCGAACCGCCACGTCGTGCGCATTTTTGTACGCTGAGCCGTATCACGGCCGGTAGACCATCATTATTATTAACAGCTGAATCTAAAATAATAAAAAGGTGGCGCCATAGGTCACGAATTTATTACCATCATCATCATTATCAGCTGGAAAGGTTCTCAGGCTTCAGCCTTCCGCGCCGTGGCAGAAAACCCAAGTGCCCGCCTGCCTGTTTGTGCTCAATTTCCCGAACAGTCTCGTATGGGCGTTGCGGGCTGCATCAGCTGGGCGCCCGTAATGGCGAGTGTAGTGCTCTACTTGTGGGTCTACTATGCGTACGTATTTTCCTTCTGCGGGTCCGTGGTAAAGGACGACGCGCCACGCTACGCCCTCCTCGTGGGCTTCCACCTGCTGCTGGCACTCTGTCTCTGGTCGGACCTGGTGACCGTGGTCACTCCCGTGCCAGCCGTGCCCGCCTACTTCTCGCTCACCGACGTGGACCTGGAGCTGCTGGAAGAGGCGCGCACCCAGAAGGCGCGCAAGGGCTTCCTCGAGATACTGGGTCGCGCGCGCGGCGTCCTGACGCGGAGCATGGATGGCAGCGTGAACTACTGCGAGGTCTGCCGCCGCATCAAGCCGGACCGGACCCACCACTGCTCCATGTGCCGCCAGTGCGTACCGAAGATGGACCACCACTGCCCATGGTTCAACAACTGCGTCTGCTTCTCCACGTACAAGGCGTTCGTGCTCACCAACTTCTACATCCTCCTGCTGGCTATCTACACGATCTTCACGGCCGGCGTCTACTGGGGACAGGTGCCGTGGAACAGCACGGACGTCACGGGGCCTACCTTGCACGTTTCCGGCCTCGTTCTCATCGCCGTATGCTTCTGCCTCTCGATCGGCCTCTTCTTCTTCTACCACGCGACCCTGGTGGCGCTCAACCGGACCACCCTCGAATCACTGCGCAGCCCCCGCTTCGTGGACAAGGACGACACGTTCAACATCGGCTGCTACAACAACTTCGTCGAGGTGTTCGGTGGGCGCCCGCATCTCTGGTTGCTTCCCGTCTTCTCGAGCATTGGCGACGGCTCGCGCTTCCCCACCAAACTGCACCCGGACAACCGAGAGCGGTATCGACCCGCCGCCATCGTATGAACTATCGGAATTAGTGCTCCATATAACTTTAGCAAGTGATGCCGTAGTGCAACGACTCGCGCGTGTTAGGGTTCAGCGTGTGTGTTTTTATATTTTCTGGTAATGCGGCTAATTATTTCGGTTTTAATTGAAGCGCAGATATTGCCTTAATCAGTGAACATACATATAAGCGCAGCTGAACGCAGCCGACCGATCTCTCTCACCTCCTGCCTCGGAAAGCTCATGGAGCACATTATACACAACAGACTCGTCAAGCATTTACAGCACAAACAACTCCTTCCTCACACAATGATTGGTTTCTGACCTAAACTATCCACACAGGACATTCTTCTTCAACTGTCCCACGACATAATCACGCCACAGCATAAACATGACAACGCCGCTATACTAGCATTAGATTTAACTAAAGCCTTTGATAATGTTTCACACACAGCGATACTCAAAGGCTTGCACTCCATAGGCCCAGGACCACGCACATACAATTAAATCCGAAGTTTTCTCACGAACAGGACAGCTATTGTACAAATATCCGATATCACTTCCACCACCCTGACTCTCCCTTCAAAAGGCACGCCACAAGGCGCCGTCCTTTCCCCTTTATTATTTAATCTCGCCATCTTAACCGTCCCCCAACAACTCCAACAAATCCCTAATCTTAATTTTGTTTTGTACGCCGACGACATTACACTTTGGATCAACAAAGGCAGCGACGCTGAAATAGAGAGCACTCTACAAAGAAGAGTAGAAATAGTGATAGAGGAGGCTGGTAGAGCAGGTCTCACCTGTGCGCCAGCCAAATCGCAGCTGCTCACACTCCCACCAAAAACGCACAATTCACCCCCCCCCCCCCCCTGAATATCCACATACACATGCGAGGCGACCCCATCCCGAAGGTTGAAATAATCAAAATCTTGGGCTTAACCATTCAACATAGCAGATCAAATACTCACTTCATACGCCAGCTCGAACAACACGCCACGCAAACGATAGGTTTAATTCGACGAGTTACCAATAGACACAGAGGCCTCAGGGAAGCTGAACGCCTCCGTCTCCTTCAAGCCTTTGTCCTTAGCAGGCTGACCTACTCCCTTCCCTATTTACACCCATCTAAAACAGAGCTTAATAGAGTGAACATCATACTCAGAAAAGCTTATAAAGCAGTGCTGCAACTGCCCCTCAGCACTTCCACCGCCAAATTCGAAGCTCTAGGTGTGCATAACACCGCGGAAGAGCTCATTGAGGCTCACCTCGTCAGTCAAATCACCAGACTCTCAAAAACCACCACTGGCGCTCATATTCTCCAGAGGTTACGAATATCCCCTTTAGACACCCCAGAAGACAAAACCACACTCCCTCACGACATGCATTCTAATTTAATTATCAGGCCTATACCCAGAAACATGCACCCACAATTCAACACCAAAAGGCGTTCGCAACGCGCACAAGCATTACATAAAAAATACCGCAACAAACGTGACGTTCATTACGTCGACGCAGCCTAATATCGGTGGCATGGTGCCTGAGTCAATCGTCTCCCATTGCCCTTGCAATCAGGTACAGCGGAACTTCCTGACCATCCGCACCACCAACCCAGCCACAGCGGAAGAGGCGGCGGTAGCATTAGCGCTAACAGAAAAGCCGAACCCTTGCACAATCATCACCTATTCTAAAACGGCAGTTCAAAATTTCGCCTCCGGCTATATTTCGCCCCAGGCACTCAAAATTCTCCAACAAGCACCCCCAACGTCCCCCGTAGAAATTATCTGGGCTCCGGCGCATGCTGGCCTGGAGGGGAATGAAGAGTTGCCCACAGTATGGCTCGAGAACTCACCATCCGAGCCGGGCCCAGATCGGCGCCAGATCCGCTAGAGACCGGATGATCACCTACAGTTAAATCACCACCCACTACCGCCTCTCTCGCCGCGTATACCCCCCGGCACACACACAACTCACCATCCAGCAAGAACATACATGGCGTCTTTTACAGACAAACACATTTCCCAATCCCGCTAAATTACACCTAATTCAGCCAGCGCTTACCTTTCACCTGACTGTACTGCCTGCCAGTCCCTCGGCACACTTCAGCACCTTATGTGGGGATGCCCGAGAGATCCCTATCCAAAAAAACTACCACCTCCCCTCGCGGGAACCCCTGTGTAGATGCGACGCATAGGCGGAGCGGCGAAGGGACCGCGTTTTACAGCGCGCATAACGTTGAGGGGACTGCGTAAGCCGGTCCCAGTCGATGACGACGTTGGCGTACTTCTAAAGCGGCGTGGACTCTAGGTGTGTGAGCCAAGCGTGGATGTTGCTTCGCCTGAGAACGGCACACCGGTTATATGCGCAGCGCGCCCGAAGGAGAGGAAACCGCGGAAGAGAGAGTACTGCACATGCGCCGGCCCCAGCGCGTCTGCCGCGGCTATGACGCAACACAACCCAACATAATCCACTTTAATCCAATCCAAGCCAAATCCAATCCAATCCAATCCAATGCCCCTCGCGAGAGAGTGTTCGCTATCGGAGAGGAGAGGGGGTGAGCGGCGGAGAGCGCAGCTGGCGCGGCAAGGAGAATGGGGGAGGGGCGGACAACGCCGACGACGACGCCGGAGGGACAAGGCGAGTGAATGAGATGCTCTGCATCTAAAATTACTCTCACCTCCCCTCGCGGGAACCCCTGTGTAGGTGTGACGCATAGGTGGTTCCGTTGTTGTTTCCGTTAGGTTGATTCTCCCATCGCGTGAAACGTGCCGTGAACCCCCTGCCGCGGCTATGACGCAACGTGGCGCGGCTATGACGCAACGCAATCCACTTTAATCCAATCTAAATCCAATACAATCCAAGCCAAGCCAATCCAATGCCCCTCGCGAGAGTATAGTGAACTAGAATTCTAGTTCACTGTAGCGAGAGAGTGTTCGCTATCGGAGAGGAGAGGGGGTGAGCGGCGGAAAACGCAGCTCGCGCGGCGAGGAAAATGAGGGAGGGGTGCGGACGGACAACAACAACGCCGTATGGAGGGACAAGGCGAGTGAATGAGATGCAGTCGCATCTAAAATAACCTCATGTGAGCAGTGGGAGGAGGCGTTGCGCTGCCCAGCCCAGGAGGCTCAAGCTTCACTGGTCTCCCGGGCGGCTGCGGTCGCCGCCAAAACGGCGGCCACCATCGTCAACTAACTCTGCTCCCAAATAAATGTTTCTTCTTCTTCCATGGTCGGGTGGGCCGGCGGCGGCGGCGGTCTCCGACTCCGGGGCATCTCTCGTGTTTGGTTGGCGGTAACTTTTCCCCGTCCTTCCTGCATGTCTGCTCGGCGATCGCATGCCCGCGTGCGGGCAGGAGTGCCGCGTACGTGCAAAAGACAAAAGCCTTGGGAAAAAAAATTCCCCCGCATTTCCCCGAGGGGGAGAATGTGAAAGTGCGAATGCACGGTTGTCGGCCCGCTTGCGGCGCTTGCGCTCGGCCCCCGCAGCCCACCGCCTCGCCGCCTTCTCTTCCATCTCTTCCATCGGGTTTGTAGTATCACGTGTACACCACGCAGTTATCAAGCCGCTATAACGCCGCTGAGTCGCCAACGCACGCCGCTGACGACGTAGGTTGAATGCGTTAAAGATATAAGGCGCGTTACTGACAATATCAGCGTCGCGTCCGTGGCTTATTCGGTAGAGCGTCGGGCTGCGGCCCGCAAAGTCCTCGGATCGAAACCTGGCGCCGGATGCTGTTTCTTCTTTAAATTTAATAGAGGAGCACTGCGGACGCCGACGCCGCCGCCGACGCCGGCGGTGGATGGTTTGGGGTCGCTTATAAAGTGCATTAAAACAGCATATATACTACAACTCAAGAACGGCACCACCTCATGTAGTGCATCACTCCGCTAAAGCGCCGGACCCGTGACGTCAGTGCGCGCGCGTTTTAAAAGGGGTTTGCTATGAATGCGTGATATCGTCTGCCTTGTCTCACGCAGTTTGTTTCTCGTCACTGGAGTCGTTTATAAGCATATTGAGTCCAAAAAATCACGTGAACGGCTCACGCCATGTTCAAAATATTCCCAGTAACGCCCTACTTTCGCCGCGCGGAGAAACATCCGGCTACGGTGATAAGGCACAGCGGCAACTTCCGGTGCAGAGCAAGGTTGACTTCGATTTTACTTTTTAAGTGCGAATGTACTTAAAAAGTAAAATCGAAGTCAACCTTGCTCTGCACCGGAAGTTGCCGCTGTGCCTTATCACCGTAGCCGGATGTTTCTCCGCGCGGCGAAAGTAGGGCGTTACTGGGAATATTTTGAACATGGCGTGAGCCGTTCACGTGATTTTTTGGACTCAATATGCTTATAAACGACTCCAGTGACGAGAAACAAACTGCGTGAGACAAGGCAGACGATATCACGCATTCATAGCAAACCCCTTTTAAAACGCGCGCGCACTGACGTCACGGGTCCGGCGCTTTAGCGGAGTGATGCACTACATGAGGTGGTGCCGTTCTTGAGTTGTAGTATATATGCTGTTTTAATGCACTTTATAAGCGACCCCAAACCATCCACCGCCGGCGTCGGCGGCGGCGGCGGCGGCGGCGGCGTCCGCAGTGCTCCTCTATATTTAAAAAAGAAACAGCATCCGGCGCCAGGTTTCGATCCGATGACTTTGCGGCCGCAGCGCGACGCTCTACCGACCAAGCCACGGACGCGACGGTGATATCAGTGTTAGTGACGCGCCTTATATCTTTAACGCATTCAAACTACGTCGTCAGCGGCGTGCGTTGGCGACTCAGCGGCGTTATAGCGGCTTGATAACTGTGGTGTACACGTGATACTACAAACCCGATGGAAGAGATGGAAGAGAAGGCGGCGAGGCGGTGGGCTGCGGGGGCCGAGCGCAAGCGCCGCAAGCGGGCCGACAACCGTGCATTCGCACTTTCACATTCTCCCCCTCGGGGAAATGCGGGGTAATTTTTTTATGTATAGGCTTCACGTTTCGGCGTTGCCGAAGGCGCCGTACGAGATTTTTCGCCAGCGTTGCGGTCCCACCCTCGTATTGTTGAAGTACTGTCGCTGTTCAAAGCGACACGAGACGTAGATCCCATGCTCAGGAAGCACCTTCACGAGCTGCGAGCCGAATTTGACGCTTGAACCACGGCCGGCTTTGCTCGAACGCGCCGCTGTAAACATTCACAAGCACGGAGCGGCCTACGGGTGCGTAGTGTTTGCCAGGTGTGCTTTGACGATTGCGTTTGGAATTCTGCTGGGAGTTATCGCGCCACCTTCCCTTTACATCTTAGCGCTTTAACGAGTGTCCCATCAGCTGATAGGTGGTGCGAAAAGCTTTGGTTTCACTCGCGTGTGCATTTGCATACATTCGCCTTATCGCTGCTCCGGCATGGTAGTTGGAGGCGATCGATGGCAACGTTGCGCAAAAACAAACGAGGGCAAATAAGAAACGGAAGGACAAGCGCACTTTCTTGTCGTTTTTTCTTTGACCTGGTTTGTTTTGCGCAACTTCGCCATGAATAGAAAGCCGCTACCGCCACACTGCGCCCTCTAGTTCCAGCTCGTCGAGTAGCTGCGAATACCTCCCGGATGAAGGTCAACTTGCCCGCTTAAAACGCCGACGTGGGGCAGTATTACTTGTTCAGGTTTCTTTCACTTCTAAGCCCGCGCACATAACCGGTTGACGGCTTGCACGGCTTGGGGGGAGGGGTGCGTGCTGTTGGGAAATGACGATCCCACCGCTGCCACCACTGTTGGGACTGGGCCCTCTCACCGCAGCCTCCAACTGTTGGGAATGACCATCCCACCGCTGGCACCACTGTTGTGAATGGCTATCCCAGGGCGGTCGCCAAGGTTGTGACTCGCCTTCCTGCTCGTCACCGAGGTTGGGAATCAGCCATCCCGACGCTGTCTCCGCTGTTGCGACTGGCCACCCGAGCGCAGTCACCGGTGTAGCGATGTTGCCTTGCTCCGTCCGCTATCGACGCGGCGCAGAGCCGAGCGAAGAAGTTCTCGAGCCGACGAAAACTTGAAGTAACATTTATATACAATATGTACAGGGTAAGCAAACGTTACATAACTCGCACAAAGGCGACAGCACCCCTTTCACTCGGTGCTTCCGAAGAGACTGGTGCCGGAGAGAAGCCGCCGAGGAATGCCGACGATGAGAGCAATGAGAGCCTCCGGGCTTCTTTTATAGCCCGGGTAGTTCGTTGGGGCCCCGAGAAGTTCAAATAGCTCCAATCAGAGCTCTCGCTGCCTGAAGTTTGAATTCCGACGAATGGTAGCGAAGCGTTGAGTCAGCTGCGCCGCCGATGGGGAAAGGGAGGGCGACGCCACCGCCGTCTGCGTGACCTCGCCTCCGGGCGTAGCGACATGCCCTTGTTTGGTCGTTCTCCGATGCGGGATTCGGCCGCGCCGCAGCGTTCTGGGATGCGGGATTCGGCCGCGCCGCAGCGTTTCGAGATGCAGGATTCGGCCGCGCCGCAGCGACGAAAGGGAGAGGCGTGACTCAGCCTCGCTGTCGGCGCGTCGCCTCGTGCAACGCCTTTGGGCCAGGCGCTCTGGCACAACAGTGCACGCGGTCCTTACTGATGGCACCTCCGTTGTGCTGGCGGGAGGTTTAAACGCGGACGTCAAACGGCCCAATGCGACTTGTCCGGTGTCCTCTCAGTGATCGAGCGGATTGGGTTTGTGTGTTACACGAACATTGAGATGCCTACGAAGCGGGAGTCAGTTCCTAGCTTGTCCGCGAGACTGAACCTTGGGTCCTTCCAAGTTTCATTCAGATAATTGGCTAGGAAGTATGCTCAATCGCTATTTACGAACAAACGTGTTTCCTTTCATGCACTCCGTGGACTGCGTCCAGCTTCGCAGGACAGAGTGGAAAGGGCACTAATTTTCTTACAGCCACGACTCGTACGCACCCGCCGCGATGGCTCAGAGGTGCTGCTGAGAACGGGGACGCGGGTTCGAGTCCCGGCCGCGGCGGCCGCTTTTCTAGTGTATACGAAGAGCCAAACCGCCCGTGTATATACGAGATTTCGGCGCAGGTTAAAGATCCCCAGGTGGTCAAAACCAATCCGGAGCCCTCCACTATACGGCGCGCCTCATCGCCTTCATTTTGTCGGCGCCTTGACCCTTACAATCAATCAATCAATCAATCAATCAATCAATCAATCAATCAATCAATCAATCAATCAATCAATCAATGACTCGTACGCAGTAGCATTTGTGAACTTCCCGCGCAGTCGACTGTTTCTTCAAACGTGGCGTTTTTTGTTTCAAAAGCCGCGGAAGACGGCCGGTAACGGCCGCATGATCGATAGGACCGTGCAATCGCGCCAGCCGAAGCCCCTAGCCGACATGAAGAACCACCAAGCAAGAAGGTTATCTTGCTACGTGACGCAGCATAAAATGCCTTGTCATGCATGCTCTGGTGGCCGCGCGACTTGATGCGATAACTTTTTCGTTTTGTTTTACAACTGGCAGAATGTTCTGGAAGACGATATCGATGTGAAATAGTGGAAGGGTAGGTGGTAGCCGACCAGTAGCAGCGCTCTGTAATGCCAGGATAAGCGCGTTTTAGAACAAGGGGTACGCCATCTTGCCTGCCTGTTGCGCATCGGGCGCAGAGTAGCTGGCGGCGCGGTGACGGCGGCGATGGACAGGTGAGTCTTTTTCCACGCGGTATACGGTCTATTGGGGAAGTTTGGTTCGCGCTAAGAGGTGTTTTAATGCCATAAGCGTTGTCGTTTTCGTTTCCTTCAGTCGTTTTTCGTTGTGCCTGTGCCATCCCCGCTCCCAACCGGCTCGCTCGGACAAGCGAATACCCACGAGCTTCCTTCACGGTATGCTGCTTCACAGTCTTCACCGACGACTCTTCCAAGTGGTGAGTTCCGTGGCTGAAGGCCCGGTGCGACGTGCAGCGTGCCCACGAAACCGGCTTTCGTATCATTTTTTTCGCGACGCTGAACGTTTGCGTATTTGAATTTTCCTAACAGAGCGCACATTAGCCTCGGAGCCGGACGTTTCCTGGGCCGTCGCGACGCAGGGATTCCAACTGTCGCCAAAGCTTTGCGGTGCGCGTTAGGCTGTAGCTTTCGGAACAGCGGCGCAGTGGCGGTGTTGGAGCCCTTCGCCACTGCCTCTAGCGTCGGACTCAGCTCGGAAGCCCCGTTAGGTTGTGGTGATAGTCGGTCTTCCTTTTCGAACGCCGCGGTAGCCGAGGTATATGCACTTCGATCTTCCGCTCGCACGCCCTCGGTTCGCGCGGCGTTCGGAATACAGTCGCCACCTTCAACGAGCATCACTGAAGCACGGAACGCAGCTCTGCGGTCCGCGGCTCCAAATTGGGGTCGTGGCAAAGGCGAGTGATGGAATTGGTGTCCTTGGTTCCTTTTCAGGTTCGCGTCCGGCACCGCCTCCGCCCTCCCCTTTCCCTGACCCTTGCGTCGTGTCTTATTGCACTTGCTCCTTCCCGCAAACATGCACTACTCTTCTGGCTAGGCAGGTACACGTCTCCATCTGTCCTATCTACTGAGCTCGACGACGCGTGTTTTGTACAGAGGTGTTTTCTGGTAATAAAAGTGGTTCTGTCTCTGTTCGTCTGTTAATTTGCCTTTCAGCGTCCCTTCCCGTTCCTGCCAGGCGTAATCATGGTCCCCGCATTCGGTACGCCGTGATTACCTTTGAAATTACAACATTTCTAACGTGCTTTGCCTTTTGTTCCAGACCGCCTCCTGCCTATACGTACCGGCCACCGCCGAGCAGGACGGGGCCGTCATCGAGACGTCCAGAATGCCGTTCGAGTTGAGCTGTACATGGCTGCGCGTTTAGGGAATGGTGATCTCCCTAAACGTAACATTTTTAACGTGATTTGCCTCTTGGTGCAGACCGCCTCCTATCTATGCGTCCTGGTTACCACCTCGGAGGACGGTGCCGTCATCGAGCCTTCACGGATGCCGTTCGAGTCGAGCTGTCCGTCGCTGCGCCTGTCTTGGAATTAAACCCTGTTCGAAACCGGAGTACTGCCTTTGTCGTTTGTACACAGTCGATGCTGCTCGCTGGCTCTGTCGGCTCGAGCGACATCAAGTACTGTGTCGGTCTCTTGTATCTCGTCTCGAACAGTATTTTAGCAAATCCTATAGTTGTCATAATGGCGCTCATTAAAGTTGGGAGAGAAAAAAAAAAGAGCGAACAAGTTCGCACTCCTAGTGAGCATAATTCCAAAAAATGATTCGCTAGGAGTGCGGTTAGGGACAGCCCTTGACACCGTGTGAACGTCGCACCGTTCATGAAGCGAAGTTCTTACTTGGGTACTTTGTTCATTCTAGGCAACGTGTCCTCCCAGGATTTGGCCCCGGACAGCGAAAAAGGTAAACGGACTGTTGTGTGTAACTTGTACAGGGGAGTTCGGCGTAGCCGCCGGCAAAGTAGCATGCGGACAGAAGTCTGACCGTTCTTGTCGTCACTCGTATACAGTTGAGCGTAATACTAGGCGTACTGTTTAGTTTTCTCAGTGGCTCTAACTGCACCAATTTGTGTCCAGATAAACCATGGCGTGCCATACCAGAGTGTTATCAGATGTAGCTGCTTAAAGATTGAGTATCGACAAGTGTTGTACGTTATAAATGTGCAGTGAAGGGCTCGATTATGCATGGTGCCAATGCGAAAAACTGTCGCAAAGCGCCTCAGTGACGCTAAGCCCCAAGCAGATCGTCACAGAGGAGCCTAGCAGCCCTGGCAGAGTGGTGCATTACCTGTGCAAAGGATGTGAGCCTGTGGGGAACCCCGACTGAGTTTTCACCCCCCGAGGGACGTTTGCTTCAAACTCACCGGAAATAAACAGTGTGCGCGCGTTCCGGTGTTCGTAGTGATGGCGGCGTCAGTGTCTGTTGACGCTGCCAAGAGTCAAAAGACGTTTGGTTATGTCTTCCGCCTACTTGGCTGGCCAGCGGGCTCCTTCATCTCGAAAGCAAGTGTGCCCTGGCAGAGAATATATTTCCTTCGTGGTCAATAAAAATGCATAAAATGATTCACGATTGTTGTCCTCCCTTGCTCCACTCACCAAAGCGTTCAGCACTAATCAGAGGCACCGAAAGCACAGCGACAAACAAATAATGTTCACATACGGCCATATTTTCGCTTCAAACCAGAGGAGTCCTATTCGACGATAGAAATACATGTACTGAATTAAGTAAAGAAACAGTAATGCGATAACAGACCAAGTAAAAGAAATGAAAGAGAAAGGAACAAAAGTGAAAAAAAATGCTGAAAAGGTACTGAATCAGGCTTACGGCTTATGCGCGGGGTTCAATCTCTGACAAGACGAAATCTGCCGGCCACTGTATATATACCGCCATCTAACCTCCACACGTCATTGGCGCAGAGAAACACCCTTTCACGGACAGACTCCGCCATTAAATGGCTCTAATAATGTTCCCTAATGCGTGTGGAACTAAACACATGAGTAATTTGCCTGGTCAAGCTAAGGCTGAAAGCTTCAGAACTAGCGCTACATAGCCACGGGTGTACTAATGGGGACGAAATACGTACGTCTCAACTCAGCCCGCATGCAGTCTTTGTAACGGGTGCTTTCTAACCATTCCGACGGCGCCGAAAAGGGCAAGGAAGGCGCCAAGAGGCACGATTTGCGTCGCCGTTATCAGGAAAATCTTTTGCTGATAAGGGGGGTATTTTCAAGCATTCTTTAGCAAAACTTTTCACTCGAAGGTGTAACAATGGTGTAACATTAGGCTGCGCGAAAAGGTGTAAAATTTGACTCCCTTGAGGGTGTACGTGCTGGCTCTCTTTTGCAGGGCTATACCTACACCCTTTGAGGGAAAAGTTTCGCTAAAGAACGCTTGAAAAGGCCTTTCTTATTACCAAAAGATTTTCTTGATAACGGCGGCGCAAATCGTGCCTCTTAGCGCCTTTCTTGCGCCTTTTGGTGCCTTCAGAATGGTTAGACAACGCCCGTTCAGGCCAAAGATTTTCGGGACGCTCAAAATATACGCCCCTTCACATCCACAAGCCTGCGAAGCTGTAATTAGCCACGCATTACCAAGTTTCACGTAATTAACGGAGACAGTAATTTAGAAATCCGCGGACCTTGCAGCAAACTTGCCGTGTTTTGACCATAGCGCAGAATACTTCGGCTCGAAGGGTGAGAACTTTCATGTTATCGGGCAAACCTTTTGCAGATAAAGGGGGTCTTTTCAAGCGTTCTTTAGTTAAACTTTTTCACTGGAACTGTGGAAGTATAAGCCCCGCAGAAGGGTGTCAGTCCTTGCACCCGAGAGAGAAAGAGAGAGAGAAATATGTTTATTGGAGAGGTTGGCCTAGGAAAGTCAGAATTTGCTCCCTTGCGTGCAGCGTAATGTTAGACCTTCTGAGGGAAACGTTCACATCACGTGTGTAAGTTTCCTCTTCAACGTGAGTTTTCATGTGATCTTATTTATTTGTATTCAGAGATCTTAGTGAGTGAGGGTTTGTTCTAAAACGTAGTTTCCCGTCGAAATTCCCTTTTATATTCATATTTTTAATTTTTTCTTTTCAATTCTGTACATGCACGCCACTGTGCTCAAGCTGGCGTAGCCAGCGAGCTGAGGAGCCTTGATAGAGGCAGCAAATATTTAGAAAACTCTTTTATTTTCGCAATTGAAGCAAGGAGTATGAGCGACATGGCGAGATGCTACGACGTCATGTTTTGGCGGCGTGAAGGATTGCAAGCTTGTACAGAACACGGGCAGGCTTGGACGCGCTTCGGGTTTGGAACTTCAAAGAGGTGTCCTGACTTGTCGAACAAGGCCAGCGCGCTGAAGCCAAGTGAATGGAACATCTGAAAAACAAAGAAGAACAAGAAGAAAAAAAGCCAAAGTTACACATATGCAGCAGTCAGGAACGGAAGCAGCTGCGGGCTGGCGACCCGGTTTATTACAGCTCCATAGTAGGGAAGGGAGCAGGCCGATAAGCATCCTTAGGCACCACAGATTACATGAAATTAGTTTTATAGACTTTCAGTCATGCTTCTACGAGGCCCGCGGCTTCGATTCCCGGCCGCGGCGGCCGCTTTTCTGATGGAGGCGAAAAGCAAAAACACCCGTGTGTACGAGATTTCGGCGCACGTTAGGCGCACGTTAAAAAAAATGGCAGCACCTCAACTCCGTGGATAATGGCGAGGGTGCGGAGTACGGGGACCGTGACATCCAAGTTGCACCCCGAGTGAAATCCGATTTGCGCCCCCACTGTCATTCGATTTTAGTCACTTTGCCTTCGCTTGCCATGGTTTCGTATTCGGGGAAGCTCGTTGTCTTCGTAGACGTTAGCAGCAGCGTGACGCGTCTTACGTTCGTTTCCGTCCATGGCGGGAAGAGGGTATGGGATTTTCAGAACCCGCTTACGCGGTGCACCGCGGCGCCATCTCGTGTTTACGCGTAGCGCCATTTAGCGTAGTTCGATGCAGTCACTGTGTATTACAACTTGATCACAACCTGACTACACCGGTGCTTTTGCGCGTTTTCTCGTATAGACACCAGGCCATTCTTCCCTCGAGGGAAACGAGGCGGCACACGCCGCTGCCCGCGCTCTTACATTCCGGGCGTCTTCGTCGACGGAAGAGGACCTTTCCGAACCCTCCATCTATCCCCCGGTCTCTCCCCGATACACTGAAATCTTGTATCATTATCGCCAACTGCGGCTTCAATACGCTCCTCCTCACCCATCCCTCAGCACACAGGCGGCTCGCATTTGGCGTCGACTGCAGACCAACACATTCTACAACACCACGATACTCCACTACATCTCTCCCTCCACTTACCCCTACAACCGCCCTTCTTGCTCCGTCCCAAACACTACCTACCACCTGGTGTGGGAATGCCCCTACGCGCCAAACCCCCTCCCTTCCCCATCCCCTGAGCAGTAGGAGCGCGAGCTGGCCAGCTCACGGTGCGAGGACCAAGAACGCCTCATCACTCGCGCCCAAGCAGCTGCGCTAGCTCGCGGCTATCTGGACTGAGAAAGCCACCCACTTTTATGCTCAATAAATGTTTTCCAATCCAATCCAATCTCGTTGCTAGATTATGTTAGTGCCTGTTTTCGAGTGTTTTGGAGTGCTCTTGTACCCTTTTAGAGAGTTTCCGCACAGATTTTCGCTTAAAGGAGCCATGAAGAGGAAATGCAAGTTGGTTTTATTCGAAAGATTTCGTGTTTTATAGTGCCCCCAGTGCTTGTCCGGATACAAACGATTCTCTGAGAAATTAAACAATTTAGGTTAAAACTTTGATTTTCCCACTAAATCGTTTGTTTTCGGGGTCTGCAATGACCTCACAGGAACCGACCGCTCTGCAGCCTAGAATACCTTCATTCACGCATCCGCCGTACAGGGTAGAGACACGTATACGCTGGCGCCGCCATTTTGGGTCGCTCGCTCGCCACCGAAGCAAATCATTGTGTCAAAACCGCGCTAAAATTATCGCCGCAACGCGGTTTACTGAAGAAGTTTGAATCATATTGTCTGTTTCGCGTTGCTAGGTCTCGTGGGAAATGAAAAGAATAACGCGTTGAGCACGTTGGCCCAATTGCGGCGGCACGGGACCGTTCAAAGGTTGTCTCCACCCTGTACAGCGGTGTTGGTTTGTTCCCGCGTTTCTTTACGTTACTCGAACCTAGATGGCGCCTCCATACCGTGGCAAGTGTTTGGTTTGTTTTTGCCCGTATTTAAACCTGGCTTCTTTTTGTTCTGGGGGAAAATATTCGTTCCCTGAAACAGTGCTCGCTCGACAAATGTGGTCACGTAAGACACCGTTGCTTGCGTCAATCGGCCAGTGTCGTCTGAGACAACCCCAAGCCTCGTAGTGCTGTGCAGCTAAACCAAGCATGCTGTGCGCAGTACGAACAGCAGTACGCATCAGTACTTCTATGTTTACATGTGCTTTCGTAACTTCCACTGTTTGTCCCATCATTCTTATTGCTTTGTAAAGAATGTGCCCTAAATTTAAGTGCAAATCGCTCGTTCGGCTAGTTTGTAAGCTCTACCTAATTTGCGTCTGCTTCTGCCGGCCTCCGCCAATCGCAGAGCTGGCTCGAATGACATCATAGGTTCTGTTGCAGGAAATGAGCTGGTGGGTCGCATGACCATTCCCTTTTTTCCTAATTATGTAGCTTATTTGAGCGAAGTTTACGTTAAAAGTGGTGTCAGTATGATTCTAACGAGGCAATCTTTTGAATGAACCAAACTTGTGTTTTCTCTTCATGGCTCCTTTAATGGTGGTGTGCGCACGGATTGACGCGGACGGACATTGGGAGGTCCTAAGGTACTCCGCACCCTTACAGGCGAGGGAGTAAGCCGTTTGGCTCTCGGGTACTAACTCACGGTCGTAGCCCAATGGGTAAGACGACTGACACTACCTCTGTCTGGTCTACCAAACACAGGCTCGAATCCTGCCGGTGCCTGTGTGATTTTTTGCGATTTTAAATGTTATGCGCACGGACGCGGACGGACATTGTGAGGTTCTAAGGTGCTCCGCACCTAAAAAAACGCGCATCGTCGCCTGCGTTGCGTCGGCGCGCGATACAATCAATCAAGCTTTACAGCGCAGGGTATACAGAGCAACACTTCGCCTTCCAGCCAACCCTTCTACAATACGCTTACTCTCATCTGGCACTGTTAACACGATCCCCCAGCCCCTCGAAGACCACCGCCTTAGCCAACTTGCTTGTCTATCCACAACCCCCTAAGGATCGTTCCTCCTGCATTAACTGAACCTCACTGCTCCACTTCGACAAGGCCACTGAATTCTCATATGGATGACTTTTGAAACGCACGCTGGCTTTCTCTCATGCTACCTTTTACGGCCCTGACGAAAGAATTTCTTATGTCATTCGGTAAGTTGGCTTTCCGAATACGGGGTTGGTGAACCTCACTACGTTGGAACTGGAGCGCACCAAAGGAGCATCGTACCTATGCGCCTCCTGGACAACGTCGAGAAGGCAGAGAGGGGCCAGCTGGCAGGCGCCTCTGCAGCATCCCAGGAGGCTGTTGATGCGGCGACCAAGCGCCCAGCCTCGCGTGCAGGGCCTTCGCATATCGCAGTCCAAGTCTGACGCCCACGATGGAGAACCTGTGTGTGCATGGTAACCACAGAGGTTGTTTACGTAAGCTTTGCCATTGCCGCAACAGTGCCGCAAATGGCTATGAACCAGCCCATCTGGTCCACATCGCGTGCATCTCACAGGGAGTGAACCAGCTGCTGACAAGGGCAGGGGGTACTCACACCAATGAGCCCTCTCCATTACCAGGCATGTACCGGCTACCAGCACTACCTTCTGGGCCGAGCAGTGAAAAGCCCTCGCCTAGCGCAAGCACCTGCGGTGCTCGCGATCCGACACGTCCGCACTCGGGGCTCCCCAGGCGCAGAACCTTTGCCCGAAACAGGCAGCAGGCACGCCCAGCTCCAAGCCCTCCAGGCGGTCCTGCGACATGTATATATATAGCGACTTCAGGTGAACCACGGTGTATCCGATTGTGACCAGCCCACGTCCCCGGGACCATCGCCATACCTCGACTCCGAAGGTAACCCAAGAGAAAATGTAACTGGTCCCAGGTGGTGTATGGTTAAATTCCCATTTGGGCCCAGCTGGTCCTTGCTGGTCCCAACTGGTACCAGCTAGTTCCAGCTGGGAATTTAACCATAAAACAGTGGTACCAACTACTATTTTCTCTTGGGAAGGTCACGGATGTGCAGCAAGAATGAGATTTTTTCATTTAGTTGTTCTTGTCCCAAATGCAAAAGAAAATTTTTGGCATATAAGCATTCTACGCCCGTACAGCAGCTTCCAGTGTAAGGCCAATGGAGCTCATTCTGTGAAGTCTGCATCGAATTTATGCACTTACGGTATAACATAATTTACGTTACTTTAGCCTCTCGTTTTCTTTTTAAGATAAGACCTGCACTACAAATATATGTGTAGCGCAGGTGCTTTGTTAAAAAAAAACGACAGGCTATGAATCATGCATACAAGAAGCGTTATATCGCTAGCAATAATTTCAGCAAATACCAACCCTAAACACACAGATATAAGCACAAGAACAGCGCTGTTAATGGCGAAAATTACATGAACATGGCAGGATTACCCCTCACGCAAAGCGGAATAATTCAGCCATCGGTATTTGTCAAGCCATGCCAGTTGTGATTTCCGTTTCTGTTTTTAGTCTCTAACGCAGCCCATCTCGTAGCTTATATCAGAGCTGTGAGCGAACATGAGAAGCTGGTCGACATTTCAGTACAGCCCAAATGTCGAGTCTGCTGTACTGAGCTCCCTCTTGGTGTTCTGAAATAGTTGCATTATTCTCTGTCAAGTATTCAATGCTTCGTGCATAAATGCCCTATAGCCTATACCTGAAGGCTCGTACTATACAGTAACTTTTCTGGGGCGGCCATCCCTTTAAGTGTAAGAACCACTCCTGGATAATGCATAGCAAGCCACTGCTAAGTTCATTATTCAATGCCATATCAAACATTAAATTTAGCAAGAAAAAATAATAACACAAAGACGGCGGTGTCTGACCATGCTCTTGCGGTTAGGCATGCCCTGTGCAAGTCGAGAAAAATCTTGACACATTTGGAATTCTGTCGTAAGATCTGAGGAAGGATTCATAATAAGGTTCTACCAGTTTGGTTTCAAACATTAATGAAATGACAAACTTTTTAGCGCACTCGTGCACTGCCACTGTTCAGCCGAATACAGACTGCCGGTTTAGTCTTTACAGTGTAAGAGCATGGACGGTTTTGGAATGTATAGGGCGCATAAGAATTTTGTAGTTTTCGTTAGTGACACGGGAAATGTAAATTAAGTTGGGAAGGTCCACCAAAAAACAGAGCATTGGACAGTCGTACAGACCCAGCATGACCTTTGGGCATGATGCGATGCTGGAAACAAGTCAGCATTTTGTTTCCCGGAGTGCACCAAGAAAACATGCGTAATGGCATGGTCACGCATACATAAATGCTACAGACTACTACGCTTCAGCATGAAACGGACAGTAATGACACAGTTAAAGTATTCCATAGGATAACAGAGGCCCTGATGTTCAAACTGAAGCATGGCTACAGGATACAACATGATAGACACAGTAGAGGCTACAACATGATAGAGTGGCTTAAACTTGCAGAGTTGATAATTTCGCTGCCATTTTGGTTACTGAAGTAACGCTGACGATTGCTCAAAATTTCCTTCATGTGACATTTTAGAATGTATACGTAACCGTTGTGGATCCAGGCAGAATTACATCAGCGCGCCTGTGGGTGATGTGATGCACACATATTTGGGGGGGGGGAGAGGGGGGAGGGCAAAGGTGTGCTGGTGCTCTTGAGAGGGCCGGTGGTCTAGATCACCAGCAAGATTGGAGTGTCCGCCAATCTTGCTGGCGGACGCTCCAGCAAGATTGTGTTTTTTTTGTGTGACCGCCTGCGTGTATCCGGCTCGGCGGAATATCATGCCGGGAATTGTGTGGGAGCGGCTCGTCTCAGTGACAATGTCGCGCCTATTCATCGGCATCATACGGATTGTTGGATTGGGAAAACTTCTTTGGGGCCTGCGAATGAAGTCCTATTGCTAGGTCTTCATGACTTGGCCAGAGTCGTCACCGCAGATGTAGCCAACCCGGCTAGGGGTCCTCCGCTCCCCGTCACCGGGTAGCCGGGGTCCTCCTGCCTGGCCAGCGCCACGATGACTCGCTGGACAGCCTGGAGTTGAAGATTTTGGTCTTCAGTCCGCACCGCCTCCTCGAAGGCAGGTGGCATCGTTCTTGTGTTTGATTCGTCCGGGTACGCGAGGCAATCCCAGACAATGTGCTCGAGCCTTGCTGGAGCTTTGCGGCACACCCGACAGGTTGCATCAGGGTATGTCTCCGGGTACATCTTGTGCTTTAGGTAGGGGCTCGGGACCGTCTTTGTTTTTGCCTATAGATGACCGCCTGCTCCCTGCTCAATCCTTTGCAAGGCGGCGGGAGCTTGCGTCTGGCAAGTCGATAGGCCTGAGTAATTTCTTTGTAGGTAGTCATTCGGTCTCGTGTGCTGTGCCACAAATGCTCTCCGCCACTTTGCCCGGCGCGGTTAGTGAGTTCGCGCGCACGAGCGTGTGCGGTTTCATTGTGGTTCTGAGCACGTGCCGACACCGTACCTGCGTGTGCCGGGAACCACTTGATTCTCGTCTTCCCCGTGAGGCTTGGTTGTCTTCGCAGTAGTTTCTCCGTTACGGGGGAAACCCTGCCTTTGGAGAAGTTTTTGACAGCTTGCCTGGAATCACTCAGGACCGTTGTGCAGCCTGGATCTTTGAGGGCCAGCGCGATCGCCACCTCCTCTGCTTCCTCGGGTCTCCCGCTTGCAACGCTGGCCGCCGCTCGGAGGTTGCCCTCGGCGTCGACCACCGTCACCACGAAGCCACGTTCGTTGCAGTATTCTGCTGCATCGACGTAGCGGGCTCCAGCGTCCCCGGCGTGGAGTTCCGCCAGCGCCTTGGCCCGTGCTCGCCGCCTGCCCTCGTTGTACTCCGGGTGCATGTTGCGCGGAACTGCATCCACCTGGATTTTGTCCCTGGTGTCGCCTCGTAGCTGGGTCTTGGTTCCCTGCTGTTCATGGTAGTTGTATCCCAGCTTGTCCAGGATTCTTCTGCCCGCTTTGGTTATGGTTAGCCTCTCTAGCTGCGCCACCCGTTGGGCCTCGATGACTTCGTCCAAGGTGTTGTGTACGCCCAGGATTAGCAGTCGCTCGGTACTTGTAGACTCGGGTAGTCCGATGGCCGTCTTATACGCCTTTCGAATGAGCGATTCCAGCTTGTTCTTCTCATTTGTTTTCCACTTGTGAAACGCCGCCACGTATGTTATGTGGCTCATTACGAATGACTGCACTAGTCGTATGAGGTTCTCCTCGCGCAGCCCCCTCTTCCTGTTGGAAACTCGTTTCATGAGCCGAATGGCGCTGGCCGCCTTGCCGGCGATCTTCGCCATTGTTCCCCCATTGTTGCCCTTCTCGTTGAGAAGCATACCCAGTACTCTGATGTCGGATACCCTGGGGATCGCCGACCCGTCCTGGGTGTAGATCTTAATCTGGTCTCGTTCTCTTCGTTGTTCACGCTGACTGTTTGTGGGCTTGTACAAAAGCAGCTCAGACTTACTCGGTGAGCATCTCAGGCCAGTGCCCTCGAGACTCCCCTCGACGGTCCTCACTGCTTTCTGCAGGACCTCTTCCACTTGGGCGTCGCTACCTCCCTTGACCCACAGGGTGATATCGTCGGCATATATCGTATGCTCGACGTTCTCCACCTCTGAGAGCTGGTGGGCGACCCTGATCATTACCAGGTTGAACAGGAGCGGCGAAATCACTGACCCTTGAGGCGTGCCTCGGCTTCCGATCTCCTTGGCTTTCGTCTCGACATCTCCGGCGATGAGCACCGCCGTTCGCCCCGTCAGGAAGCTCTTGATATAGTCGTGAGACCTTTTACCCATGTCCAACCTCGAAACTTGCTCGAGTATTGCCGAATGGTTAACGTTATCAAAAGCTCCTTGTAGGTCGAGCCCCAATACAGCCCCGGAAAGAATTGGCACGGCGACAGCTGGACACTGCCGGTTTCAAAGAAGAGCTCATTCGGTGACTGGGAGCCGACATTCGGCAGCAGCATGAAGCTAGCCCCCCGGTTGAAGCGAAGGCTTCTGCCTCGTCCGCCGCGGTGCCTTTGACGCTAGACCCAGCCACGGTACTTAGCCTTGCCAGAAACAGTGCCAAAGACTGCCTGCAACATGATCCGTTGCCTTTGCCAAAGCAGCCGCCATAGCAAGTGTTAGTAGCCCAAACATTGCCCTCAAGAAGTGCCCCTGTCTCATGACACCGTCACATCCGACGCGGTGTTCGCGCGCCATCACCCCAATATTCCATCGTTCCGCTTCGCAGCCAGCCCACTCCCAGCCAGCACGCAGTTATAAAAAGTACATTGGCCGAACATAGAGCTGTTTTTGCTTGCCACAGCGATGATCTTGACCATATCACTGATATGAAGCTCCGTGTTTACCTGCTAGCGTGTTGCCCTACAGTCGGAGCTCATACCGGTACGATGCAAAAGGAAAGCAGTTCCTGAAAATTTAGGGGCCCTAGTGAACCATGGCTTTCAAAGGGGAATGTAATGAGCTACAATCAAAGCCATCATCCGTGCCTTGCTCATCGCAGCCAAGCAACCGCTAACTCTACAGCTTCTGTGCGAATTCAAAACGAGTAAAGGCCAGGAGCTTCCATTCAAACACTACGGCTTCTGTGGCACCCTCAGCTTCCTTCTGAGCCTCCCGGATGCCGTACGCTTGACGCGGGTGGGTGGCGAAACCAAGTTCTGTCAGGCCAGTTCTCACAAAGGAAGTCAAGCACATACAGAATTCCTTCAACAGCCAGAAAGAGTTCATACTGTCGGTGAACCACCTGCCAACTACTTTCAGCCCAGCCAACAGCAAGCCCAGCATGCCGAAAACTTTGTCCATGAACAGAAAAAGTGAAAAACGCTCGTGAGCCAGCCACCTACAGGTTCCAAGCCCGTCAATAGCGCCAACCAGCCGCGACCTGTGCAGCAGCTAACGCCCAACTCGAGCCATCTGTGGTACCATAAGAGACCAAGGACAACTTGTGCCGCACCTGGCTGACCACTTCGTGAGTGGCATCGATGTACTTCAGCTGGACAAAGCCCATGCCCAAAAGTTTGGCAGCAGCATCGACCATTCAGCATTTGGCTACAAAACGAGCAAGGACTTCCTGCGTAGCAATTGTGGCATACTGTGTGCCACATGCAGCTCCATTTGAGAGGGTGTCGGCAACCTCCTGTCCAAGGACAACTGGCACGCCTTTCACGAACCTCGAAGCCAAGGCTAAGGCCCTTACCACGTTTCAGTGTGCATGAAACTGCCAGTGCAAGGAAGCAGGACAGTGTAGACTCACCTCTGCAGTCAGTGCAGCCACAGCTTAAACGGTACAATGCGCTTATTGGCTGTCTAGCCGCCTAGATGACTTGGTGCACGAGTGAAGCGTGCGGCAGTGTTTCCCCCGCGTGTATGAGTGTTGTGCCTGTTGTGGACAATGTGCGGATATTACTGTCCGCGAGACGTGGTCAACCAAAGTGGGGCGGGGTGCGAGCAGCCAGCCACATGTGCTGTAGTCATTGGGTGATCACTATCGTCACCTTCAGAGCCATTACGCCACGCAGCTCCAGACCCATGCGAGGTCTGGGACACGCTTGCTTGTTTGTGCTTCATTTGTGCCTGCCTCCGGTGTGGTCAATCGTGTTGTATAATGTCCAAATAAATGCTTTCCTTAAATAACTCCCATTCGCCTCGCCATGCAACCTGAATGCCCCAGCCTCCACGCCCAGCCCTCACAGTACTGCATACGGTGCAATTCATGAATTGCGAGGAGGACCAGAGATAGCGCAAATTAAAAGTAATGTGGTTTTAGCAGCACAATTTACAACAATCAAGGCCTAAACCTGAAAAATAGCTGCAGTGATTTCATTGAATCGGCAGATTTGATGATCCATGGCGGGTAAAGTGGATCACAAAGAAAGAATCTGGCTTGGATGTTTTTAAAAAAGCATAATAGAGATAGAAAATAGGTGATTTCTTGCTGAAGTTAGATGTCGGGATTTTTTACTATAGAAGTGTAGAGCATGTGTGTGCTTAAATTTGTTTTGAGATAAGGCGTGTTCAGGCATATTTAAGCGCAAATGTCAAGGAAGGCATTTATAGTAAATTTATCATGAGTGGTTTTCAAAGTGTCAAGACGCATAAAAAACAAATAGGCTCGGGTAACACTTCTTTACCATGTCTCCAGATAAACCTCTCTCAAGACACGTTTTTAAAACCTCTTGGTGTAGCATAAGCTTGTTTTTTTTTTGTTTTTTTTTATGAACGTTTATTTTGCCACAGGGCATATATATGGGATTATGAGGTGATGGTGATTAGATGAAAATGAAAATGTTCGCTTCGCGGATGAAGTCAAGGAGTGAACGATGATGGCGCCCATGTATCCATGCGGCGTATGCGGAGGCGTCGTCTACGCGGAGGCCCGTCGCCGCAAGGTGCCGCAGTCTCGTCGGCCTCAAGGCGAGGCAGGACCACAGCAAGTGGTGAAGGTCGGCAATCGCGTCGCTGCGGTGGCACACTGGGCAACCAGGGTTTGTAAAGGAACCTCGGTATTGAGGCCAGTGGCGGGTCACGGCGGGAGTTAAGGCCACCCCCAGCCGAATCCTTCTGAGCGCAACCTCCTCTGCACGGGTAAGACCCGGGGGGAGGGTGGCAGCACACGGTGGAATGAGAGCACGTGTGCGGCGCCGGAGGTGTTCTTTTCTCGTCACCAGGAGAGTGGCATCATCCAGCTCTAACGGGGAAGTCGGAGATGGAACGGATGCTGCCAGTCGGGCTGCTACGTCTGCCTTGCAGTGTTCTGTGAGTATGTCACGTGGAACCCATTCAATCAGGATCTTGTGAGCGATTCCTGCCGCAAGTTTATGAATACTCTGAGCCAGCACAGGGCTACGACTAACTAACCGTAGTAGGCGGACTGCTTGTAGAGCATCGGTGCGAACTACGATGCGCGCCCCGGGCTAGTGATTCCGGTTACAGCAATCAGAGCCTCTCTAATGGCTACAAGTTCTGCACAGAACGATGATGGAGGTTCCGGGACCTTAAATCTGGACGTCTTGCTAAGGGCTGGACGGCTAGTGCAATGAATGGCAGTGGCAATCATTGATTGATTGTAGGGTTTAACGCGCCGACGCAACGCAGGCGATGAGGCGCGCCGTAGTGGAGGGCTCCGGATTAATTTTGACCACCTGGGGATCTTTAACGTGCGCCGAAATCTCGAACACACGGGCGTTTTTGCTTTTCGCCTCCATCAGAAAAGCGGCCGCCGCGGCCGGGAATCGAACCCGCGACCTCGTGCTCAGCTGGCAGTGGCAATCACAGTCTCTTGTATACTGGCTTGTTCTCAGCAAGACATCTCTTACACGTTTACAAATAAACTTCTCAAAACTGGTAGCGGTAAACGTTTGCAAGATGTCTTCACGTAGAGGTAGACGATTGTAGCTGTTTCAGGCTGTTTCAAGACGTCTTCAAGACAACTTGTGTTTCATGGCGAGAAATGGCCGTTACAAAGAGAAAATCATTAAATAAACATTGCGGCGAGCATGGTTTGTTGAAATTGGACGCGTATAGAGTACATTGCACCTAAATCCCACACTGAAGCTCCGGCTTTCGAGCCCATGTCTGGTCGTGGTGAAAACATTTAATGCACCTATTTGTTGTTCGAAGGGCAGCCTCGATGAGCGGGGTCTTCGGTACAGGACTGCAATGGCGGACGCTGGTGCTGGCAAGAACGTTCGTGTGGACGGTGTTTTTCTCTGCGTGATTCGTGTGTTTGAGAACGCCTGGTCGTAACGAGTAGCCAGCATTGTTTCCGCTGCGAAATTCAGGGTGCGCTGTTCACGTCTACAACCGCAGACCCGAAGCAGGCTGAACTACGAAAGCAAGTGCGCCGTTTTTTTTTTTGTTGTTGTTGTTGTTGTTGTTTCGAAGCGAAGGCCAGGGCAGTGCTTGAAGACGGTATGATTTCGCGTGACGAATGCAACTGTCCGATGGTTTGACAGGCGCGGCCAGCGGCGTGCATAACCCGGTCCGTTTTGGCGATTTCGCGCTATCTCGGTGTCATCCCCGTGCGCCGATTTCATTATTTCCTCCGTTGCTTGAAGCGACCGTGGCGCGAGTTGAGAAAATTTCTTCGCCCAAGGCTGGGAGGATATTTGATGTGGTGGTGGCGTGTGAGAAAGGAGCCGGTTTTACCGTGCACCCAGGCATGTTGCGCACTTCTTGAAGAGTATGAGAGACGGTGAGGTGCTCCGGCGACAGTGTTCTGTGCGTTGAACGCACGAAGGTCGTCCATTTGAGCTCCTAATGAAGCGGAACAATTACGCACAGGGTCTGGGTGGAAACCATCGCGAGGTAAGTACGTGATAAAATTAGGTATGGTGGCGGCGACAAAGATCCCACCGATGATTTTCAAGTCTTTTCCTTTCGGTTAGGACAAAGCGGAAATTATAAGCAGAACAAGATTATGGAACGGCTACTTCGAAAGCAGCGCAGAGACAAGTGACAAAGACTGCTCTAGTTTGTCCCTGCATACGTTAACGTTTTAGTCTCTGCGCTTTTCTTGGAGTAGTCAAACTGTGTACCCAGCGTCAAGCTTTAGTGTCTGATCACGTAACACGCTTGGTCATTAGAGAATAGTCGAAGGCGACCAAGAAGAATTGGATCAATTTGGATGCCCGCAATTACCTGAGAAGCGATATTGCATGTACGCGTGCGTTCACCTCAACACTCGAAGTATAGCCCATGTTGAGGCTGAGAGGCCAGTATGGTTCGTCTCATCCATAAAGTACGCCGGCTACCTTCATTTGTGAACATTTTAAGCATGCGAATGTTTCAAACATGTGACGAGGTGCGAGGTGAAAGCTCCGGCGCCCATCGTCCCGGGGCCCACCTGGATGAAACGGGTTCTAGATTCGATACTGATTAGCCATATTATCGATAACTTCTTTGGGAATTCGTGGAATGAAGACAGACAGCCTTCAAGCACTGCCCTAGCCGTCGCTTCGAAACAGCGAAAGGAAAAAAAAAATACACGGCGCGCTTTTTTTTTTTTTTTTGTTTTGTCGTGCGGCCCAGCTGCTTCGGGTCTGCGGTTGTAGGAGACCAGCGCAGTCCCGATTTTCGAAGCGAGAACAATGCTAGCTACTCGGTAGGACGAGGCATTCGCAAACCCACGAATCACGCAGAAAAAACACGTACCGTTCACACGAACGTTCTTGCCAGCAGCACGCTGCAAACCACGTTGCGCGTCGGGAAACGCGCTGCTCGCGCGGCGGAGTGCAACCTCAAATAAGGCGTCGTCGCCGCCGCGCGGAAAGCCCTGTGAATACACCCTATAAAAACTGGCACCGACCAAGTTGCATATTGGGTGGGGAAGAAGAGGTGTTTGTGGTGCAAGTTTGGGAATGTGTGTGTCTGGAGCTGCCGCCATGACGTGGCGTCGGCGCGGGATAGGGAGTGGTGGGGTGGAGGTAGTATTGAGGGGTTCGTAGGATGGGATGCTGGAAGCTGATGCCTGGGAGTCACCCTGGATATATCTGTCTGTACACTTCTGACGCGCTGTGGGTCATTTCTCAGGCGAGCGCGCACGTGCGTGCTCATTTCAAGGAAGGGACATGGCCAGGGGTCCATACGATACGAATGAGAGGAAGCTTGGATGGATCGGAGTGTCGAATAATGTTGTTTGCTTGGATGGAGAATATGCTTGGGAGGCGGCTTGGGAGTTTGTTATAATTGTCGAGGTATCGTCGTCGTCAGCTTCCGCGTGCCGGGCGGTGCATGATGTGGGACACAGCCAAATTTGCTATGGCGGTTTCCGCGGCCACCCTGCTGGAATTGGTGCGTAGTACAGGGCATGTTGTGTGCGCATTGCCAGCAACAGCGTCGGTGTAAAGCACACGTGGGTCATGGCGGTACTGACGGGTTCGACTCGGGCGCGGCACCTGCCCTGGTTGATCTCCGCGTATATGAACATATTCTTGGGGAGCGGGGAAACTTGTAAACGTGCACGAATGGTAGGGGCGAGAGCCACAGGGTTGACCGGTTGCGGGTGGTGCTATAAGCTAACCAGCTTGTTGTGCCTCACTAATTTCCTCTATCGTGTTGTGGACACCCAGTTGAGGGAGACGTTGTGTAAAGTGTAGGTGGGAAGGTCCAGGGCAGCCTTGATTCCCGTACGTAAGATATAGTGTTGAGGCGCTGGAGTTTGGACCCAAGCGCCAAGTTTCGAGCCGATTCGAACGCAGCTAATTGTGGAAGGGGACGTGGTAGGCGCGGCGGCTGATGAGTAGGGATTGAACTATGCGCAGGGTGTGTTTCCTTGAGGCCGGCGCGTCGGTTGGAGATGCGACAGATCATGTGCGTGATTTGCGTGATTTGGGTTTGGAGGAAGTGAACTGTGTGCGTAGCGCGGCGTCTACTGTATACGGAGGCCTAGGACTCGGGATCGGGTTACGCAGGGGATCAAATTAGTGGAAAGGTAAACGGAAATTTCTGGCTGGGTTACATATGGTCGCATGCGAGGAGGTACCACAAGAAGCCCGGAATTCGCCGCTGCACAAGACAGGCCCAGCTAGAGCTCCCAGAGAGGCATAGTTCCGAACTCCATTTGCTGCCTCTTGCAATTTGGCCGTCTCATCCGCGTGTTGCCCACATGGTTCCATCGTTCGCATACAGCGCGTTGTAGAGGTCCGGGATTGCGTCGAGTAGAGGAAGCAACTTAGCAATGGCCAAATTGAAGAGGATCGGGGATAGAACTGAGCCTTGGGTCGTTCCTCTTCCAGTTATGGTTATATGTTTTATTTGATACTTTCAATTTTACTTGAAGCATGAGGTCCCATCTTACTGAAATAATAAACTAAGCAGGAAGTTCAGCCACCATCCTTCAGTACTTATTTATTTCCGCCGGAACGTTTTCCCCGACGTTGAAAGTTATAAACTCACCTCGGGCATAGCCTGCACACTAAACTTTATTACACCCTTTTTGGCCGAAAAGGGTGTAATAATCTTGTCCCATGGCGAACACATTTAAAAGGTGTTCTGACGAAAAAAAAAGGTGTACGGATGAAAAAAGGGGGTGTTCGTGGGAACACCCTAAAAAAATTGAAACATCCCCCTCGCGAAGGGCACGATCAAATGCAGAGCATTTCCGCGGGGGGCGCGCCTGCAAGTCGTATGGATTACGTATTGGTTGTTGTTGCTGTAATTGTTGTCTTCCAGCGTAGACATTGTCGATGAAGTCGATGGTGAAACGTGCCGTGAACCCCCTGCCGCGGCTATGACGCAACGTGGCGCGGCTATGACGCAACACAATCCAACATAATCCACTTTAATCCAATCCAAGCCAATCCAATCGAATCCAATCCAATGCCCCTCGCGAGAGAGTGTTATAGCGCCGAAATCGCGCCACCACACGAACGCGTGATGTTGACGTCACGATCACGCCACAGATGTTAGCGACCGGAGCGCGCGCGAACGACATATGTGGTTTAAGCGCGAACCGACCGCGGCGAGAGAGCGCGATGCGAGCGCCCCCACCTGTTCTTGCGCGCGAACCCACTGTTGCTCAGCGCGAACCCAACGCGGCGAGAGAGGGTGTTGCGCACGTCCCCACCTGTTGTGCGCCCGAACCGAACGCGGCGAGAGAGGGTGTTGCGAGCCGAGAGAGGGCGAGGAGGACGCGGGGAGGAGGGCGCACCTGTGGCCGACGGTTGAATGAGTCAAGGAATAAGGCGCGTTCGTAACGTTCCATTCTGTGTCGACTTTGTGGCGCAGTGGGTAGAGCACCATGTACCTTGCGTTCCGCCCGCAGAGTCGTGGGATCGAAACCTGGCGCCGGTAAGTATTATTAAATGCAGAGCATTTCAGTAACTCACGATGTCACCCGCGTTGTCCCGTCGTAGTCCGCACCGTCGTTGTCCGCACCCCTCCCCCTACACTATATAAAAGAAAATACTATCCGGCGCCAGGTTTCGATCCCTCGACCCTGCGGGCGGAACGCAATGTACATGGTGCTCTACCCACTGCGCCACAAAGCCGACACAGAATGGGACGCTACGAACGCGCCTTATATCGTTGACTCATTCAAATTACTGCTGACGAGCGCTCTCTCGTCAGCAGTTGCCACAAGTGCAACAACATTAACGTAACGCAAACTACTTAACGTCGTGCGCCCCCGGAAATGCTCTGCATTTGATGGTGCCCCTCGCGAGGGGGATGTTTATACAGGAACTCCTACTTCTAGCGGACTCCTGGCGCCCTCTTTCTGCCATTGTAGAGACTATGAGGCGGTCTTCGAAGGGCGCCAAATTTGAATTCTGCAAAATCTTCTTGCCGCACTACGCCGTCACGGCGCGGTTGAAAATTTCCTCTGTGGCGGGCGCGCACGGTATGGGAGTGTGTTGTTGGTTTCTTTTGTTGTTGTCTTCTCCCGACCTTCCGCAATGTTTGCCTTCCGGCTCAATTTTTTTTCTTCCAAAATGCCCTTTTCAGGGCCAACGACGTGAGGCATTAGCGGAGAACGCACTGCGCAGTCTGCCACCCCTGTATCCTTTCAAACTTCAACCGCAAAAACCGCAAATAAAATATTTTTTTTTATATAGTGTAGGGGGAGCGATGCGGACTACGACTACGGACGTCAACGCGGGTGACATCGTGAGTTACTGAAATGCTCTGCATTTAAAAAAGGGTGTAAGGTTGCTCAACACCCTAAAATAAGGGTGCGGCCAGGGCAGCAGCTACGCGTGGCAGTGTGAATCGGCGGAGCGCGCAGCATTCAACACAAACAGTCAACACGCACATGTTACACTTGGAACAAATGAATAGAGCAAGAAAACCAACGGGATGCAAGCCGTACAGCGAGTGCATACTTACTCAGTAATACATGTGCTCTTCTTGCTTTTACATCCCCAACTGCGGCAATATGGCCTCCCCCAGCTTAATAAATGTCATTCAATTCAATATTCAGCAGAGGAAAACCCCCCGATCGAGTCGGTGGGCTTGTCGCAAAAAACAAATATTTTAGCGCTAATTCTGGAACGATGAATTTTACTATGAGAATATACAAGTCAACACGCGGATTTGCAAAAACATTTTCTAACACGAGGTAGTTTTTATGTTCCATAACTTCTAGAATTTTATTAAATACCAAACAAATCTTCCCCGCCACCTCAACACCCTTTTCCCCAGAAGGGTGTAAAGCTACAGATTGGAGTGTTCGAAAAAAACGGGCGTAAAAAAATGGCATAAGAAAAGACCGCCAACTAAGAAAAAAGGTGAAGAGACCTCCAACTTTGGAGGCATTTTGTACCTGTTTACATGGGTGGACTGAACATTTTCTACAAGCGGGGGGTGTTTTGATCCTCACGATGTTTCAAGCAATATGAATTGACATAATTTATTACCAGTGAAGCTGTCTAAGCTTGAGCTAGTTTCGGTGGCGTTAGCAAAAAAATACAAAGAAAAAGGACTGCGGCACTTGTAAAGGGTGCACCACCGCAGATAGGGTATTATAACAGTGAAGTCGGCTTTCGAGCTTTGATTTTTGATTGAAGGGTTTTAACGCGCCGACGCAACGCAGGCGATGAGGCGCGCCGTAGTGGAGGGCTCCGGATTAATTTTGACCACCTGGGGATCTTTAACGTGCGCCGAAATCTCGTACACACAGGCGTTTTTGCTTTTTGCCTCCATCAGAAAAGCGGCCGCCGCGGCCGGGAATCGAACCCGCGACCTCGTGCTCAGCAGCGCAAGTGAGCACAAGAGGCGTATGCGTATCTCTTACTATACCATTTCAAAGGTACTAACTAGTCTTTTTTGGATTATAAAAGGCAAAAAAATGGCGCAGCTTGCATTAGTGGTGAAAGGCTGGAGAAACAGCATAGCTGGGGGTCGACCTAGTTTGTTTACCCCTTGGATCCCCTGGCATTGAGGGTGGGGGGGGGGACACTGGAAAAAAATATAGTGCAACATGCTTTTGATGTAGATGTTATAGAGCAACCTGGGCTTCGTGAAAGTTTGAAAAAAAAAAATCGAAGATGGTTTTTTTTCTTTAGTTGGCTTTCAAAATATACCAAAATGCGTCGTTACCTTGCTGTAGTGCAGGGCTTTCTTCTTATTGAACAGTGTTCACCACAAACTAAAATTGGCACGAAGATTGAACATGGGCTAAAATAAAATTTAAAAAATTCAATACCTAGCTTGTTTAGATTCCAAGAAAAAAACCCCACATTTGGGCAATTTTCAAAATTTTTTCCAATTTGGTAATTTTTATTAAACTGAATTCCCTCTGCAAACCAAACACGAATACGTCAAATCATTTGAGAGTATGCGAAGACTTTACATAAACGAACTATTGCTGCAGTATTTTTGTTTTACAGTGGTAGAAGTTTCAAATTTTCCGCGAACCGCCCAACGCGCCATTGACCCGAGCCAGCTTTGGGAGTTTGAGAAAGAATTCTTTTTTTTTCCACAAACTAACTTTACATATTTTTAACTTTTGCGAGTTGGTGGCCTGCTGGCAACGGGAAGGTGCTGCAGCACTGGCTCCTCCGGGAAAACTCGGACCTGAAAGGTGGACCAAGGACAGCTGTGGGCGAGATCTAACCTTCAAGCACCATGTGGCTTGACAGTAGCAAAGGCGAATCCAACAGTTTGAGCAGCCATTGCCGTGAGGCAAACCCCGAACATATGAAACGGTAGGCTGGGCCGTTCAATCTCTGTTGACAAAGCTGGTTGTCACAGGTCCAGAACCCAACGATGGCTAGGAGGTGAAGGGCTCAACCCAGCAGTTCGTTCCACTTGGGAGTAGCCACAATTTTCCGGAAAAATCTCCAGCCATGACGTGGAGGCTCGCAGCGCTCAAACCCAGTTACAGTCTCACAGGGAATGACACAATTAAGTAAACAGTAGGGAGGGGTTGTGATGTGGCTGCGCACCCCAGAGCAACAATGCTCAACAGCCATTCTTTCCACCGCGGTTCCAGCTCTGCCTACCTTAAGAGGCCAATGTTACCTTCCTACACATACAGGCCACCACGGCTTTGTCCCATGTGTGGAAAACGAGGATGCCATACAGGAGCACTAAGGCACTAAAAAGAGATGTGCCCAGAAGTTGTACTTGATTGATTACCCTCCCGTGACTGGCATGGCCGACGAACAGACTGCTTGCTGCACTGCGGATGGACCAGTGGCAACTCCAACCTTGCTCATCCTTGACAAGGAGACAAATAAAAACAAATGCTCAGCAAGAACTTTACTGAGCTCACAACCTTATATGAAGCTAATAATGAACTAAGAGCAAAGAAAAATGCTGCATGGCGACAACTTACACCATTCATTCTAGGCTGCATACTGTTGGCCGCATATGCCGTTTCGACAAAATCGAAGCATGGTCAAACGTCTGCTTCAGCCCCTTCTTCGAATTGAAGCTTAACATGGTTTACTATGCCCTTTCATGGAAGTAGTGCAGCAAAAGCCTAGGGCACACCCAGGTAGTTACGTTGTCGTCACTGGCTCGTTTTCCCAATGTGACAACTTGCCCAAGTTGCCAGCACTTGTTGGTGGATGTCAACGACGTTTTTCAAGTTACTGTTGGAGCCGTGTAACAAAGCCTCCGATGACATGCTTCGCTTGTGTTGATGAACGAAGTTTCCCAACTGTTTCTGCAGTATGGACGGGCCCCCAGCATTAAACATTTATTTCAGCGGTGAGAGCAACGTGGTGTCTTAAAATGCAACGATCCACCCTCCTGCACAAGAAAGAGCACATCAATTCAAAATGTTTCACCTGATGGCCTTTCAGATTTGTAAAAAACATGCCTAGAAAATTGTAAAAAAAGTGCTGTAAAAACGTACTCAGGTAATTCGAACAGTTTAGCCACCCACAAGCAGAGTCACTGGTGGAAGATCTCATCTTGATGGGACAACCTGCCATGGGAGAGCTGTACAGGCCAGAATCGCCAGACTTGGCACTGACTGACTCGGGTGAAGCAAAGTAAACTGCAAACATGAAAATAAATCAAGATTGGTGCCTGCACAAAATGGTTTTATGAAGGTTGGATTTTCGTTGTTCAGATTACACAACACTCCCATTATACGGAGTTTTCTCACAGTCCTGATGAACTCCTATAATCGCCACTCCACTGCACCAGATGGTATTGGGGGAGCCAAGTTCTTCATGCACAAGAGCTTTGCGCTGACTTCCATTCCACTTTTGTTTGTTGAGAGTTTGTCGAAGTGCAGGTATTGCAGGGGGTGTGATTACAACTTTTTGTACAAACTAGTGTTTAGAGAGAGGTACAGGAAGGGATTGATTAATACAAAGTGCAGCTTATAGCCTGCAGAGCATATGCCTTGGGTTTGCATCTCACAGTACTGTACAAAAAGCAAGCTGACACTCATCACCATTACCACTGCAGATAGTCATTACCTGGCAAGATGTGCTGCAGCATGTTGGTGACAAACATAAATTCAAAGCTTGGCGAGTTGCTACGCATTAAGATTCGTGCAAGATACCCTCCTCTAAATTATGATATTTCATAAAATATTTAGTGCCAAATCCCAGTTGAGACAGTCTGGTTCAACGTGTGCCCACCTTCTGTTTGCAGGCTGTGCAACTTATACCGAACGCACATTTGTGGGCAACACATTCACAGCATTTACCATACTTGTGACTTCCAACCTTTGCGAGGAGCCACCACTACACAACACTTAATTGTCTCTTACCCAAGACACCTAGATGTTCACACCACAGAAAAGCATCACAAGCACACACATGAAAGCAAATAAGTACGAAAATAGTAAGGCCCTTGCATGTCATCTGCCGGTGGCCCCTAGCAACTGAGGCGGGCCTTTATTCTCACAAGATATACAAAAAAAATAGTCACATATGAATCTCGTCCTCTTTAAAGCTAGGACATAAGCCACTGAGTACAGCTTTTTAGTTTGCTCGCCAAGCTTAGCAAGTGCAATTCTGGGACACTGTAAGGCCAGAACTCAACGAATGTAGAGTGTCCACTGCCCTCACTTGTCCCATGGGGTAACCTTGCGGTCTTGCCAGACAAACTCTCCCTTTGGTGATTCGATGCCCGGGGGCAACAGAGCCAAGTATGTCGGGGCATCAGCACCTGCATTGGAGTGTGTGGAAAGAGAAAAGCGCAAGAATTAAAGAGCCAAGCAAAAACCTCAGTTCAGACATCGCTGATAGCTGCATTGTGCTGTTCAATCAGGATGTTGGAATGTACAGTTAAACCTCGTTATAACGAAGTTGAAGGGGTAGTCATAATTACTTCGTTCTTACTGTTACCGCGTTATAGCCAATGTCCCTTTCTGCCGACCATTTACATGCGAGAGGATGTGCTCACCACCGAAACTCACAGCACCCCGCAAAAACAAGAAAAACAAGCGAAAGAAACAGCAAAGAATCGTTAGTCTATTCACACCAAAAGGGCTCATGCATGATCATTCGACAGCACACGAGCTGGCGGCTCACTATGCAGCGAAACAGTCCCTGATTCAGCTGCAGCCGCGATTTCGAGTCTGTCCTCGCCGTCATCGTAAGGGCCAAAGAAGCGGTACTGCAGGCCTGCTGAATACCGGCAGAGTGCTTAAAGGAACACCCAGGCACCCTATTGGGAGCCCGAGAGACGCGTACCCTCACGCGTGCGTCCGGGCGCTTGCATCCATTTTAGCACGCTGGAGTTAGTGGACCCCGGCTAGAGCAGGTATTGAATTACCGCATCCGTGATGCGACGTAAACCGTTGCGCGCTATAAGACCTTGACCTGAAAGGTACCTAAATGACGACGCCTGCCAACTGCAGCTTAGCAAGGTCCACGGCAATAGCTACTTTACTTTTATGACATCTGTAAGGCTTTGAAGAGACCATAAAGCTCAGAAGGAAAGCAAATAAAAAACAGTGTGCACATCAGGCCCACAAACAAGCTACAATGCTCAATTCCATCAGCCAGGAATTTGAAGCCTTTTGTGAATTCTGAACTGGTCAGACCAGCTAACAGCTGAGTTTGCTACTACTTGAGACTTAATCAGCTATAGCAGAACATATATGCTCCTTGCTTATAATACCTAACAATATCATGATTTTAACTTTGACAATAAAAAAAAAACAGCTTCTCTTGTGTTGGAATAAGCGTGTCCAAGGATGAAGCACTTGTCAAGAAGCAGACAAAAACCCCAGATGAAAAACAAATGAAAACACAAGATGAAAAAACAACCCGCAAGAGAGTTGGTTACCCAGCGAACCCGTTAGTGATTGTATGTTTAGCGACTGCACAAACACTTTAGTGCTGTACTACTCATTCCCTTGAGTGTGGCTGTGACGTGCGTCTGGGCAAGTGCGTTATTTTAGGGAAATTTCATATGAACGACACGGTGGGTGTGAGCATTCCACACACAACAAAGCAGAGATAGGCATAAATGCACCATCCTGGTCATTATTCAGAAATAAGATTATTTTTGATAACAGGTGCCATAAAAAAAAGCAGCTTATACCGCAAGGCATAGTTTATTCATTGTTTATAATGCTTTGTGACATACATATTGCCTTTGGTAAGAAAAATAAACCTTGGTTGTTAGTTCAGTACTGTGTTTGTCAGCTTATCGATGGTACCATCTCTGCAAATTTTTTTAGCACCAGTACATACAAAACTAAATCATTTCCTCACAATCGTGGAATTTGATGGACAGCATCTTGCCTCTTAGGATCTTGCCTGTTAGGACAGAGTCATGTTTACTACAAATGCATAATCAGGTACATGGAGGTTATTGCCTGCATCATTGGACATTTATGGCCTTGTTTCGAAATTAGGTTTTGTTATAATGTTATAATTAGAGGCCTGATATTTAGGCAGTAAAAAAGCGTGTTTTAGGTGCCAAAAAAAGCTAGGCAAAACAGCGTTTTAGGCCTCTGATGTTGTAAATATAGGCAACATCACTTCTTACATAAATGCTAATAATTTCAAACAAAGACGTGCGTGACCAGTATCTACGACAGGAAAACTAAAATTTTATTGTCTATGATGGCCCAAAGATGCCAACAGTTGAACGTAGCCATTCAACTGTCCCAAAGATTTGCTGGACTAATGGTCATCCACTAGCTTAATTCAACAAACGCACTGTAAACATTCAAGTTCAATGGCCACTGTCGCTTGCTTGAGCGACGCATATAGTGAAACAGGCATGAAAAAGAATACTTGGAAGCTGGGAATACTAATTAAAAAGTGCTACTCTGCCTGACGCCATTACATTATGACATAACAAAAACAGACACAAATAAATGCAAGAGAGATGACAACTTATCAAGAAATTAACATGACCATACATGAGGACTGTTAATTACAACTCAACCAATTTTTTCACATACAATAATATTATCCGAATTCTACAGGCAAGACACATTCCAACACTGCCAAATACACTTGCGCACATTTGAAGAGCATTTTATCAGAAAATGTTCAGCAGCCAAACCAAATTTTTGATGGAAAAGCGCACCTTAAAGCCAGTCGGCAGCGTAAATTTTAAGGCTTAAGGAAATGCAGCTGCGCAGGGACGTTTCACTGTTGGCTCTTTCATGTAGGAGTGATCTGTTAACAAAGGCATGTTCGATGCTTAACCGTTGCGTTGAAAATAGAGTTGAATTTGCGTCTGACTCTAGAAATGAAGATGTGACTGCATATACAGTAGACTCGCAATAATTCTAACTCGGATAATTCATTTTGGTTAATTCAAAAACATTTCAAAATTTTGGTTGGCCCGCTATGATTTCCATGTATTTTCAAGCCGCTTAATTCAAACTGCTCCATTGTGTAACTTCGGGTAATTTGTACTTTTTGCTTCTCCTTGCGGGAAAATATCTGCTGAATTTGCCACTTCTAGCTGCACATTTGCATCCTTTCAGCCTGTTGTTAGGATTCGCAAGTTCTTGATCAGTACAAAAAACTCTCGCAGTGAACTGGCTGCCCTTTATGCCATCGAAAATTTTGTTTTGAACTCTCATGCAAAGGCAAAGCAGTCATCCATTTGCGATTTTTTTTTTCAAAGCGTGAATAGCACTCCAGCATTGGGTGTGAATATTGCATTATTAAATATATGTGAATGTTTCATTACAAAAAAAGTTAATAGGTTGCCCTGAGTCATATTTATGAGAACTTTTGATAATTCAAACAAGGTCCCTTCGAGTTTGAACTAGAGCGGGTCTACTGTACTTGAAGAAATCTATTTGGCAAGCACGTGGAATGTAGCCTAAGAATCACTGCAAAAATTGTGGAAACAGTAGCAAACTATACCATCCCCTGATTATTGTATTCAAAATTGTGCTTCATGTCCCTGAGCATGAGTGTCCCATTTCACTGCTGCTAGCTGTTGTTTTCTGGGAGTTGGCTGAACTAGAGGACTGGGTTTACACCCTTGAGTTCAGAACAGTCAATGTTGTCCGGCAACATGAATAACGATCTCAAAATGCCCTCGGAAGCAAAACTTGAGGCTGTAGGAAGCAGGCGTGAAGCGGATGCGGCTTCCCACATTTATTTAGGTCGCGTAGGCCCGGCCAGAACGAGGGGCCGCCCAGCTGCTAAGTCGCGTTCCAACTGTGTCGCGTGGAACTGCCCACGTGCCAGTCCACTCCGCTGATGATGATCATGGTGCTGATGGGGACAATGGCGATAGTGTTGCTACAAGGCTGAACAGTGTTAATATACGCCCCAATCTTGAAAACAGGCATTTATAAGCATTTATAGGCATTTAGGCACAAACACCAAAATAGGGATTCATCGGCACTATAAAAACGCCATCAAAGCCCTTCTTAACCTCTAATCCATGCTCATATATCAAAGTGGGGAGATAGGAGCGCGAGGAACAAAAAAAGCATTTGCCTAAAATCCGGTCTCTATTTACAATGTTGCAGTATCTGCGTACAGCTCCACAGTAAAATGGTTTGAAAGTGCACGAGGTGTGCAGTACATGGCCAGCTTGTCATTCACAAGAGGCTGGGCTTGCACCACAGAGTTGTGTATCGGCACAATGCCTTTCCTGCCTTGACGCCGATAGATATGAGCAAAATAGGAGGACTATCACACTGCTTTGCAAAATGTGGACAGCTGAAGCTAGTAGGACAAAGAAAAGGACAAAATCACGTGCCGTAGAAAGCACACTAGCTGTGCTTTCTGAACATACTATGCAAATAAAAACTGAGCGTACAGCCGTGCTTTTGCTGCACTTGTCACTTTGGGGGGAGGGGGGAAGAGGGAAGCTTAGGAAGAGTTGCTCACCTTGGTCAGGTGTCAAGGGCCCCTTGTGGCTGCTCATGTCAGTGTCCACGTAACCTGGGTGCACCTTTTGGGGGCAAAGTTCAGGAACCCCCGTGAAAGGTGTGAATTGAATAAACACAAGTGCCTCAAATTTGTCATCTGAAACCATTAGCCCATGCACGATAAGTGCTACTGCTATACTCGGTGACAACTTAAGAACGGCACCGCAAGTTGCCGCTGTGCCTTATCACCGTAGCCGGATGTTTCTCCGCGCGGCGCAAGTAGGGCGTTACTGGGAATATTTTGAACATGGCATGAGCCGTTCCCATGATTTTTTGGACTTAATATGCTTATAAACGACTCCAGTGGCGACAAACAGACTGCGTGAGACAAGGCAGACGATATCACACATTCATAGCAAACCCCTTTCAAAACGCCCGCGCACTGACGTCACGGCTCCGGCGCTTTGGCGGAGTGATACACTACATGAGGTGGTGCCGTTCTCGAGTTGTAACCAAGTATAGTTCACTGGTTTCAGCACGGACTGCGCAAAAGGCAAGAGATTTATTTTCATGCATACAAATTTTTAAAGGCAAAAGATTTAGCTTATGTTTCTGAACTTTCCCTATGTCTATTAAATTAGTGAGCCCATGAGGAAGCATGATGCAAGCCTGCTCAAATTGGCTCGTGCCATTGCAAATTTGAAAGGGCTGAAGAAGAAATGTGACTCCATCCCTGTATGGCTCTCATAACAGGCAAGACACTATAAAAATCAGAAGGGACACAGGAAACTTGGATTGACCATTCTTGCATCACAACATGAGATGACAGGTGGGCCCGAATTGCCAAAGTACAGATAATATTGTCATGGGACACATGACGGGCAATGCCCCAAACTGCTATAAATTCACACAAGACGACGAGGACGACAAAGAAGTAGCAAGGTCCTTGTGCAGCCTATCTTATAGCCGCCATGCATATTCTGTAAATACGTCCATCGCATCTCTTCGTTAATAAACTTCTTCCCATCAACCATGAATCGCCTCATCAATTCTGCCGCCACATAACAATATAAACACTGGGCTTCACCATCGAAAGCAAGCACAGAAGCTATGGTCACACTGTGTATTATACGGGAGGAAAATCTAGTGAAGTGGCTTTACCAGATCAAACAGAAATAGTCAATTAAGACGTTTTTGCCAGATTGCATCCACTTAGTAATCATACTAAGGTGTGTGCCCTTCAGCGCAAGCAAAAGGGCACACCATCCAACCATCCAGAGTATAGCTAGACGGCAGGCTTTAAAGGGACCCTGCAACACTCTTTGAGCAGTGCAAGTAAACCTGCGCAACGTTTAGATTACACTGCCAGGAATACCTCAGCTAAATATTACACGTGCACGTGAAGCGGTGAGCGCGCAAATCGATGTGAAAGACGCGGAAAAACAAACCGCTCTCTCTTCAGTTGTCCTCATTATGCATCCCCTGAGGGACGTCACATAGGCCATGGCTGCCCGATCGGCTGCCACTGGTCAACTTCGCGGGTAGATTCTCCCATTTCCGTCGTCGTCATCGCTGTGTACGAACGTCTTCTATGCCTGAAACTGTAGGCACAGTTTTGCCGTTTCTTTTGTGTTTTGAGTGCGCGCGGAGTTTGAGTGATGAGCTCAATACTTCCCTTTCAACGGGACCACTCGACTACAAACGTTTATTGCTTCAAAAACGCCCTACCAGCCCGAGCGCTCACTTGCGAGCAGGCACCAATGCCTGCTTTTTTGTGGCACCAGACCGGAAATAGGCCCCTCCGCGTTGCGGAAAAAAGGAGAAAGCTACCCGGCATGTGATATATCGAAGGCTGCCGAAAAGAACGCCGCGAGCCGCCCCCCTCTCCGGGAGAGAGCGCGCAGCTTTCGTCGCGTTGCCCGCGGTCGAGTTGAGAGGGAACGATTATGCACGATTTCTCATCGCGCGTAGTTTCGTTAATTGTGAACGGATTTTCATAATTCTTGCGGGAGGAGATTTCTCGGACAATAGACTTTATTCCCAAAATACATTACTAGTAGTCGATGGCAGGTGTTGCAGGGTCCCTTTAAACTCACAAAACACTGCGTGCATAGTCTTTGCTTTCACTTGTAACCGGAGCCATTTTCTTTCGCCATTCCGCTGCCGAAGGCAGTTCCGACATGTGTCTCGGCGACAGCTTCTGCCTTAGCACGCCAATCCTCATGCTTAGCGACAGAAACCTCGCATATTGCGCCAATAAAAACGAGCGGGCCTATGGCGGCAGTTTCAAATAATACTTCAGAAGGACTAAGGTCCTCAGGTTCCCCCTGAATGTGCTACCTGAGGGGCTTTCGGCCTACCATCGCAGTGGACATCCGATGACAGCTTTCACTGGCAACGTGAATGACGTCTTCTAGCGTAATTCTTGCCCATATTATCATCTCCTTGCCCACATATAAAACTTCTTTTTGCCAAGAGTGCCATTCTGGTAGGAGGTGACACAAGTAGCTGTGGTGGCCTGCATCCATTTTTGACCACTGCCAGGACCATGTCGCTGCTTGCAGAGCCACACAGGTTAAGTGACATCACGACCTTCATGACCACCTTCTCTACGTCGGAAAAACCCGGCTATGTCATCCAGTTTTGTTTCATAAGGGGGGCATTATGCTGACGTTCATTTGCTGAGCGCTGTTTCCTGAGCTGCTCCATTAGAGCAATAAACAGAAACAAATTTAAAATACGTTTTCTGGATCATAGGCTGACTATACTTCAGCAAGGGTATTCTGGTGATTAAATAAAGCAAACTGTATAATAACATTAGACCCAAAAATTGGTGTCAGTACCCCCGTAGGAACAACTGCAAAGGTGTCACACTATCTTTTGATAGCCTCTCAGTTTTTACAATTCTGTCCTTCATTTTTTCATGATAACTGTCCACTTTCCATTAGTTCATGCACAGCGTATACTGGTTACCATGCTTGGACAGCGTTAAATTTTGCTCTGCAACATGCAAGCATGTCGTTATAGCTGACATCAGCTTACCACCATGGATGGTTTAAGAGAAACCGTACTTTATACTACGAATGTGCTTTTCTAATGAAAAATACATGTTCATATGTCAGAAAAAAATAGAACGCCTCCTTGCTGAGCAGTTTAATCTGGCAAGCTAATTATGCTCTGTTCACAATTGACGTCAGCGTCCTTTCAAGAAAGACACGCCGATTGCTGGACAAGAAGAGCAGCGGCTGTGGCCACTCACAGCGTTCACAACCAGGTCCTCGCGGGGGTCTGCATCAAACTGGCGCTGCTGGATGAAGCTCAGAACGGTGACGCCAACCTTTGACGCATTGTAGGCAGACTGTCCCCACCCTTTCTCCTTGTTCTTGCCCTCCTTGGCTGCCCTGTTGAGTTACAGTCAAGGGTGAACCAAAGGCGGCGAGTAGCAGTGGACACCAACAAGCAGTGGCAATCGTGCTACCAAAATCAAGAGAATAGCAGCTTGTAAAGAGCTAAAAATGAAACTCTCACACCACTTGAGGCTCTTTTATCAAGCACGGTGCTGGATCCACACAATCTCTGACCACTCTTTTCACCTTTAAAAGGAGTGTTGGCAAGCTTTTGTAGATCTTATTGCCAGTGAGGTATCTTAATACAGTGCACTTCTCACTGGGACGATCACTAGCTTCAAAGTGAAGTGACAACTCACAACTCTTCTCACAATGTTCTCACAATAGCCCCAGTAAAGCGGCGGAGAATTTTGATTACAGCTTCTCGTGTGCACCCAACCACCATTTTCATTTTCACCCTTGACACTGCGGAAAATTTTATTTTGTCATACTTCACCTCCATCCACAGTGTACAATCGGTACTGGTCCATCCACAACTGGTAACGGTCAATGAAGCTTTACCCCAAAGTGTGACGTCTTTTATGTTTAGTCTTAACAAAAGGTAACCATTAAATTCGACCCTACGACATGTCAAGCAACGTCGTACTCACTGCACGTCAAGCTGAGTGTAGTGGTTGACGACGTTGGACTTCAAAATGGGACGCTAGGCCTATATTTGGCCGTTGCATATTGCGCCCCCATCAATCATCAACCTTTGCGCAAGCAAGTTATAAACTGGAAAGTACGGAAAGCTTCACTGAAAGTTTGTTTTCACATGGGTGTAACTGACAGAGGTAAACTAATTGTGGTTTCCACCGAAAGGAACCTGGGTAACAAAAATAAATCAGGACCTACTTCTACAGCCATTTAAACAATCTTTGCAGCATTTATGTTCACACAGCTCTAAAACTCTTATAAAATACAAACATAAACATTTAGTTGTGTTAATGTCCCTTCAAAAATTTAACCATCATTGTTTTATGCACTGCAGGCCTCACAGATTGCAGCCACTTACCTTTTCCTGCGTTAAAAGAGTGTTGCGATGGCCTGCAATTGCACGTAAACAAGGCAACAGAGGCTGCATGCCACAAAACCTGCACCGTGACGTTTGTGCCTCCTGGGCACAGCAAAAAAATTCCCCCGCATTTCCCCGAGGGGGAGAATGTGAAAGTGCGAATGCACGGTTGTCGGCCCGCTTGCGGCGCTTGCGCTCGGCCCCCGCAGCCCACCGCCTCGCCGCCTTCTCTTCCATCTCTTCCATCGGGTTTGTAGTATCACGTGTACACCACGCAGTTATCAAGCCGCTATAACGCCGCTGAGTCGCCAACGCACGCCGCTGACGACGTAGTTTGAATGCGTTAAAGATATAAGGTGCGTCACTAACACTGATATCAGCGTCGCGTCCGTGGCTTGGTCGGTAGAGCGTCGCGCTGCGGCCGCAAAGTCCTCGGATCGAAACCTGGCGCCGGATGCTGTTTCTTTTTTAAATATAGAGGAGCACTGCGGACGCCGGCGGTGGATGGTTTGGGGTCGCTTATAAAGTGCATTCGCACTTAAAATAATGGACAGGGCCAGAGGACATTAGTGAGAGAAAGCTGTGTCACACGCTCAAGGCAGTCAACTGGAGCAATCGAGCTACTCACTGCACAAACTCGTTCATGAGACCGCAGAGTTCATCCAAAGTGATCTTGGGGTTGTTCAACTTCTTCTTCAGCTCCTCTCCAGGAATCTTATTCAGCATGCCACACAAGCTGCTCAAATTGACCACCCTGCGAGAAACAAAAAGCACTTGCACGTGTCTAAAAGATGCAGTGTTTAGGAGGAAATGTTGACATGGTTACTTGATCTTTATTGTTTTGTTTTAATGAGCCCTACTAATAAAAATTATCCCTCACTGCACACCAGAGTCCGTAAAAAAAAAACTCAGAGTGAGACAAAACTCTGCCCCAAGCGCAGTTTTTCGACGACTGTAGTGAAAAATACGGCACATGGTCTGACTAGTATGCCACCGAGAAAGATGACATTGTTGGCCAGTCAGGGGTGGAACAGGGTCCATGGGTTTGGGAGCAGACCTGGGAGCTGGCAAAAGTGCCTTTTGTAGCAGGCTTGGAGCAGCCAGAAATGCATTTTTGGAGCAGGTTTGGAGCAGCCAGAATTGCTATTTGGAGGAGATGTAACACCATTTCACAGCATTATGGTGCCTCCCTAATCTTCGTACAGGCCGCTGTACAAGTCCCCTGCGAAGTACCTAGCCTCTCTACTATTCTCAGGCATTCTACCATGCACTAGAACCTACTATCAACCAGGAACGCAGCTCTTGTACTATATCTGGAGGTTTACAAACGCGGAGTAATCTACCTTCGGCCCCAGCGAGTTGGTTCCATTATTACTGTTGGAAGGCCAAACCTCACACGGTGAGTCGAAAGACATCAGATAACAGGCCTTGCTTCGAGTCCAGCAAACAGCAGTGTTTATGCGACCCCACGGCGGCATTCCGTAAAACAAGGTGTTCGCTTGCATTGTTTCTATCAAACAGTGGTTTCAGTGCGTGCAAAGGCAAACATAGCTTTTTCTTCACCCGTCACAGGGATGCAAGTCTATGAACTTATGCCGCAGACAACGTACCTAACTAGAGCTTGTCAGAAGGCCCTATTAATATTAGACCATCCGCCACTAAGCAAATAAAGCTGACCCCAAAGTTGAATTGAATTTACTTTATTTGAAGTTTATTTGTTCTTTTCTGAATACAGAAAAACAGGGGGGGGGGAGGCAAAAGGCAACCAGGATCCCTCCATTTAGCAGGTAGTTCATTTCAAGTTTCTAATTCATTTCTGTTCCAAGTTTACGGGCGAAAATGAGTAGATACCTCAAAGCAAAAGTGCAACGAATTAACAAGCGAGGGCAAAGCGTCCAAGACCCTGTTTGTTCAATACATGCAGCAACGCAAAGTTGCGGGCAGCAAGGCTAGGATCGCCAAAAATGGGTGACTAAATTGATGTTAACCTCAAATAAACTACATAACGTTTCATGCGGATATTATTCTATTTGTGATGAGACACAAAAACATTTTACTTTTGGCCATTTTTCATTGTGTGGCGCAGCAACCACAACCACGCAGCAGCAGACACAACCACGCAAATGCAACACACAAAATTTCAAACAGATGGTGTGTTGTGCCTGCTGCCTTTTGGCTAAGCCAAAGCCAGATTCGATAGCTGCTCATAGTTTTCATGAAACCGAAACCATTAACTCACTGATGAAACCGAGAACACAATGTTTCAACCAAGTTTCAGGCGCTGGGCATCATGGCGGTCGTATCACGCGGAGGTGGGTCTTTAGACATTGTTTTTGTAATCTTTAGTGCTAGATAGATGAAAATTAGCAGCCTTGATGAGCTTCTACTAGAGATGCGTCGCTCAGGAGTGATCCGGTTCTTTTGAGCCGCTCTTTTTGAAGAACGAGTGAGCCGTGGCTCAGTAAAAGTGAACGGCGGTTCTTTTGGAGAGAGGGAGACCCTTCTCGCCCCTTCAGTGATCCGTGTCGAACGGGGCGACCCACAGCACTGCAAACCATGGAGAAAGAGCCAACGGAGTCTAAAAGCCGGGTCAACGCTCTCTGCGCCAGCTATTGCCGGCGCGAGAAAGCAACTCCACTGCCGGGCCAGCTGGGGCTAATTTTCCAAATTTCTCCAGCGCCCCCTGTCGTGGGAGCAGACAATTCGAGCCAGGAGAACCGGATGCAGTTTTGACCCGTTCATCGGCTCTTCCGGTTCTTCTGCTCAGTTCGCTCAGTTCATGGCTCAGTTACTGAGCCGAAGAACCGAAGACCCGGGTCAAATGAGCCGTCGCTCTGCGCCATCTGTTATCGGCGCGGGAAAGCAACCGTACTGCCGGGCCAGCTGGGGCTAATTTTTCAAACTCCTCCAGCGCGCCTCCTGTCGTGGGAGCAGACAATTCGAGTCAGAAGAACCGGATGCAGTTTTGACCCGTTCTTCGGCGCTCTTTCCGCTCAGTTACTGAACCGAAGAACCGAAGAACGGCTCCTGCTCTTTTCGAGAGCCGCTCTTCGCGAAGCGGAGAGGCGCCATTTGGGAACCGCGGTGGCGGCGGCGGTGAATGACAGATCGGGAGGCCGCAATGGCAGCAGTGAGCGAACTGCGTCTGTATTTTCAAAGTAATAGGAAAGTAAACTCCTGTGACCATATAATTCACTAGAATCACTACAGTTACATTTGTGCGTGCAGCTGTTGTCCGAGTCAGGAACGAGCCGCATCTTCTCAACCGCTCAGTTCCGCGGCGATTCTCGGCTCCCGGCGGTTCTTTGGCAGAGCGGCTCTCCTAAGAACCGACGTTCAGCGGCTGCTCGCTCGATTAGAGAATCGCGCTGAGCATGGCTCTGAAGGAGTCGTGTCGGCACGTTCCGGTAGAGTTATTAGAGGCGTATCGGCCGACCCAGCCGCGTCTTGTGTGCAACTTTCGCGTCATCTATTATCGCTGCCAAAAAGCGGACCCGTCTCGCTTCGAATAAACTGAACAAAGTGTTGTTCACCACCACAATATTAAAATTAGTTTCTCGTATCATGTTTTCCAGAATCATTTTTTCTGGCGTCACAGCTCACTAGTAGAGATCATATTTGTGAGGTTATAAAGTTGACAAAAAGTTGCATTTTCTTCTTTATATATCGACCTAGAGTGATTCTGAAATACCACTGACACATAAAAACTTTTGTAATGATGGTGAGGCCAATTCTTTTCAGCACAAATACAGCAGATGTTGTTACAAAATAAATGACTCAATAACAATTGAGTAATAATTTAGATTATGCATGCTTAACACAGGTTACAAACCTAAATGAACCGCTGAACCATTCAAATGAACCGGTTCACTTCAGTGAACTGAGCCGTTCTGAGCCACTCACTGAAGTGAGCCGTTTTGCCCATCTCTAGCTTCTACGTTGATTTCAAATATGTAATTGGTTTTAACATAGATTTATTTGTTCATGAAATACAATGTCTTAAAATTTATTTATTGAGGCAGTCCTTTTTGGAGTTCAGAGCGATTTCGCTTGATCAAACTCAATAATGATTTTTATGGATATAACGAAAAATTCGCAGTTTTCGTACGGCGTGACATCCCGCAGGCACAGATTGACACGTCGGCCTACTGCAGCTCAGTGCAGGAAGTAGTGGCTGTCCGCTGCACTCTTGGCAAACGCAGACTCCTCATGGTCTCGTACTACGGACGGCCTGAACCCAGTTGTTCCAGGCGTGGCTTGCGTGGCAGAGTGAATTTTCAATGGATGGCAGACCTCCGGCAGCACTACCCAAAGGATTACATTCTCATAGCAGGCGACTTTAATGCGCAACACCAGGAGTGGGGTTACCAGAAAATAGATGCCAGGGGCCTGCAGATCGAGCAAGCAACCGAGACGGCACGCTTGATACTGGCCAATGACACAGATTACCCGACACGCTGCAGCGCCCGAGTGGACCAGCGGGACACCACCCCAGACCTCACCTGGGCTGACAAGGGCCTAGTGACGGAATGGAGACGCGGGGCGGACCCAATGGGCTCAGACCACTACCCGCTCTGGCTGGAGCTGTCTGTAGGTGGCTGCACAGGCCGCCCTCGCCGATCCAAAGCAATAGATTGGGATGCGTTCCGGAAAGCAGTGGCAGAACACGACAAGAGGGTCCCGGTGACCCGACGGCTCCTTAGATCAGCACAGGAGGCCACACGACATCTGATGGTAGACGAGTCAGCTCCTACCCCGGATAAGCACTTACTGAACCTATGGACCACACGGGAGAGCCTTCACAAAATCTACCTGACCAATGGCCGGCAATACGGGGATCTCCTCCGAGTGCGCAACAAAACTGCTCAGGCTCGCCGATATGCCAAGCAGCTTGCCCGTTCGAGGTGGTTTGAATACTGCGAAACCTTTGACAAGCACACCAGCACTCGCAAGTTATGGCAAACCCACCGAACCATGTCCGGCAAGCACAAGACACAGAACTCGGCACTCAACATACAAATGGCCTTAGACCTGACGCCAGAAGAATTCGAGGTGGCCGCCGCTGAGGCATTCTTTCCACAACCGGCTATCCCAGCAGACCCACGCACCTATGAACCAAGTAAACCAGCCAGTGACCTGGGAGCTGAGGCACCATTCACTCTGCAAGAGCTGACTCTGGCCCTGGATGCTGCCAACGTGCGCAGTGCTCCAGGCGGGGATGGTATCACTTGGCGAATGCTCCTCAACCTTGACGAACCAGAGAAGCTCCTGCTGCTGGACGAGCTGAACGAGATTTGGCGAACTGGGAGCATCCCAGCAGAATGGAAACATTCGATTATCTACCCCATCCCAAAGTCAGGGAAAAAACCCAACAGCATCAAGAATCTCCGACCTATAGCTTTAACGTCAACGCTATGCAAGCTCCTCGAGCGCATGGTGCTGACTCGGCTCACATACCACCTCGAAGAGGAGAACCCAGCTTTTTTCGATCCAGCCCAGACTGGCTTCCGACCAGGGCTGTGCACTCAAGACAGCCTTCTGCTACTGCGCCAGTTGGTGGGAGGGGGCCGTCGGGGTCGCCTTAAGGTTCCTGGCATCCTCCTGGCAGTAGACTTGCAGAAAGCCTTTGACACGGTGGTGCACACAGCGATACTGAAGGCTCTCGATGGGGCTGGAGTTGGCACACGAATCATGAACTTTGTGCGATCATTCCTGGTGGCCCGAACGTTTGAGGTCAAATCTGGATCGGGCCACCCAAGGACATTCTCAAATTCCAGAGGAGTGCCGCAGGGTGCCATCTTGTCTCCAGTCCTCTTTAACATCGTGATGCAAGGTCTGGCTGTAGAGCTACGGAAAATTCCGCACCTGGGCTTGACATTCTACGCAGATGACATCACGCTGTGGGTGGACCCCAAGGGCACGAACTTGAACACAGCAGATGTACAGGAAATCATGCAGCAAGCCTTGGACACCATCGACAACTACCTCCCTTCCACTGGCATGCAGCCGTCACCGGAAAAGACTAACCTCCTCCTGGTAGGTGGCTACGACTCTGAGCGAGCGAAGATAAGCCTTACACTGGCCGGCAAAACCATCACCCGACCAGCGGAGCGGTGGGTGAGGATCCTTGGGGTTCCCCTCAGTGAGGTTGGTGGACCAAAGGAATGGATCCGTCAGCTTAAGCCAACGTGGCGCCGACACCTCCACCTGATCCGCCGCATAGGCAACCACTTTGGCGGTGCCGGCACACGCACCATCAGGACATTATGCCTGGCAACCCTCACCTCTAAGGCATGCTACGGAGCAGCTTGCTTCACATTGAACCAAACCCACTATGCACAACTGGAGGTCCTCCATCTCGAATGTCTCCACGCAATAACTGGCCTGCCGCGTCACACGAGGACTGAAGAACTCTACAGGTACTCCGGCCTCCCTCCCCTCAAAGCCTTTATCGAGGCACACAATGAAGGCCATGAGCTACGACGGCAAAACACAACTGCGGGTAGAGGACTCCTCACCCTCACAAAAGAACTACCCCCCGATGCACCCAAACTGCCACGCCTGCTGGAGCCTTGGCTCGATGTGCTCCTCAAGCTTCCCAAACCACTCTCCAAAAAGTGCCATCAGCGGGATCATGAAGCGGAGCGTAGAGCAGCAGCTGCCTGTACTGACAGAACCCGGAACTCTGTGTTCACGGCAGCCACCTGGGACCCCATCACGCGCAAAGCCAGGCTAGCTGCGATCTCCCCAATCAACACGTGCAGACAAATCCACGTGCATGAGCACCGACCCAGCCCAGACCAGATTTCACTGTCCGCCATCCTGTGTGCAGTGGACGGGGTTTGTGGGGAGGCCCGTCGAGGACTGAGGCAGACAGGGGAGATTGTGGTGATCTACACAGACAGTAGAGAGGCCATAAAAATCCTTGGCCGCACCCCCAGGACTGGCACGCTTGCTCACAGGATCAAAATGGCAAGCACAGTGCTGTACCAGCAATATGGAGTGGAGGTGAGGGTGGACTGGGTACCAGGTCACGCCGGTGGCATTGGCGATGGAGCCGCACAGGCGTTGGCGAGCGAGCTAATGGACGACCGCTCCGCCCTGGTGACCCAGACTATGCCCGCACCAGACGACCCCGACCCAAGAGCCAAAATTCTGGCAGCCAAGAGGGAGCCAAGGCGCGCCCTTTGGCAGCACATCCCCACCAACCACCACCCACTGCCCCGAGGACTGCCACGGGGGGCTCAGGTCCTCATCCACAAGACACGTGCGGGGGCCGCACTAACAGCAGACGTGCTCGCCAAATGGCGGGCCCCCCACCGATGCAGGCCCGGGGCTACCGACGACGACAGCGACGACAGCGACCACGAACAGGGCCCCATAGTGAGCTGCTCCACATGCACCATGGAAGTGTGCCCAACAGTGACCCACATGCTGTGGGAGTGCCCTGGCTACCGGGACCTCCGTGCCCAGTACCTGCCACCGCACATCAGCACTCTGCATCAATGGACCACCCCCAGCAACAACAGCCGCGACACCCTGCTCTCCCTCTGGGCGTTCGCTCACGAGGCAGGCATCGATCGCCGCATGTGATTGCAAATGTATACCATGTACACGCATGTGTGTACGCACTTCTTTCTCTTCTTTCTTTGTTTCTGTCTTTTCTCCGACACCCTTCTTCCCCTCCTATTAGGCCAAAGAGCCATTCCACAATGAAGACTTTTCATTCATTCATTCATAATGAAAAATGTCTGGTCTGCCAGGTTATGTTATTTTTACTCATTTTGAAGACTTTTGCAATGCATGAAGGAGGTGAACATTTAATATCAACAATTCGTATAAAATTGTCTAATCTTTACTCATTTTTGCAAATAGGTGCGCATAGACAGAGTAATAAAAATACAATCACCTGCCAGATCAATTCAATACAAATGAAATTATACCAGTCTTGTTATCCTAGCTCAAGGGTAAGCTAAGAAAACATCCCTAAGGAAGAGCGTGATCTCACAAACTAAGGAACTGCAGAGGTGCAGGTGGACTTTAATTTACCGATCCATGCCAGAGTGATACAAACAGCCTCACCTGCTAGATCTATTTATTGCAAATGAAATGATATGAGTCTCATCATCCTAGGCCAAAAGCCAGATAATGAAACACTCCGTAAGGCAGAGCATGATGTCTTAAAGGAGCCATGAAGAGAAAACAAAAGTTTGTTTTATTCGAAAGATTAGGTGTTTCATAGTACCCCAAGCGCTTTCCCGGAAGCAAATGATGCTTTATTCACTGAGAAATAAGGCAATTTAAGCCAAAATTTTAAATCTCCCGCTAAAACTGCACATTCCGTGACGTGAACCATGGCGTCATACGAGCCGGTCCATGAAACAGATACTTAGTATGTCGACTCCATATAGCACCCACACGCGGGAGTCAGACAGGAACCGCAACTCGTGCCAAAACCGAGACGGCGGCTATTTTAAAAATACTAGTAAAACCTAGTGCACCCGCAGCCCTACTCATGGAATCGCCTGATCCGGAGAACAAAACTCTCGCCGAGGAGCTCGGGCTTGCAACCTCACACCACTTGAACGCTCAATGCTTTTCAGTGCACGAGCGGCAGGAGTTGTGAGATATGCGGATGGACCGGAAAGCGACCCAGCTTTATTGAACAAGATGTTCCCGGCAGAACACGACCCCATCTGCCCGTTCTGCAAAAAGACGGAAGGCACCCTGCCGCACATACTGGCGGAGAGCACTGAGCTCAAGAATCCTCTACCTTCCCTCCCCCTTCCCCTTCCCCCCCCTACCCGAGCGATGGGAGATCTTGATGTCCAGCCCCGACCTGTCGACGCAGCAAGAGCTCGCGTCCAGGGGCCAGGAGCTATTGGAATCATATGGGACTCGTGAATAGGGTTCTACCCCGTCTGACGCCTGCGAGCGTCACCTGAAATGGGCTCAGCGAAAGTTGTTTCTCTCTCTCTCTCTCTCTCCGCAATAGCCACAACAGACGAACGCCCAGCCGTCAGCACCGCTGCCTCGTCAGCCCCGTCGCGATGGACGAATACAGACTGGTATGTATGTGCCGTATTTTTATTACGGTAAATAATAGTTCAATTTCAGTTGCAGTATCGCTTATGCCAGTTAGCCGGTGTCATGTATGGAAAGCCGTTCGCGCGAGCTCTCTGCCCCGACCAGAAAGATACAAGCGTCACTGCGCGGTGTGTACGGCATTTTTTTCCCCCAAGGTCAGAGCGCTTTGACGGCGATTTGACGAAGTCGGCGACGAGCGCCAGCATGTCCCAGGAGTGAGCTAACGTAAGGGTCCCTGCCGTAATCACTTCCTCGGAAATGAAGCGAGCACACTCGTACTTCCTTTAGCTCTCTTTCTCCTCCGTTTGCAAAGTTCACAAAATGTAGCCACTTGCTTCGCAGAGGTTCGTCGTTGGGCAGCACATGAAAGGAGATCTCCTCACCGGCGGGGATGTCGCACTCCCTCCCCTGTACTACATGGGCATTTCAAAACGCAGCAACGAAATTTCATTGTGAAGTACTCGAACAAACTGAAGTTTTCAGTGGTTGTAAACTGGGAACGAGCTCCTAACAACAGCAGCAAGCCAATACCATTCTGAAACTTCTGCGACGACTGTCACTATCTCGTCGCTGCTTGCTGTTCCTTACTCCCCTCGTTTCTATTTTTACCTTTGCTGGTTGGAGATATGACGGCCAACCTCCTGTGAGGGATTACGATACCAAGCAAAGTCGCGGCTGTGCGTGCTGGGACTGTTCGTTGGCCCCGAAGAGCCTCGAACCACAAAAATTCGTCTGCGCGACGGTGGCGACGGCGAGATGTCGAGTTCGGCTGGCGGTAGTTTCGTACCCATTGGCATACACGCTTGCGTGTTTATTCAGAACTTCAACCGTTTACTCCACCGTTCTTAGGGTCATAAAAGGAATGTGCAGTATGTTTAACAGGCATATAGCTCACTATGCAAACTGGTAAGCCTTGCCTAACTTGCGTTTGCTTTTGCCGGCCTCCGCCAATCGCAGAGCATTCTCGTGTGACATCACAGGTTCTGTTGCGGGAAATGAGCTGGTGGGTCGCATGGTCATTCCCCTTTTTCCTAGTTATGTAGCTTATTTGAACGAAGTGGTGTCAGTATGGTTCTGAGGCGATCTTTCGAATGAACCAAACTTGTGTTTTCTCTTCATGGCTCCTATAAAATAAGAGAGAAAAATACATCTCTAGTTTCTAACTCTTGATTCAGCATAGCCACAATATAAAAAGCACCGTGTCACTCTGTTCCTCAAGGGGAAAAAAAGAAGAATGCAACCGTATCACAAAAATAACCGGAAAAGCTCTATGCAAGTACTGAAAACCTTTGCAAACAGCTCTGGAAAACTACACTTTTTGCTGAACTTCACACACGGTACTTGCTACTTTGAGCAAACTAAAGGAAAGCACCAACATATTGTGCTGCCAACTTTTTTTTTTTCGCAAATAAGACCGAAGCACAACAGCTAACTAAATCTGGGCGTTTCCACAAGGCGCTTCTCGGACCAGATTCGTACGTAACAGGCGCTCCCGGCACCGCCGTTAACGGCGTGTTTCGTCGTTTTTTAATGCGCTTTCAGCGCGTAAATAGTTGAGGTAAAGGTCTCCAAGCATTGCGGCACTAGGAGAAAAGACGTTGTGACAGAATCGCAGTCACTAACGGCAGCGAAAACGCACCCGAATTGAAAATACTGCGGCAGCGGACGCGCGCCTGCAAAAAAAAAAAAAAAAAAAAAAAAATCGGTTCAACTGCATTGGTTATGGCACCGGCTAATCAGAGACGCGGAAAGGGGGCCCCGAGAGCGCGTGCTCCTGCGGCTCGTTCGCTAAATTGGCGGTAACGTTCGTTTTTCTCATGGGACGCCATTTTGAGATAGCACAAAATACGCAAAAAGAAAGCCGCTACAAGGCTAGCCCAAGATGGCTGCCGCTGACAGTCTGCTTCAAGTGTGGCGCGCGCGCGAAGTTCGAGTGTTCTTAGCCCGATTCTCAACGTTTTGCTGCTCCCGCTGCGTTTACAAAGCCGATTTTAAGACATTTCCGGACCAATTCACCGGTGAAACTTTTAGAATAGGTGCTTGAAAGTATATACCTAGTCTTCAAAAATGTGTTTTTCCCAAAATGCATTTTTTCGCGATTTTTGACCATTTTAAAGGAGTACTGACACGAAATTTCAAAGCTGAGATAACTATGTAAAACGCTTCCTTTTTATCAGGAGATATCTCCCAGCAAGTTTCAACAGCAACCGTTCAGTGAAACATATTTAAAATCCATTTTAATCTTCGCCCACACGAGAAAGCCCAGAGTGGGCCGACGTGACATCATCTGCTACGTGCCCCAAACTGCCGACGTCGGGGCTCCCGTGACGAAGCCGACGCGCTGGCTGTGGTTGGCGCGCGCTGCTCGGGCGTGTGTACACGTCATGGTTTTGGGACTGACGTCATGCTGCCCGGGCCTGTGGGGACGGAGAAGACCTCGGCCGGTCTGGGCGCGCGCGTGCGCTCGCTCGCGCGTGCTTCCAGAGAGGCAGCGATACGGCAAGAATGGTGACGCCATGTGATACATGCTGTCATGGCGGCCGCTCGGCGTTTTTTTGTCGAAACCGAAACTGGCACGAATAAACGACGCCGTAAATGAATGTTTACGCTGCGCTCGACCGTCTAATCTGTCATTCTATGATTAGTGGGCTGGTAGGCACGCATAGCAGTGAAAAAAACGTAACATAAAAATTTCGTGTCAGTACTCCTTTAAGACCCGCGTCCCATTCAAGCGGGTTTGGCGCAACAGGGGCGGTTTGGCGCAGCTAAACACGTTTGGCGCTCAATGGCAGAAATGGCGCAGCTGTTCCACCCCTGCCCACTTCACAGGCCCATGTCCACAGCTCTTCACCTCCTCACTAGCCCTCATGCGAACAATACTTATGCAACCATCTTATCCTACAATGCCTTTGGATTTTAGGTGAAGCAAGAAAAATTTTCACGACAAAAAAGCAAGGAGCAAGGGAACTGCAGAATGGATTTAGACAAGACAGGCGATTAAATGATAATTTGTTCGTGATAATGCAATGCATTGAAATCGGAAAAGCACACAATAGACCATTATGGTTTACATTCTTGGACATTAAATGGGCGTTTGACAACGTAAACCGAGAACTGCTGTGGAGAATGCTGAAACTCCAGGGATTAGATGATATAAAGACAATAGAGTGCACCTTACATGGGAAGGACAGATATGCGCCCAGCAGGTCGACACCCATCGGGGACTGAAACAGGGATGCCCTTTGAGCCCAATACTGTTTATGCTTTACATGGCAGGGTTAGAAAAGAAACTGGAAGAAAGTTGAGTAGGGTTCAGCCTATAACCCATATGCTGCAAGGCGAAGTAGTACAACAGCGTATTCCGGGAATGTTATACGCATACAACATTGTTCTTTTAGCTGATAATCAAACCGATATGCAACGGCTAATAAATATTAGCTGCCAGGAAGCCACCGACCTCGGGTTAAATTTCAGCCCAGAAAAATTGGGAGTAATGATTTTCAATGACGCTACCACTGACACAGTGTCTATACAGCAAGGCGAATTACCCAGTGTGAGTGTGGATAAACGAAGGGAATAACTACTTAAGAACCCACGAGGAGCAACTTAAGGGAAAGGGAAAGCGAAACGCAGCTATAAGAAGCATAGAGCTCTGTGAGGTATAACAAATATGAAGTAGTGAGAGGAATGTGGAAAGGAGTAATTGTTCCGGGTCTCACATTTGCGAATGCTGTACTCTGCTTAAAATCAGATGCTCTATCAGGCTTTGAAGGGAACCAGAGAACGGTAGGCCGTTTGGCCTTAGGTGCGCATGGAAAAACAACTAACGAAGCAGTACAGGGAGATATGGGCTGGGCGTTGTTTGAAGTTCGAGAAGCACAGAGTAAAATATGTTTTGAGATGAGGTTGAGAGCAATTGATCAACGAAGGTGGGCAGCTAAGGTTTTTAGGTACCTATACTTGAAAACCGTGGACACGCAGTGGTTAAGGAAGACTAGAAGGCTAACGATGAAATATGGAAAGAACAGTGGAGAATCAAAAACAGCCAAGGTAACCAAAAAAGAGGCAAGGCAGATTGAAACGAATAAATGGAGAGAAAAAAAATGGAAGCTAAAACATCGTTAGCGATGTACAGGGCTGAGAAATTGAACATAAGAAAGGAAAATTTCTACGATAATTCCCAGAGCAGTGCTTTGCTTTTTGAGGCTAGAGCAGGTTGCTTGCGAACTAAGAGCTCTGTGGTGAAGTATTCACAAAATGATGGGGTATGCGTGGTCTGCGGGAAAAGAAACAAACTATGCGGCACATAGTGTTAGAATGTGAAGGTATCCATCCAAATCTTCACGAGGGAAATATTCAGCTTCCAGAAGCTTTAGGATTTAAGGGTAGTACAGAGGAAGTTAACTTCACGGCTGTTGAGGCGACGAAAAGAAGATTAGAATGCTGGTGAATGAAAAGCAGTGAGGGGAATATTTCCTAGGACAGTTACCATCTGTAACTAAGTATTTTGCGCCTGCCCTAAGCAGTGCTAGTATTATACCAAGAGAATAAAACATAGGTATATTGGTAAGATGACATGTGATCACCCCGCTACAAAGGGGAAACCAATAGCAATCCTCAATTATCATCGGCAAACAGCACGTCGCAACAGAGAAAAACGAGAATGGCCTACCTGGCATGCGGCCGCAGCAAGGGAAACAATTCCTTGCAGACATTCAGGGTGCCAAAGAAGTTGGTCTTGACAGTAACCTCTGCTTGCTCAGAGAACGGCGCAGTGGAGGCACACTGCAGCAGAACAAGCAATTGAGAAAAGACGCTGTCACAAAACTAGCTTGCTCTGAGGCACTCTCATATCAAACCTCATGGTGCAAAGAAACATGGGGTATTTTTATACTTCATTTACAAAATTTTGTTTGTGTTGGGCAGCACTACACAAAAGCTATCCATCCACTGCATTTACATATTAGGGCAGGTGCCTCGTAGGCATCGTGAACCCCCCCCACCCCCCCCTCCACTCCACTCCGAGACTATGTTAATTCCCTGCGAGGACACATGCGCGCATTTCCCCTTCAATTTCCACGTATGTGAATTCTATGCCTCTATGAACTCTACGTGAACTCTAAGGCGGGCGTTGTCATATGCGTGTCGTACACGTGAAGCTGTCAGGCATCGTGAAATTGCCGTACTCCTCGTTGGCGCGCGGCCCGAACTCTCTCACCGTTTCCTGCCCTCGCATACTATTTTCTCCCCCCCCCCCTGCACTTTGTAAATTCTCATCTGTTTAATTTACTACACCTCCTGTGTCCTCATCTCTTGCCTACTTTTCTTCCAGCACTTCCAGTACTTTTCTGCCAGCACCCGGTCAACGCGTACGCTGTTGGGGCGCATTGGCGAGCGAGTACAGCAATTTCACGACGCCTGATGTTGTTGCCGAGCTTCACGAGTACGGCACGCATATTACGACGAATATCGTGGCCCGAAAACCGCAAGGCGGACGGTCGCGACGGCGGTAGCCGGTCTCGCGAGCGCAATAGCTGCGAACCGCACTGCGCGGTCTCGTGTAGGAGGGGGGGGGAGGGGGAATTTTTCACAACGCCTACGAGGCACCTAGCATTGCAGTTATACACATTTCAATCTCAGTCTGGTTCCTCCTGACCCCTCCCCCTGCCCTTCCTGCCACGCACTATTCACACAGGAAGTCATAATGCATAACAGGTACCGTCGCAATCCAGAAGCTGACCTATAATAGGAACCAAAGAAATCCTACCCATAACCATAAGTAAACAATCGTAATGTATAGCCGTACAAGCGGAAATTCAGACAATAGCATTGCTTATGCTGTCAATGTCAGATGTCAAGGTGTGTGTATGGTACAATTAAACCACCCTCTTACAATTTTGACCTGCTTTCCTAAAATGCTGTGTCTAATGGTACATCCGACGCATCGCAATCCCAGAGGCTAAAGGTGCATCAAACATACCAGGGAATGGGATTCTGTAGCTGTGGCCCAAGATACACTATACGTGCTGAGATCCTAGCGGCAAAAGGTACCTGGTCCAAATGTGAATCACAGAGGGCACCTGAAACTGAAGGTCTAAAGATACGTGGGACATGGTCGGTGAATGCCAGTACTACCTGCTGGTATATTCCAAGCAGGCCAGAGGCACTCCCCACTTGCCGTCTACTTCATGGCTCACAGCGAAAGCAGCCTGTATTGATTTCTACCCAACCAGTCGAATCACTACTGCTCAGTGACTGATCAGTCACAGTTTATTTACTTTTTTTGGCATTGTGTGTGTGTGGGGAGAAAGGGGAGGGGGGAGGGGGGGGGGAGGGGAGGTCAGGAGTGCACCTGGATGGTCAGTGAGTGGAAGTGGTTTAGGAGGCTGGGTAGAAATCAATACAGACTGCTGTCACCATGAGTTGTGATGAAAACAGTGAGCATAGAGCGCTTCTGGACTGCTTGGATTACACTAGCATGTGCGTCCCACATACAGGTACTGACACTGACTGACCAGCTATATATAGGACACATCTTAACACTCCCAGTGCCATGGTCGTCCTGACATACCTAAAGCCTTTGGAATTCGGGTACGTCAGACGTACCTCCAGCCTATGGGATCCTGGCACATTTGAAATACCGGTAGACACTTCGCCCCTAAAATTACTTGTTGACCAACAATAAAAACATTACGTGTTGCTCCAAACTTCTAGAACAACCCATAGTTACGCTCAGCTTTACATATGTGTGTGTGGGTGGGCACATGTATGTGTGATGGGTATATGCATTTCAAAGGAACAATATATAAATCCTCTACACACGCAGAACAAGTCGATTTGCGGTCAAAAGTGCAAGATAAAACAAGTAGAATTAAAAAGAGGGGTCTGTTCAGCCAATGGGATAAAGCCATTTTGTCGGGAAAGTGATGACTACAGAGCGACTCTTTTCTTTTGTGTGGTTAGCAGTGGCATGCATTGCAAAATTAGCAGCACTAGTTCAGAAGATATTTGGGAAAGGGGGTTACAATTTTCCCCACCTTTTTGGGGATCATTAATGTACTAAGGCATAGATGTCAAAATAATGACAAAAATCACTGAATGCCCACAATCAGCAGCTATGCAACTACAGAACTAACAGTGCTAAATGAATTCACGCATTAAGTACTACGTGGCTCTGCCCCCTGAAATCCTCAAAGCTAGACCGCATTTGTGAGCATGCGTGTAAACTGCAGCTATATGTGGCACACAAAAAAGAAGAAAAAACTAAAGCCCTCCTTGCCTTGTAGGCAATGCCAGCATTGTTCACGAGCACGTCCAGGCCACCGTAAGTGTCCTTGAGGTAGTCCCGAAACTTTTGGATGCTGCTGACATCATCGATGTCGAGCTGGTGGAACTTTGGGTGTAGCTGTTGCTTGTTGAGTTCTGCCACAGCATCCTTCCCTCGCTGCTCATCCCTGGCTGATCATGAAAAAAAAAACAAATTAAAGAATTGGTGGGCCAAACCATTCATCTGGTGGTGGATTACCATAGCAAAGCTGTTTAGGTTTCATTGGGTTGCAGTGAGAGCGCACTGTTGATGCATTGACATTTTATCCCACCAAGATTCCCCACAAATGGCTATGGGCTGAATCTACAAGAGCAAAAAAGGGGGAGGGGGTTACGTCCATAACTGAATCGGGGTACAAGACCGGCCGTAGTGTAAGGCTCCAGATTAATTTAGAGGGGCAATTGAGACAACATACAACTTTATTTTACTCAAACCACTTAACGTTTTACTGTACCCTCAGTGGTTGTCTGACACCCAACGATGCATTATTCACTCAAAAATTCAAAGAAGCAGCTAAAATTTCAATTTTACCACGCACCACATGTTTTGCGATGTCAGCAATGATGCATTAGAGGCAGGTACCTCAAATGGGGAGAAATGCTGAAATTCAAGAGGAACTGAAACTGAGCTTTCCTCCATGCAGGAGGCTATGCCAAAGTGCTTTTGGTTTCCGTCGACCTTTATAGATGGCGTAGTGATGCCACTAGGCGACCACTGGTGCTCAGTTTATTTCTGATCCAACCTGTACATGCCGCATTTTGTTATGGTCCATAGTAATCATTTAATGAAACGTTAGGTATTACTTGACAACAGGGTTCCATCAGGCGGTGTTGCGTCAGAAAATCATTTGCACACCAACGATGTTTCGCAACGCTGACGAACCATAGTTCCAAAGTATGCGGTGCTTATACTTTTCCTCATTCCTTTGGAACATCTATTAGTTACCCCACCATTCTCAGCGCTATACAATATGCACTTAATTTCTGTTGAACTTCGCTAGCCTCAGCCTATTCCCTAAACGAGTCGTAATGCGTCATTACACATTATGTAAAGTAGCAAGTGATTACACGACGACTGTGTGGTTTCCTCACTATATACCTTATTTGAGTGAAGTTTGCGTTCAAAGTGATGTCGGTGCTACTCTAGTGATGCAATCTTCCTAATTAACCAAACTTGCTTTGGCCTTCATTTACAAAGCTGTACCAAACCTTGACACACTGAGCCTGCAAAAGCAGCACCATACCATACAGCTACAGCAACCAGAGGGGTTGAGATAAGGGCTGCGCTGTGATGAGATAAGGGCTGCAGGTTCAACAAACCATGGGTAAGTCTACAATAACCTGTCACCCCAATCGTAACATACCTCGAAGTCCAGGTGTACACCCAGTGCACTAAACATTAAAACTAAATTTAATTTCCTGTTTCCATAACTAAACTAGGCCCACCAAATACAACCAGCACTCGCCTGTCAGGAACACATCACCATCAAACTTCTGACACAGGAACTTCACAATGCTGAAACCGATGCCCTTGTTGCCTCCCGTAACCTGCACACAAAACAGAAACAATGGTTAGCAAAAAAATTAAAAAAAAATCTATTCTAGGTGTGTAGCTAACGAATGTATTTTAAATCCAATAAACAATGTAAAAGAGTTCAATTTTCACGGCTCACAGAGCAAAGAGATCAGGTGGTGAAGGAGGAGGTGGATGAGGGAGAGGGGGAAACCTTTTTTTAACAGTGAAATCCAGCTGGTTAGCAGGCACGGTCCCCAGTCCTGGACTCCAATGGTGTGACCTGCCGTCCTGACCCTTTCAGCAAGCTAAAGCTGCTGACTTAGGTCCAAGCTGGCAAGTGTACTTTCCCACCGCCTACATTTAGGACTAGGAATTGGTGCAAGGTCTGCGTGCTAAACCATATGGTGTAGTGTCGCTGGATTGTCAGTGTCGGCTTGGGGGTTTATATTGTGGGGTGAACGGCACGTAGCCGTGTGGGGTGTGGAAATGCATTTGTTTGGAGTTGTCGGAGGGTGACCTCTCGTTATTTTGCCAGCTTTTCAGCCATCGGTGGGAAGGTGCATCGTGCGAGTGTGTAGTGTTGGGTGATTTCGTTGTACATAATGAGCGAGTGTCTGGCACTCTCATCATACTCTGAGACGTCGACAAGTACATAAGTGCTTCTTGTGCACCTCTCTATGTTGTCTTTTTGCCCTGCGAACAGTGAATATAGCCCAACTGAATTTTTTTTTTTTTTCTCAGTTTTCTGTGCTTCAAATTCTAGCATAGTAATTGCTTTAGAAGCATATTTGCATTGCGAGTAGAGCACCACAAATTTATGCACAAGAAATTCACTCTGCACCACGATAACGTGTAATGGCAGGCACTAATACCCCAGCTACACTGGCGGCCAAACGTCATTCGAACTGAATGTCATTTGACTCAAATGAGGGGCTTCAAGTGCTATTCAGAACCCGCCGTGCTCCATTACAATTTCGATGGCATTCGAAAGCTTTAACAATCACTCGCCATTTTGCATGGCGCTGCTGCTGCTGAGTTCTGTTTTTACACAATAATGCATCAATCAAATTAAGCAGCAGTCTATAGCATTAAAATGATATCAAATTATAAATAACGTAAGCTGTGACACGGTTTTTGCGTAATCCTGAATCACAATAGAGGTTTTTTTGAGCTGTCTGGCCACACCGGTTTGTCGCTTGCCCGCACTGGTGCCGAGAGCATGAAAGTATTAAATCGTGATATCATGAATTAAGTGAATGAGAAGTAAACAAAGTCCCACAATTAAGAATATTTTGTTTGTTTTAAGTACGCCAGTAATGTATTTGTTTATGCCGACTTGGAACACAGTGCAAGAGTGCTCGAAATGGCATTCGAGAGCCCCAAATGTCTCTCTGGGTGCTCATTTGGCTCGAATGTCATTTGAGCCGATTGGCATTTCAAAACCCAGTGGAGCAGCACAACTTCGCATCTGAGTCAAACGACATTTGGCTCAAATGACATTTGGATGCTAGTGTAGCAGGGGTATTAATTATTCTGATAAAATTTAATCGTTACGGTGTGTCCTAATACAATCAATGAGCAGCCAGATACAAGCAACTGCAGTTACCGTATTTACCCGATTCTAACGCGCCCCCGATTCTAACGCGCACCCGATTTTTCGGGACCAAAAACCGAAAAAACTTGCACCTCCAATTGTAACGCTCACGGGACTGTGTGGCCCAGACAAACGAATGCAAGAGAAACGGGCGATTTATTTCCAGAAGTAATCTCACTCATCTCACTCCTCGTCGCTCTCCGCTGACCAAAACATCTCGGCCTCGGTGCCTTCAAGCGCGTTCGCGATGACAGACTTCTGAACGAACGTTCAACCATGGTCGATGGGATCGTGGACCACGCCTCTCACGCCCATCCCGAGAGCTTCTCCAGAGGTGCACGCTTCAGCCGACCGCTCGTTTTGAACGCGTGGGAGCCGCTCCTGCCATTGCTGTTATCAAGCGCGCAAGTGAAACGATTTGATGATTTGTGTGAACGCCGATAGAAAAACCTAGGCGCCTGTCCGAAAAATTGTTGCTAAAGCTTTAGCGCCATCTTGAGATGGCGATGGCGATGGGCGGGACGAAATCTCCGTTGTTTCGGCAGTTTAGGTTTTGTATTCGATTCTAACGCGCATGCGATTTTTCGACCTATTTTTCCGGAAAAAAAGTGCGCGTTAGAATCGGGTAAATACGGTACTTTCACAAGGTTCTCATCAGTGCTGTAGCAGCAAGAAACGGGGACAGACAGTGTGAACTTGGCCACACGTGCATGTAAAAACAGGGTCTTGGCACACAAGATTGGCAAGCTTCACACCTCCACCGGCCCACTACTTTCATTTCTCAAAAAAACTACAAAACAACGGCCCAATCCCGCATGTCCACCTGCCATATCTGCGTGCACAAATGGTCCAAACAGTTTACAAAAAGCAAGGTAAAAAAAGGTATCTATGACACAATTAAAAATACCATTGTATCAGCTATGGTGAATCACATTTATGGATAGGTATTTTGGTGGCCTCGAGGCCATCAAACTGGCAACAACTCGCTCACACTCACTCAAAACAATTTTTTCATTGAACAATAACTCACACCCACATTCCCCATTCAGCCTCGCCACTTTCACTCAGAATAGCTCACTCCCATTATGCACTCACAGTCACCACTTGCATTCGCATCTCACACGTACTTGTACTCACATTCAATACTCTCATTTGTGGCTCACACACACTCACACTCGCCACTCGCATTCACCAATTCACCTGCACTCCCCACTCAAACATAAACTCGCACTATCTGCGAGAGACGAATAATGAGTGCCACTCACAAGTGGCCACCTGGAAACCTGGAACTCAGGTGCTATGAAGACAGCAACAACAACGAATGAAGAGAACATACTGCTCCGCATTTACAGCAGCTATGGGCCCCTTGGAATGAACTACTAACAGCTGTTGGCTCAAAAACATCCCTGTGAACAGGATTTCAGTGCGTTTCAAAGTACCCTGGTGAGCAATTTAAAATCAGCAGCACACCTCTATGGCACACCTTACTGCATCGATGTAGTTTTGGCCCGTAAAACCCTACTTTGAGTTTCAAAGTTTTCGGTTGAGTTATGAGAAAGAATTTTGCGTCATAGTACTGCAAACTTATTTACTGAGAGCTAAGCATAGCCAAGAAAATAAGGTGTTAAGCCAGAGCTTTTCATTTTCGCACACGTAAGTGGTAGCCATTATTCATGTGGAAGTAAAAATGAATGATGCTTGCTCGAGGTGTGATAGAAGGCAAAAGAATGGGTGCCAGGACTAGAAGAGACAAGAACACTAAATAAAGGGCAAGGTCATGTTGTCTACTTACCGTTTTTTTTCTGTTTCTTTTTTTTCAATGCTTTCCCTGAATACACAAAACTATGGATGGCTATGTGACTATGGTCAAGTATGAAAACATTGGTTTAAAATAGAAACAAATTTTGATAATCTAAAAGTTATACTCCAAGCAACTTTATTGTAGTACTCACTATTGCTCAAGCAGTCAACAACTAATGAGCCCCATCAATAGGCATTGTCATTACCCCGTCAGTAAAAACTACAAAATCTGAAAGGTCAGGCATTATTAAGCCATCTCTTAATGCAGGATATTTCAAACATGCCGGTGCTTTTACCAAGATTATATAGGACCATTGTAACAGTTAAGCTTAGGATGAACAGACACTGAAAAAAGTAAGAAGTGTTTTGGATGGCAACCAACAAAAGCTGCGAAATTAGGTGAATGTGCTCATCCAACCTATCAAAATCTTCGAGTTAACATAATGGCTGGCCGCCCCAACCACTTGTACCTAATCTCTTGCCTTTTTGGTGTTCAGAACACTATACAGTGGCTGTTCGCATGTCCCTTTTCATGGAGCAGCTCCTTGAGATGAACAGATTAAAATTTCAATAAGGCACAGAAGCTGCCACTGGAGTTTTTAATAAGCTTTTTAGTGACACTAGCTGCCACAATGGAAAGTATTCTTGCTACTGCACAAGTGGAGACCTGCAAATCCAAGCTCTAGTTGCAACAATTTCACAAAAACATGAGAAAAATTCCAACTATAGTGAGCAGAGCTTTAGAAACGAGGCCTTAAAGGGACCATGCGGACAAAATACAAGTTTGTTTTATTCAAAAGATTTCGTGTTTTATAGTGCTGCTAGCACTTGTCCGGCAGCAAATGATGCCATATTCACTGAGAAATTACTCAATTTAGGTTAGAATTTTGATTCTCCCACCAAATCGTGCGTTTTCAGGACGTCAGCAATGAAGTCATAAGCGCGCGTATACAAACGAACTTTCACTGCATGATTCGGCTGCAGCGCTGCTTGCCGTGAGTCTTCCCAAATGGGGCTACCATACTCATGCACGAGCACAGATTGTTGTGTGCCGTTGCTGTTTTTTACTGTATTTGCACCTGGCTTGTTTTTGTTACTGTAGAAAGTAATCGTTTCGTGAAACATGGAATATCCTCGACAAACAGGGTCACGTAAGACAACGTCACTTACGCCAATCAGCCAGTGCGTGTAAGACAACTCGAAAGTGGCGGACTGCTGTGCAGCTAATACAAGCACAGTGCGTGCAGTACCAGCAACAGTACGCATCAGTGCTTCTATGTTTACGTGTGCTTTTGTAACTTCCACTGTTTATCCCCCATTCCTAGTGCTATAAAAGAATGTGCCCTAAATTTAAAGCTCGTTCAGCAAGCTTATACGCCTCGAGATTCGCGATCGCTGCGCCGCCTGCCGCCGCTTCTCCGCGGCGTTAGCGGGATTACCGCTGCGTGGCTGATAGGTGGTCATGCAGTGTTTTGGTTCTCTTTCGCTTCTCTTTGCCTTTACGCGCACTAAACAACTTGTTATGGTGACGTCTGTAAGCTAACTGCATGTTTAGGGCACTTAAAAAAAACAGCTGCGTCTTGGTAGAGCGCTCTAACGCCAACAAGAGCTACCCGGGGAGGCGGTTTTGCGCGCGTCTTGGCCGCTCTTTCGGGCGTCGGCGACGGCAGCAGCATATCACCGCTGTCACTTTCGAACACGTCAGCACAAGTGAATTCTATTTATTGTCGCCTCGTTTAGTCCTGATATTGGCAATGAAAGTGGTTGGTTCGTTTTGCAGCGCAGACAACAAATGCGGCTTTGCTTCGAATATGTACGTCGTAGAAAAATATGTTTCGGGGATGTGATAATCCAACAGCTGACAAAAACTTGTGCCTTTTATGGGAATATAAGCCACGCGAAAATGTTAAGTACACTAAAAGGCTGTGCATTGTCAGATATGTTCCCACTCATGCCTTATAGTAAGAACCAAGGTATATGTTAATGAAACCACGGGATAATGAATGGTCGGCAAGTCAGGAATAAATATAATAGTCGTACGGGAATGAAAAAAAAAAACCCAGTGCAGCTTCTGAAATGCTAAAGACGTTTGTTTGAGCAAGGTAGTATTGACCAGACCAACTAGATGCGAAATGCACTGATATTTCGCTAGACATGGGGGGGGGGGGGGGGGGGGAGGAGGAGGACGATCAACTATTCTTGTTTACAAATGCGGAGCGAAATCAACGACTTAACGTTTGAGTAATCACACACACAAGCTGCGTGTTCACTTTTCGTTTGTTTTTTGCCTTCAACGAACAGCTGATCACTCGGCGAACGCATTTTTTGAAGAATACAGGGTAGGCAGTTCACAAGCGATACGAGATGTCGTTGGAAGAGTTGATTGATTGATTACAGTGTTTAACGCGCTGAAGCAACGGAGACGATGAGGCACGCCGTAGTGGAGGGCTCCGGATTAATTTTGGCCACCTGGAGATCCTTAACGTGCGCCGAGATCTCGTACACACGGGCTTGTTGGAAGAGTGTCGTATCTGATAAGGGTCTCTGATTTCGGTTTATGCTAGATTCTGCAGTCTCCCTGTGTCATATGACGATGTTTCGAAGAGTTTGGTCACGGACGCGGATTACTCTATAAGCCCACCTTCGCGCTTCTCGTGGAGGATAAATGTAACAGATGAATCTTTGCGAGCGCTCACATCGGGACAAGACGACCCATCATTATATTTGTCGTCGTGTGCTGACTCCGGGGTGTAATTTTGCATTATCCATCGTACTTCTTTGGTACAGTGTTTGTGAAATTTATGCCGCATTGGCTTGTTCATGGTACTGATCAATATCTGATATGTGACATTGGCAGGCGTAACTTACGTGCTGTCATGTATGAGTGTTCTGCTGGATTTTGTAAGGGCACAAAGTCGATTTACATCATAGTGTGTATACGGCCGCATACGGAGACGCTGCCACTAAACTTCAGGGCAGCGGAATTGCAATCAGCTGCATGCAAATGCTGGCTTCGGGACGCCGGCCTGTGACACACGCCCGGCGCTCATATAGATCTCACTAAGAACGCGTCATAAAAGTTTATACTCTCGTGAACACACTACGCTTGCAAACAGAGTGCCTGCTCCACGTTATTCGGTATTTCGGACGCGGACAAACGGTAAATCGCTGTCTTGAACGAGCCAAAAAGCAACGGCGACAGGGCGGAACGGGCCGGGGACTCCCGCGCCTGCTTTCGAAACGGGCCGCTAGGGGGATTTCAGTGGCGCCCCTACAGGCCGCGCTCGAGGCGTATAAGCTCTGCCTAATTTGCGTTTGCTTTCGCCGGCCTCCGGCAATCGCCGAGCTGGCTGGTATGACATCATGAATCTGTTGCGGGAAATAAGCGAGTGGGTCGCATGGCCCATCCCTTTTTTCGTAATTATATAGCTCATTTGAGCAAAGTGTGTGTTAAAAGTGGTGTCAGTATGATTCTAACATATGGCAATTTTTTTAATGAATGAAACTTATGTTTTGTCATCATGGCCTTTTTAAAGCCATCCTATGCACTACCACTGGCATACGTGGTTCTGCAGATTTATGTTCAGGTCACGGCTGTTCATTCCATTTCAAGAGCTCAATAAGGTTAACCCCACGGCCACGGTTCTCGCAGTTTTGGCAGGACAGGCGGTGTTGGAAGGGGTCTGGAAAATACTGAAAATGGAGGGAGAGCCGGCTGGACCATGTTTTAGTATGAATTGTACTGTGATAATACTTTCTCTTCTCTTTCCCGCTTAGGATCCACACTCCCACCAGACCACCACGAAGTCCCTCAGTTCCGTGTGAAAACTTCCAGTTTTCAGACCATAAAGCCCCAGTCGTCTTGCTGCTTTTCTGTCTCTTTTTTCAGTTTCCGCAATTCTTCCTCTCTATCTGTTTCTGCAATGCTGCCGCACATGCCCGCTTGCTGCCGACATGAAGTGATTGTCTTTAACACGACGACTAACAATTTAGGTGCATGTCACGCCGAAGTTTAAATACCCTTGTGTTGTTAACCGGTCGGGGTGCACATACCGAATGGGCGTAACTCAACAGGTGATAACTCGTCTCGACGGAACTTCAGTGGGACGTTCGTTCCGTCCGTGGTAGCTTTTGTCCCGTACGGACGGAACTGTCCGTTTGTAAGGAACGCACATTTGCCACGCGCGAATGCACGGCTTTTGTGGAAACGGCCGACGCGTGGCTTGAGCAGCCTGAATACGTGCACAACGTAGCAACAGAACTTCAAGGCCAACGAAGGCACTTTTCGTTCTCTGGAGCATCAGTCACAAAAAGCGCTCTACGTGGTGAGTTCTGAAAAAAAATAGCTTACCACAGCGACACGAGACGACGACATGGTGCGACAAATGACACTCTGCTGAGAGCAAATGATACGAAAAAATCCGTAAATGCGGCACGTAACGTAACGCCACAGAACAGGGAGGAACGCGCCTTCAAACTTTTTAAACCGGCTAGCAATGGTAGCAACACTAGCAATAGAGTGCACTTTGAACCGAACACGTCACTAGCATGGTCACTAGCGACACAACAAACGCGTGGACGAATGAATGCACACTACCATTTTAACTATTCTGGGGCGGAATTCTTAGTTTTGTCCATTTAATGTTCGTTTCAAGCATAGAGTTTCGTATAAAACTCTATGGTTTCAAGCATAGCCACCTGCCCGACTGCCCACTTCGAGTCATGCTGTGAGAAGATGGCTCAGAGCAGACGACACGCACGTGACACAGGACCAGCAAGACCAGTTGGTTTCTGTGCCTCGCAAATGCATTTTGCCGCGAAGCTGTTACCTACCTCTGCCCACGGAGGGCCCGGTGGGGTACCCTAAAGTCCCTCGATCGGCTGATGAAGGGACTTTAGGGTACCCCAGCGGGGAAATGTCCGCGAACTGAAAACCGGGTAGGGAGACAGGGCGCGGAGCGTCATCAGCCGAGAGCCAAGGAGCGCGCGGGGGAGAGTGTGGCGTCAGGTGGCGTCGGCAATCGGCGTTGTGCGGCAGCCGAGAGAGAGTGAGCAAGAAACTTATGACGGGCGGGAAAGGGCGGAGTCAGTCTTGAGTCGGCGCTCGGTGCTGGGAAACGCCAGCGCCCGCCGCAAATTATGAACACCGCCAGCTAGCAAGACACTAGCATATGCAGTTTCGTGCACATCGATCCTTTGGCCTGCGCCCTGGTAATTCGTCTTTTGTTTCGTGAATGTTGGAAACTCAATAAAAGTGGAATAGCTTTCTAGGTAATCCGTCCCCACATGAATGGTTCAGTTTACATTTTTTTTAAACGGACACAATAACTCAGAATCCCACTGATGGGGTCAAACTGCTGTCTTCTCTGGACACAGGCGAAAAAAACAATTGGAGGACCATTTGGACCTGTTGAAAGCACAATTGGTTCAAATGGAACCATTTGAAAATGCAAATGGTTCCATTGGCCCAATTGCGTATTGGCACGTCCGATTTGGCCTCCAATTGTTTTTTCGCAGTGTCTAGAGTCATGTCCGACGGAACCCAAAATTGAAAACTAGAGTTACATCCGACGGAACTTTAAGCCAGCTTCTAGAGTTACGTCCGACGGAACTGATCAGAATTGAAAACTAGAGTTACGTCCGACAGAACTTTAAGCCAGTTTCTTAAGTTACGTCCGACATAACCCAAAATTGAAAACTAAAGTTACGTCCAACAAGAGTCCTGGTCCGACGGAACTTAGTTTTGAATTACGTCCGGCGCAACGTAAAGCACAAAAATTTATTACAGCTAAAGGCGCCAAATACCGTGACGCTCTATATGTCTAATCCGTACGCAACATTGAGGTTCCTCGATTATCAGTCCCGGATCATCCGCGGACTGCCCGAGACGCGATCCGGTGCTCGATTTTCCCATGTATTCCTATGGGACTTCCGGTCCGAATGCAGTCCTCGGACTACCCGCGTACAGTCCAGGACTGGTAAATCGAGTGGGCCAATTATTGAAATGGTACCTTGTACAATACATGACATCCAATTCGAAAACAGAAATGTTGCTGCTTTACGGCCAAATCGGTTCGGAATCATAGTAAATCATAGGTAACATGCTCGACAGCGCCGGTTTCTCGTCGGTCGAGTGGCTAGGAGCGTGATACAAGCGCCCACACTACTGCAGCGATCTGGGTTCAAATCCCAGCTGGGTTAATGGAGTTTTTTTAAATTAAAAAATTCAAAATTTTTCTCTACTAGTCCACGTACACTTCTATCCATTTCCAACACATGCAAGCAAAGGAGAAGCCGGGAATTGACAAAATAAAACCTCCTTACGTTTTTAATTAGTCAGCCACATCAATTAACTAAAATTTATCGACATTTCTTTAGGACTACCAGGACATTCGCTTTATTACCGCTAATCAATTATTTATTATTAGGGGTAGGTTACTGATCGATTAATGCTCTAGCCATGATTGTTTTAACCGGTTTAAGCTGGTGATCAGAAAACTCATAATATTTCATCGACAATTCGTAGACTTTGTACATGAAGTCGACTTGTTCGTGTACCTCTGAACTCGTGTATTTTCATTCCACAGGGCAAAATTTTGAATAAAAGCTACAAATATACACGGCACAAAAAACCAGTGGGCAGTTATATATACCGTTTTGCCGTTGTATAAGCTATTCCTGTAGTAAGCAAGGCACGAGTAATCGGCGCCATCTGCACTCACGGCGGGTGCTGATGTTCCTGATTCTAGAAACGTATGTGTGACGAACGAGCTGATAAGCGTCTCGCCCGCATAATGCGCCGTGACGATGAAGCACTTACGTTATCTGGAATGTGTGTGAAAATGTGTATCAGAATATTGATCTTATTTCTGCTACTACATAATTATTTTTGGTCATTTGTTCTTCCAGATTAACACAACCGAAAAATCAATGCATAAATCCAGCCGATTAATCGGTTTAAAATATTAACCGACGCCTGGCCCTATTAATTATATTTGTTAAAAGACTATTGACCCATGTAAATTTGCTCTCGGCAAACTGCAGACGCTACAAACTGGCACTGCGCCCACTGCACGAGGTTCAATTTCGTTAATTCCCTTCTCCTTTGCTTACATGTGTTAGATATGGAAAGACGTGTACGTGGACTAGTACATAAAAATTTGAATCCTTTAATTAAGAAAAAAGCTCCATCAACCCAGCTGGGATTCGAACCCAGATCGCTGCAGAAGTGTGGGCGCTTATATGACGTTCCTGACCACTCAACTGACAAGGAGCCGGCGCTGTCGAACATGGTAACTATGATTTACTCATTCTGAACCGGTTTGGCCGTAAAGCAGCAGCATTTGTGTTTCCGAATTTGACGTCATTTATCCTACAAGCGACCATTTCAATAATGTTGCGTATAGATTACACATATAGAGTGTCACGGATTGGTAGCTGGTGCCGTTAGCTGTAAATTTTTTTTTGTGTTTTACGTTACGCCGGACGCAACTCAAAACATTAGCCTAAAATTCCGTCGGACGTAACTCTAGTTTTCAATTCTGGGTTCCGTCGGACGTAACCCTAGAAACTGGCTTAAAGTTCCATCGGACATAACTCTAGTTTTCAATTCTGGGTTCCGTGGGACGTAACTCTAGAAACTGGCTTAAAGTTCCGTCGGATGTAACTCTAGTTTTCAATTCTGGGTTCCGTCGGACGTAACTCTAGAAACTGGCTTAAAGTTCCGTTGGATGTAACTCTAGTTTCCAATTTTGGGTTCCGTCGGACGTAACTCTAGACACTACGTTATTTTTTCGCCTGGCCATGCGCCGTTATCAGTGACGTTTTTTTCACGCGGTGCTTGCCAATTATTTGAACTGGCACATGAAAATCAAGCCCACTGTGAAAGCTCCGGCATCCCCCCACCCCCCTTTACCGGCTTCTAAGAATACGGGAAATGCTTATAGTCCGATATCAAGCAATATTGGCAAATCAAGTAATTTTTTAAATAAGTGCAGACATGGCACCAGCCACAATTTCTATTTGATTTATCGAATTTATTGGTTTGACAGAATTTTGTCGATTTGGATGTCCTACAGTGTGACCAAAGGAAAAGTAGGCATAGCTGCTTCATGAATCGAACAGCTCAAGGACAATAGACCATAGAAGGACAATGACGTTTTGCTTGTTTTCTGTTGTTTCGTCATTGCCTTTGCATGCTGTGTAGGCCCCGGTGATGTATTGTACTCTTGAAATCAGCTCAGTTTACAGATGTCTTTAGAAAATGTAAATTATAATTTTGCATGCTTGTAAATCTGGGGGTATGGCCCTATTTTAAAGCAGCCACAAAACTTCTGTTAGCGTCAAGCTTTTGCAGCATATCAGCTGGCCAAACAGGACAACACAGCTTATGGCAAATCTGTGACTCAACTGTTATTATCATGATGTTATCATCATCAAGAGAGAGGGTCGACTCTTTAGTAAAAAGCAGCTGCATGCTGCAGAGGACTGAAGGATGTTGGAAAAAGCGCTCCAGAGGAGGTGGGCAGGAAATGGGGGTGGGGGGAGGGGGGAAGAAATTGACATGGACTTAGCAAACAGTACCAGACTATTTTCCTCTGTTTTTTCTTTTGCTACAAGTTTTACAATTTCAAAATTAGGTCAATAACATGCAAATACAGTCGAGTCCACTTATCACGATACCGTTTCTAACAATAATCGGATATAACGGTGAACAGCTATGGCACCATCAACTTTTGTATTCTTTCTATGGTAAAATAAACCACTTATTACAATGCTCCAGTGCCACAATATCGGATATAACGATTGAATCTGGTTATATTGTGCACCAAAGTGCAACAGTAATGACTAACGACGCGGTTGCGCAGCCTAGCTACTCGGGTAGTGTCTTCGTATGAGGCCCAATGCGTGACACAGTCCCTCGGGGACTTTGTTTCGGCCAAGGACATTTACTTAGCTAGGTGAAGCACCTGTAGATGCTCTTGGAAAAGATTTTCGCTAGCTTCACACGCGGCAAACAAAGGTGACCGACTATGGCTTCTTTTCCGCAAATGATAGTAGTACGAGCTTGCTGGAATGCGAATAAAATATTTTGATCTCTGTTCTGTCATTTTATTTTGCAACCCGCTTATAACAATGATCGGTTATAACGATGGGATTTCCTTGGCTCTTGGATATTGTTATAAGTGGACTAGACTGCAGAAGAACAAACATTTCAGAGCTTGGTGCTGTTTTGCCGGGCAAGTCCATGCTCCTAGAATAATCTTTAGATTTACTAATCCTTGTTTAGGTGGTCAACGACCTGAAGAAAGTGCGTGCTCGGTGACAGGTATGCTGCAAATTCTAATAAAATATGCTCAACTGTTTCTACATGTTTCACAGAAGAAAAATTTTGCAGTAGGGGTTTGTTGTCAGTCCAAGGTGAAAGAAAAGAGGTAACTGCTTTTGCAAGTTGAATTTAGTCACAGATAATGCAAAAGATCCCACACAGCAGCCTTCCATGAGGTGAAAGAAAACCAAGGACTCAAAAGCCAGTGTATGCACAGGTTCCCAAACAATCGTGCATGTGCATCGAGGGCTGCACTGGCTAGGCACCCAGCACGGTAAATGCAGTGCTGTGCTGGTGAATGTACAATGGCTACTTGCAAGCCATCTCCATGTCTGTGGTCAAGGACGACATATCGCAGAACCCCTTCCTCGTAGGATTACACCTGCTGCCGTGGCTGTTCCTCTGCTCAGACCTGATGGCCGTGGTCACTCCTATGAAAGCTGCGCCCGCCTACTTCTCGCCCACCGACATGAACCTGGAACTGCTAGGACAGGTGTGCCTTAAAGAAGCCTGCGAGGGTTTTCTCAAGATACTGGGCAATTTGTGTGCTGCCCTGGTGTGGGGCTCGGGTGGTTGTGAGGCCTGTTGCCACGTCAATTTTGTCACGTCCACTCACTTCTTGGCTTGTCGTCGTCATTGCCACCCGGTGTGACGGCATCAGTGCCAGGTACGGACGGCAGGCATGGCTGACGAGTGGGCTGGAGTCGCAGAACTGCGCCTATTAACACTTTCCCAAGACCCCAGTTGTTTGTGGTTGCACTTAGGAAGATAGTTGTTCACTCTTGTGCAACATGAGCGGCTAATTGGTTTAAACTGTAGACGCGCTAGTTGAAAGCAAAAAATGAGGCAGCTTGAACTCCAGTGTAGTGCGGTCTAATGTGATGCTTTCCTGGAACAGATTGGCGCTATGAATCATGGATCGAGTACCATAAAACCTCGTTACAAGAAACACTCAAGGGACCCGAGGAACATGTCTCGTGTAACCCAGCTCTCTTGCAACCAAAAAGACAAAAAACACTAAGGAGTCAGGCGAGATCTTTCCATATGCATCAGGATCGAACTGTGCTTAGGTGTGTCTAAGGGTAATTGCTCAGGGTAGCGTAAAGTAACTGTTGATAGTAGTTTTAGTGATTGCAGATTGTATTTCAGCTTCCTTCCCAACTTCTGGAGGTAAGGCACTTCACTTAGCAAGCCTTCCTGTTGCTCACAATAAATTTGAAGTGCTGTTACATGTTTGTCAGCCCAAGCTGCAGACACTTTCTGCCCTGCAATGTCTTCGTCATCACCCCTCTCCTCGATCTGGTTCATCCTCTAGGGCACCATTTACTTGCACGAATATCAAATGATCTGCACGCTCTTTGTAGCACACCAGGTACACATCTGCACACACCAACTCCTCAACAGACACTTGAACTTCTGCAGTCTCTTGGATGCTGGCCCATGCTTCATCTTCAAGGCAGTTTACTGCAGGACCTTCCACATAAGGCCCCTTTGCCATCTTGTCTCTTCTAAATATAGTGAAGAATTTGCTCTAAGGAGCTGAAAATGTTGCCCCGAGTAACAGTGTCTCTTGTATGCAATGCTGCTAACATGACGAACGCAGGCAAACCAAGCCATTTTCAAACGTCTCTTGTAACCAAGTGTCTCTTGTAACAAGCTGTTACTGTAGATGCATGAGGAGTTCTGGCTTTCTGCACGTGGGATACGAGACCAGCTGTAGCCGGAAGACTAACAGGTTAATTATTGGTATACTAAAATCTCGACACCAACATTTTTTTGCACCTAACAGAGAAATGACTACTCCAGTTAGGATCAACTCCATGTCGTTGTGCTTAGCAGCTCAATGCCTTAGCCACTGTGGCAGAGTAGACAGTTGGAAAGAACGAGAACCTAACCTAGAATAACCTAACCTAATCTACACGAAGTTCTGACCAGGTTGTTGGTGAAGGGCTCCTCAAAATTGTGGTGTCCTGCTGCTTGCCCACCCTCCAAGCCGCTCCAGAATGGCATCCTTGTACCTGCAATGTTCGGGCAACTTTTCGTTTGAATATACTCTTCCCTGTCAGTTGCTAAAGTGCTGTCATATTGGGGGTGGCGGGTATGTTTGCTTGGTGGCACTACCACTCTACTCCAATGGTAGGGCAGGGATAATGGTGAACTTCTAACACCCGAGAGTAACAGCGCTGGCACATTTAGCGCATGGTGGCACCTAGATGCATGGTGATCTTGTGGCAATTATTTAGATTGAAGCAGCAGGGTCCGAGGTAGCAGTGCGATTCTGATTATGTGACAGATTTGCGTTGAACTGCCCTCCCCCTCCCGCTTCCGCACCATCATGTCCGCACCCTAGCCGCCTCTCCACTTCATCACACCATTTTCTCCCCAGCCACTTCACTCCCTCCACCCTCCTAGCTCCTCTGTCCTCATCTGGGTTAAACACTGCATCTAGAAAACGCGGAACAACTGCACCACAGGAAAAGGGCCTAGAGATGCCCTATGCAACAGTGGTGCTGATGCTGCGCTGCTGCCATTGCGACCAAAACAAGAAGAAATACATATAAAATTAATCTCCAAAGATAGTCGCTACATGCAGGTGATTCTTTGACTTGGGAGAGATAGTGCAAGTAGTGAGAGTGTGTGTTGCACTTCTTATACTTACAACAACTGTTATGTATTCCAGCACACTTTTTGAGGTGGAAAGCTTGCACAACTGGATTTTATTTGGCTTTATGGTATATTGGAGCTGGTCAAGGTAAAGGTACTGCAGTGGATGTGATTGCAACTTTCCTCCCTAACTAGTGTTTAGAATGGAGTCAGGAGAAAGGTGAAATTCATGCAATGTGCTCGTTAAAGCATACAAAATGACAGCCTAACACTGAAATGTTGGAATATGGTTCCAAGAGCAAGCTCACACTCACCACAATTATCAATGCCGGCAGCCATTATATTTATCTGCATTTTGCAAGGTGTGTTCCAGCATGATTTAAATAAATGGCACAATGATATTTACATAAATTGCAGTTTTGAATGTAAAAGGAATGGTGCTAAATTCTAACCCGGGCATTGTGTTTTAACATTAGCCAAATTTCTCTGTTTCCAGGCTGTACAACTTGTGAGCAACACATACCCAGCGCGAGGTTCTTCAGTGTTCCACGCCATTTATGACATTTGCGACTTGCAAGCTTTGTGAGGTACCACCGCTACAAAATACTTTCTGGTACCCAGGACACTTAGCTGTTGAGGCTATGGAAAAGAGAAGCATGAGATGCTTGCACAACACAGCAAGTAAGTACACAAATTGGAAGGCCCTTGTACATCAGCTGCCGGTAGCTCCATGCAACTGGTGCGCACCTTTATTCAGTAAAATAGAGTAAAATAATAAAATAGAGTAAAATAAAATATAAATATCTCTAAATCTACGACTTGAGACAGTGTGTGCAACTTTTTGATCAGTTCCACAGGCTTCGCAAGTGCAGCCGTGTGGCACTGCAAGCTAGCCAAGGCTCAGCGGATGCAACATGTGGCGACTGCCTTCACTTGTCCCACGGGGTAACTTTGCGGTCATGCCAGACAAACTCTCCCTTGGGTGACTTGATGTTTGGGGGCAGCAGAGCTAAGTAAGTCGCAGCATCAGCACCTGCATTGGAGTGTGCGGAAAAAAGAACATAAAAAACTAAGGAGCCGAGCGACGACCTTACCTTAGGCATTGCTGACATCTGCACTGTGCTGTTCAATCAGGCTTTTGGAATTATAATCACGTTGGCTCCATATAATCCAACTTTTATGCAAGCCAAGGAGGCACCGCCAACGGCAGCAGTAGAGGAGCGTGCACAAAAAATTCAGGCATTCAGGCACACTGGCACTGCTGATCACTTTGTGCCTGCACTGATGTGCTCATCTATCACACCACATATAGGCATGAAAACAACTACAAAGCACTCCGAACCACTGTAGAATGGGCTGGCAACACATCATCTGCAATGCTTGCGCACACCACGACTGGCTTTGGAGATAGAGACCTGCCCATGCAGCCAGCGCCTAAGGGATCCTGCGCACCAAAAAACTGCGTCAGGTGGCACTGCGACTGCCAGCCTAAAATGCAGTGGCCATAACAGCCAGTAATGACCGTTACCAATCAGTACTTTCAGTAATATGCGGCTTTTTGCTACACAAACATCAATGTATACAAGTTTCATTTGTAATCTGTCAAAACCTTGCCAAGGATGAAAATTATATCTGCTGACACCGCTCGCCATGCCATCACGCCTCTCTTTTGCGTACAAACCAATGAATAATTATGACAGCCTCCCTGCTTATAACATATATAAATTCCTTAATCACGTCAATAATTTAAACAATAAATAACAGCTTATTTCACATGGAAATGAGCATGCCTTAGTATAAAGCACTTATCAAGAAGCAGTTCATAACCACAGTTGAGACAATGACCAGCGAGATGGTTACCTAGTGAACAGTTTAAAGAATGTGCATGTTTAGAGACTGTGCAAGCTCTTGAAGGGAAGGTGAAGAGGTTTTAGAATTAAAGGAAAAGTTGACTAGCAGCAAGTACACATTGAATAGTTCCCGTGTACGAAATATTTTCGAAATACGTGCAATAGAAGCGGCGCAATGCTCAAACAAAAGTGGCCCGATGCCCCGCCCCCATCTCGACGCGCGATGCCGGAAGACCGAAGAGCGCAGGCGAAAACCGGCCGGAAAACGTCATACCTGGACTTCCGGCCCGATCGGCCGCCTCTGCCATGCTCTTTTCGCCGTGTTTCCTGTAGAGGCTCGCCACAGGAAGAATGATACTTGTTGTTGTTTATACCACTTATTTGTACAATTTTCGTATTCAAAAAGTATGCACGAACGTCAAACGAGGACTACGTTACCATGCCGTATTCCTAAGCAGGATAATACCACCCCGGGATGTTTTATAACATACGGAAGCGACAATCGAGGTGGCGGTGCTGGATGACAGAGAATATACTACACTACGTTAGATACTTTGTAAAACGCTCCAATGCGTTTTTCCTTTTTTTTTTCTTTTTTTGATGCGACAGACATGAATGTTCACATTAGATGCTAGATTTAGGAAGGATGGTGAATACTGCTATACTTTGGCCCGGGATGTTTTGTTCCGTTTCAGAAACAAAGTCACATTTATTCAGGAAATACCTGTTTTGTTAAGCGCGTCGGCTTTCTTTCCCTATGGGCTTAGAACAGTGTTCAAAAACCCAATTTTTGGCGAAACTAAAACAAGGCATCAATGCTGATAGATGTTCTCTCCCGGCTAGTAGGTAAAAAGTATTCCTACAAAGCAAAAGAACCAAGACCACCACATTACTTATTTTGCAAGTACTATACATGCCACGATAACGTAATATTTGTCTGGATTGAAAAAAAAAACACCGCTCCGAATAATTTGTGTTGACTGCGGGGGCCTAATTCTTTGCCCAAGATTCTGTGTGCCTGCATATTATAACCTCGCAAGCACTTGTTGCCGCTGAACCTCAACTGTGCTCCAGCGATAGTCGTTGATATATACAACGATGAGACTAAAAAAAGTAGGAGCGAAGAGTAAATATACGGCCTTTGTCCAACTAGCGCGGTAAATGCGTAAATCTAGAAATTCTGAAACAGGCCAACTATTCATTATCACGAACGTTTGGCGATTGTTACCAAAAGTAACGTAACTACAACGTAACTGCCTTGTCCGACTGGTCTGTTAATTATAATCAGGTGGCCGTAATACGGTAGCAGAATGCGCAACGCAAATGCGAAAATCAAGCCCTACAAGAGCCGATAATGCTGCGGAGGCACCAGTATGTTACAGTGTTTTCAGAATGAATGCAAGTCAAGCAGTAAGACGCCACTCATCAAAGTGCAGCTAGCGGTCGCGGAGGCGCCTTAGCGCCGCTGCCCAAATGGCGCGCGCACGCGTGTGGGTGTGTATATGGGGATGAGTAAGGGGGGAGGGGTGGGCGACAACGAATAAAGAAAATTCGGAAGCAGAGTCCACTTGTTGGTTCATGCGTGTACCGGCAACATACGTTTCGCATATACGTTTACAGCGCAGGAACACTATTTTTTCGCGCAGTGCACGTACGTGCTTTTCGCTGGTAGATTGTTTATAAAACGCCACTTAATCTTGGGCATAAATGGATTCGTATATAGTAACAAACAGTTCAGGCAGTACCTAAGATTAACATAAGGAATATAAACCCCCTATGCTGGTTGCCAAATTCAGAAATATTTTGACGGAACCCTCTAGCCGACGCTACGGTCACTGCTTTGGGGTTCTCAGTCGTGTAAAGCAAATTTAAGCTCCAAGATACTTGAACCAACAGCACGGGAAGTTGGAAAACAAACTTGCAGTCATGTGCGAACATTAAACTGCACGCTAAATTGCCAAAAAGGCAAGCGCTGCTGCAGTGCGATCGTTCCCAATGCTTCCGACAACCCGCACGGCCGAAGGGTGTCCTCCTTCAACGTCATGACGGGCGCAACCAATCAGAGGCGTCAAAGACGAAAAGCGCGCGTATTTCGAACGGAACCACGCGTTTTGCAAGATAAATGCCGGTTGGACTCATGTACAATAAAATTCGAAGTGATATTTGGAGTCAGCGGGCAAGAAACTACATAAACGTGCCTCAAACTCAATTTTTTTTTGGAAAGCGCTTCAGCTTCCCTTTAAGTGACATACTGGTCATTGCCTCAAGTGTGGCTGTGAGCCATACCTTGACAAGTGGGTTATCCTAGGGAGACACAAGGCATGATTAATTTTCTCGTTTAAAATGTTATGTGGCCTACATTTGCTTTCAAAAAGCAAGAAACTTTGACCGTGAGTACAGTGGTGTGTCTGTCCTTTATTCCGGAAATTGTACCTTGCTTACTTTTTTTACCGTGAATACATAAAAGCCAGCCCACTTCCGTACAATTGTGCAACTTGACGGACACTTGTTATGCAGGTTACGTCATCACTTGAACAATCACAAATCTATGGGTTTGCTTTGAAGTTACCTTCTGCTGTAAAGTGGTACCTCTACACAGCTTCGCAGTAAAGTAGTTTGAAAGTGCATGAGGTGTGCACTGCATGGCCAGCTCCTTTGCCAGGAGAGGCTGTGCACCCACACCACACACAGTTCCCCATCAGCGCAATGCCTCTTCTGTCTACAACATTGACTGATACGGGCGAAATCAGAAAAGGCTTTTCATAGTTCCTCGCAAGAGTGAACAAGCGAAGCTAGGTCAAAGAAAAAGATCATAGCATCACGTGCCAACTTCCAATCTATTAATCTATTTCAAAAACACACCACCGGTGCTTTTTAAACAAATAAAGTGATCGGAAACGCACATGTGGTGCTGCCATCATTTTGTGGCACTTTTACACTTTCAAAAAAGAAAAAAAGAAAAAGAAAAAAAGACGGAACAGTTTCTCACCTTGGTCAGGTGTCAAGGGCCCCTTGTGGCTGGTCATGTCAGTGTCCACGTAACCTGGGTGCACCTTTTGGGGGAAAAAGTGAGGAACCCCGAGAGAAGTGCAAATTGAACTCAGCAGAAGAGAAGCAGTTTATATATAACGTAAACACTCGTTAACTCAAACTCGCATATCTCGAAATCTTGGTTAAGTCGAAACTTTTGTTCGCCGTGCATTAAGCTCTCATAGGTGCTATGTATTTGCCCCCTCTTATCTCGAAATGTTTTTCGGAGGGGACAGCGGATATCTCGAAAACTTGACCGGGAGGGCAGAAGGCAAAGTCCACTCCCAACAGGAAACGAGGGCTCCGTGCGAACGCTTAGCTCTTACTATAATGCCAAACGCGGTCGTGAAGGGCGAATTTGAAATTCCCGCGGACACAGCCGTTTCCTATCTGCCTTGTCAAGCAACTGTGGGAGTGATCACGTGTGCGCACCTGCGCGCGACTTATGCGCGATGGGGCGGCGTGTGCAGCGTGCGCCCGTCAGGACGCAACCTAGCCCTTGCATGTGCGAGCTGGTATTCTTTGTTTTCCCCGCGATCTGCGCGCGACGCATCTTGATTTCACTTTTTCTGAGTAGTGAGTGGTCTGTGCAACGGACGCTTCTGAATATCGACCAAGATGTCCCGCCCAAAGCAGTGCAGATCTCTGACGTTGGAGAGAAAAGTCGCGTTAATCAAGGAATTTTTTTTTCCCTGCAAATTCTTGTGCCTTTACTACGGTAGCTCTCTCATGCAGTGGAGCTTTTCCTGGCAGCACTGGCTTTTCTTTTACAGTGACCTGGGCAAACATTTTCAGCGTTTTGCTTAACTCGAAATACCGCTTATCTCGAAATTTTTCCCGGTTTTTACTACTTCAAGTTAATGAGGGATTACTGTATGTACAGTGTGTTGCGACGATAACTGGAACACTTTAAAAATTTTTCCTGAGCGATCCGCCGCTCTGTTCACGCTCAAACTTCACACAAAGGTCGCATTTTGTGGTCTATTTTGTTTGACACCCGGAACAACAACGGTACTTACCTGTTTATTCTGAAAATAAATAAAAACGATTTTTGCCTATGGGAAAATGGCGGCGATTTGGACGTGCGAGCCCGAAAACCGAGTTTTCTGATCGTCTGTTAGCTCATTTCTAGGTGCATTTTCTGATCGTCTGCTGCACCATTTGGCTCCGTACGTGAATCCCAAACATGCGTTTCACTCTGCAGGTGGTTCCGTCGTTCCAACATCAACTTGCGCTGGCTCGCACGTCCAAATCAGCGGCCATTTTCCCATAGGCGAAAATCGTTTTTATTTATTTTCAGAATAAACAGGTAAGTACCGTTGTTGCTCCCGGTGTCAAACAAAATAGACCACAAAATGCGACCTTTGTGTGAAGTTTGAGCGCAAACAGAGCGGCGGATCGCTCAGGAAAAATTTTTAAAGTGTTCCAGTTATCGTCGCAACACCCTGTATGTGTGTGTGTGTATATATATATATATATATATATATATAGTATAAGTAAAGAGTCGGATACACAGCAAGAACAATAACAAACAAGGTTTACTTACGTAGCGGCAACAGAACTTGCCTTCATCAGAGTAAAGTTACATGATTTTGCTGTCACAGCAAAATCATGTAACTTTACTCTGATGAAGGCAAGTCCCGTTGCCGCTACGTAAGTAAACCTTGTTTGTTATTGTTCTTGCTGTGTATCCAACTCTTTACTTATACTATTTCTGCGCGCTTTGTGAGTTTTATCTTTCTCTAGATTTATATATATATATATATAGTGAAAGCTTATTAATTTAAACTTCAATAATTAAAATTTCCGGATAATTCCAACCGGCACAATTTTGTCCAGCCAAGTCTCCATAGAAGCCCAATGTATTGAAAACCCTGTTAATTCGAATGCGAGGGGCCTCCACCACGGTTAATTCAAATTAAGCTGCACATGGCGGTAGCTTGGAGCCCGGCACACGGCTTGAGAAATTGCCCCGCTGCCTATACACGAGGCCGTGTTGCCTCTGAAAAGAGAGAACAACGGAGAGAGAAATTAAAATGGTTAAAAGCAACCTAAATCCACCACGGTGTAAGTTTTGCAAGAAGTTTATTTTTGGACTGCGTCAATGGGGACACAAGTTGAGGGTGTGAGGCGTGCTGACAGGTGACATCATTTCTGAGGTTAGAAGCGTAGAACCTGTTGCTGCCAGTGACCCCGAAAAGGGAACGGACATACACCAGTGTGGCCATCACTCAGAAGTAATGCCCGGCTAGAATGCCGCCTACCTCTTCCTTTAATTTTTGGAGCACACAAAAAGGAGGCCTTCCGCTACATCAGCTTCTTATTAGAGCAAGCTACAAGTGCTGGCTTTTGCCTTCAAGGATAAAAGGCAGGCTTCAATCGCTGCCTTTTTCAAGCATTCAGTTGCTGACATGCCCTGCTGCTCCACAAATGCATTGCAAGTCTTTTCTACTTCACTTTCGTCAATTCGAGCTTTCATTATTCCAAACTGAGGTGGCATCCCCTTGAAGTTAAAATTACTGGGCTCTTACTGCATATAATGAGCTTTTGGATTTGAGCGTCATCTCTGACTTCCTACAATGGGGTGATCTTCAGCAGATGATAATATCTACAACGAAACTTCATTCACAGCACAGAGCCAGTCACTGCACTCAAGCATGATGAAGAAAAGTTGTTCTGTTGCATCAATGAACAGTGCTGATTTGTTGTTGCTGTTAAAGCGGGATTCACACGACGGCGGAGGAGACGCGCGGAGGCGGACGGATATGTGACGTCAACAGCATGTGACCGGATTCTCCGGCTTGGCGGCGCATCCACACGTGCGGAGCTACGCGGAGTGACTAGCAGACGACAGCGCGGAGGAAGTGAGGAGATTCACGGCGAGGCACCCTACGGAACTGTATTTTTTTTTTTTGGCCTTGCTTTCATTCGCCCATTGCACCCCCAAACGCCAAGGCGCTCTTCTCCCTGTTTTACCGACAACAGCACCTACAGTAATAGCGATATTCCTAGCGGAGCCCGCACCTATTGTCACTTCACCACGTGTCGACCACACCACGTTGAAAAAGCCGCCCTTCCACCCGCTTCGACATAAAACCACGTGACCGCAATGACCACGCGCTGCCAGACTCAGTGCCGGCCTATGTGCGAAAAACAGGTTCCATTCCCTGCGGAGGGCCGCCGCCGCCGAGCGAAAACATGCGGAGGCATTTTCTTTCCCGGAGCATCCGCGGGCGATCCTCACCGAGGGGCGGAGCCTAAAACCGTTCACGCGAGCGGGTGCCGCGGACCAGAAAGAGAGGGTTTCTCCGTCGTGTGAATCCCGCTTAATCAACAGGCGGACCTAGCCTTGCATGGTGTGCCACCAACTGCTCCCCCCGATCAGCACCTTTTAACTATTGCACTCACTGACAAAAACATGTGGGGAAAACAAACAGTGAACATTTCAAATTTTTCACCCAGAATATTTAGCATAAAGGGATGCTAAAGGGTGGAAACAAGTTGGTCCGTACCGATGGATTATGGTGCAACTCACAACTAGTAACTAGCAGTTCTCACAACTAGCAGTTGTTCAATAAGGCAGAAAATGCCAGAAACGTGGAAACAGGCGACGACGCCCCGTACAGTTTTGGGTACTACGGTTTGTGACATCACAAAAGTGGTGTACGGCGGGAACTCATTAGGAAATGTATCTACAGATGTTCTTCTGAAATAATTAACAGTTCTGAAAGTAGTTGAGCACATGGAATAAATGTCAATCAAAACTTTCTGTGAGCTCATTGTATCTAAAAAAACACATACTACAGCATTTGTGGACAGTGCCTAGCTGGCTGCTTCCCTCACTATTCAGAGAGCCATAATGCTTTAAGTTTCATTTTTGAAAAGCATTGTTGCCCAACTAGCAGTAGCCTACGACGGTGAGCGCCCAAGCTCCTGCAAGCGATATATCCAGCAGGAAGCAGCTACAGTCCCGTCATTAGAATCGGCAAAAGGAACAAGACTCACTGCAGTTGGTCAAGCAAGCCGCCTGAGCTTCCATCTCCCGTTCTCCGAGCGCGGAGGAGATGGAGTAAAAGAAGGAGTAACACTTTGTTTAAAATGTTGCTGTCGGCAAAGCGCGCCCAGTTTGAACATAATCGCCCGTGAAATGAACTTAATGTTAGTGGTTAGCTGTCCGATCCGCCTGTTCACCTCCAGCCGCCGTTGATAATTCGTAAAGCGTGCGTCGCTCTGCCCTTGTTATGTTTCAGCCAGGGGAAGCGCAGGCAATGAGTTGGCACAGCTGCTGTAAGAGTGTTCATTTGGTGCTAGGTTTGGCCACACAAGAAAAGATAATATGAGATGTTTGAGATCGCCAGACGAGGTGAAGTGAAGGCGCCCTCCTGAATGACGCCAGCCGGGAGGCTCGCGACGCCGCGCTTGGTATTCAAAACGGCGCTCGTTGCTTCAAAAGCGACTTTGCCACAGACCTCTATGCTTCCAGCCAGCTCTACGTGGTCTGGGACACCGCATTAGGTGGGCACAGTGGCGCATAGGCTTATGCTGGTAAAAACAAATGCACGTTTTTAAGGAATCGGCGGAGGACGTTGCACAATCCCTGTGTGGCTACCATCACAGGCCAGATGCCTTCGAAATTTGAAGATCCAAACACTTGAGACTGAGATTGTACCTTTTGTGATTGTGACATTGAGGTTTTAGGTGGGCCCAAATTCTGCCCTTGTAGCCAAATATAAGCCTGGAATGAAAGCCCGGAACCCAAGGCAAGCTATTATATGGGTGAAACACTCTATGCACTAGCCTATTACGAGTTTGTGCCAAACTGCTTCCACTACAAGGACATGGCACCACCCGAGGTGTATGCATTGTGAAAGTAAAGCAGCAGTCCAGTGCTGCAACATCAAAGAAGGGCTGTACCACTGCATAGTCCTTCAGCGGCAAGGCATTTAGTAAATTTGGCGTTGGTTCCATCGAGTCAACTGACACCTGATCCTCTGCGGTGGCTTTGGCTAAGCTGTTGTGCTTCTGAGCCCAAGGATGCCAGTCCAATCACAGCTGGAGTGTTTGCTTTTCTGACGAAGACGAAAAACGAAAATGCCGGTGTGTCGAGATTTCGGCGCATGTTAGATACCCCCGTGGCAAGAACCAATCCGGAGCCCTCCACTACAGTGCACCTCATAGCTCAAGTATATCTTTGGCACATTAAATCCCATAGTCAATTAAACTGACAGCTGAAGCACATTTCAAAATGGTGGCAGTTGAATACAATGTCACCATTTTTAAACTGTTTCATTGCCATCGTTGCATTAACATTCATTTGGGTATCCACACTGCATGGTCACCTTTCCTCAACCTTTTTTTCTGAATCCTTTTTTCAACCCACATGGTTTTGAGGCTTATTCATTCCTAGCTCAGTGCCCAAATAACAGTGAGATTGTCCAATCCATAGAACATTTTCTTCTTTTGACTTTTAAAGACGATAGTCTTTCTTGGGCTACTAAAACGCAGAAATTTTGGTCTGCGTAATATTCTTATGTACTCAAAGTCAAATCTAAATGTCTATATCCGATGTAAGTGTTCATACTTAAACATTGTTGAGCAAGAACAAGACATTACGCAAATATAAGGCGGAAAATCAATACATAAGTGCTATTTGCAGTGTTCCTTTATTAAAAAATTCATGGATTCTTGGTTTTTGTGATAGCAAATAAAATACTACATCAACAGCAGAAAATCGCCGCCTGCTGTTGCCAGCACTACCTCCTGGCGGCATTTGAGAAATCAAACGGCAATAGCAGGGGCATTTTTTTACCTGACCTGGTGCAGATTAGTGCAGTGTCGTGCAGACCAGTGCAAAGTGTCACTGGGGATATCAATTAGTAAAAAAAATGAACATATGCTGCACTGCTTGCACCAGTACAGCTCAGGTAAAAAAAAGGCCTCTAGCAACGAAAGGTTCCACTAGATGGGATCCACGTTCCGCTTGGAACGCTCGTGGAGTATGGCAACGTGGTTCTATAAATGTTGTAGTAGGGTGCCTCGATTCACGCGCATCTCCGCCGTACGGCAGCGCTGGCATCGAGACACCCGACTTGGAGCAGTGAAACACGGCAAATTTAAATTGACTTGAAAGAACCCTTAGCGTGTTATCTTAGGAGGAACGAGATGGGAGAGGAACAGCATGAGAGATGAGCGGGAAAGAGAAGGGAGGCCTTTACTTGGCAGGGGCGCCAGTCGACTATTGTCTTTCGGTGAAATTTGTAATGAAAGAAGCCGATACGTGGCCTTTTTTTTTTTGTTACAGATCAAACCTCTTGCTATTGCTGCTATGTACAATGGATTAAACGGACACTGAAGAGCATCTGCCAAACTTATGCGTACCACATTGTTAGTTTAACCCGTGTCGTCCTTTATTTCACTGTTAGAAGACTGTAACCTTAGTTCATTCGTACTGCAAAGAGAAAACGTGATGCGCCTTTAGCAATTCACTTAAACGGCAGTGATGTGACATTATTTCCGATACGGTATTATGGTTTCGACTTTTTTCAAAATAAACATCCACTTTTGCTATTTCATGCACACATTACACAAGTTAAACATACTCACAACTTGTAAAATTTTGCTCTGCATATTCAGAGGTGTGTTGTCATAAGTAACACCAGTATATAAAGAAAATAAAGAAAACTTCACTTTTGAACGTGCTTTTCCAGTGAAAAAAAAAAAAAAATCCACGTAAATGGGCCAGAAAAATTTATAAAGCCTGCTTGTTAAAAGCTGCAGTAACCTAGAAAGTTATTTTGGCACTGTTGTAACCCCCTCCGGCCTCATTTTAAAGGGGCCCTGAAAGGCATTTTGAGCACACTAAATGAACTAGAGCAATCGCTAGATTGGGTCGCCAACGTCACCTGTGCCAAGTATTACTCTTTTACGCGCAGCGGAAAGCTCACACTTTTGTTGCAAAGTTTGTCGCTTTTTTCTCACCCTTTCCTTCGTGTTTTTGGACGCCGCCATCTTCACATGTCTACATCATCGATTCCCAGATGTTCGTCATGAGCTAGACATCCTGCTATTGGGCGGCTTTTTCACGCACTTCCGGCAAAGAGATGAGTCGTCTGCTCAGCGTCGGCTCGCCGGCTGATCTGCCAGCGGAGTGCCGGAGTGCTTTGACATTTTACGACAAACGAAACAAGAGTAAACAAACGCTTAACCGTTTGTATTGAATGCAACACGGCCATAACACGACGTGGATTTTATCTTACGTGAGTACGTACCATAAAGAAAGTCCCGTGGCACTTCTTTGGTGCAATCGCAGAGAACGCCCTGAGCCGAATGCCCGGGTTTGACGCGTACATTTTATTCAACTTCAAAACAATCCAGAGATGCGTTTCGAACGAACGCAACGTCACAACATGCGTTGCAAGTCTGAACCGCGATTGACAGACGATGAGTTGCCTCCTCCTGCCCGTCGTAAATTCGGCACTCACCTCACACCCGGTTTGCGGGGACGAGCAGCAAGTCACAACTCTGGCGCGCAAGCGAGAAGGCTTTTAGCCAGGCACACTGCACATACCCCATGCGAGGTTGAGTGGTACGTCGTTCGAGAAAGATAATCCAGACCATGGGAAGCACTATCCACCCGCAGAAGTACAATGTCGCATTTCATCGCGAAACGAACGCGTCCACAACACACAGGAGGCGATGCACACACACACACACACACACACACACACAGCTTCGGTCGCTGCATTGGCTTAGCTGCAAGCTTCGTTCGGACAATCAGCGATGCTACGACGATACAGAGCTGCGTGAGGACGACGTGCTAACCACTTCACGTATTTAAAAACACAGGGGCAAAGAACTAGGTTCATCGGAAGCAAAAAATCTTTCCTCCATTATAGTGCCTGAAATATACTGGCTAGTGTGCCGAGGGCGGGCTCCAGGCGGGCGCCGGGAGCGGTGTACGCGGCCATCTGCCGCTTGGGGCGCTGCCGTGCGGGAGTGTGCGCGTTCATCCGGCCCGAGCAGATCGCGCGGTTACCTCCGAGCTGCGTAGCAGATGGCAGCGGCAGAACTTTCCATTCCCGCTTGCGACGAAAGCGAGCGAAAGCGACGGGAATTCTGTCGCGCAACCAAAATTTGTCCCGACCATTCGACAAAAACGATCGTCGCGCGACAAAGCGACGGAATTCCTGCCGCTCTCACTCTCTTTCGTCGCAAGTGCGAACGGGCCTTTATGCGCAATCTCCGCCCCACATAAAACAAGCTCTTGCTTGTCGCCTGAGCATACGGTTGATATCTGACTACGTTACACTGTGCTTGCCAGTGTATTTAAACGATGTCACTAGGTTTGAAACGTACGCGCTCGGCGTGCAGCTTTGTAAACGCAAGCGGTTTCACATATGCACGCTATTTTGCTGCTAATAGAGTTTTAGTACAGCGTTTGTGGCCTTTGCATACGCTAAACGCTAAATTTTTGCGTCCCACTACGTGACACCGCGATGGGAGTTTTAGTAGAGCGTCTCATCAGTTTGGCGTAGCGACACACTAATGCATACGGCGCCATCTGTCAAATGTTTTCCGAAATGTCTCGCCGGCTGATCTGCTAGCGGAGTGCCGGAGTGTTTGGACATTTTACGACTATCCAAACAAGTGCAAACAAACGCTTTCCCGTCAGTGTTGAATGCAACACATGGGTGCAGCTTGTCAGAACACGGGTTCTCGCTGATCGAGTGCAGCGTTGGTTTGCTCTTCGCCTTCACGTTCATCGCCGCTGATAAAGCGATCCGATCCGGCGCGTTTTGTGCACGGGTTCTGTGTCGGTTGAAAATGTCTTTTTTCACATGCCGCCAGTAGTAGGAATTACAACCACCGCAAAATAACACCCGGCACCAGCGGGGCCACATCTGAGACCGCGCTTTTTGGATAAACAGTGCGCGGTGCACCAAAGGGAACGAGCGCACGATTCTCCCCACGCGGCTGCGAGTTCGCCGCCGATACCAACTGCAGCTACGTATACCGCGAAAGGGCGAGGCCAGGCCGCACACATGCGGCCAGGTCATTCGTTCGCTTTTCCAGCCTGTGTCCATGGTGTCTACAGAGATGAAAAAGCCGAAAGAGCTGGCCCGTAGCAGACGGCAGTCTGTGTGGGAGCGCAATAGCGGAAGTACGTCACCGCTGAGGAGCGGAGCATCATGGGAGGGGAGGCTAACAGCGAAGAAACAGTTGAAAGGAGGAGGAAATACGGCGCGACGATAATTCGCGGTTTTTGATTTACGATTTCTCAGCTAATACTCATCGCTTTAACAAAATTCTTGCAGGAGGAGATTGCTAATACATTGCTTTATTTGGTTACATGTACATCCATGCATCGGCGGAAGGCATTTCAGGACCCCTTTAAGGTCCGAAACACCGATTGCTGGACAAGAAGAGTAGCCACTGTGCCCACTTACAGCGTTCACAACCAGGTCCTCGCGGGGGTCTGCATCAAACTGGCGCTGCTGGATGAAGCTCAGAATGGTGACGCCAACCTTGGACGCAATGTAGGCAGAGTGTCCCCACCCTTTCTCCTCGTTCTTGCCCTCCTTGGCTGACCTGTTGAGTTACGGTCAAGGGTGAACCAAAGGCGGCGAGTAACAGTAGACCCTAACAAGCAGTGACAATCGTGCTACCCAAATCAAGAGAACCGCAGCCTGTAAACAGCCAACAACAAAACTCTCACACGATTTGGGGCAGTTTGATCTCGAAGTGCAACGTTTGGCCCAAGGGCTTGCGTGTTTAGGCCTAACAATAGCTAACCATTAAATTCCACGTTGCGGCATGTCAAGCAACGTCACACTCACTGCACACCAAGCTGCGGCTAGCGGTTGGCGACAGACTTCAAAATGGGACTTTAGGCGTAATGTTGGGCCGTCACATATTGCCCCCCCCCCCCATCTCTACTGCACATCAAGCTTTGCGCAAGCGAGTTAAAACTGGAAAGTACGGAAAACTTCACCGAAAGTTTCTGCTTTTACATGGGCGTAACTAACAGAGAAAGGAGCCTGGGTAACAAAAATAAATCAGGACACACTTCCACAGCCATTTAAACAATCTTTGCAGCATTTATGTTCGTGCAGCTCTAAAACTCTTATAAAATACGAACATGAACATTTAGGTGTGTTAATGTCCCTCCAGAAATTTAACCATGATTGTTTTATGAACTGCAGGTCTCACATATTGCTGCCACTTATCTTTTCCCGCATTAAAGAGCGTTGCAATGGCCTTCAAATGCACGTAAACAAGACAACAGAGGCTGCATGCCACAAAACCTGCACCGTGACGTTTGTGCTTTCTGGGCACACCAAATAATAATGGACAGCGCCAGAGGACATTGGTGAGAGAAAGCTATGTCACACGCTCAAGGCAGTCAACTGGAGTAACCGAGCTACTCACTGCACAAACTCATTCATAAGACTGCAGAGTTCATCCAAAGTGATGTTGGGGTTGTTCAACTTCTTCTTCAGCTCCTCTCCAGGTATCCTTTTCAGCATGCCACTCGAGCTGCTTAAATTGACCACCCTGCGAGAAACAAAATGCACTTGCACGTGTATGAAAGATGCAGCGATTATGAAGAAATGTTGACAACGTCTGTACTTGATTTTTACCATATTGTTTTAATGAACCATATTAATAGGAGCTATCACTCATTGCCCACCCCAGTCTATAGGTTGTATTCACTGGTGTGGCACGCATGCAGGCAACCATGCACATGCATGCCCTGCTGCTGCCGAAGCGTCTGTGTTGCTAAGGCAAAGCCGCACTGGTTACATCAGGCTCCACGAGATGGCAGTACTTCTCCATGTTGGTGCCTGATAAAGTGCAGCCAGCACAGCCCATGACAACAGCGAGCTGTTCGATGTTCCAAACTATCCCCACCAGACGCGAATACCTCGACACCAACTGTTACGTGCAGTACCCTACAATCTGCTTATTGCCAGACATGGTTGAAATTCTCGCACAACTAGGTAGAGCGGTAAAAACTTCAGAGCCTACATATGCGTGCCACTGTGTCGTGATGGGCCAGGACGCGTGCGTGCGCAAGTGAAAGCTGATTGCCACTCAAGGTCTTTCACGTGTTCAAGGTGAAAGCTGATTCGCAGGCGAAGGAGGAGAGAATAACAACAGAAGTATTGTTGCCGAAAATTTTGCCACGTGGAAGTCAAACTTAAAGGGGCCCTGCAGCACTTACCACCGACTACTCGTAATGTTTTTTGGGGCAAAGTCTATTGTCCAAGCAATCTCCTCCCGCAAGAATTATGGAAATCCGTTCACTATCACCGAAACTACGCGCGATGAGAAATCGCGCATAATCGTTCCCTCTCAACTCGATCACCGAAACTACGCACGATGAAAAATCGCGCAAAATCGTTCCCTCTCAACTCGACCGAAGACAACGCGACGAAAGCTGTGCGCTCTCTCCCGAAGAGGGGGCGATTCGCGGCGTTTTCTTCAGCAACCTTTGATATGCCGCAGGCTGGGAAGTTTTCTCCTTTCCTCCACAACATAGAGGGGTCTATTTACGGTCTGGTGCCACAAATAAGCAGGCATGGCTGCCTGCTCGCAAGCATGCGCTCGGGCTGGTAGGGCGCTTTTGAAGCAATAAGCGTTTGTTGTCGAGTGGTCTAATTAAAAGGGAAGTATTGAGCTCATCACTCAAACTCAGCGCGCACTCAAAACATAAAAAATTACGCCCACTGTCCCTCGCGGGAACCCTGGTGTGATGCGACGCTGAGGGGGGTTCAAGCGCAAGCGGAGAGCAACCGTCGACCGAAAGGCCGCCGGAGAGCGGCACACCGGTTATATGCGCAGCGCGCCCGAAGGAGAGGAGACCGCAGAGAGAGAGAGTACTGCACATGCGCAGCACCGCGCGCAGTGCCGCCCACCGGCCGAGTGAGAGCGCGCTGGGCCACACACCCGCAGATGTTGAGAGGGAGTGTTCGCTCTCACCTGGGCACGCGCCGGCGCCAGTGCGTCTGCCGCGGCTATGACGCAACACAATCCAACACAATCAACTTTAATCCAATCCAATCCAATCCAAGCCAATTGAATCGAATCCAATCCAATGCCCCTCGCGAGAGAGTGTTCGCTATCGAAGAGGATAGGGGGTGAGCGGAGCAGAGTGCGGACGCCGCCGCCGCCGACGGACGCACGCAGGAAGGAACGGGTTGCCGACAAGAGATGCTCTCAGCGTCGCATCTAAAAGAAACAGAAAAACTGTGAGTACAGGTTCAGGCATAGAAGAGGTTCGTACACAGCGCTGATGACGGTGGATCGCCACAGGAAATGCGAGAAATAAGCCGCGAAGTTGACCAGTGACAACCACTCGGACAGCCATGGCCTCAACGACGTCGTTTAGGCCGTGCCAGGGGTACATAATGAGAATTGAAGGGAGCGCGGCTAGTTTTTCCGTGTCTTTCAAAGAGAATTGCGCACTCACCACTTCACGTGCACGTGTAATATTTGGTTCAGGTACCCCTGGCCGTGTTAAGCTAAACGTTGCACAGGTTTACTTGCACTGCTCAAAAAGTGTTGCAGGGCCCCTTTGAGTGATTTGTCCAAACGTCGCTCGCAATAGTGCTGGCTGGTCAGACGACCTCACATGCGCAAGCTGCTGTGCTACTATTGTACCTAAATCGGCGTAAGCCGAAACTTTTCTTAAAAACCATTAATTGGTTGCCGAAACATTTCTTAAAAACCATTAATTGGTTTTTCTACTCAATCAAGCATTAGAGGGCACTTGTGGCGACATCCATAGTCGCAGGCAACTGCAGCGTCGGCCTCTTGCGTGTTGTGTCACTTCCGTTCGCAGCTGCAGTTTCATCCTCCGGGGATGTGAAAAGCTCAAAGGCAAGTAGAGTGCCACAAGATAATCTCAGAGAGTGCGTTGAATAATATATCTGTTGACGCCACTGCCAAGACTTGGGTTGAAATGCAGCAGACAATGCACGCTAGCATTTTTGTTTTTTTTTCCTGCAAGGTACGGGTGCAAAGCAGATGCACAGGCATAGCAGGCACAGTCATGGTAGTTTTCAGTGTTGCAAAGCGAAGAAATCGCCAGCTAAACTTTTAAGTGAATACCAACTATAAACAAACACAGAACAATACATGAAACTCCACCCCATGAACAGGTTCCTCGAAGACTGTAGTGAAAAATATGGCACGTGTTGCGAATAGTATGCCATCGAGAAAGAAGACATTGTTGGCCACTTCACAGGCCCATGTCCACATCTCTTCACGTCCTCACTAACCCTCATGCGAACAATACTTATGCAACCATTTTATCGTACAATGCCTTTGGCTTTTAGGTGAAGTAAGAAAAATTTTCACAACAAAAAAGCAAGCGCCAACAAACAGTGCTTTCATAGCAAACAGCAGGTCGTAATACAGAAAAAGAAGAGTGGCCTACCTGGCATGTGGCCGCAGCAAGGGAAACAATTCCTTGCAGACATTCAGGGTGCCAAAGAAGTTGGTCTTGACAGTAACGTCTGCTTGCTCAGCAAATGGCGCAGTTGAGGCTTGCTAAAGCAGAGCAATTGAGAAAAGACGCACAAACCTCATAACTTGCTCTGAGGCACTCTCATATCAATCCCCACAATGCGAAGAAACGTACAGTATTTCTACGCTTCGGTTTCAAATTTTCGTTTACGTTGGGCCGTAATACACAAAAGCTATTCATCCATTGCATTTACATTATTAGTATTGAAGTTGTACACATTTCGATCTCAGTCTGGTTTCTCCTGACCCCTCCCCCTGCTCTCCCTGCCACGCACTATTCACACAAGCATAATGCATAAGAGGTACTGTCGCAATCCAGAAGTTGACCTATAATAGGAACCGAAGAAATCCTACCCATAACCATAAGTATTACCGTACAAGCAGAAATTCAGACGATAGCATTGTTTATGCTATCAATGTCAGATGTCAAGGAGTGTGCATGGTAGAATTAAACCACCCTCTTAAAATTTTGATCTGCTTTCCTAAAATGCTTTGGCTAAAAGTACACCCGACACATCAAAATCCCAGAGGCTAAAGGTGCGTCAAACATACCAGGGACTGGGACTCTGTACTAGCAGTGTCTAAAGGTACATCAGAAATGCTGAGATCCTAGAGGCAAAAGGTACCTGGTCCAATGCGAATCGCAGAGTGCATCAAACATACCTGAAATTGAAAGGCTAAAGATACGTGGGACATGGTTGGTGAATGCCAGTACCACCTGCTGGTATATTCCAAGCAGCCCAGAGGCACTCCCCACTTGCCGTCCACTTCATGGCTCACAGCGAGAGCAGCCTGTATTGATTTCTACCCAGCCAGTCGAATCACTAGTGCTCAGTGACTGATCAGTCACAGTTTATTTACTATTTTTGGCATTGTGCGGGCGGGGAGGGGGGGAGGGGGGGGGGATCAGGAGTGCATCAGGCTGGTCAGTGAGTGGAAGTGGTTTGGGAGGTTAGGTAGAAATCAATACAGACTGCTCTCACTGTAAGTTGTAAAGCAAACTTTGAGCGTGGAGCACTTCTGGACTGCTTGGAATACACTAGCAGGTACGTCCCAAAGACCACTACTGACATTATATACAATTTGGGTACGTCAGGCGCACTTCCAGCCTATGGGATCCAGGTACAGTTGACAGAGACACTTTGTCTCTGAAATTTCTTGTTGACAAACAACCAAAACATGACTTTTCACTTCCAAACTCCCACAAAAACCCATACCCATCCCCGGCTTTATATGTGTGTGCGTGGCTAGGCGCGTGTATGTGTGATGGGTATATGAAGCACTTCAAAGGAGCAATACATAAATCCTGTACACACCCAAAACAAGTTGGCTTGCTGCCAGAAATGCAAGATAAAACAAGTAGAATTAAAACGGGGGATCCACTTAGGTTGAAGCCATTTTGCTGGTGAAGTGATGACTACAGGGGGACATTTTCTTTTCTTTTGGTTGGAATGTTGGTGAGCAGTGGCATGCATCGCAAAATTAGCGGCACTAGTTCAGAAGATCTTTGGGCAAGGGGGTTACAATTGCCCGCACCGCTCCCTGTTTGGGGTTCATTAGTGTATTGAGACATAGATGTCAAAATAATGACAAAAACCACTGAATGCCCACAATTGGCAGCTGTGTACCTACAGAACTAACAGTGCTAAATGAATTCACGCATTAAGTAAATGTGGTTCTGCTCCTTGAAATCCTCAAAGCTGTTTAAACATGACCACATTTGTGAGCATGCGTGTAAACTGCAGCTATATGTGGCACACAAAAAAAGAAGAAAAAAATAAAGCCCCCCTTGCCTTGTAAGCAATGCCAGCATTGTTCACGAGCACGTCCAGGCCACCGTAAGTGTCCTTGAGGTAGTCCCGAAACTTTTGGATGCTGCTGACATCGTCGATGTCGAGCTGGTGGAACTTTGGATGCAGCAGCTGCTTGTTTAGCTCTGCCACAGCATCCTTCCCTCGTTTCTCGTCCCTAGCTGATCAAAAAAAAAAAAAGACAAATTAAAGAACTCGTGGGCCGAACCATTCATCTGGTGATGGATTACCATAGCAAAGCTGTTTCGGTTTCATTGGGTTGACAGTGAGAACGCACTGTTAGTTCATTGACATTTTATCTCAGCAAGATTCCCTACATATGGCCATGGGCTGAACCTACAAAAGCAAAAAAAGGGGGAGGGGGTTATGTCCATAACTGAATCGGGGTACAAGACCTGCCGTAGTGTAAGGCTCCAGATTAATTTAGAGGGGCAATCGAGACAACATACAACTTTATTTTACTCAAACCACTTCATGTTTTGTGGTACCCTCAGTGGTTATTAAGTTTAGAAGAAACCAGCTGAACATGGAAACAAAGGACTAAATGTTAACAAAAACTGACAGGGACAATGCTGGCCCTGTCAGTGCTTGTCTGGCAGCCAACAATGCATTATTCACTCAGAAATCCAATGATGCAGCCAAAGTTTCAATTTTCCCACTGCACCGCGTGTTTTGCGATGTCAGCAATGATGCATTGGAGGCAGAGACCTCAGATGGGGAGAAATGCTGCAATTCAACAGAAACTGGAACTGAGCTTTCCTCCATGCAGGAGGCTATGCCAAAAAGCATTTGGTTTCTGTCGACCTTTTTAGATGGCGTAGTGATGCCACTAAGCGACCACTGGTGCTCAGTTTATTTCTGATCCAACCTGTACATGCCGTATTTTGTTACGGTTCATAGTAATCGTTTACTGAAACATTAGGTATGACTTGACAAACAGGGTATCGTCAGGCGGTGTGTCAAAAAATCATTTGCACACTAACGATGTTTTGCAGCGCCGACGGACAGTAGTTCCAAAGTATGTGGTGTGCTTATATTTTTACGTATTCATTTAGAACTTCTATTGTTTACCACATCATTGTCACTGCTATACAATAAGCACTTAATTTCAAGCACATATAGCTTTCTTAGCAATCTCTGCTTAATTTGTGTAACTTTGCCAGCCTAAGCCAATTCCATAAACGAGTCGTAATGTGTCATGCATTATGTGAAGTAGCTAGTTAACCACATGACGACTGCTTGGTTTTCTCACTATGTATACCTTGTTTCAGTGAAGTGTGCGTTCAAAGTGGTGTTGGTGTTATTCTAGTGATGCAATCTTTCTAATTAACCAAACTTGCTTTTGCCTTCATTTATTAAGCTGTGCCAAACCTTGACACATTGAGCCTGCAAAAGCAGCACCACACCATACAGCTACAGCAACCAGAGGGGTTGAGATAAGGGCTGCGCTGTGATGAGATAAGGGCTGCAGGTTCAACAAACCATGGGTGGGTCTACAATAACCTGTCACCCCAATTGCACCATACCTCAAAGTACAGGTGTACACCCAGTGCACTAAACATTAAAACTAAATTTAATTCCTTGTTTCCGTAACTAAACTAGGCCCCACCAAATACAACCAGCACTCGCCTGTCAGGAACACATCACCATCAAACTTCTGACACAGGAACTTCACAATGCTGAAACCGATGCCCTTGTTGCCTCCCGTAACCTGCACACAAAACAGAAACAATGGTTAGCAAAAAAAAGAAAGATCTCTTTCAAGTATGTAGATAATAACTGTATTTTAAATCCAATACACAATGTAGAACTTCAAATTCCATTTTCACGGTTCACAGTGCAAAAAGATGAGGAGGAGAAAACTTTTTTCCACAGTAAAATCAAGCTGGTTAGTGGGTGGGGTCCTCAGTCCAGGACTCCAAAGGTGCAGCCTTCACCCTTTCAGCAAGCCAAAGATACTTAGATCCGAGCTAGCAAGTTCTCTTTCCCACTGCTCGTATTTAGGATTAGGAATTGGTGCGAGGTCTGGGTTTGACTGGCGTGCTTAAACCATATGGTAGAGTGTTGCTGGATTTTCAGTTTCCTTTTAGGGATTTATATTGTGGGGTGAACCGCATGTTGAGCTCTGCCACAGCACAGTGGGGTGTGGAAATGCGTGTGTTGGAGGGTGACCTCTTGTTCTTTTGTGAACTTTTCAGCTGGTGGTGGGAATTCGGAGCGTCGTGTGAGCGTGTAGTGTTGGGTGATATCATTGTACGTAATGAGCGAGTGTCTGGCCCTCTCATTCTCCTCCGAGACCTTGAAAAGTACACAACATGAGTGCTTGTTGTGCACTTCTCTATGTCTTGTCTTTTTGTGCTGTGAACTGTGAATATAGCCCAACTGAAATTTTTTTCTCGGTTTTTTGTACTTCAAATGTAATTGCTTGGAATTACAAAATGTAATTGCATAGTAATTGCTTGGAAGCATATTTGCATTGTGAGCAGAGCACCACTAATTTATGCACAAGGAACTCACTCTAAGCTTATTGTTTTGATAAAATTTAAACAGACATGGTAGTTGTTACAGTGCGTCCCGATAAAATGAATGAGCAACCGGATACAAGCAATTGTAGTTACTTTCACAAGGTTCTCATCAGTGCCACAGTACCAAGGAAAAGGTACAGATGCTGTGACCTTGGCCACACATGCACATAAAACAGTGTTTTGGACACAAAACTGGCAAGCTTCATACCTCCACCGGCCCACTGGTATGATTTCTCAAAAAAATTTGGAACAGCCCAATCCCGTATGTCCAACAGCCATATCTGTGTGCACAAATGGTCCAAACAGTTTACAAAAGGCAAGGTAAAAAAGGTATCTATGACACAATTAAAAATACCATTGTATCAGCTATAGTGGATCACATTTATGGATATTTTGGTGACCTTGAGGCCACTCAAATTGGCAACGATTCGCTCACGCTCACTCAAAATGTTTTCATCGAACACTAACTCACACCCGCACTCCCCATTCAGCCTCACCACTTTCACTCAGAATAGCTCGCACTCGTCACTCCCATTATGCACTCACAGTCACATTCACACCTCACACGTACTTGTGTTCAAACTCAATACTCTCGTTTGTGGCCCACACACACTCACACTCGCCACTCGCGTTCACCAGTGCACCTGCACACACTCCACACCAGAGGCAAATAATGAATGCGGCTCACGAGTGGCCACCTGGTTGCATGGCACTCAGGTGCTATGAAGCCAGCAACAATGAACAAAGAAAACATGCTGCCCTGCATCTACGTCAGCTGTAGGCCCCTTGGAATGAACTAATAACTGTTCAAAGCATCAATGTGCACAAGATTTCAGTGCATTTCAAAGCATCCGAGGCGGTCAACATAAAATCTGCAGCACACCTAGCAGCATCGTGCAGTTTTGGCATGTCAAATCCTATTCATTGGGGTACTCGAAAGAATTCTGTGTCGAACTACTGAGAACTAATTTACTGACAGCCCAGTGTAGCCAAGAGAGTAAAGTGTTAAGCCAGATGTTTTCAGTTTTGCACACAGAGGTAGCCATTATTAATCGTATAATGTGGAAGCAAAAAATGAATGATGCTTGCTTGAGGAGTGATAGAAGGGAGAAAAAAATGGGTAACAGGACTGCAAGGGACAAGAAAGCTACATAAAAGGCAATGTCATGCTCCCTACTTGCCTTTTTTTCAGTTTTTTTTTTCCAAAGCTATCCTTGAATAAAAAAAAAATCTACGGATGGCTATGTGACCGTGGTGAGGTATGAAAACATTGGTATAAAACAGAAAGTAGAAACTACTTTTGATTATAGCTAAACCTTCAACTCCAAGCAACGTAATTTTAATACTCACCGCTGCTCAAGCAGTCAAACACTAATGAGCCCCATCAATAGGCATTGTAAAAAGAATAAAATTCAAATTCATTTTCAAACGTACCGAGTCTTTTTCACCAGATTATGTAGGTGTACTGTAACAGTTAAGCTTAGGATGAACATACACTGACAAAAGAAAGTAAAAGGTGTGGTTGATGGCAACCAACGAAAACTGTAAAATTAGCTAGGTATACGTGCAAGCCAATGGATGGCCGCCTCAACCACTGCCTTTGGTGGTTGTTTGCATGTACGTTTTTATGGAGCATCTCCTTGAGATGGAGAGATTGAAACTGCCACTGGAGTCCCTACATAAGCTTTTCAGTGACTAACTGCAACAATGGAAAGTATTCTTGCCACTGAACCACAAAAAATTCTGAGATCTGCAAACCCAAGCACTGGTTGCAGCAATGTCACAAAAGCATAAGAAAAACGTTAACTCAAATCCTTAAAACTATCCTATGCACAATCACTCGCATACGGTTCTGCTAATTTATGTTCAGGTCGGGATCCGGACAGTTTATCGAACGCCGTTTTATCGAACGCCGTTTTATCGAAGTCGTTTTATCGAACGCCGTTTTATCGAACGCCGTTTCATCGACGGACGTTTTATCGAAGCCGTTTTATCGAAAGTATTCTTCTCGGCCTTTTCGAGTAACAGAATTTCCAGTACGTTTTTTTTTAATTTCCTCCTTGCTATGTAATTTGCAAATTTGTAATTTTTTGTTTTTGTGATGCGCGAAAAATGTCACCAGAATTTTTTGTTGCGTTCATTGCGCAATTGGTACTGCCATAACGAATCTCCTTGTGTCTCTATCCCCTCTGATCCGAAGCATATCACGTCATTGTGGCGTATTGATTAAAATGCCTCGATATGCTTCGTACCTTTTTGTATACACCACTTTTGTGTCGACACATAATCTAATTATTTCGCCGCGTATGTTGTACATAAAAAAGGCACTTCTTGGCGCTTGGGGGTCCAATGTCAAAAGCTTAACTTGAACGCTAGCAAACGTCTCTCCTGATTTCTGCATTCCTAATTTTTAATTACTTAGTTCAATTGCTAAGAGGTTACCAAGCCATGTACAACTGTTCTCCATGCCTTGCATGAACTAACGAGAAAAACGTTAGTTACAAAATTGTCACCGTACTGCAGTTTGGTTCGTTTTCATCTTCCTCCGGTTGCACCCCACCATGTCTGCTGGGGTGCATACTTTTGCCTTTTTATCATAAAGCATAAAAACACTAAGATCAAAATAGTAAACACCAAAAATAGAGAAATCATGAAGGTCTACTCAAAATACAACGCCATGACCCGATTACCTGTAAATGAAAATGGAAAAATAAAAAAAAATGGGGACGAGCAATACTATGGCCCATGCGATTACCTGAACAAAGTACACAAAAACCAACGAAATGCGTTTCCTGGTCGGGCGCGTTCCTTTAAGGCCACCACGAAAACGTAAGGTTGGTGAATCGAAAGAGGGGCGAAGAGTGTTGACGCAAAAGTAGAAAAGTATACGAAATCCTGTATTTTTTTTTATTTGAGCATGATTAACAAAAAACGTAAATTGTGACGGGATGGGCAATTGTCCAGTTGTACTAGCTTACGAGTTTTCCTAGTGCGAGATGACCTCTGACGACTTGTCCTACTTGACGAGTTCATCTATGAATCTATGATGAGTTGGCTGTGACGGGTTCCCTTGTGACGAGTTCTCCTAGACTCCACCACCTCTGTTGGGGTCTCACTATCACGGTCGGAACGCCCCTGTTCCAGTCGTATAGCGCTAATCTTTCAGAAGTTCTTGGCCCAATATTTCTCCAGATGAAAACAATGTGACCCCAATGTCCAAGTAGGAGTCGCGTGTAAACCACGTGACTAGAACAATTAGGGGGGACAAGAGTCTGGATGACGTAATGATGAACCCTGGCGCAAGGGATATATTTGGCACCACTAACCTAAACACGCCGATACACATCTAAGGAATATTGCGCATCGGGGTTAGGGTTGGTACTATAGGGGCAAATTCTGTAATATAAACAAGGAGGTCATACATGCTTGAGTGAATTCAATAGACTCAAAAATTAAAAATAATTTAATAAAACAAAGGTGATCGAAAACACGGTAAAGGCGCACGGTAAACACGAAAACACGGTAAAATGTAATGCACGACAGAGACAATGTAGAATGAAGGTTACTGCAGTTTAGGTTAATGCGATGGCCAGTTAAACAATATAAACACCGAAAATTACAATGAAAGCCGCAAACCCGCACTTTCGATAAAACGGACGTAGGTGGTTCGATAAAACGGCATTCGATAAAACGGCGTTCGATAAAACGGGCATTTTTTCGATAAGACGGCGTTCGATAAAACGGCGTTCGATAAACTGTCTGGGAACCTTCAGGTCACGGCTTCTGATGTTCATTTTTCAAGAGAATAGTAAGCTTTCTGGTTGCGCCCAAATCGTTCCCCAGTTCCCCCCGTTCCCCGCAGGTTCCTGCAGTTTTGGAAGAAGGAAAGGCGGTCACGATCAGGGAAGGCACCTTCAAAATTGAAAATGGAGGCCGGGAGATCCGAGTATTCATGGAGGAAAGAAAAGGTTCTTTTCTTTCTTTCCTTTGAGTATTGGATTGTACTGTGATAATTCATCCTGAAAACTGCTAGTTTGCAGACAAAAACCCCAGTCGCCTGCTTCTCTTCTTTCGATTTAGTTTCGGCAACTTACATATGGCGACTAACGAATATCACGCCGAGGTTTAAATACTTCTGCGTTGTTAAACAGTTGCGGTAGCACTCATACCGAGTGGGCGTAACTCCAAAGGGTATAGCTCGTCTCGATAAAACTTTAGGGGATCTTTCGTTTCGTCTGGACAGAGCTGCTTTTGTCCCGTTTGTCACACTTGCCATGCGCGAATGCATGGCTTTTGTAGGAACGGCCGATGCTCCGCGTGGCTTGATTATGTGCGCAACCAACGAGGCGTTGGCGCAACATAAGCAACAGAACTTCAAAGGCAGCGAAGACATTTTCCGTTCTCTATGGAGCATCACCGCGCCCGTATGTAAAAAAACGCCGCACAAAAAACATTCTACAAGGCGAGTTCCGGAATGATGGCTTACCACAGCGACACGAGACGACGACATGGTGCGACTAAACAAAAAGCTGCACCTGCACTTTGCTGAGAGAAAACGATACTAACAACTACTTTGCCGACACACTCCTTTGCCGAACCAGACACGGCGCCAATGGCGTGGCTAACGTTTATCTTTGGGCGTGGTGATACCAGTGATACGTTAACGTACCAAATTCCGCGCGACTTTCACGAACGCGTGGATGAATGAATACACAAAGGGTAAAATTTCACACAATGAAACTCTGCGACGCTGAGGTGTTTTTTTCTTTTTGAACGTACGTGACCACTGCTATTTTAGCTCTTCTGGGGCTTTTGTCCATTGTACATTTTATATTTGTGCCCACTTCGAACGAAGATTTCTCAGAGCAGACGACACGCATGTGACGCAAGAACAGCAAGACAAGCAACGTCACGAATGTAGGAGGCGTTGGTCAGGTCAACGAGGCGTTGGTCAGGTCTTGAAGAGGACGCCAAATTGGCATTTTGTAGCGAAGATGTTTACCGCCATGGAGGAAGTTTTTACTTCCTCCATGTTTACCGCTACCCCGTGCAGGGTCATCCGAGCTTGGAAATGTTCACCAACAGAAAACCGGGCACGTGAAACCGGGTAGGGAGATAGCGCAGCGCGAGAGAGGGTGGAGAGTGTGTGCGTCGGCGATCGGCGTTGTGCGGCAGCGTTTTACCCATCTATCCACCCCAAAAAACGAGCATGCAAGAGCGGCAGTGAATGCAGGTGAATTCCCCTGAGGAGCTCAGTCCCCAGTATGGCATTTCTTTTCCCATTTCCCTTAAAAATCGAACCACAACCCCCCCCCCCCCGCATCGAGAGAGAGAGAGAGAGAGAGGAACTTCATGCGCGGGAAAGGGTTGAGTTTGGCGTCGGCGCTCAACGTTTGGCAACGACACCTCCCGCCGCCAATCATGTGAACACTGCCAGCCAGCAAGACGCAGCAACTGAGGTATTCTGAGTTGTGTTCATTTCGAAAATGTTCATTTCAATCGTGACGTAGCTATATGCACATGCGAAGCCTCTGAACAATGAATTTGCTGCGTCACATTTGGTCATCTACTTTCAGCCAATCAGGGTGCGCTCGAAATGGACATGAAATGGACACAACTCAGAATTCCGCTCCGGTTTCGTGCACTTAGGCTTGCACCCTGGTAATTCGTGTTTTGTTTCACGACTGTGTGAAACCTAATAAAATAAAAACAGCTTTACTATGTAAACCACCTCCACATGAACGGTTCGGCCAACATAAAATTTTTTGGGAGACACAACTCAGCATCTTACTGGTGGGGTCAAATTGCAGTCTTCTGTAGTTGGCTCCGTGTGCTGTTATCCACAACGTTTTTTTGCGCGCAGCCAATTATGTGAAATGCGTAAAAATCAACCCCAGAAAAAAAGCTCTGGCACCCCACTGAGAACACCGCGAAAGCTCGATTAGTACATCATTGTCCGACGAATCAAGCAATTTTTCTAAAGCAGCGCAGACATGGCACCAGTCACAATTTCTGTTTCGATTAATCAATTTTATTGATTTGTATAACTTTAAGATGTGAGCAATTTCAAATGCACCATATTTTAAAACACGGTGCAATCGAAATAGCTCCAGTCTTCATTTTTTCTGTTCCACAACTAAACTGCCCTACAGTGCGACGTAATGAAAAGTGGGCTCAGTTGGTTGATGTGCTTCGTGCATCGAACAGATCAAGGATAAGAGACCAGAAAAGGGCAACGATGTTGTGCTTGTTTTCTGCTGTTTCGCCCTTGCCCTTGCATGCTATGTAGATCGCAGTGATGTATTGTACTGATGGAATCAGCTCAGTTTACACTTGTCACATGCAAATTCTAAATTTGCATGCTTGTAATATGTACAATTTTGAAATCCGAGTGTCACCCTATTCTGAAGCAGTCACAAAACTACTGTTAGCGTCAACCTTTAGCAGCATCAGATGGCCAACACAGCTTGTGACTCCGTGTGTGCTCAACTGCACCATTGCTGCCAGTAGGTCATTGTCATCATCACCTTAATGTGAAATCCTAAAAAGATGGCAATATAAAAGTCACGAGTTCGTTGTCACCATAAATTTGAACAGTAGCTCAGAGAGAGAGAGGACGTTGCTAAAAAGCAGAGTTTTACCAGTGTTCACAGTTGTCTGCACACTCCTCAACAGAGGCGTGGGGATGTTGCTCTCCAGAGGAGGTGGGAAAAATTTAAACTGGCATGGACTCTGCGTGCAATGACGGACTATTTTCTTTTTGTCTTGTGTGACAGAATTTATAATTTCAAACTTAGGCCAATGACATGCAAATAGAATGAACCTTCCAGAGCTTGGCGCTGTTTTGGTGGACAAGTCCATGCTCCTAGAATCTTTAGATTTACTAATCTTTTTTCGAGGTGCGCAACATCCTAAAGAAAGTGCATGCTCAGTGTCAGATATGCTGCACATTCTAACAAAATATGCTCAACCATTTCTATAGAAGAACAATTGTCGCAATAGGGGTTTGTCGTCAGTCCAAGGTGATCAGGTAACTTTTTGTGTAAGTTTACTTTAGTTACAGGCAATGCAAAGTTTCCCACCCAGTAGTCTTGCATGCGGTGACAGAAAACCAGACTCGCTGTCAGTGTACGGGCAAGTTCCCAAACAATCGTGCCTTACATGCCGTCTGCATGTCTGTGGTCAAGGACGACACGTCACAAAACCCCTTCCTCGTAAGCAGCATCCTGCTGATGGAACTGCGCCTCTGGTCGGACGTGATGAACGTGGCCACTCCTGTGCCAGCCGTTCCTGCCCATTTTTTGCTCGCCGACATGGATCTGGACCTGCTGGGACAGACGTGCACCACAGAAGCCTGCAAGGGTTTCCCGAGATATTGGGCCATGATGTGAGGCCCAGACAACACTGTGAGCTATTGTGAGGTCTGTCTGCCACCGCAGCAACCTTGAGGGCCACATGCTACCAATGTGTCGCACCCACTCACTTCTTGGCTTGTTGTCGTCATTGCCGCTCGGTGTGACATCAGTGCCAGGCGTGGATGGCAGGCATGGCTGGCGAGTGGGCTGGAGTCACAGAACTGCGCCTGTTAACACTGTCCCTAGACCCTAGTTGTTTGTGGTTGCGCTTTGGAAGATAGTTCACTCTTGTGCAACATGAGCGGCTAGTTGGTTTAAACTGTAGACACGCTAGTTGAAAGCAAAAAAATGAGGCAGCTTGAACTACAGTGTATTGCGATCTAATATGATGCTTTCTTGAGACAGATTGGCACTATGAATCATGGATCAAATATAGTAAAGCTTCATTAGAAGACGCACTCAGGGGACCCGAGAAACATGTCTTTTTTAACCAAGATATCTTGTTATTAAAAATACAGAAAATATTAAGCAGTTAGGCTAGATCACTTTATATAAATCAGAACCAAAGTGTGTTTGTGTCTAAAAGAAATTGCTCAGGACGGCTTAATGAAATTGTTCATAGTAGTTAGTTTTAGTGACTGCAGATTGCTTCCATCCCAACTATCGGAGCTTCCATCCTAACTATCACTTGGCAAGCCTTCCTGTGTCTCACAAAACCTTTGAAGTGCTATTACATGTTTGTCAGCCTAAGCTGCAGACACTTTCTGCCCTGCAATGTCTTCATTATCACCCCTCTCCTCTGGTTCATCCTCTAGGGCACTGTTTACTTGCACGAATATCAAGTGATCTGCACGCTTTTTGTAGCACACAAGGTACACATCTGCATACACCAACTCCTCAACAGATTCTGGAACTTTTGCAGTCTCTCAGATGCTGGCCCATGCTTCATCTTCAAGGCAGTTTACCACAGGAAATTCCACATAAGGCCCCTTTGCCATCTTGTCTCCTCTAAATAGTGAAGCATTTGCTCCAGGGAGCTGAAAAAGTTGCCCTTAGTAACAGAATGTCTCTTGTATGCAATGCTGCTAACATGACGGACACAGGAAAACCAAGCCGTTTTCAAACGTCTCTTGTAACCAAGTGTCTCTTGTAACAAGGTTTTACTGTAGATGTATTAGGAGTTCTGGCTTTCTGCACCAGGATATGAGACCAGCTGTAGCCAGAAGACGAACAGGTTAATTATTGGTACACTAAAATCTCGACACCAACATTTTTTTTGCATACAGCAGGAAAATGAATGCTCCAGTTAGGATCGAATCCACGTCATCGTGCGTAGCAGCTCAATGCCTTAGCCACTGAGCCACTGCAGCAGAGACAGTTGGAAAGAACCAGAACCTAACCTAAGCTACACTAAGTTCTGACCAGGTTGTTGGTGAAGGGCTCCTCAGAATTGCTGTGCGCCACTGCTTGCCCACCCTCCAACGCTGCTCCAGAATGGCACCTTGTTATTGCAATGTTTGGGCAGTTCTTCGTTTGAATATTCTCTTCCACGTCAGTTGCTGAAGTGCTGCCATATTGGGGGTGGTGGGTATGTTAGCTTGGTGGCACTACTCCTATTTGATCATTTGGGGTAGCCACCACTCTACTTTATGGGCAGGCAGGGATAATGGTGAACTGTTAACAACCGAGAATAACAGCGCTGGCACACTTGGCGCATTGTGGCACCTAGATGCATGGTGATCTTGTGGCAATTATTTAGACTGAAGCAGCAGGGTCTGAGGTAGCAGTGCGATTCTGATTATGTAACAGATTTGCGCTGAACTGAATTCACATCTCGGCCCTCCACCTTCCGCACCATCTTGTCCTCACCCTAGCCACCCCTCCACTTCATCACATCTTTGTGTTCCCACTCTGTTCACCCAACCAGTCCACTCCCTCCACCCTCCTAGCTCCTCTGTTCTCATCTGGGTTAAACACTGCATCTAGAAAATGAGGAATAACTACACCACAAGAAAAGGGCCGAGAGATGCCCTATGCAACAGTGGTGCTGCTGCACTGCTGACGGACCATGCGACCAAAACAAGAAGAAATGCGTGTAAAATTTATCTCCACAGGTAGTCAATATGTGCGGATGATTCTTTGACTTGGGAGAGATAGTGCAAGTAGTGAGGGTGTGTGTTGCACTTCTTATACTGACAACAACTGTTATGTATTCCACCACACTTTTTGAGGCGGAAAGCTAGCACAGCTGGCTTTTATTTCGCTTTACAGTATATTGGAGTTGGCCGAGATAAAGGCACAGTGGTGGATGTGATTACAACTTTCTCCACTAACTAGTGGTTAGAATGGAGTCAGGCAAAAGGTACCATTTATACGATGTGCTAGTTAAAGTGCAGAAAACATCAAACTAACGTGGACTATAATGGAGTACAGTAGAGCATGGTATGAAGGATATGTAGGATATGGTAGAATATGGTACCATGGTGGAATATGGTATGAAGAGCAAGCTCACACTTACCAATATCACCAATGCAGGCAGCCATTATATTTATCAGTGTTTTGCAAGATGTGTTCCAGCATGTTTTAAATAAATGGCACAATGATATTTACGTAAATTTCAGTTTTAAATTTAAAAGGAATGGTGCTAAATTCTAACCCGGGCACAGTGTTTTAACATTGGTCAAATTTCTGTTTCCAGGCTGTACAACTTCTGGGCAACACATACCCAGCCCGAGGTTCTTGAGCGTTCCACGCCATTTATGACATTTGCGACTTGCAAGCTTTGTGAGGTACAGTCTTTGTCAAAATTTTGTGGGCCAAGTCGGAAACGCGAATTAAGACTGCAAAAAATTCAATGTACAAGCTTACGTCTTGAGCGAGGCTGAAACTTTTTATGCAATAAAGCTAGAGAAAACACCTTTATTTCTTACTGCCTTAAAACATTTTTGCCTCATTTAAAGGTAAAGCCAATTATTTGAATTCTTTGTGGTCGAGAAGGCTTAGGATTGGCCCACAAAATTTTGACAAAGGGTGTACCACCGCTACAAAATACTTTCTGGTACCCAGGACACTTAGCTGTTGAGGCTACAGAAAAGAAAAGCATGAGATGCTTGCACAACACAGCAAGTAAGTACACAAATTGGAAGGCCTTGTACATCAGCTGCCGGTAGCTTAGCTCCATGCAACTGGTGCGCACCTTTATTCTCGTGGGAAATACAGTAAAATAGAGTAAAGTAAAATATAAATCTTCTCTCTACAGCTACGACCTGAGACGGTGCGTGCAGCTTTTTGATTTGTTCTTCGTGCAATGGTGTGGCAGTGCAAGGCCAGGGCTCGGCGATTGCAGCATGTGCTGACTGCTCTCACTCGTCCCACGGGGTGACCTTGCGGTCATTCCAGACAAACTCTCCCTTGGGCGAGTCAATGTTTGGAGGCAGCAGTGCCAAGTACGTCGCGGCATCGGCACCTGCATTGAAGTGTGCAGAAAACAGAACATGAAAAACTAAGGAGCCAAGCGACGACCTTACTTCAGGCATTGGTGATACAGTTAAATCTGGATGTAACGAAGATTTTCAATCCCCTATTGCCAGCCCCATTGAAGCCCATGCGTTTGCGACCTCTATGTAACGAAGGCGTTGCGGCGGTGAACCTTGAGGCAACGAGCTCGCTGAGCTGATCAGTCATTGTTTTTTGAATTTTTACAGAAAAATAGGCTGCTAAAACGCAGTAACTTACCGAATACTAGCCCTATTTTAATCAGCCAGCAGCTACAAAAACGTATAGAATCCCTGGAAACAAAATTCGTTATGGTGATGATGGTGATGATGAATGGAGCAGCTAGCCCCAACCAATGCCTAACATAGCGCCCACTTGAGGTTTTGGTTGTGTAGCGTGACACTAGGAGGCATCATTAAGTACACTTCCCTTTTTGTTTCGCCCGCACCGCAAACTACGGTGCATTCCCACATCTAAGTGCGGTGTCACTTCGACACAAGTTTTGAGGTGCTATAGGCCTGCCTGTCGGCGTGTAGTCATGCGTCTCCACTGCTATCTGTCGTGTTGGTTCGTCTGTGACGAGTTCTGCTGCCGGAAAACAAAACCTTTTCACTTTTCAAGACAAGCAAATAAGTGACATCGCCTCCCTGTACCGTATACCAGCTAGCACCCTCTCAACAGTTTTGAGTGCAGAAGTGAGCATCAAGTTCGCGAAAAGGCGCCCTTTTCAGCATAACTTTGGTTCTTGAAATGCGTTTGGATTCAAAAAGCTTCGAAAAGCAAACGTGATAATTAAGCTCTGCTTGTGAACATGGGGGTAAGTGACCTTGCCTCTTTGGAGCGCCGCGTAGTGCCTGAGCTCGTGCAAAAGCAGCAGGTGCAAATGACGCAGTGTTCTACCGTGAAATAAGTCCTTGAAGAGTGAGTTCACCTTCACTGATGTCTAGCATTCTGGTTTCGTTTCTGCTTCATTCGCACGAGCCTTAACTCGAAACCTGCATGTAACGAAACCCTGGATGTAACGAAAAATTGCGAGATTTTGTTAACTTCGTTACACCCAGGTTTAACTGTAGCTGCACTGTGCTGCTCAATCAGGCTTTTTGGATTATGATCACACTAGCTCCATATACAACAACTTTGATGTAAGCAAAGGAGGCACTGCCAACGGCAGCAGTAAGGGAGTGTGCACAAAAAATGCTGGCATTCAAACACACTGGCACTGCTGATCACTTTGTGCCTACACTGACGTGCTCATCTATCACACCACATGTAGGCATGTAAACAACTACAAAGAACTCAGAGCCACTGTAGTATGATATACAGAATGGGCTGGCAACACATCGTCTGCAATGCTTGCGCACAACACGACTGGCTTTAGAGATAGAGACCTGCCCACGCAGCCAGCACCTAAGGGATCCTGCGCACCAAAAAACTGCGTCAGGTGGCGCTGCGACTGCTGGCCAAAAATGCAGCAGTTGTACCAGCTATTAATTACTGTTACGAATCAGTTCAGTACTTACAGTAACGATCATACCGGATTGTTATACAAACATCAACATACACAAATTTCATTTGCGATTTGTTAAAACCTTGCCAAGGATAAATATTAAATCTGCATACACCGCTCACCATGCAGTCACCCCTCTCTTTTGCGTACAACACAATGAATAATTATGACAGCCTCCCTGCTTATGAAACAAATTAATTAATCATGATTATAATTTTAACAATAAAGAGCAGCCTATTTCACACGAAAATAAACATGCCTTAGGATAAAGCACTCATCAAGAAGCAGCCTAGAACAAGCTCTCTAGTGACATTTGCCTCAAGTGTGGCTGTGAGCCTATCCTGGACAAGTGGCCACAAGGCACAGTTAATTTGTTTACTTTTCACCTTTACCTTTACCTCGTTTACTTTTTTTTTACCGTGAATACATAAAAGCCAGCCCACTTCCGCACAATTGTGCAACTTGACGGACCCGTGTTATGCAGGTTACATCATCACTTGAACAATCAAAAATCTATGCGTTTGCTTTGAAGTTACGTTTTGCTGTAAAGTTGTATCTTTACACAGCTTCGCAGCAAAGTAGTTTGAAAGTGCACGAGGTGTGCACTGCATGGCCAGCTCCTTTGTCAGGAGAGGCTGTGCACCCACACCACACACAGTTCCTCATCAGCACAATGCCTCTTGTGTGATACGGGCAAAATCAGAAAAGGCTTTTCATAGTTTTTCGCAAGAGTGAACAAGCGAGGCTAGGTCAAAGAAAAAGATCAAAGCATCACGTGCCAACTTCCAATCTATTAATCTATTTCAAAAACACACCACCGGTAAGAAAAAGATCACAGCACCATGTGCCATCTTCAAATTTGTTAATCTATTTCAAAAACACACCACCGGTGCTTTTTAAACAAATAAAGTGATTAGAAACACACACATGTGCTGTCACTTGGTTTCAGTTTTACACTTAAAAAAAAAAAAAACACAAGCTTGGGAGCAGTTGCTCACCTTGGTCAGGTGTCAAGGGCCCCCTGTGGCTGGTCATGTCAGTGTCCACGAAGCCTGGGTGCACCTTTTGGGGGAAACAGTGAGGAACCCCATGAGAAGTGCACATTAAAGTCAGCAGTAGAGAAACATTCTTATATATATAGATATAAGAGAGAAATAAGAGTTGGCAGACAAGAAAACCTCGGAAACAAAGGGAAGGATGTGGTAGGTCATTGAAACAGATAAAGAATTTGGAAAGAAAGAAAGCGGAGAAAAAATGTCCGCCAGGGAGGACCTACCACATCCTCCCCTTTGTTTCCGAGGTTTTCTTATCTGCCAACTTTTATTTCTGTCTTATTTTCAACGAGCCCCTCATTTCCCATTCTGATTCGATATATATATATATATATATATATATATATATATATATATATATATATATATATATATATATATATAGCGCTTGACTCCCTCGTGGCGCTAGCGTTCGGGGACTGGTTTCGAGACGGAGTGGGGTGGTCCCCGTAGGCAAGCGCTTGCGCCGACTGAGAGACAGCCAGCGCACAGGTTTTAAAAGATGTTGTTGTCATTCCTGGGCTACTCAACCGCGAGAATTGTCTGTACGTATGTATGTATATGTCTGCCCTGTCGCTCGATCCAACCGCCCGGCTGTGACTGAAGCAGCCAGAAGTTAAAGTAATTCTTGAATGAAATATAGGCAATACATTTTCAATCTAACAAATCTAAAAACATGCCTCATATTCAACAACATTGTTAAAAAAAGATAATATTCAACAAAAAGATAATAACCACGGGTTAGCTTTGTCTGAAAACGTCTCACACACAGCACGTAAACCGCGTTGCACAGTTTAAAGCCGCAAGTTGATTAGTTACAGTTCAAGCGGCAGGTATATGGTGGGAATTTATTCGTCCGAAATTTCAAAAATGTCACCTTTTCTCGGGAAACGCGGCGTCGACACACGGGAGAGCGATGAATATTTGCCGGCGATGGATTAAAGCTTGCCTTAAATACACTACTTTGAAAAAAAATGTAGGCCGGGCGGAATGCGCACCTCATAAAACGAGGACACGCGATAGGATTGGTTGAAAAAGGATTTGAGAAGACTCAACATTTTGCTATGCGTGTCTTTTGATACTCTTATACTGGCTCGATCATGTCTTGCCGCGCATAGAGATTTGGGTTGTTTCATTTTCGCAGGCACGACAATGCCTTTAAATGCGCTACTGAAAACTTGATGACAGAGGTTGTATAGAAAGAAAAATAAATGCACCGCGCTGTGTTCAAGAGACAGTGCGTACGGTCCACGCTCCTAGCTGCTAAGCATTTTTCAAACTTTGCAATGAGAACTACCACTAGGTACATTTCCTCCGTTATTTCACCGCCGATTCAAACCCATATGCATTTATCCCTGAAGCTAGCGGTCGGGCTCTTGGAGCAGCACAAGTATGTGCTCAAATTAGCGCGCTCTAAAGACGTTACGATAGTTTTGCTCTGTGAACATACTGCGCTTCAATTCGAATCAATTTTCGTAGCGTAGGAAAATTTTCACATACGTTATTATTATGCCAGCTTTCTTTTTTGAGTACCCAAGCATAATCTCTACGTAATGCAAGAACTGTACTGCCTTGTAGCTGCACAAAAAATGCGTAATTCACGCAGTTAGAACAATTAATAATTATGATATTCAAGATGTAGATTGTTGGTTTAAAATAGCAAAGAAAGGAAGAAAATGTGAAATGAAAAAACGGTGTTTGAATGCTTACGCATTATTAGGAAATTTTTGGAATTTCTGTACAATTTCACTTTTTGCTTTTCTGTCCGGGCAAAAATTTAGCTTGCCCAGCTCGCCAAATATTTTTTTAAAGTTTTTTGTGGACCCGGACATCCCATGTGCTCTCCTTAATTTTTTTTCGAGGCTACAGGGAACAAGTAATAATATCAGGTAGAAACTGGAATCGCTTTTCATTCAACTGTATATATATATATATATATATATATATATATTGTCAAAATAAAAAAGGTCCGACATAGCTGTGATAGTAGTATTACTTCATGTATGTATGTATGTATGTATATATGTATTGTTCTTAGGAAAAGGAAAATCCACCAACAGGCGTAAACTGTCTCGCCTAGGGGGCGGACACCGGAACGCCTGCTGGTGTAGGGGGGGGAGGATAGGGAGAAAAGAATAACTCATAACTAAACAACGTGTAATCAAGTCACATGTGCCGTGAGATTAATACGAATTGTGGTGTTTTATTTGTGCACGAGGAAAAACCTACATAAAAGTTGGTTATGTCTTAAACATTGAGAAGTGTTCGCACTCATAAATAACAAGCGCCGTCACAAAAACATTGTTCCCGTTTGTCCGGAATTTTAATATATTCTCTGCAGTCGCAGCTTGCAGACAAAACGTAAATCTCTGCCGGGGGTGAGGTCACAAAGAGCATGCCGGGCGATGTAAGACACAACGACACAGCAATGCGAGACAGAAGGCACACTATCAACGCGTAATGCTGCTGCTGCGAACGGAATTTAACTTCCATCTTGACCAAATGAAGCTCGGCAGCCGCTAATCGTGTTTGTCTTTTAACAGGCGTAACATTAGTGGTGGTAGATGCCTTAAGTGGAGCGTGGAACGCCGATGATAAGCCCACACTTCGAAATAAGCGGCCCGAAAGACGGCGTCCCGCGAGCCGCGCTCGCCGCAACCAGTCCCGGAATGGTGGCGCCGCGGTGGCAGTATTTGGCTCTAGGCGCACTCACGCCGCTTTGGAGGCACGCGGCAGGCCGCACGTCAGTGCGCCTTTCATCCAGCGGCCGTGCCTCTGGCTTCCTACAGTGCGGTGATCTTCAGCAGATGATAATACTAAAACGAAACTTAATTCACAGCAAAAGCTGGTCACTGCACTCAAGCACGGCAAACAAAAGTTGTTCCATTGAATTGATGAACTGAGCAGATTTGTTGTTGTTGTTAGTTAGCAGGCAGACCTAGCCTTGCATGGTGTCCCAGCACCAGCAATTGCTCCCCCCCCCCCCCCCCATCAGCACCTTTTTAACTGTTGCACTCACCGACAAAAACATGTGGGCAAAACATAAACAGTGGACGTTTCAAATTTTTCACCAAGAAGAATTAGCCTCAGCACAATAAGCTTTGCTGCTAATTCACTGGCTTCTGCCTTTGCTGCCCTACGGTTCTCAACTTGCCCACGTCTATTAAATTATTAGTGAGCTTATTGGGGACCATAATACAGGCCTGTGAGGATTGGCTTATGCTGGTGCAAATGCAAATTTGCAATAAATCGGTGAAGGATGTTGCACAATCCCTGTGTGGCTACCATCGCAGGCCAGATGCCTTCGAAATTTGAAGATCCAAACACTTGAGACTGACATTGTACCTTTTGTGATTGTGACATTGAGGTTTTAGGTGGGCCGAAATTCTCTCCTTATAGCCAAACATCAGCCTGGAATGAAAGCCCGGAACCCAAGGCAAGCTATTAAAGGAATGAAGCACTTTATGCACTAGCCCATTACGAGTTTGTGCCAAACTGCTTCCACTGCAAGGCCATGGCACCACCCGAGGTGTATGCATTGTGAAAGTAAAGCAGCAGTCCAGTGCTGCAACATCAAAGAAGGGCTGTACCACTCATCGCCTTTCAATTGCAAGGCATTTAGTAAATTTGGCGTTGGTTCCGTCGCGTTAACTGACAGCTGACCTGCCATAGTGACTCAGTGACTGAGGTGTTGTGCTGCTGAGCCCAAGGATGTGGGTTCAATCCTGGCCTGAGTGGTTGCTTTTCTGATGGGGACGAAAAGGGCAAACGCCCGTGTGTCGAGATTTCGGCGCACGTTAGATACCCCCGCGGTAAAACATAATCCGGCGCCCTCCACAACAGCGCGTTCCATAGCCCAGGTGTAGCTGCGGCGCAATAAGCCTCAAAATCAATTAAAATGACAGCTGAAGCACATTTCAAAATGGTTGGCCCCAGAATAAAATGACAGCATTTGAAAATCGTCCCATTGTCACATTAACATTCATTTGGGCATTCATGCATCTTTCGTGAATCTTTTATTTTCTTTTCTTTTTTTTTTTTGTACAACGATTCCTTTTTTCAACCCACCTGCTTTTTCAGCTTACTTACTCCTAGTTCAGTGACCACATAACAGTTTCCTTATCATTTTTTTTTTTACTTTTTTGTTACAGATCAAACCTCTTGCTATTGCTACCATGTACAAATGATTAAAGGGACACTGAAGAGCATTACCCAAGCAGAATTTCAGAAAAAAGCGAAACTTTGTTATGGGACCTAAATGCAACGATGTCAAAGCAATTATGTGATATGTGTTTTTACATGTCAGATGGGGGAATTTTATGGCCACATGTGATTAAAAATTAGTTAGGTAATTAATAATTGTTATTTTAGATTAATTAATATCTTAAATGATTATTTTATTCCACCTGACAGTTCGAGCTGTCAAGCGGGAACTCACAAGGAGGCTGTCATGTTGGTAACAAAGGCGTTAAAACCAAAGGCACACTCCCATCGGGAAAATGGACGTGGCTCATTTTGATCTGTGCCACAACAGGATCTGGCTCATTTTCGATCCGAAATACAATTTGCATACATGTTCGCCGGGCATTACCTGACCTATTTTGTTGCAACCTGTTTTCTAGGGAAAAGTTGCCAAGTTTTTGTTGTCATTACAGATTTATCTGATTTAGTTTTGGTTTCTGGATTTGGCTCATTTCAAGGGGGAAAAAAAAACCTCATATGAGTACCACATATTGTTAGTTAAATTCGTGTCGTCTTTTATTTCTCTTTTAGAAGACTGAAACCACAGTTTACACATCATTTATACTATATTCTGGTTTCCACTTTTTTCATAATAAACATCCACTTTTTACCCTTTCATGCACATATCACACAAGCTGACCATGCCCACAATTTATTAAGTTTTGCTTTGAGTATTTATAGGTGTGTTGACACAGCTAACACTAGTATATCAGCAAGGATAGTCTAAAGAAAACTGCAGGTTTGAACGTGCTTTTCTAGAGGAAAAAATTCGTGTAAATGGGCCAGAACAATGTATAAAGCCTGCTTGTTAAAAGTTTCAAAAACCTGGCAAGTTATTTAGGCTCTGTTGTGACTCCTTCCGGCCTCCATTTAGAAAAGAAACGCCGATTGCTGGACAAGAAGAGCAGCGGCTGTGCCCACTCACAGCGTTCACAACCAGGTCCTCGCGAGGGTCTGCATTGAACTGGCGCTGCTGGATGAAGCTCAGAACGGTGACGCCGACCTTGGACACGTTGTAGGCAGAGTGTCCCCACCCTTTCTCCTCATTCTTGCCCTCCTTGGCTGCCCTGTTGAGTTACGGTCAAGGGTGAACCAAAGGCGGCGAGTAGCAGTGGACACCAACAAGCATTGGCAATCGTGCTGCCCAAATCAAGAGAACAGCAGCCTGTAAACAGCCGACAACGAAACTCTCACACGACTTGAGGCTCTTTTATCAAGCACGATGCTGGATCCTTACACTTTCTGGCCACTCCCCTCGCTTTCAAAGAAAATGTTGGCAAGCTTCTGCAGATCTTACAGTCAGTGAGGTATCTTAATAGAGTGCACTTCTCAGTGGGACAATCACTAGCTTCAAAGTGAAGTTACAACACACAACTGCACAAGTATAACAGCGTTGAATTTCAATTACAGCTTCTCATCTGCACCACATACCTTTGAACAATTTCTAAGCTTCTTTGTTTTAGTCACTCCATGTTTGATATGGTCGGCTATTTCTTTTTTTCTGCGCTATAAAAGCATTAGAAGGCCTGCAACTGCAGGTACAAGAGGCGACAGCGACTGCAGCAAACAAATGGTATTGGGCAACGCCAGTGAAGAATAGTGAGTGAAAACTGTGTGTCGAGTGCACTAGGCAGTCAACCGGAGGACTGAGCTAAACCTTAGGTACTCACTGCACAAACTCGTTCATAAGACTGCAGAGCTCATCCAAAGTGATGTCGGGGTTGTTCAACTTCTGCTTGAGCTCCTTTCCAGGAATCCGACTCAGCATACCACACATGCTGCTCAAATTGACCACCCTGCAAGAAACGATACGCACCTGCACGTCAACCTCGCAAAGATGAAGCCATTGGGAAAGAATGTGGACGTCCCCTCAATTTTTACCATTTAATTTTATTGAGCCTTCCTAGCATGGAAGAACCATCACTCATTGCACACCGCAATATATAAACAAATTCAAAAGGAGACACAACATTCTGTCACTGGTGCAGTTTCTTTGAAGACTGTAGTGTGCTATGGCACACATAATAAATAATGTGCCAAAAAAAAAGGGGGCTTTGCTATGCCCATAGCTCCTCAATATCCTCACTTGCCGCAACGATACTACTTTACCTTAGTATACCTATTGAATTTTTGTAAATAAGGAAAAATTTTGTCACAAAAAGATAGCTGCAACAAACAGTGCTCGAGTGAGGCAGACAGCAGGCCGCCATAGGGGGAAAGGAGGATGCCCTACCTGGCATGCGGTCGCAGCAAGGGAAACAGTTCCTTGCACACGTTCAGAGTGCCAAAGAAGTTGGTCTTGACAGTGACCTCTGCTTGCTCAGCAAATGGAGCAGTGGAGGAATTCTGCAGCAGTGGAAAAAATACAAGAAGCATGTCATCACAAAACTCGTACTAATTTTCTCCGAGACATTCTGATATCACCCATCACACTGCAAAAAACATGCAGTACTTCTCCGCCCCATTTCCAGATTCTTGCCTGTGGGAGTCGGGTAGTAATAAACACAATTCATGAGCCATTCCACTCTGTGACGGTGGATGACTAGAGAAGCTGGAGTCTGGATTTGGTGCAGTTTCCCCATTACAACAACAGAAAAGAAGGGAAATTCAAAATGGAGTTGGGAAATTTGTCTTGATGATGGATCATGGGACCGCTGTCCTGAGAAGCCGGAGGAAATTAGACACACACGTGCTTGGAACACCAACAAAGTGAGGGCGGTGCGAACGTAGACAAGCTTTTGCAGGTCGCACAGCAGCGAATTCTTGGGAAACCTTTATTACCTACCTGAGAGTGTCTTGATCTTGAAAAAGGGGCCTATCGACAACTAATCCACCAAAATGCATATGCAAGTGATGAGACTTATAAGCATGAGGTCCAAATCATGTTTTGAGCAGCATGCGACTTTGATGGTGACCACGTGCTAATAGCGCTCCCACCAGGACGTTCGTTTTCCCTGCGTATGGAGCTCATGACTTTGCTTTACGTCATGCACAAGGTAAAACTGGACCTTCTGAGTTCTTGTCTATGTCCATGGCAAATCCACAAAACCCTAGTCATAAACAGCATTGCTGTAAAAAAAAAGCAATATCCACCACATTTATTGCAATTGAGGTTGTACGCATTACCATCTCTGTCTGGTTTCTCCAAAGACCCACCCTCTTTTCCGCACACCATTTGCAGAGGCAGTTGTAATGCAGAAAGGGTGAAGCCATTATCTAGAAACCTACCCATAGTAGAAATTAAAAAAATCTTAGCCGTAACTGTGGAAACAATTGCCAAAATATGGTTGTGCATTTGAAATTAAAATGACAGTGCGTCGTATGATGTCAACATCCAATGTAAAGGTTTGTGTATTGTATAATTAGACCACCTTCTAAAGTTTTTATCTGGGATCCTTAAAATTACTTTACCAACAATGAAAACATTACTTTTTGCTTCCGATCTGGAAGACCATCCTATATCTATAATCGTACATATGTTTGTGCATGCGGGTGCATGTGTGTGCGACCAGTATAAGCGGCATTTCAAAACAGCTACATAGAAATTCTATACACTAGCAAAGCACATTCACAACAACAGCATGTATTTTTTTTTAATGCGATATAGATTGCCCTACGGCATAACATGCTAATAACATAATAACATGCTAATTACAAAGGTATCAAAGAACGTTTAAGGTAATATAGAACTAGCTGGGGCAATTGTCAGCTTGTCAGTCATAGCAAGAGAGAAGAAAATGACGCAATAAGAAAAAAAAATTACAATGACTGTGCTGAGAGGAAGCAATCGCACTACTGGTCATGTTTCTGCTGTTGGTGCTGTCCCTACCGCAAAAGTCTGCAGAGCGTCTACCTCAGTGGCACCTCACAAACGTGGCAGTATTCAAAAGTACACCTCAGAGGAAGATGCAAGGGAACACGAAAATGCAGCAAGGCAAGCGATCTAGCAGGATCTTCCTACAGCTGAAACTACTACCAGCCGACGCAACAGCAACCGTTACGACGTGAAGACTACAAGATACACATATCCCCCTGATGACAAAGACATTGTTGCAACAGAAGGTGACATAGCTACGACAGACCTTCCATTAGACAGAGAATTGCATAGCCTGAAACAAAACACAATCCTTTCGCATTTCCGCACATAAGCACTCGTGAAATGCTCTCTGATTACCCCATTAGATGGCTACATTGCCCTCTTAGCGGATATGTTAAGCCCTGTACCAGTTCTAACAAAGCTGGCAAACAAGAATGCTTTGTGAAGGCAGCATTGAATTCAACAACGATGCAGGCTACTTCACTGTCTAAACTGAAAACCAACACCAGCGCCACCTTTATGCATACTTGTGTTGCAACAAATGAACTTGTTCTTTTATCTAAATGCTTCATTTTATTTATTATTTGTGTTTCTGCCCTTGCCCACTTTCCAATTGCATATGTTTATTATAATAATGTATTTGCCTTTTACACAACTGTAGTTTAAGGGCCTACTGCACTCAAATTTCACGCTGGCCAAATTTACTTTGAATGTACAGTAAGTACCACCAAACCAACTGGGACATGACTGGTAGCCCCATGAAATGCATCGTTAATTAGTTAGAAATGTTTAAAATAGTTCCATCTCAGGCGACGCTGCACCTGCCGGCAGATTGCACAAACAGCCATAAAGCGAGCGGAAGTTACATTGTGGCCAGCCAGGAGAACCGGTCGAGCTCCACTGGGCGAGCTTCTTCTAGGGCGGCAGCAAGGGCGAAGCGTTGTGCGCAGGTTCGCTTCAGCCGGCTGGCTGCGTACGGCCACTTGCTCGCTGCGCTCTTCGCAATTTACATTCCAAAATCTCCGATCTTTGATGGTCCTTTTCCCCACGGATACACGTAATTCAGCAGCCATATTTCGTATCTCGCACTCTTTTTAGACAGACTATACACAGGTAACATTTTGAGGAGGTCGAAATTTTGAGTGCAGTTGGCCTTCAATTGCTAAGGGGATGTACAGCACAACAAAAGACGAAGGACAATAAGTATGCACAAGGAATTTGCACTTTGTCCTTTCCATCCTTACTGTCCTTTGTCATTTGTTGCACTGTACATCCCTTTCGACCAACTAGCCCAACATTGAACCTTATCCTCGGTATTCAATGGCGTGGAACGCATGCAGGCAACCAAGTGTGCGCCGCCGTATCTGTGGCCAAGCGTCTGTTGCTAGGCGACGTTGTGCGGACGGCCCGCAGATCAGGCACCCCTCTTCTCCTCCATGCAACCGTGTGAGTGCACCGTCAGGCCCGTCACTCGCTACGTCGGGCTCCACGGGATGGCGGCACTTGTCCGTGCTAAGCACGACTGTGAAACACATGACTGTGTTTCACGTTACGAACTCTTCGCCGAACACAAAGTATTGCGTCGAGTTCACTGTGAGTGCGATTAATAACATCTCTGTTGGTGTCACAGTTTAGAATCGGATTGGAACGGAGCAGATGACGCACGCCGGTGTCTTTTTTTTCTTCGGCGTGCGGCCGCAGTGGCCCAGGTAGCGCCGTTTCCGTGGCGCATCGGCCATGTCTGTGGCTGTTTCCAGTGTTGCCAAGCGAAGAAATTGACCGCTAAACTTTTCAACGAATACCGTCTATAAGACTTCAATTGCATTTGTTAAAGGAGTACTGACACCAAATTTTGACGCCTAAAAAATTATATAATTGGGTTCAGTAGTTTGTACAGATGCCTCTCAGAAATTTTTGCAGCGATCTGCGGCCGGAATCGCATCTAAAATCGATTTTGATTGTCCAGGCCGTGAGCTTCCACAAATCGGCAGCACTAGCGAAATCGCTTTCGGCGTGACGAAACATCGGCCTGCGTGTCTGGCCGGTTCAGGGTGACGTCATGTAGTCGTTTTCGGAACCGGAAAGGATATCCTGCGCTGCTGTTGTCGGTGGTATTCATATGGGCAGGAGATGTGGGCGTAGCTGTATGAGCAATGCTTGTAAACGTTGCGTGTTCGACGTCTTTGCTCTTCAGTTCGTGGCGGGCGCATGGTGTTCCCTTGCACTGGTACCGACAACTGCGCGGTGCCGGCACCGCGCGGTGCACGATGTCGACGGGCATCGCGGCGACGCGGCGGTGCGCGTCGCCGAGCTCGCCCAAGCTGTGCTATGGCAAGCTCGCGGTATACGAAGTACTGCTCGTGGAAGCCTGTCCAAGCAAATCGACGACGACGCCAAGATGCATTATTTTCCACGCGACGACATGCAGCGCTAAACGTGGACTGAGTTCGTGCGCGGCGGCGGCCACAAGAACTGTCGCCCAAGCCAGCGGGCTCGGGGTTGCACGGGTCACCTTGGGTGTTGGGAACTTTAGGCTTAGTATCGTGGCGACTATTTGATCACTGGTATCTGTACAACTGCGAAAGACCATCCCTTACACAACTTTTCACCACACTATCATCCCCTTTTTCGCATATGGAGCTTTATTTTGGCAATAATTTCAATTTCAGCGATCGGTGACCAAGACATCTGCCGCGGCCTGTTTTGATTCTAGCGCGCAGGTGGCACCATCTTTCGGCCGCTCGCCGCACCGCAGTGCCGGCAGTGCTGGGTCGGAGCGCCGAACCTCCGCTGCTGGTCAGCGTAGGCTTACCATCGCGGCAAATATCTGAACGCCACTTTTAAATTCAGCGCTGATAACAAGCCCTAGCACAATTTTTCAACACACTAACATCTACTTTCTCGCATGTGGAACTTCTTTTTCGCGATCAGATTGATTAGAAGAGTGGCGACAAGCTGTTGCTATCACGGTCTGCGCCGGTTCGAGCCGCAGTGATATTAAATAACGGACGACGGCGAAAACATTGCCGGCCTAATCGCCTGGCCAAATAAAGTTGCTCTGTCTGTCAGGTGGCAGCGACTCATTTTAGTCTGACGATTCAGACGACATGTCGACTGCGCGGGCGAGTGCGGACCATGTGTAATCGTAGCAAACGATGCGGCGAACGCACGGAGGAAAGAAAAACGTCCCTGACGTCACGGGTGAGACCGTGACGTAAGGCTGGCCCGCTTGCAGGCTGGCCTTCGAATGGCCATTTTCCCGCGCGGCGACCAAATTTGAAATTGGTTGCAATAAACGTGCTATAATTAATTCTGTGTTGGCGGCTGACGGCTTTCGGTTCGATTTTCGTAATTACTGGGCCAATAGGTATTCTTTACAGCATAAAAACTGAGAGCGAGAAATTTCGTGTCAGTACTCCTTTAATGTGCTTGCTACGTTGTTTTCGTGTGATGTGGTGACTCGTGTATCCTGTTCAAATTCTTGCTGCTTCATGCATGCAATTACACTGCATCCTGAGCTGCCTGCCATGCTGTCCGTGAATAGGAATGAATCCTTAAGGCCATGAAGACAAAATACAACTTTCTTCAATATGTAAGAACTAGACTTTGGTGGTCCACTCAGCTCCATTCAAGTCACAAGACGTTTTTTGAACTGAAACAATTTCAAATTTCACACTACAGTGATGGAATATGGGAAAAAGTCATACCATAGAAGTCAACACAAAAAAATATAGTTGACAGTGTGTTAACTGCCCATTAGCGCACAAGTGATGTGATAAAATGGAGCTAGAGGCGCCACACGAATCGCTCAGACATGTTTCTTGGCGGTTGTTTTGATCGGCGGCCGCTAATTGTACAAACAAGATTCTGCAATATAATGGAGAAGTGCCAGCGTCTCACCTGTTTTCTTGAACATCTACATTATTTGTGTGAAGCTTGTGAGAAAATTGGTGTGATCTTTATTGATGCAAAACAGTCTTTTTAATAAACCGAACTTGTATTTTGTCCTCATGGCCCATTTTTAATTATCTCTCGAATTTTCTTTCTTTGGGTGAGGGGAACAGTGGCACGCATTGCAAACCTACCAGCGCTACTTCAGACGGCAGAACCCACCACGGTGGCTATGTGGCTTAGGCTTAGTGGTGCTGAGCCCAAGGTCGCGGGTTCGATTCCTGGCCGCCGCGGCCGCTTGTCTGATGGAGGCGAAAAGCAAAAACGCCTGTGTGTTCGAGGTTTCAGCGCACGTTAAAGATCCCCAGGTGGTCAAAATTAATCCACAGCCCTCCACTATGGTGCGCCTCATCGCCTGTGAAGCGTCGGCGCGTTAAAACTCATAATCAATCAACTTCAGACGGCAGAAAGGCAAATGCAATCACCTACACCACTCCCTCTTCGGAGTTTGCCACTGTACTGACGCATGATGTCAAAATAATTACCAAAACCACAGAATGTCTCCTACCTATGGGTATGTACGGTGCCTGCAGACCCAGCTGTAAGGCATGAATTCTCACACTGAGTACTATGTGGTATCTGTTTCCTGGTAATTTAAAAGTAGTTTAAATCTGGCAGCATTTGTAAGCATGGATGTAATGTTGCTATATATGGCATTTCAAAAACATAACAAAGCAACCCCTTGCCTTGTAAGCAATGCCAGCATTGTTCACGAGCACATCCAGGCCACCGTAAGTGTCCTTGAGGTAGTCACGAAACTTCTGAATGCTCTCAACGTCATCGATGTCGAGCTGGTGAAATATGGGGTGCAGCAGGTGCTTGTTGAGCTCTGCCACAGCAGCCTTTCCTCGCTGCTCATCTCTGGCTGATCAGGGGAAAACAGAGAACGCCAGGTCATGCACTCCATCCAGCTGAATGGCTGGCAGCACACAAATGGGATGGCAGCACATACATATAATGAGAGAGATTTACATTCTGAGACCATGAGTACAGAACAAGGGCAGAATTACTCCAGCAGCTAGCAAAAATCAGCACACGTTGTTGGCACAATCATTACAAACAGAACAATGAAATGTGGCACTTAACAGCCAAAAGCAGCTGCAAACTGTGAATGCTGCCATGGCAAAGAAAAGAGAGGCGATTGAGCTTATTGAGGCATATCTGCCAAACAGAAGAATTCAATGTCAAGCAGTTTCCTATAAATTATTATCTTAAATTACAATGCCAGCTGATAATGAGACATTCCAGGGTTTGTGCCTACAATACAAAGGGGTTGTGGCAACACTACAAAGTGTGACAACATCCAAAAACAATTTAATTGCATGCGCGTCCATCCGGACGACCTCCCCTCGAGACGCCAAAGAACTCGCCATTGCCTTAGCCCTCATCCAATACTCCAGCAAAGCCATCGTCACTGACTCTCAAGCAGCCTGCCACAGTTTCCTGTCAGGAAGGGTGGCATCAACAACCCTACAGGTACTTCAACACTACCGTCCAACTTGCCGAGTGGCGATCGTTTGAGCACCTGCCCACGCCTCTGTAACGGACAACAACTTTGCCCACCAACAGGCTCGCGAACTGGCCCGCTGAGCCCGTGAGGTGACCGCAGCTCCGACGCCACTTCTCACCTATCAGGACATTACTCAATTTTACCGGACCACCAGACAAAAATTCCCGTGCCCTCACCCATCCCTCAGCAAAACTCAGGAAATAACACTCCGACAATTACAAGCAGGGATGCACGTACGCCCGGTTCGAACGAATTTATTGTTTCCCACACAGTACACTGCTCTATGCAAACTTTGTCTCCAGCTAGGTACCCCCCAGCATATACTTCTGGAATGCGCCCACCCATTACTTTCCTGAGCTGAGGGAGACACTGTTGACCAGATGTCAACCAGAGGACCAGGCTCTCCTGGTGACACGAGCCAAGGTGCCTAGGGCAACGCATGGATTCCTGGACTAGGGTTCCACTCTCGCATTGGAGCTCATAAAAATGTTTTATCTCTCTCTGTAAAAACCACTTCACTGCTAGCCAGCAAGCTATGAAGGAAAGCAACCTCCACAAAAGCAAGTTAGATAAATCATTTCAATGCAAGAAACTTCCAGAGCTGTCGTTAGGCCAAGAAGCAAACCAGAGGCAAGTTTAGCACTTTATAATAACGAGTTAAGTAAATATGGCTGTGTATGTCAGCATGATGCACATGTGTACCAGACCAGAGAGGGGGCCCTGGGGGCCAGGCCCCCCTCCTAAGGCACTTGTTCTATCCCCTTGCTTTCCCCTTTCATACCCATCTCCAACGAACCGTTTCATTTGCCAAGAATGTGATGTTCTGTGCATGGCTTAAAGGCTCATAATAGGCGCTTGTCGATTTCACCGCCATCTCACATTTGCTTAGAAACGTTGGCAGCAAGCACAAAATGGTGCCTCTTCAGCAGCTTGTTTCAAAGCCACTAACGCAGCGAAAGAAATTGCTGGGAAAGGACAGCAGCCTCATGCAAAAAAAAAAAAAGCTATCACTCGGCTATTGTGAGTTCTGAGAGAGAGTTTTCCCAGCATATTAGTGCACCTGAGAGAAGCGTAGAAAACCAGCTCAATGCCCATCGATTGCTCAAGTTCAAGAAAATCGCCGAAAGCTGGTTTCAATCACCGATCCTATCATTGTTCTTGGCCGTCAAAATATTTCTTTGTGGGGACACAGAGATGATGGGGAGCTCTTGAAAGATGGTGAAATGAACTTTTCTTCTTTCGTTAACGAAGGAAATTTCAGAGAACTTTTACGTTTCCGGCTTGAAAGCTGAGACAAGGAGCTCACTGAACACCTTACTCGTTCGTCATGCCAGGAAACGTACATCAGCTTACATCACTACATCAATGAACTTACATCACTACGAAGAAAAACAGGACAAAGTAAGGAACCACAGAGAGAGAGATGAAACGTTTATTTGAAATGAAAGGTCTTGATTGAACTAGGGTAGGTTCCCTCCTTCCAGGGCCCCTGTTTCCTCTGCCCCAGTCTTGGCCCTAAAGATCAGATACTTCTGAACCCCAGGGTCAGAGCTGGCCAGAGCTGCCTCCCATAGCTCATATAACTTGGTGTTGGTGTTTACTGAGGGCCATATAGTACGACAACCCCAGGATGCATGGAATAGGGTGGATATTTCACCGCACTTATTACATGCGTTTGAGAATTTCTCGAAGAACATCTTCAATAGTCTGAGGATGTTGGGATAGGTGTTTGTCTGTATTTGTCTGAGAGACTGATGCTCTGCAGCTGTTAAGCTTTTATCTGGTGGAAGAAAGAGAGCTCTGACTTTTCTTTGAATGTTGAGTCACTCACCGAAGGTATTGGGGAGAGGGGTGAGGAAGCTAAGACTACTGGCTGAGCGGTTAGTAAGTTCTCGCGCAGCTTGGTCTGCTCTCTCATTACCCTCACGCTCCTCATGTCCCGGTGTCCAAATGATATTTTGGAACTTAGTGATATTTAGAGGTAAAATTTTTGCGAGCCTTTTGTGAATTTGGCCATTTATAATGTTTTGTACGGCTTTCTTAGAGTTCAAAATTATTTGGAGGCTTTTTTCTTGGAATTCTCCATACCTTACGGCCAATAGAAGGGCGCCAGTTTCGGCCTCCTCTGTGCTGGTGTTCGTTAATGCGAGGCAGTCCCTGATTACTCCTTCTTGGTTGACTATCACTAGGGAAGCATTGGTCTTGTCGTAAAAGGCAGCGTCTGTATATACAACGTTTGGGTTTTTTTCCAACTTTCTGTGTAGGAAATTGACCCTGGCTTTCCTTCTGTCTTCAAGTAAGTGGGGGTCCATGTTTCTTGGAATGGGGAGCGCTTTCAATTTCTCTCTGGCGGCATTGCTTAGGTCTTCTTTGTCAATAATTGATTGTACATCTAACCTGGAGCCTACTCTTTGCAGAATGGCCCTGCCAGTTCTCGTCTTTTGCAGCCTTTCCTTTTGTGAAACAAGGGTAGCTTCACAAATTTCTTCAAAAGTGTTAGACACGCCGAGATTCATGAGTTTTTCATTTGCCGTGTAGAGCCGCTTTGTATGCAGTACGCAATACAATGTTGGCCTGTTCCTTTTCCTGCCTGTTTAGAGAGTGAAAAGGCAGACTGCAAGCAACTCTGCTTACTACTAATGCCTGCATGATACGCAAGGTTTCCTCTTCCTTCAGCCCTGCTCTCTTTTTGGTTATCCTCCTAACTATCTTTGCAATTTGCAGCGTTGATTTTTTATAACAATTTTTGCAATTGCTCTGCCATTGCTTTGAACAATCATCCCAAGGATTCTTAATTTATCTGTCTCTGCTATTTCGTGGTCCCCAAGCTTGATTTTTATCTCCCCTGGGCTCCTATATCTGGCGTCGTGGACTCTGATAACTTCAGATTTTTCTGGTGCGCACTCTAGGCCGTTATCCCCTGCCAGCTTTTCCACCCAGTTCGTGGCTTATTAAAGTGCCTGTTCCTTTTGAACCAGGGAGCCTTTAGTGGCCCAGATGGTTATGTCGTCGGCGTACAATATGGAACCTATGTCGGGGATGTCTTGGAGTTTCTTTGCTATGTTAATCATTGTAATATTGAAAAGCAAGGGGGAGATAATAGATCCCTGTGGTGTTCCTTTGTTTGGCATTTTGAGTGCAATTCGTTAAGTGCTTGTAGAATGGCCCTGTGGGACACATGATCAAAGGCTCCCTTTAAATCTAAAGCCAAGATAAGGTGCTCGCCTCCTCTCACAGGTGCTGACGAAAATCTGAGCGCTTGTGCTTCGTGGTTCTGTACTTTGTCCAGTCTTTTGCACTGTTTTCCTTCATATTGCAATGTACCAACTGGCCCTTGAGCAATTCCTTCTGGAACTTTGGTGTTCCAGAATGTCCCAAACTTCTGAAGTTTGGGAATGGGCTACATTGACATGAGCGCTTTCTGCAGTGCACTGGCCTGGCTTTGCGCAGTCTGAGTAGGAATAAAACTATTAATATTAGCATTCATATCTACCACTTTAAATTATCCTCACTGGTTTCAATGACTACGGTTTCCACACAAGCCTTGACGCTGGGATACCTCGATATGTGTGCTTAGAACAGAAAGGCACTTACGAACGAGATCAATTACCGTGTGGTCGGGGAAACGTCGCAGTAGTTTACACTTTCTTTCTGTAACTGTGAGCTTTCTGCCTTTAATTTTGGTGAGTGACACTGTGACAGCATGGGAGCCTGAGAGCCGAAGTGGAACTCCCACCTTTGTAGAGGTCATTTTATCAAGAGCCAAAGTTATTCAACTACCCAACAGCCCAAGCTACAAACCATCTCCCCTTCCTTTCCCATTTTACCACCTGCGTGGAATAAAGGCTGGCACTGGGAGTTAAAAAATGTGTCAGCGTTAACGTCAGCCTGTGTTTTTTAATGCTTAAGTATTCTTTGCTGAATACCTAAAAAAATCGTGTAGTGCCTTGTGAAGAAACCAAAAATGCGCGACTAGTTGAATGAAATAGGGGTGCATTAGCCCGAGTCACCCAGCACAGACGCATTTCAGACACACTGTAAGCAATTAGGATTTGGAGAGGGGTGCATGGAAGTGAAAAATAAAACAGCAAAATCATCCAGCCCTCCATTTAATGACGACAATGTCTAAACGCGAAGCTTTCTTCATGCGAAATATAATGGGAAAGGGTCAAAGTCAAAGACGCTGCAATCAAAAAACCAAACTGCGCGCTGTTAAAATTCAAAGCTCAACTAGTCAAAGTTTAAATCCAGAAGGCAACCAAGGAAACCCACTTAAGAAAGCTTTGCGATAAACCATCATCGTCGTACAGAGGAGTGCATGATTTTTCAAGTGTAGGTGGAAGCTTGTAAAACTTGACCGCAGCATTCAGTCGTGAAACTGAGGGAAGGTTTTTGGCACCCTCCTGTCTCTCATCTTTCAGCCACGCAGGCATTGTTTTTTGAAAGACCATTAACCAACTAGCCAGCAACTTTTGCAATTCTTGTAAAGCAATGCTTTTCCACGACAAGAAATAACGTTCTACTATCATGCAGTATTTATTCTGTAAACGATTTCCAATGAGTGTAGAAAGCGTATTTCTGAGAAATTAAACACATTTCTACCGTAGTTAATGAAGTTACAGAGCATCGTCCATCACAATTTCTGTTTTGAGGTACATCAGACTGCACCCCCCAACTTTGTCTTTTGCTTGTGCACGGTGTCGTTTCATCATCAACTACCAAAGGCCAGCGCTGCAACATTCTTGGATTGGCTGCACACACCGGCTTTGTAGAAGCATTTAGCTGCAATATATTCCTCGATATGCCAAACTGCATGCAGGCATGAAAAATTTGCACGAAGGAACAGCCTTACACTTTCAGCTTGACTTCCAGCTTGGCGCATTGAGCGTCGTCTGTTATTTGTAAGTACTGAGTATGGGCATAAACCACACACATGGCATGTCTCGTAAAGGTCACCTCCACACTCAAGATTTACCGATCTGAAACAAGTCCTTGTGGTTATTTACGCTTTGCAAGCCACACCATAGCAGAACGACAGAAAGCCACGCACAACAACGCTGCACTGACTGCTACCGGCATTCCACTGACGAGCAGTTCACCACGGGCGGCCCTGTTCGCTGAAGTGGTGCCATACAATGGCCACCTGGTCCCTATACAGCCTCATTGGTGCCTGTGAGTTTAAAGCTCTCAGTCATCCTGTAGCAAGAGTGCATTTTAAATTCTTTCACAAACATGATCATATCATCCCACCCGGATGCCCTACCTATGGTTAGAGATTGAACCTGCAAAATAAAAAAAAGGGAGGGGTGGGGGTTGCAAAGCTGCACTTGGACTACAATTTAAAAATTCAATTCCTTGCGTCTGTGACTAAACTAAGCCACCAAAATACAACCATCACTTACCTGTCAGCAACACATCACCATCAAACTTCTGACACAGAAACTTCACAATGCTGAAGCCAATGCCCTTGTTGCCTCCCGTAACCTGCACACAAAATAGCGACAGTTAGCAAAAAAAAATCCTTCTAGGCTATTTTGCTTGTGCTATGTAGTCAACGAAAATGTTTTAAATCAATAAGCAATTTACTACAACTTTGTTCTAGCATAATATTCGCCTCACAAGCACGTATTGATTATTTTGTGAGCACCAAGCACCACAAACCTATTCACACAAAATGCACTCTGTATCATGATAGCGTATGTCAAAAGGTACCTAGCTACACTACTGCATTAGTTTCACAAACTAAAAAAAAAACATGCCAGTCATTACAGTGTGTCCCTATCCAATGAATGAGCTAGCAGACAGAAACTGCAGCGCTGGGTTTCCATGGTTCTCATCAAAACCGCGGTAACAAAAAAAGGAGCTGAATGGTGTGACCCCGGTCATACACACATGCGAAAATAAAACTCAGACGGTCAGGCATTCTTTTCCAATTCCTGTAATGCAAACAATTTCGAATACGCTGGACAGTGTCTTTCAGATTATGTGCGCCTACTGAAACCGTTGAACTTGGGCTGAACATACACTGAGAGAAAAAGAATGAAAGGTATCCAATAGCCACCGACAAAAGTGGCAGGATTAGGCGGCGCTTATCAGTAGCCCCAAGTGAAGTCAATGGCCGCCAGCCCAAGTTATTTGCACCTCATCTCATGCTTTTTAGATGGTCAGAATAGAGCAGCAGTTGTTTGCCCGTCACCTCTTAATGGAGCACGTCCTTAAGATGAACAGTAGCTGCGACAATGAAAAGTATTTTCGTTACTGCACCACAAAAGTCCAAATGAGGGGTAGAGAAAGTACAGGTACTGCAAATCACAGCCCTGATTACAACAATTTCACAAAAGTATAAGCCATATGCCAATTATGGTGGGTACAGCGACAGGAAAAATACATTGGACATCCTAAAGAGACACTAAAAGCTAAGTAACATTTTTTTTAACTCAACGAGCGTACAATTTTTAGCTCTCTCGGTTTTTGTAAGATGGCCAACGATGGCTTGTTTGGTGAGAAATAAATCATTAAAGGGGTAACCGCATGCAGCAATTTTGGTGGGCGATGCGAAAATCTAACTCAATGGGTGCAGTAAACAGGGAGTGCAGGCGACAGCAACGAGTGAAAACAATAATACACTGCCGCCGGGCATTCCTGCCACTGTCGCTTGCATCTGGCCAGCCAGATGGAGCCTAGAAGCAAGCGACAGCAACGGAGGGCGCTGGCACAAGTGCATGAATTTTGTTTGCCCAAATGCATCTTACCACAACATCTATCAACTGCAGTATCTCCATGATATTTGAACATAGCAAAGCGTTTCAAACTTCAAGAGCACAGCCAATATTTTGGAGCTGCAATAAAAAATTATGCACATCCCTGTACTTAACACCTCATACTTAGCCTCATATAAATCTTTATTTGTCATACAAGGCTAGTAACCTAGCCTTGTGTTGAATGCAGGATTTCGTAAATACTTTGTCATTTGTGAAGTGTGTAAGTGCATGTTAAATTTTTACGCTGCTCCTTTTCTAGGGTAATGAAACTTACGAACAGCTTTTTAAAACTTCCTTCTTTTTGTGTTAGCACAATACTGGAATGCCGTGTGGATTTGGCTAAGCACGGTTTGGAGGCTACTGATGCAGTACAGTCCAGCTTGCATTTATAACAAACACATCGGGAAACGGAAATCAGTTTGTTATATCTGTTTTTAGCTATATCTGGACATAAAATTTATGTATACAAATGGTAACAGGAAACGAAGCTTTAATTTGTTCATTATAGCCGAGATTTCATTAAAACCAGGTTCGGTATAAGTAAGCTATACTGGAGTGGCAGGAAGGACGCAATTGTTTTTTTTTTTTTGTCCCTTTTTTGTTTTTCAATTGCCAGCATGTGTATACATCCCGCGACGAAGCCTGATGTTCACTAGCATACATGTATAAAAAGTACTAAAATGCAAAATTGAGATAATGGGCAGTAAGGTTACTTCTTACCGGTTTTTCGAAATTTTGAATAACTTTCGAAAAAATATATTCCCCGAGGTAATTTTGGCTAGCATGCATACGCTGTTGTGTGACCAGAAAAAAATGTTTTTTTTTTTATGGCATGCGGCACAGAGTTAAGGCATGCTGTGTGTCACGGAATGCGCCTCAAAAGTCGGCGATGTGCGGGCAGAGTCATTCGAATTGCGGTAAGGGCAAGTTGAAAAATAACCGCCGCGGTGGCTCAATGGCTAAGGCGTTGTGCTGCTGAGCACGAGGTCGCGGGTTCGATTCCCGGCCGCGGCGGCCGCTTTTATGATGGAGGCGAAAAGCAAAAACGCCGTGTATACGAGATTTCGGCATCCCCTGGAGGCCAAAATTATTCCGGAGCCGCACTGGGTTGTATGCAGGTGAGCCCCCGGTGAACCCCCAGTGCACTTCACTCCAGAAAGAACAGCTGTACATGTTTCCCTTCGTATATAAAGAGAAATGGGCATCTTGTACAAAGCTTTTCTCATAATCGCATTGATTTCTCAAGGCCAATCTAAAAAAACATTGTTATTTTGAGCTTTCCTTTTCACCCGAATCACCTAGTAGTAGTAGTAGTAGAGTAGTAGTCTACTACTGCGCGCGCCTCATCGCCTGCGGTGCGTAGGCGCGTTAAACCCTACAATCAATCAAGTTGAGAAATGGCCGCACTGCATTGATGGGAGTATTATTTCTTGTTTACGGCGAAAACTTTGTTAAGCAACCCATTCGTTTTAAGTTTGCCACTTGGATCCGCGCGGAAGGTTTTTTTTATTATTATTTTTTTTTAGTTCCTACAACGTTGCCGAACAACCTGCCGGCGTGCATATATACCTACATGGAGCGATTATCATGCGACTCTACGCGCATAATCATACCTTTGAGTCCATTCATTCGTGTCCTGATCAGCTGAACGGATAGTTCGTCTGGACGGAAATTTAGAGGTAGCTATCGTTTTTAACCAACGCCCGGCTGCACTGCGCCTGTTTCAGAGCCGGCCGACGCCGCGTACAATTATGTACGCGACATACGCAGCAGAACTTCAAGGCCAAGCAACCTGCGTTCTACGAAGGATCGCCGCAAGCGCACGTAAAAGGGACGCGAAAAAAATCTCCACTGAGTGAATTGTGGAAAGATAGCTTACCACAGCGACGCGAGATGACGACATGGCGTGATAAAATGACAAGACGCACTTCGTTGCAAGTGAACAAGTCGAACAACTCCGTAAATGCTACGCGTAACGGAACACCTTATAAGTTATAAACCGATTGCACTGAACCACTCCGAATCCGGAACAAACCGACGCGCCGACACGCCAACGCCGCCTGGCTGGACCGACTGGACCACTCCTTGACCGAACAGCGACACCAGCGACACAGCGCCGCTAGCGACGCAACCAACGCAACTCACCAAATTCCGCGCGACTTTTGCTCGCGAATGCCTGCCTCTTTTATTTGCCATTTTGAACTGCTCAGAACTCCACCAGATCAGCTTGTTTGCCCATAGAATGTCATTGCAAGAGCAGTTTGGACTGCCAAAAAACTGCTGGAAATCGCCCAGGATGCGCAATTTCCAGGAAGCGCAATAAAAGAGTACATGTTACATATATTGCACAATAAAAGCCCAATAATGTCTATGTGCATATCGCATGACCAATTAAGCATTTATTTAAAGTAGTGTATGGAGAAGAGACTAGCTAGTCTTCTATCCTCCATATATTATGGGGCGGCAGTGTAAACGTGGCGCGAGCGACCCTTCCTGTCGATTTATCGATTTTATTGATTTGACGTACGCAAAACAGCTACGGGTGGGGATCGGTTGTTCAAATCTTTCTATTCTCTGTTCCGCAACTAAAATTTTGGTCACTTAATTGACGTGCAGCGCGGATCGAACAGCGCAAGGACATCAGACCAGAAAAGAACATCGATACATTGTGCTGACGGAGTTGGCCTGGTTTACGCCTTTTCCTTAGTATAAGCAAAGTCTAAATTTGCATGCCAAGCGTGGCAAATCAGCCGTACCCTTAATGATAGTGGCCAATAAGCTTAGCCACCATTATTGGCAGAAGCTTGGAAATTGTGACAAGCCAATATGACCAACATTAAACAACGCATATTGTTGTTTGTAAAATCTATCGCCAGCATGCGCATGGGCGCCGGCAGGATTTTGTTTTGAAGGGGGCAAATTCCTTGCGTCGCCGTAAGGGGTAATAACGTGAATTAAGCTTTTCAAAATAAGGATTTTTAAGAACAAAGTTTCAAGATGCGTATTAACGCTCATACATATATCACAACAAGAAACGACTGCCACATGCGCATACGTTCATAACGGCAACATGTTCTATCGAATAAAGACAGAGTTTTTTAGATCAATTGTCTCGCAGCGACAAGATAATCATGTAAAAATAAATGATGTGTTAAGGCGAGATTGTGGAAAATGGTATTTCCTTTAAATTTGTGGAAGCCCGCACCATGCGTATGCACGAGCATCACCATGTAATTATCTCTGTGAACGCTCTTTGCCTCTCCTTTTCGATTTTTTTGACGGTGCAACTAAAGCATGCTGAGTCCAGCGAAATGGTTGACGGACAACGTCGAACGAAGCCACGCTTTCAGATGCCGAATCACGTTAACCGAGCGCTCGATCAGGACATGTCGCCAGGAGTACGATAGCCGTTTGCAGAGCGCGACTGATATCGGGATTTAATTGATTTATTGCGGGGAATAACGCCCCGAAGATGGGCTATGAGGTTGTCCGTAGTGGTGGGTTCCGGATTAATTTTGATCAGCTGGGGATTCTTAACGTGCACGGAAATTTCAACAAACGCGCGTTTTCGTTCTCGCCTCCATCAGAAAAGAGGCCACCATGACCAAACCCGCGTCCTTGGGCTGGGCAGCACAATGCATTAGCCACTACGCCGACGCTATAGCTGCGGGTCTACATCAGGTTGCATGTCCTTTTATTTATTTATTGAATTATTTATTGAAGTTCGTGTTCTTTCACGATCGACGCCAAAGCGTATAGCTTAATTCGCAGTCGAAGTTCTCGATGCGGTAGTATTTCTTAATTGACTCGCACATGTAGCTTCGTTTTGAAATGTTGCTTGTTCCCTCGACGAATTCCATGGACGAATAAAATAAAACTAATGCGGGGGTGACCCCAATTTTTTTATCTCGTGCTGATAGCAGATAGTCCAAGTAAAAGATATATAAAGATGCTACGATTATGTTTTCGCAGTTCCGGAGTGTTTGTCCGGCATGGATTCGGCAGAACACTGAACTCTGTGGCAAGCAGTCCTGCTGTCTCCTTGTTCTCTGAATATATAGGTGCGTAAAGTCCTAATTCGGTTTTATCTTACCGTTTCCGTCAGGAGACGGCATGTGCTGCTGCACCTCTAAATTGAAAGTCTCTCCATTTCAAATGCCTATCTTTTGAAGATATGTGTAGAACAAAATAAAATAACATCTATACTGATCTCCTTTCTACTGATTCTTTTTGATATGTATAGAACACCTATAGCTTTAGCTCAGCCAACACCACCAGACTTGTTAAATAGTTTTATTCCTTTCCCGGTGTGAACCGGTCGGGCACCCACCCAATAGGGGAGGACAAAGCAGAAAATGCAGCTTTCGATGAAGTTATCTTAAATTTGCTTTACCGAGTATAGGGTAAGAACAAACTAACCCAATGATTAATTATTGAATAGCCATGTACAGTAATCCCTCGTTAGAACGAAGTCAGCGGGACAGCGAAAAGTTTCGTTATAAGCGGTATTTTGATATAAGCGACCACTCGAAAAAACTAAAGCAGTTGAGCTTTAATTGCACCACAACTGCAGGGAATCAAACCACAAAGTATTCAGTGAAGCAGAGTTATTCAGGTGCAAAAAAAGGCAGCCTATAGCTTTGGCTGTTTCAAGTTATTGACGGGCGTGAGCAACCCCTGCTCCAATTTGACCAAGCATTGCATGAGGCTGTGGTCGCCGCCCATTAAAGTGGCAGTGGCTGTGGTCAATTTACAGGGGAACGTGCTGGCGTCACGGAACGCTAAGCGAGTTTCGCGATATGGAAAGCGCCGCAAATGCCGTGGCTCGAGTCTGAGGTAGCGATTGTTGCACTAAAAAAAATGATTAACCGCTCAATTTGGGTGCACAGCGCAATCATGAAAACTGACCGGTTTTACACTAGGGGCTTTGCACGATTTCTGGGAAATTTTTCCTCGAGGTGTGCAGCAGTGAAGACGTCGCCATTGATAATTGTCTATGAACGAAATTCAATGAGCCTACCACGCACTCGGACCGTTTGTCTAAAGTCTCATGGCGCGAATCGAGCATGACCGGCTCGGGAAAATCGCCGCGGAAAGGGCAGCTTGCGTTGACCCACCTTGTCGGCAGCCCGACTCACCGCTGGGTCACCGCCGCTCGGCCATGCCTCCGCTCGCCACTTCGTTCTAAGCGAGTCGAGCTCTTCGTGCACTTCGAGTAATGCGGCCTAAAATGCATGCGCTTGGGTTGGGACCAGAATAAATTTCGAATAAAGCGATATTTCGAGTGAATCGATTTCGTTATAACGAGGGATTACTGCACATCGCACGTAACGGGCCAACTTCATGGGCCACGTTAAAGCCACGGTTACGTGGAACAAGAAGATTTGTATCAAGTAAAAATTTGTATCAAGAAAAAAAAAACAAGAAATCGGCCGTGAATAAGGTTTGATCAGTTTTTTTTTCCCCAAAAAGTGACTGTACCGATAAGTTTTGAGCGCTAAATACTGGGGCCAGACTTTTCTGCTCGATGGAGTTACCTGCGAGGGATGATTTCAGTCTTCAGACGGAAGCGATGTGGAGACGGTCCTGCGATGGTGGGCTGCTCAGGTGCGCAATAATGAATATTTGCGGATTCGGGATCGTCGACAAGCTCGGAATGTTTTCCCTTCTCCATCAAACAAGGCGCTCCGTTAAAATCAGCATCTGCATTTCCTTTAAAGAAGCTTCTGAAGTCCATTCTAGGTTTGCAAAATGCTAAAACGGACGGGTTTTAAACATATCCTCGATACACAACTGACGCGCGGAGGCTGCGAGGTACATTAGCCGGACTTTTCTCTACCCGTTCTGTCTACCCTATACGAGGTAGGCGTGATGGCCACGACATGGGGGAGGATTGAGTTTTCGATGCCACGCCAGCTTAGCGGCTCAAAGCTGGTGCTGACGATTTTAGGGCGCCTGGATGCGCGCCCGCCAGAGCGACGGGGGCGCATCCAGCTCCCCCACCCGATTTCACATGTCGCTGTCACCCAGCAACCGAACAAAAAAGGGGGGTGGGACATGAATTGTTCGCCTTTCTAACGGGAGTCGCAAGTATACGTCTTCAGGCGACGCAGCGCACTCGCCAGTCTCCTGACGGAGGAAAAACGACAACACGAAAGTGAAATGTGCAGCGAAATCTGCAGCTGAGCATGATTTGCGGGTCAGCGGCTGCCTTGTGGGTGTGCTTGGCGAGCGACGTCCTGCTGGCGGGTCGCTTCGACAAAGGTGCACTGGCGTCATTTTTGTGGCGGATATTACGTCAGTGAAATCTTCACGAATCCCGGAATAAAACACTTTCGTGTTAAAATTAAGAACAGAACTCCCACTCCGCTGTTCTGGCAGGGGGCGCGCGAGCACTGCGAATGTAGGAAATTTGAGATGCGTTGGACAAACCTCCTTCTTTTAGTTCATCAGGAGACAGTGAGGCAGGGCGGCGAAGAGCGTGATGGGTCACTGGTAGCAGTGAGCGGATAACGGCGCCACAGCTTATGGTGAATCCGACTGCTCTGCACTTCCGACAGCTTTCACGTTGAGTGAAACGGCTTTGATTGTTGTGTGCCTAACCTGAGCGGTCGATCCCTCTGGCCTATTGTGTTAAGCACGGCGGGGGCCCGAGGAGTCAGAATGGGTTATCATATTCACCGGAACCCCATATTCTACAGTCATGGCCTTGCAGCTTTAGCAAAGCTGTGCGGAAAAAGTAGATGTACTTTCTAATTCCAAGCAGCAGCTTCCGCCCAAAATGTTTGACAGGAGCAAACGCGCAGAAATCAACCTTTTGGATACATTTGACGCGGCCCTTAAGGAACTCAGCACGTGCCTTTGGGCGAGAGGTGCACGTTAGCAAATAACCGAGGCATAGCTAATCCGGGGATGAACAAGGTAGGTCCACTGTTTGCCCTAAGAAAAAAAAAAACTTCGGTTTTTCAGGGAAAATACCACGGGCAGAACCAGCACGATAAATGTGTCCAGGGGTACTGATGTTTGTTTATGGGGCCTGCTTGCGTTCCCGCTGAAGAAACCCCAGCGGAAGAGCCCCTTCCTCCCCATTTTTTTTTTTTTTGACATTGGGGTTGCTATGAACCTTCAGGGGAGGGGTGGCAAGTGGTGGTGCGGCTTGGGGGTGGGGGACAGTGCCCCTTTTGCACCTTCCTGCCGACGCCCATGCCACGAGGCTACTTTCATGCGCTTTCGCTTCCCGAAATCCAAATTGCTTCGCCCGCGTCCGAATGGCGCAATGGGATAGACGTCCGCTTCTTAACGCGAGGGATCCGGGTTCGACTTCGGCCATGGGAAGCATTTTTTGTAGCGTAAGCTACACTGGCCGAGGTTGAGCAGTTTCGCGTGTGCCGTGAAGGGCCGTTCTGCGCAAGCGCGAGGGACATTGGATTGGATTGACTTGACTTGGATTTGGATTGGATTTAAGTTGATTGCGTTGCGTCATAGCCGCGGCAGACGCACTGGCGCCGGCGCGTGCCCAGGTGTGCGCCTCAATTGCGCAGTAGCCAAGTCTGACGCTGCACCGGAGCCGCTTGATAGCCGTTTCGCGTGGCTCGTACGTGAAGAGCCGCGCTGAGCATGCGCGAGGAGCAGTGACTGGACAGGAGTCAGGACTGGACTGGACTGGGCTGTACTGGACTGGACTCGATTGGACTGGATTGCTGAACCTTAGCTCACGCTACGTATATCCTGGCATAGCAGAGCTAAGCTACTAATTTTTCCCTTTAGGCGCTTGATGTGCCTTCGCTTATCGTCATCGTTTTGTGAAACCAATTATGTAAAGTTGGCTTTCCTGCAGTGCGTTTAACGCAACGAACGATGCCATCAGTGAGGCATCGAAAGACCCGCTTTGAAAAACAACGCCTGCGTCTCCATTTACGCTATCGCCTCTTGGCTTCGAGCGTCAAGCGACCGCAGCTACGAGCACGGCTTCAAAAAGCGGCCAATGTGACGCAAGGTCGGGGCGATCGCGTTTGCCTGCAAGCCCATGTTCCGATATCCCATAGCGATCAATAGGAAGTCGGTACCATATACGCAAGAGATTACAAATTCCTTGGCGTTGTTATCGACAGGGAAATTTCATTTTACGCACACGTGACTTTCCTAAAAATGAAATTCACCGCCATTGCCCACATCTTCAGATTTCTTTCGTCAGAGGAATTATCCAACACTTTTATTGGGCGTCTTGCGTTCTTGCGGGCGATTTCCTGTATACTCCACTAACCTTCGGGAAATCCAGATTATGTACTTGTACGAATAGGTGAAAGTAATAAAACAAGGTAGCATGACATCCATCGGACATTTTGACCGGCATCCATGCCTCAGCATGTATTGCCACGATTTATTGGTAAGTTCTGAAAAACTGGGATAGCTGGTAAACATGCTTTGTGTATTAAAGTTAACCAGCGAATGTGGAGACAAAAAAATGAAAACGACGCATTCTGTTCTGTCGCCGCCTTATGCGTTGCATGCACGTAATATGGCCAATCTTACTCACTGAATTTTCTTAATTTGCATTTACTTCGGATCACACGTAAACTTTTAAATTTGCCACAAGTTTTCAAGGCGTGCCAATGACGCCATTTTGCGGGAATCTCTGGCGTGGCCTCGTGCTCGTTTCACCTATCGTTGGTCTACGGAACGTCGTCGTCCTCTTCCTCTTTTGCCCAGACGCTACTTCCTTTCGGTGCAGCTGCATGCCACATACCCGAACCGGGAGGTTGCCCCATGGCACACAGCCAAACACCTTGTGACAATATTTACAGCTGCACGGCACATACCCGAACCGGGAGGTTGGCCGATGGCACACAGCCCAACACCTCGTGACAATATTTACAGCTGCACGCCACATACCCGAACCGGGAGGTTGCCTCATGGCACACAGCCCAACACCTCGTGACAATATTTACAGCTGCACGGCACATACCAGAACCGGGAGGTTGTCCCCTGGCACACAGCCCAACACCTCGTGACAATATTTACAGCTGCACAGCACATACCAGACCCGGGAGGTTGCCCCATGGCACACAGCCCAACATCTCGTGACAATATTTACAGCTGCACGGCACATACCCGAACCGGGAGGTTGCCCCATGGCACACAGCCCAACACCTCGTGACAATATTTACAGCTGAACGGCACATACCCGAACCGGGAGGTTGTCCCCGGGCACACAGCCCAACACCTCGTGACAATATTTACAGCTGGACGGCACATACCAGAACCGGGAGGTTGCCCCATGGCACACAGCCCAACACCTCGTGACAATGTTTACAGCTGCATGGCACATACCCGAACCGGGAGGTTGCCCCATGGCACACAGCCCAACACCTAGTGACAATATTTACAGCTGCACGGCACATACCCGAACCGGGAGGTTGTCCCCTGGCACACAGCCCAACACCTCGTGACAATATTTACAGCTGCACGGCACATACCCGAACCGGGAGGTTGTCCCCTGGCACACAGCCCAACACCTCGTGGCAATATTTACAGCTGCACGATACATACCAGAACCGGGAGGTTGTCCCATGGCACACAGCCCAACACTTCGTGACAATATTTACAGCTGCACGGCACATACCCGAACCGGGAGGTTGCCCCATGGCACACAGCCCAACACCTCGTGACAATATTTACGGCTGCACGGCACATACCCGAACCGGGAGGTTGCCCGATGGCACACAGCCCAACACCTCGTGACAATATTTACAGCTGCACGCCACATACCCGAACCGGGAGGTTGCCTCATGGCACACAGCCCAACACCTCGTGACAATATTTACAGCTGCACGGCACATACCCGAACCGGGAGGTTGTCCCCTGGCACACAGCCCAACACCTCGCTGCAATATTTACAGCTGCACGGCACATACCAGAACCGGGAGGTTGCCCGATGGCACACAGCCCAACACCTCGTGACAATATTTACAGCTGCACGGCACATACCAGAACCGGGAGGTTGCCCGATGGCACACAGCCCAACACCTCGTGACAATATTTACAGCTGCACGGCACATACCCGAACCGGGAGGTTGTCCCCTGGCACACAGCCCAACACCTCGCTGCAATATTTACAGCTGCACGGCACATACCAGAACCGGGAGGTTGCCCGATGGCACACAGCCCAACACCTCGTGACAATATTTACAGCTGCACGGCACATACCCGAACCGGGAGGTTGCCCCATGGCACACAGCCCAACACCTCGTGACAATATTTACGGCTGCACGGCACATACCCGAACCGGGAGGTTGCCCGATGGCACACAGCCCAACACCTCGTGACAATATTTACAGCTGCACGCCACATACCCGAACCGGGAGGTTGCCTCATGGCACACAGCCCAACACCTCGTGACAATATTTACAGCTGCACGGCACATACCCGAACCGGGAGGTTGTCCCCTGGCACACAGCCCAACACCTCGCTGCAATATTTACAGCTGCACGGCACATACCAGAACCGGGAGGTTGCCCGATGGCACACAGCCCAACACCTCGTGACAATATTTACAGCTGCACGGCACATACCCGAACCGGGAGGTTGCCCCATGGCACACAGCCCAACACCTCGTGACAATATTTACAGCTGCACGGCACATACCCGACCCGGGAGGTTGCCCCATTGCACAGAGCCCAACGCCTGATGACAATATTTACATTATTTTTAAAGCGAAGCTGTATATGTCTCGGTTTCTATATAGCGTGCGCATACAAATCTGCGTAGAACGTAAATTTTTCGTCTCCAGTGCTATATAGTTTCTTTTCTGCCCTTGAAGGTGTTCCTGGAGGCAATTTTGGCCAGTGTTTTTCCCGTCCAGACACGAGCACCTTGAAAGGTTCCCGCGGAGTGACGCTTTGGCCGGTGTCCTCTTTTCTGTCTATGCACACGACATTACAGGTCACCCCTTTACGTGTGTTTGGGAAGGGGGGGGGGGAGGTGGAGGCGCAACCAGGCTTCGCACGCTTGCTGGTGACATGTTCGTTGGGCTGGTGGGAGATTTCGACGCCTCGACGCGACCTGACTGCTGTCCTCCGTGGTACGTAAGCGGTTTGGGTTGGCGCGTTACAGATACCACGTGGGAGGGAAACGGTCAGTTCCACGTTTGTTCGCTGGAATAAAACTCTAGTCCTTCCAAGATCGATTCAGCTAATTAACTAGGATGCATCCAAAATGACAAACAAACGTGTTTTGTTTCGTGCACTCCTTGGACTTCGTCCATCTTCACTGGCCATCCTTCATAACTGTAGAAGGGCACTGAATTTTGTTTTATTTTTTAGCCAACTATCACACGTTTAGTTCGGAGATAGGCCGGCCCCAGATGAAATTATTGTTATATATACAAGCTTGCTCTCTCGGGGTGGATAGTTGCTGTAATTGTCGACGAGGTGATCATCAAATTTACATGAGGTCTTACGCACTGAGACGGCTCCGGGTTGATTCTGCACGTAACAAATATTTGCACGGGCGTTTTTTCGCGTCCGTTATTGAAATGGCCCCTGAGGCTGACATAGCAATCCCGCGACATTGTGCGCAAATGCCTTATCCGCTCAGCCATCGCAGCTGGTAAGTCATCATCAACATCATTCCCTCAACGCAAATAACAAAAAGACGACGTCACAGGTCACGCGTTCTTATTATCATCATCATCACCACCACGAAATGGAACAGTATAGTGCATGCAGGGGTTCCCACGCGGCAGCCTTCCTCGCTGTGGCATAAATAATTACCAAGGACCCACAGCCTGTTTGTGCACACGTTCCCGCACAATCGCGCATGGGCGTCGAGCACTGCATCGAGCAGTGCACCGACTGGGAGTGCTGCTCCGGCTGGACGCCCGTTGTGGCGGGTGCAGTGCTCGCCTTGTGGGTCTACTATGCGTACGTGTTTGCCTTCTGCGGGACCGTGGTAAAGGACGACGCGCCCCGCTACACCCTCCTCGTGGGCTTCCACCTGCTTCTGGGGCTGTTCATCTGGTCGGACCTGATGACCGTGGTCACCCCCGTGCCAGGCGTGCCCGCCTACTTCTCGCTCACCAACGTGGACCTGGACCTGCTGGGAAAGGCGCACACCGAAGAGGCCCGGAAGGGCTTCCTCGAGATACTGGGTCGTTCGCGCGGAGTCTTGCTGCGGGGCCGGGACGGGAGCGTGAACTACTGCGAGGTCTGCCGCCGCATAAAGCCGGACCGGACCCACCACTGCTCCATGTGCCGCCAATGCGTACCGAAGATGGACCACCATTGCCCATGGTTCAACAACTGCGTCTGCTTCTCCACGTACAAGGCGTTCCTGCTCACAAACTTTTACGTCATCCTGCTGTCCGTCTACACGTTCTGCACGGTCGGCGTCTACTGGGGACAGGTGCCCTGGGGCCGCTGGGACTTGACGGGTCCTACCGTGCACGTGGCCGGCCTCCTCCTAATCGCCTTAGCCTTCTGCTTTTCAGTCGGCCCATTCTTCTACTACCACGTGACCCTGGTAGCGCTCAACCGCACCACCCTCGAGTCGCTGCGCAAGCCTCGCTTCATGGACAAGGGCGACACGTTCAACATCGGCTGCTACAACAACTTCGTCGAGGTGTTCGGTCGAAACCCGCATCTCTGGTTGCTTCCCGTCTTCTCAAGCATCGGCGACGGCTCGCGCTTCCCCACCAAACTGCACCCGGACAACCGAGAGCGTTACCGACCTGCCGCCGCCGTATGAACTATCTGAATTGGTGTTCGATGTGACACTTTACAGACTCACGCCGTAGTGCACTGCAAAGAGTCTCGTATATATTTGCCGTGTGTTACCATGCGTATATTATTACCATGATGATTCATTACGCATATATTACCCCCTGGAAACGTTATACCGACCAGTATGTGAGCTTTAATGCCGTACATCCAAACGCGGGAAAACAATCTGGACGCAATTTCTTATGGTTACTTTATGGAATATACTTTTTAATTGCTGCGCCACGTAACGGTCGCCTGCTGGAATTGTCGACGGGCTAATGGAAAACAAATCATGGACTGAGTAGAAGCACGTGAATTCCAATTTTTCCAGTGTGGGAGGTTAACGCATCGAACTGGGAATGAGGCCTGCCATACATAGAGGAGGGCTACGAGCTTATATAAAGAGTGCCCCTAAATGAATTGCGCTATTATTTTAGAGAATAATTTGGAGTATACGGGCCTTTTCGCCTTCATAAGAAAAAGGGCTGCCAAGAGTGCACGTGCCCAGCAGCAAAAACCCTTGGATAATGAGCCATCGCGGAGTAGTAGGAGTCCGAGGAGAACCAAAGCCTCTCCCAAACACCTCCCGAAGTCCCGACCCCTTGTGTGGATGCGAGGTTGCTGCACCTTTGGGAAGCACGCCATAGCCTTGCCCGTAGATGGAAACGCCAGCGCCACAATCGGAAGCTCCGTAGGAGGATATCTCTTCTCAGTCAACAGGCGGCGGAGTATGCACAGTCGTTGAGCAAAGAAAATTGGCTGCAGCTTTGCGACAGCCTCCAAGGCACTCTGACCTCCCGCAAAACCTAGAACCTACTTAGGTACCTTATTGACCCCCTAAACAGCAAGGGGGAATCAAATCGAAACATGGCCCGCACTCTTCACGCTTTCCCCGGCGCTCCAGTACACCTCATTCAAGACTTAACGGCTAAATACCTCCAAACAGAGATATTATCCCCGCCGCCACCGTACTCTGGTACTCCCAACGCAGATTCGAGATATCCAACTTTTTGAACTGGAAGCAGCCCTGGCGGAATGCAAGAAAAGGAGTGCCCCGGGTCCTGACCAAGTAACCTATAAGCTCCTGGCCAATTTAGGTGATGATGAACTTGCCATTCTGCTTAAACACCTCAATGAATTTTGGACATCTGGCCGCCTACCTATTCAATGGAAAACCGCTGAAGTCCGTTTCATTCCTAAAGCGGGCAAATCCCCACACATAGACAATCTCCGGCCTATTTCCCTCAAAAGGCTCATTATACTCATAGAGTTTCTAGTGAGAAACTCTATGATTATACTCAACAGGCTGCAGCCATACCTTGAAGACGCCAACCAAATGCCCAAAACGATGTTCGGCTTTCGACAACATTTAAGCACCCAGGATATTATGCTGCGACTCAAAGAAGAGGTAATTGCACCTGCCACTCGCCACTCACCTCGAGCCATTTTGGCCCTCGACCTGAAAGGGGCCTGCGATAACGTTGCGCACGCAGCGATTCTCTCCAGCCTTAATAATACTGGCTGTGGCAGCCGAATTTATTCCTACATTTCGGACTTCCTCACAGGCCGCCAGGCTGTGCTCAAAATTGGAGATATAAAATCCAAACCAATCTTTCTTGGCAGTCGGGGTACACCGCAAGGCTCGGCATTGTCTCCACTCCTCTTCAATGTCGCTTTTCTGGGTCTACCAAAACAGCTAGAGCAGATTCCGAATCTTCAGCACGCACTGTATGCAGACGACATCACCCTCTGGACTGACACAGACTCACTCGGTGGGCTGCAGGACACATTGCAGCGTGCAGCCGAAGAAGCCTTAATTACGCCCAGGCTTGTGGCTTACATTGTTCACCGCAAAAATCAGAACTTGTCATCATCCGGAAACACCCCCTACGACACCACGTCGAGCCCATCGAAATATCTCTTGACGGTGTTACGAATGGGCCAGCGCCGCAGTACTTCCCCGCATCACTCCTCGGCTGTGCGGCGAAGCCACTCGTGCTCCTTCGAAAACAGGCGCAATCATGTCGGCAACAAGTTGCGACAAAGCCTCGTCAGACGCTTCGCTCTCTGCGCATTCGGCGGCTGCCTGCGGCGGCTGAACTTCGGCGGCTGCCTGCACGGCTCGTCTCCACGCTCTTCAAGGACACAGAGGCAGGCCCCGGTGATCGCAACGGAGTCCTCCTCTCTCCCCTCTCTCGGACTCAACGTGCCCGAGGCTATGAACAGCTTACGAACTCTGGAAAGAGTGTAGTGCGTGTTCCCACGTGTTGCGTTTGACCGTTACCGCTTTCGGGTATAAATAGAGCTCCCAAGCGTTGTAAACCATTCCTGTAAAAGCAGCGAATCGATGTTGTCGCTCTGCTCGAGTCCTGTATTGTAACCTCGCCCGTCGGGGCATTGTTCTTTGGCTTCGGCTCACCTCTCGCTATGAAGTAAACAGTTACGTTGGCCTATCAGCTCTCGGACCATCTTCCCGGCTGCAGTCGGCCTTCTCGGTCGCAACAACTGGTTGGCAGCGGTCGGATGGTAACTTCGTAACACCTGAAGCCAGCGGTGCGAGATCCAACACCACGGACGTCAAGGCGGCTTCGGACTTCGCAGAATTCACGGCGGTCAAGGGTGAGTGCGGGACTTGTCTTCACTGAGTTTTACCAGGCTTCTGAGGATAGCTGGTAGGGCGTGTGTTTTTGTCGCGTGGGTTATTCGCGCAAAACATTTTTGGAGCAGTGGGAAAGCAGTACTCTAGACCGGCCATGAATTTGAAGGCGTTGAAAAAACCGCAGTTGTTGGAGCTTGCGAAAGAGCTGCGCTTGGATGTTACGGACGCACTGAGAAAGCCAGAGCTGATACAGGCTATACTCGCTGTCGGGGCTGACGATGAGGAGCTGTCGGAATGCATTGAGCTGGTCAATGGCAGGGAGACCGCGAAACGTCAAGCCGCCGAGGCGGAGGCTGAGCGCCAGCGTGAGGAACGCGAGGAAAGAGAGCGAGAGGCAGAACGCGAGGAGAAAAAGCGAGAACGACAGCACCAGGAAAAGATGCGATGGTACGACATCGAGCTCAAGCAAATCCGACGGGAAAGAAAGAGGCTCGAGCGAGAGAGACTCCAACGGGAGAACAAGCACCTAGAGCATGAAATTCAACTCGAACAAGAAGTGAAGCCCGAGTTAGAATCGTTGCTCGAAAAAGACCTCGTTGTCGTGGATAGAGAAACTGGCCACGGTAACGAAAAGAAAGTAGCAGACGCTCGGGAGCGCGAGTCGGAAGCGACCGTTGCTGCCCCGCAGCGCGTCAAGGTTGCTGAGAGAGATAACGACGGCGCATTAGCTCAGACTGTCGGCAGAGGCGGCAGAGGGCAGTGCCTGTCCACTGAGTGCGATAATGTATCGGCGTTTGTTTCGGAGATCTCGGCAGAGTGTTCGGACGGTTCAAATTCGCGGGAGGCCTTGGGAACGGCAACGGCTACCGACTTGAGCGTGAACACTTCGCGAGATAGCGACGTTTCGCGGGAGTGCGGAAACCATGAGGCTACCGAAAGGCAACACGACTCCGCTGAAACGGAGGTTGTTCCTTCGGACGGTAGTGCAGAAACGAGCGATGTGGTGGCAAAGCCTGCATCCGAGGCAGCGAACGGTTTGCACGGTTCAGTTGGGAGAAATGACGATCTCGCCACTGAGCAAGCCGATTCCGTCCTGCCACCAGCTCAGGAGGAATGCGTAACCGATGAGGTTACCGAGAGACCGCACGAGTCCGCTGAAACAGAGGTTCTTTCGTACGGTAGTGCAGAATCGAGCGACGTGGTGGCAAAGCCTGCTGCCGAGGCAGCGAGCGGTTTGCACAGCTCAGTTGGGAGTCATGACGATCTCGCCACTGAGCAAGCCGATTCCGTTCTGCCACCAGCTCAGGTAGCTGACCTCGAGCAACGGCCAGCCGAGCACGCAGAGATTCAGGTGTCGCGGGCGGCTGAGCCGTCTTTTGAGAATCAGACAGGGCAGCTTAGTTGTAGTGTAGTTCTGGCAGTGAGGAATAAGAACGGGAACACGCTTCTGTCTTCGCGGGCTGAGGCTGCCGCCGAAACAGCGGGGCACTACGAAGTAGTGACTGATGGATGCTACGAGGCGTCTAATGAGCACATCGTGCCCTTGTCACTCCCAGCTAATGCTCCCGACGATAAGCCAACATCAGCTGAGCTAGTTGAGATTCCAGTTTCTCTTGTGGCTGAGCCGAAGTCGGGAACCGACCAGCCAAGGGGAAGGAACGCAAACGCGTTCCGGCGTTTGCTTGCCGAACGCGTTCGTAAGAAGGCGAGCAACGAGGAGATAGCGAAAACTTCCGCGGGTACTTGTGGCGCGCGTTTCAGGGCGGGCACGCCGAGAGGCAAAGCAGTGAGCTCGCTTCGCGCCAAGGGAACGCCGCCTCCAAAAAGGAGTGCGCGCCTCTCGTTTGAACGTTGGAAAATCTCGTTCGCTCCTCCGCGCGCTCGACTGTTGTCGAAGCGAACGGCCGGTGTACTCTCACGCGGTCGCAGCAGCGTTCAGAGAACGGGCGCACCTAAAGTGCGATACAAATTGGGGAAAGCTCGGAGCAATGATGAGAGCTCGAATCGCAGCTCTCAGCGCGAGAAGTGGCTTGTAGACGCCTGACTTTCTCAATTTCATTGTTTTTCCTGGAGCAGGTTTCGCCCTTTCCGATTACATTTCTTTTTGTGTGGGACATTTCCAATCAAGCGAAATGTCACCTTTCAGGTTTGTCACTTGTCTAAAGTACTGCTGGGCAAAAATATAACTACAGTAGTTAGTTATTAGCGTATTTTATCGCTACTAAAAGCCTGGTAGATCTTCAGTGTTGATTTGTCTTCGCGCTTGCCGGCGATGCGGTTGTGTCTTCCTGTGTTGTTCTGTTGCTTGCCTGGCCAAGTCAGAGACGTTCTTGGGGAGCCACTACTCGTCCAGTGACCCGCCCAGTGAAGCTCCAGCACGGTGTCGTACAGCCAAGGCCTGGAGTCGAGCGTCTGCCGAACACTTCACTTCGACAGCATCCCTCCGGACAACGGTTGCAGACCCTTATCCATCGGGATCTCGGACCCCCGGCGGAGAAGCTGTTACGAATGGGCCAGCGCCGCAGTACTTCCCCGCATCACTCCTCGGCTGTGCGGCGAAGCCACTCGTGCTCCTTCGAAAACAGGCGCAATCATGTCGGCAACAAGTTGCGACAAAGCCTCGTCAGACGCTTCGCTCTCTGCGCATTCGGCGGCTGCCTGCGGCGGCTGAACTTCGGCGGCTGCCTGCACGGCTCGTCTCCACGCTCTTCAAGGACACAGAGGCAGGCCCCGGTGATCGCAACGGAGTCCTCCTCTCTCCCCTCTCTCGGACTCAACGTGCCCGAGGCTATGAACAGCTTACGAACTCTGGAAAGAGTGTAGTGCGTGTTCCCACGTGTTGCGTTTGACCGTTACCGCTTTCGGGTATAAATAGAGCTCCCAAGCGTTGTAAACCATTCCTGTAAAAGCAGCGAATCGATGTTGTCGCTCTGCTCGAGTCCTGTATTGTAACCTCGCCCGTCGGGGCATTGTTCTTTGGCTTCGGCTCACCTCTCGCTATGAAGTAAACAGTTACGTTAGCCTACGGCTTCTGGACTTCTTCACGGCTGCAACAGCGGCTGGCCGCTCGCATCATACACGCTACCACTCGTATGTCGGAGGCCACGGAGATCGGATCGGGTGCCCCCGCCCGGTCGCAACAACGGCCATTCGATCAAACCTAGCCACTCACTCAAGATATTAGGGCTTACCATCCAAGCCAATACCCGAAATGACTTTGCCTTGTCAAAACTGCGTAATATGTCAGCTCAAGTCGTGCATATGATTAGGCGGGTCACTAACCGGCATCGAGGAATGAAAGAAAATGACACAATTAGACTAATTCAAGCTTTCGTCATTTCTCGCCTCACTTATGTCGCTCCATACATGGCCCTAACCAAATCCGACATTGAAGCACTAAACAGGATCATTCGGAAGGCATTTGCACTCGGGCTCCCTATGAGTACATCGACAACCAAGCTTCTTGAAATGGGTCTTTACAACAACACTATTGAGGAACTCATTGAAGGTCATCTCGCAAGCCAGCGCCTCCGTCTGACACACACCCCAGCAGGCCGCTTTGTTCTGCAATGCATCAACTGGCCCTGTGCAGAACAAACCCACCTGGCCCCTTTGTCAGACGAGTGGCGTAAACATATCTCTGTACGACCTCTGCCAAAGAATATGAACCCCGACCTCCATCCCGAGCGCAGGACCGCCCGCAGAAGCCCATGAACGCTTATATGGCAATCGCTCTGACGTGTCCTACACCGATGCGGCGAGCTACGCTGACAACCAAACCATGGTTGCAGTGACAACAACCAGAAGCCATTTAACTTCATGCGCATCCATCCGTACGACATCCCCACGAGACGCCGAATAACTCGCCATTGCCTTAGCCCTCATCCAATGCTCCAGCAGAGTCATCATCACTGACTCTCAAGCAGCCTGCCGCAGTTTCCTTTCAGGGAGGGTTGCACCAACGACCCTGCGGTTACTTCAGCGATACCGTCCATCTCACCGAGTGGCGATCGTTTGGATACCTGCCCATGCCTCTGTAACGGGCAACAACTTCGCCCACCAACAGGCTCGCGAACTGGCCCACCGAGCCCCAGAGGTCACCGCAGCTCCGCCGCCACTTCTCACCTATCAGGAAATTACTCAATTTTACCGGACCACCAGACAAAAATTCCCGTGCCCTCACCCATCCCTCAGCAAAACTCCGGAAATAACACTCCGACGATTACAAGCAGGCACGTACGTTCACCCGGTTCGAATGAATTTATTGTTTCCCACACAGTACACCGCGCGCTATGTAAGTTTTGTCCACAGCTAGGTACCCTCCAGCATATAATTGTGGAATGCGCTCACAACCCAGCCCTACCACCCCTCTCCACCTGTTCCTTTCCTGAGCTGTGGGAGACACTGTTGACCAGCTGTCAACCGGAGGACCAGACTCTCCTGGTGACACGGGCCAAGACGGCGAGGGCAACGCATGGATTCCCGGACTAGGGTTCCAATCTCACATTTGAGCTCATTAAAATGTTTTCTCTCTCTCTCCCGACCGGGTCGTAGTGAAGGGTTTCTCGAAGTAACGGCCCGCCGTCGTAGGGGTACGCAGCCGCTGATGGCTGACCCCCCGATGCTTATTCAGAGTGTTGCTTCGTCTTTGCGGCGTTTGGGCGACTCTTACTTCAAAGTCAGTCGCTAAATTGCCGCTACATTGTATGCACTCTGCGTAAGTAACGAGTGACGCTGCAGCTCCTTGACCACTGGAGGCAGCCACCGCTCTTCCTGCAATGGTCAAGTAGGGCGATGGGTCAAAGAAAAGCTTACGAGAGGCCCCGCCATCACGTCTATAAGCCAAGAACGCCGTTGTTGTCAGCTGCGTCTGCGCCTGCCGACCATTGGATAATGGACTGCGCCCATTAAAACACGCCGGTGAGCCCAGGAATGGCCCAACTAAGGTCTGGAAATGTGTCTTGCTGTGCAGCGTTAAGATCGATTCGAATGGTAATGTCCACATCGTTGATGACCAGATCGATCGGCGGCGTCGTCAAGAGCTTTACCTCGCGGGGGGGGGGGGGGGGGGGGGGTTAGAGTAGCCCCACGTGGTGCTTCGCGCATTGAAGTCCCCACCTAGTAGTATCGGTGCTGCGCAGCAGGAAATAGGGAAGCCAAGGTGGAAAGCCAAGTGAAGCGACAACGTGACAGGCTTGCAATAAGCCGTCGCCACAATGATTGCTTTGCCGCTGGGAAGGCGAATGTGCACTGCAACGACTTCATGGGAGTTCGAATAGAGTTCTGCGAAACATATTTGATGGCTGCCCAAAGAAGAGGGCACTAACACGGCCGCATAGCCGGGTACCGCAGCAGTTGTAATGGGGCCGCGGAGAGTATAGTGCGGTACAGACGGGGTTATGTATGTGGTATATCGTGGCACCTTAGGCGCTCATCGGGCTTCTTGCAACAGAATGTATAGTGGTATGAATTCGTTTAACTTTCTGTTTGAGAATATTTTGCTGTTGTAAAAAACTTCGGCAGCTCCATTGCAACTTCGTCAGCAATAGGCACATCACCAATAGTATTGGTGATGTGCCTATTGCTGCGGGTTGGATGTTCGGAAGGCTACGTTTCGGGGTGGTTCCTCGGAATCTTCAAACACGGGCAGCTTCTTTATGACGCACGGAATAAGGGACCTTGTTTGAAAGAGTTGATCGTCCATGTATTCCTTAACTTTTTTATTTATTTATTTTTTTTTTTCAGTGCGCTTGACGTGCTTGACGTTCGTGGTGGATGTCAGTGCGGACTGATCGAAGAGCTAACTGGAAGGGAGATTCAGTGGTCGGTTGGGAGGTAGGGGGTACGTTTTGTGCTCTTGCTACGGCTAGGTCGAGTCTGGTAAGTCGGGAGACGCTTTGAATTAGGCAGGTCTGGTGTCTTGTTGTTAAGGAGACGCTTGAGTTTGATTTTCGATGCGCAGCTTGGATAGCTGCACGCAGTGCATTCAACTGATTCATTGTGGCGACCACAGTCGGTATTTTTAGAGTTGCTGAATTGTTCGGGGAGAGGGATGGGTCAGTTGGGCTAGGTGAATCAGATACGCGTGTTCCCTGGTGTGATCTGCCCACGTGGCACAACGGGTATACCGTCCTTTTGGGGATTGTTGGCCGGTTGCTTAGGTATTCTGCCGAGGCATGTGGGGTTTAGTGCTATGTGCCCGGGTTTTTTTCGACCCAGTAGGTCGAGCCCACAGCATTCAGTCCCCGGATAGGGCTTGCCGCAGGTGTTGCACACTGCCTGCGCAGTGCGAGAACGGGCCATGTGCCCAACGTTATGGCAGTTGTAACACACCAGCCCTTTCGGTTGGTAGGGGAACATCCATGTAATATTTGACGACCTTTGGTAATGTAGGCGAGTGAAATGTTATCACAGCCCGATTGGTGCGACCGAGTCGAGTGCAGGATATAGCATTTTGGCCTGTTCGCATCGTAGCCATTTGAGAGTTTCTTCGTGGGTCTCATCCGGCTCAGTCGTGATAACACACTTGTGGTGTTTGGTTTGAAGGGGATAATTTTACCTCAACAGGGACACAATTGGCGCGTTCCTCGGTGGTCAAAAGAGATGGATGTAACAGTAAGGCGAGACACGTACGCGTGTATCATCGTGGACGGTTAACAGTAAGAAGGCGAGACACGTACGTGAGTATCATCGTAGACGGTTATGTAGATATGCAGTTCTGCAGTTCCCTGCGGTGTCAGATCTGTGTGAGGCGAGGGGTAGATGTGGAGCCGCCTGGTCTGGCTGGGAGGTCCCTGAATGCAAGAAACGCAAGCGGACTTCTAGTCGTTGGTGGAAATCTCCTAAGATTTTCATGAGCGAGCATGTTGTGTTTAGAGGCTCCCATATTTTTTGGGCACCAGACGCTGGGTTCCCCTGTTCTGAAAATAACACGCGGACGCGAGAATTGGAATGTGACCTTGCTCTGCGGAGCATGTGCGTCGGCTGCTAAAAACGCTGACGTAATGCCGAATGGATATCGATGGCTGCACGAGGACTACGGAGCAACGGGGGCCTTGAAAGGTGTTACTAGGTGCTCGCACCATTTCGAGGCGCAAGAAAAGAGTGGAAGGCCCATTGCCAATTTTGAAACTATCTTTTGCGAAAGGCGTTTCTTGGACAGTGCTCCCAACGTTTGCGGGCGTAAAAGCGCAGCCCGCCGACCCCTATATCGAGACCCTCAAACAGCCGCTTTGTTAGGCCTACATCCAGGCTTAAAAACCTTAACTTTGTGTCTGACGACGTGCCAAGCAACGTCAAACTCGGTGTTCGCCATGCTGTGGGTACCAACTTAAAGGAGCCATGAAGACAAAATACAAGTTGGGTTTATTAGAAAGACTGCTTAGCCCCGATGACAATGATACCAATATCATCGCAATCTTCGAACAAATAGCGGATATATTGAAGAAAACGTGTGTAGCAGTCGCGACCCCCTAGCCGATTTCCCGCAACTTTTCTATGACGCGATTGGCGCCCGCCTAACTGACCTGTCGCGACGACACATGACTGGACGTCTGTAATGGGGCCTCTAGTTCCATTTGACCGCATCACTTGAATGCTAACGTGCAGTTAATGCACTGAAAATTGTTTTATTGTTGGCCCGTATGACGTCATTCTTGCTCATAACACGTCACTGTGGCGCAAAATTTGAATGTTTTTAAATACTACTTGCTTTTTTTTGTTAAAAACATATTTTGTGGCTGTAATGGAGCTGAGTGAGATACTGTATTCTAGTTCTTTCAAATTAAACAAAGTTGTATTTTCTCTTCATGGCTCCTTTAACTGTCGTCGTTGGACCTCAGAGCACAACGTTAAGCCTAATGTCTGACTGTCGCATATACCTGTGTCCCTCGCCCTCTGGTGCCAGCAGTTCGGCTGTTTATAGTTCTACATTTTCATCATTATCCTTTCCTGCAGCCACAAAAGGCGTCGCAGCCAATGGGGAGGTCGGGCCACTCATACCCGCATTCACAGACAGGCAGGCCAACTGAAACGAATCGCGGACATCGGGCTAGTGCGTACCCACGTTCGCAGCCAATTATGATTTTGACGGCAAATTTCTGCCTGCACTTTGTGGCACGCAGATCTGGGGACGGTGAGTTTTAATGCGAAAGCATGAGTCGACCGGTAGGATGTAAATCCGCCATCCATGGCACACAGGCAGCCCATAAAATGGCCGATGGATCAAAGAACAAACAGTAGATGAACGAATGTTCGAGCACGAGTACCATTCCAAGTTACAAGAACTGCTGGCATGTTTCATGCACGTCAATATTGTTAGCGCAAAACAAAACCTTAAGCGTATGTGAGGCAACAGATAAGCACATAACCAAGAGTTCCAGTGTACTTTTTGAAATACCGGTTTTCACAACGGCGTTAGAGGAAGGCGTACTAGATACAAGCAAACACAAAAACAAAATATATTGGCTCCAGCTCCTCCAAGCTCAAGAATAAACATTTATTGAGCGCAAGTGCTGATGGGAGGGCACTCGCCCGGTGGAGGGCATCCTTATTCTGGGATACCCAGGCTTCGACTTGCCTTCCAGGCCATCTTTACCAGTTCTTGCTGGTGTGCAAGGTCCGGATCGACCAGACGAGCCATCCACTGCTCAGAAGATGGGAAGGGGATAGGGGGTAGGTTTGGACTTCGTTGACTGTCTGTTGCCAGGGTACCACCAGGTATAGGAAATTCAAACAAAGAAAAATTCGAGGACATTCATCCCTGCGAATGTGAATGACAAGTAGCTTTGTTGTCGCTATGGTATAATATACATGCACTGATCGGCATGCTTACAACCGCAGGCATTCTTGGATAATGCCGAATCGATATGTACGTGCACTGCTGGGTGGTCAGTTTGGCTGGATCAGCGTGGCACCGCAACCCAATTGTCTGTGACACAAGCCGTGCAAACCAATCGCTTTTTGGCACCGACACATCCGCATTGATATCACCAACTATAACCATATATGACAACTGGGCTACTATCCCACGCGGCCCGAAGGCACTCTGCGTTCGTCCGCTTGCCGCTTGACGCAATCTGCTTCGCGATCCGCTTCTCCCTATAACTTCGAATGGTTTCGATCTGTCTTCTTCGCGTTGAGCTGCTGCTCTTTTCTGCAGCTGCGCATTGAGGCAGTTGTACGATGATGGTGGCTTTCGATACTGTTCACTCGCTTGGCTGCGTACTTCAGCTACTGCCCCCCCCCCCAAAAAAAAAAGAGTTTTAATGAGAGGGAATAAAAAATATATGGAAACCTAGCCATATACAGCTCCAGTGTAAATGCAAGCTCACACTCATCCCGATTATACCGGCAGGTAACCATTTATATAGTTAAACCTGGATATAACGAAGTTCACAAAAAATTAGCAATTTTTTTCGCAACCCCCCCCCCCTCCCCCCGAGGGTGCGCCACTGATGTCCATTGTCCCCTGAATACTGCAGAAAATTTTATTCACATCCATCCATGTCAAGAATTCCTTTACTGCGGCTTACCATTCAATAGGTTCATTAAGATGCAACACAGCAGCTAACATGACCGATCTTGTAAACATTCCCTTTTTTTTAAGACATATGGGTGGGTTGTCAGTGAAATGGCATGCGGAACTCAACAATTTTATGCACTGTCCTTAATTTAAAGTAAGCACCGCAGCCAAATATGTGCTTCCCCTCAGCCGAGCACTACCATTTAAACATATAGTATGTCCAAGCAATCAAAACATTGAGTGCATGACTTGCCATTATATCACTGTGATTAAGCTATTTTATATGTTTGTGTTGATTGGCCATCAGCCACAAGGCAGTAGAAGACGACAATGGCGACTGGGAGATTTGCCAAGCGACACAAGAAAGAGGAAGAAGAGGGGGAGGAGGTTGCAGCCGTTGGTGAAGCTGGGTGCGTCTCGCTGGCTGATCCGGAAGGCCCGTCGTCACGTGGTGAGGCCTAGGACCAGCAATGACAGCCTCAAGAGGAGAGCTGGACTAGCCATCGCATGTGGCTCCAGCCCTCCGTGGAATCATCAGGCTCCATCCCTAGTGGAAGGCCCAGCATTGCAAGGCGAGGCCTAGCCACATCGCACTGCAAGCACCTCAAGGGCACCCGGACACACCACTGCGTGCGGGACTGCGGGTCCTGACAACCCAGCGAAGGACCACCCTGGGTTCAAGAGTAGTCGCTTCGAGAGCAGCAACGCTGCTCTCATGTGCTCCTGCGCTGTTTCGTGGACACGCGATGGTCATTACACCACGACCACTCGTGAGAACGTTTTATTTTGTTCCCGTGGCACTGTCGGGGACTTCCAGACTGGTTTGCACTGAGCGCTGCAATGAGTGCGGGAGGGAGACCACATTGTAGTTTTCTCGACGTAGCTTCGCGTTGGTGTAAATATTTTCCTAGTTGCTTTTTCACTCCCTTTTCTGTCAGTGCAAATATAGTCTTCCCTTAATTCATCTCTGAGTCCTCATGAGTGCCGTGCAGTTTCCTTTCCATGGTCCTACCCATGGCACTCAAAGTTGTTTCACATGCCAGCAAGAACCTCCCTTAAATCTTCACAATGTTTAAATGTGTCCAATCATGGCTGCAGGAAGTGTGCTCTGGCAGTATTGGAGGTGGTATGCTACCTGGGGGTTTGGAATTCGCATTCGAAATTGTGGGATTGCGGAGCTCCGCTATCTCGCCATCTTTCCTATCTCTCTCGGCCCGCCGTGGAGGCGAGAGGGGTGGTACATCTCGCGCACTCCCCCCCCCCCCCCCCCTCCGGGGGGATGCTCGTGAGACCGTGAGAGCGGGGAGGGGGGGCGGACGAACCCGCTCACGTGACATGTTTTGCCCAGGGGCAAAACATGTCCGGGGCGGGCGACGGAGGAGACTCTCTTTGCATGGATACGAACCATCATCGGGAGTGGCCGTAAGTACGACTTGCTCCTTTTTGGCCTTCCTTTGTCCGCCCTCGCGCCTGTTTCTTCCGTCCTGGCTAAGGTATACTCTTGACGGTCTAGAGCGACACGCCCGACGTCCCCTTATTGCAGTGCAATAAAGGTCGGAGTGGGCAAATTCTGTGTCCTGTGTTCCTTGCTGTTTGCTGCCGCTACGCCAAGTTGGCGATCCGTGGCGGTGTTCAGCGGAGCTAGCCTTGAGGCCGAATCTCGAGGATCGAGCTAGGCCGCCGTAAGAACCCTGGTCCCCACAAAATGGTTCCTTGCCACTGGTGCCACCAAGGTTTAATCTGTAAAATTAGTTCCAAGCAGTGCATCAAAAAACCGATTCTTATTGCACCTTCCAGGGTTCATAGTATTGGAAAATATAAAGATTACTGTTTTATGGCTAACACTGTTTTGTCTATTGTTCCTCCAAAAATGACTAATTATCTCTGATTATCTTGGTAACTAATTGACTGACTCAAGAAATAATGCCATCTGAAATCAGTGGGGAAAAAATCAGCACGACTGACAAAGTTTCACAGAGTTTACTTGAGCCATCCTGAAGAACCAGCTCATTTATAAACATACACTTGAAAAGATATCCCACCGAAGGTGCACTTTTCTCATGCATGCACCATGATATGCCATGTTTTTCAACTAGTACGGCACCTTAAAAAATTGCACTGTTGGCCTTTTCACAGGCCCACATCCTCACCTCATCACTAGCCCCAACGCGAAGCTCACTTGCACAATCATTTTATACTACAATCTCTCTGGCTTTTCAGAAAAATTTTATTCTCAAAAAAAAAAAAAGCTCCCACAGCATGTGCTCAGATATTGCAAAGAGCCGGTCGCAATAGTACAAAAGGAGAACGCGCTACCTGGCATGTGTTCCTTGCACACATTCAGGGTACCAAAGAAGTTGGTCTTGACAGTGACCTCTGCTTTCTCAGCAAACGGCACAGTTGAGGCTTGCTAAAGCAGAGCAAAAAATAACAAAATAACATCATCACAAAACTTTTAAACCTTTCCAAGGCATCTTGTATCAACTGTCATGGCTCAAAGAAACATGCAGTATTTCTAAGCCAAATTTCCAGATTCTTACTTTTATTGCTGATAATGCACACACACACAAAAAAGTGGGTTGCCACCCGGCCTTGTGAAAGTAGATGTCCAGCGAAGCTTTCGAAAACTACTACAACTGCCGATGGGGTATGCTGTGCTATATAGCCTTAGAGCTCTGATAACCGCTTTTTGGTTGCACCGTGATAGGTTCTAGCTGCGATGACTTTGGCTGCCTTGATTGCCTTGGCTGGTGGTGCCATTGTGTAGTGTATAATCAATCGTGCAAGCAGAGACCCGACACACATCCGCAGTATATGGCGCATAATACACCTCTGCGGGAATGTGCTATATGTTTCTCGTTAAGCATAAAAGTACGTTGCCCTAACCTTGCACCTATCGTTGTGAGAAGCAGCGTAAAAATCCCTGTACATCATGCAGTGAGTACCTATACCTGTTAATTAGCCCAACACCAGAAGGTCTCAGGGAGGCCTTGGCCAATAGTACACCTCTGCGAGTAGATCCTCTGTAAGTTCGTTTAACAATGTGTGGATTATTTTATCACACATGGGTGCCCACAGAAATTCTGGCCAACTAAAGGCTATACAGGTCCACTGTACAACTTCGAGAACACGTAAGCATGTATGAGTTCTGTGTGCGAAAGTATTAATGCCCAAATGAACACTGCTGAGCGTTCAATTAAATGTCGCGTAGTGCTCTGCAGTGCACAGAGCACCCGGCTGAAGGGTGATTACTGTGCCGCTGGGAGAGACAAGGAGAAATAGCTGAAGTTTGACGCTGAGCACAGCACATGCTGAAACCAAACATGTTTAACAACAGTTGTTAATCTCTCTCTCTCTCTCTCTCTCTATATATATATATATATATATATATATATATATATATATATATATATATATATATATATATATTAATGAGAGAAGTGGCAGCAGCCACTGCCACAATCTCCATTCTTCCATGTGGCGCTGTGCATGCCCAGGAGTTGGCTCGACAGAGCTGTATGCCCCCTCTCTTTATGTTTTATTTCTGAGCTACACACTTGGAACTGCATGACGCTTCACATACAATGAGAAATTAAGTGCTGTTACATTGCTACTGACAACACCAACCCTGGCTTTCTTGCTCGATGGGTCATTAAATTATTTCTCATTTTCTTTTATCACTCATTATATCGATTTTTTTTTTCATATATCACTCGACACTCACCCTCATCCTTTGTATGGCCTTGCTGCTTGCACTCAGCCTCACTCACCTCTTTCATTATCCACTCACACTGACTGACACTTGCATTCACAGATCGCCCTCAATACGCTTCTTGTTTTGCTCAAACTCAGCCCTCGCATTCGCCTTTTACTCACAATCACACCATCCGTGAGAGGCAAATTGCAAGTGCCAGTTATGAGTGGCCACCTGCCCACACGGTGTTCACGCGTGCTATACAGGCAGAAACAAACAAACAAACAAAAAACATTCTCGCTCCACACCAAAAACCCTGCAATGAACTACATATTAACTGCTGTTCGCTGCAAGTTTCAGTGCACTTTCAAGAACCCCACGTGATCTACATAATACCTGTAGCCTACCATTATGGCACACCTCATAGGTACAGAAACAGCAGTTTCAATGTGCAAGACCCTATTTTTAGCTTAGAAACTTTACACTGAGTTATGAGAGAATTTTTTCTCACAGTACAGCAAACTAATTTATAGACCACAAATATTGCAGCCAATATAGTGAAGTGTCAAGCCACAACTGCCACACGCCAACGCGTGCCTTTTTTAGAGTTGAATAACACTTTACGTGCATCTATTACGTGCGCAACGATACTTCAAGGCTAAACACGCTTCCCAAAGCCATTCAGCAGCAGGCTAACAGGCACGCCTATGTAGGCAGTGTAACCTCTCTGCCTAGCCATGCAGAGTACTGGGTGGACATGTTCACTGTGCAAATAAAATTATTACTAATCATTTTTCCATCCCTCGCAGAATCACCCCAAGCGACGCAAAAAAGGAAAGCTCTATGAAATTTGTTGGGGAGACTCGAGAGATAGCTTACTACAGCGACACGAGATGATGACATGGCGCAGCAAAATGAAGAGATGCCCTTCGCTGCGAGTGAACAGGTCGAACAACTCGGTGAAAGCTGCACGTGATGGAACGCACACTCTAAACCAACTGGCAGAAGAGAGCTGTTAACCTCCCTCTTCTTTACCTTACTACAGTGGCTTGTGCACACAGAGGGGGATTAGCCAGGGCTTGTGAAGGGCTATTTAGTAAAGTAATAAAATGGTAAATACAGGAGAAAAAAAAAATCAGATCCACACTGTCCAGGGAGCGGAGAGTGGATGAAAAAATTGTTTCAATGAAGGAGTCGCTCGGTGACCAAAATTCAGCCCTGAAGCAAAAAAAGTGTACTATTTCCTTATTCGTGTTTTTGAGGCCATAGAGTTTCTTAAGAAACTCTATGTTTGAGGTTACTTGTGCCGATGTTCTTTGCAGTTCCATGGTTTACTTTTTTTTTTTTTTTTTGCAGTGGCTGCTCACACCTATTAAGGGGGATTGGCCAGGGTTTGAGAACGTTTCAGGAGCAACCACATGAAGCGATTTTTGTGAGAAATGCGATGAGTACCGTGACATATTTAGAGACAACAGCAACAAGTGCAAGACAAGATCAGGCTGTTGGGCTAGAATCGAGCAACGTGACAAAAATAAGTGATGGACCCGTGCGTCAATGCATAAATATAAAAAGGAGGGCAAGACAGTTTGCAACGTAGTTATTACTACACTCGGGTCCACTTATAATGATACCGTTTATAACAATATATCGGATATAACAATGAACAGCTATGGCACTGTCAACTTTTGTATTCCTTCTATGGTAAAATAAACCGCTTATTACAATGCCCCAGTGCCACGATATCGGATATAACGATTGAATCCAGTTCTATTGTGCACCAAAAGTGCAACAGTGACGACTCTAATGACGCGGTTGTGCAGCCTACTCAGGTTGTGTCTTCGTGGGAGGCTAAGAGGCCCAATGCGTGACGCAGTCCCTCAAGGACTTTATTTCCGCCAAGGACATTTACTTCAGCTAGGTGAAGCACCTATATAGGGGTGACCGACTGCGGCTTCTTTTCCGCAAATTAGTAGTAGTACGATCGACCTTGCCGTCATGTGAATAACATGTTTTGAGATCTGTTCAGAAATTTATTTCCTGACCCACTTTAACTAACGATGGGATTTCCTTGGCACTTGGATATTGTTACAAGTGGACTAGACTGTACCTGTTTAACAAGTGGAGTTGCAAAACTCCTTGTCAAAAATCGTCCCCTAATTTTTTTAGGTTGCCCGCTGTGATGAAGAGCGACTGTCGTAACTTTACCGCGCAACTATTGCGTTGCAATCTTTCAGCAAAAAGGACGTCTGCCAAATATATATCACAATGTGTTACAAAGTAGTTCTCTTTTTTTCCATTTTTTCCCTAGAGTGTCAATCTTCTTGGTATGCTGACCTCTCCAGTTCATCAAGCAATCTTTCTTACTAACGCCTGCTGATCAATTGACATGCTCTTGCGGCACTCTTTACCATAAAAATAACAGAATTTTTTGACCTACACAGTTTATAAAAAGGTCATGGTTAAGTTGAAGTGCGAGTGGCACAAATGCCAAATCTATATAATGGCATCACCTGTAAACAAGTCTCTACAAGGAATTATTTCTGTTAGTCACTACTAACTTTACAATACAAATGTAAATGTGCTACTGTCTGTGCTTAATCACAGCCTCTCCTCATAGCACATACCTTGCACACCACTTGCTTGGTGTGCACTTAATCGTATCCCAGCTGAACAAGCAACTCCTCTGTGCATAATAAAGTGTCATACCTATGACATCACCCCGTGGATATAGGCAGCACCCATGACACGAAATGTCATTTAATTGTGATCTACGCAAGTGGTAAAAATGGATTTTGGTTGTATTTTTAGTTGTAAGAAAAAACATACGAAAACCTTATTTATGTATTTTTGGCACTTGCAAAGTGGAATGAAAAGTATTTCGGAATAATTGAAAATTTGGAGTTTTGGTCTTTGGTACAAAGTGCTGGGTTAGTTGGTTCACACTCGAAAAAGCAGCGCTGGAAGCTACTTGTACGATATCCATAAATACAAGTAGCGGCTATTTTCTTCACAGGTGCACTTGCACAAACAAGCGTGACAGCCTAATTAAGAGCGTTTCCACTTCAAGGCATACCTGCGCAAGAAATTTTTCACCAGCAAGCCCACCCATCAACTTCCTCTCCCTCTCGGGGGTCCAGTTAAATAGTGTGCCTGCTGAATAGCACGCCCACCTTATCAGTTCCCACTGCTGGCGTGCAGGAGTCTTGCAACAGTTCGTCAAGATTCACAACAGTACTGTAAGGAAATGCAACAGTCCCCCAAAAATTCAGACATACGTAACGGGCAAAAGCATATGTGTGTGTGTGGTTATGTTAATCTTGCAGCCAATGAGAATTGGTTACGAGCATCTGACAGCAGCTATCATTGTGACTGGTCAATTCACCTGAGCAATTATGTTGCCAAGCAACGTCACGGTCATTGTACGTCGAGCTACAGGTACTGGCCAACAATCTCAGACCCTAGTGTGACGTTAGGCCTTATGTCTGGTCGCAGCATACTGAAGGGAGGTCAGGCCATGCATACTTGTGTTAGCACACAATGTCGCTTACCCCTGTTTTCAGGCGTATGATGCGTCGCAGCTAATGGGCAACGTTGCATACCCCGTACGCAGCCAATGGATTTTTTGGTATCATTGATTTTCGGCACCACATCCTTTTTACGCCACCAACATAGTTCCGCGTTACAAGTCGTGTAGCGCTCGCGCTAAAAATTCCCATTGGAAGTCGGGAAACTCTAAAACAACTCATTGGCCCCACGAGTCAGCGCAACCGCCCACCCACACGAGGCAACACAATGGCTCTCTCCTTCAAATAGACAGCCAAGCGAAATGCAACAGCTCTCGGCCTGCTTCAATCACAGAAACGGGTTCCACAAGTATTCACTTCAACTACACCTGGCCTGTGAGGCACACTGTAGTGGAGGGCGGGCTACTCCAACATTGTGGCATCCTTCAGTGTGCGCATGCAGAATTCTTGTACACACAGGCGCCTTCATTTTACACGTTCATCAAAGAAAACAGATACTCCGGGCAAGAACTCGGCCTAGGGCCTCGTGCCCAGTGGCAGCCCACTGGGTATTGAGCCAGTGCACGCCACATTAAGATATTTAAGAAACCCAAGAAAAAGTTGAACAGCGTTCAACTGAAGTATGCCGCAGCAACAGGTATACTAACGTCTATGACAGCAAGATTCGATAAACAGCTTTTTTTTAATGACAAATTGGCACATTATTATAAAGCATTAAAACTGAAACAAATACATTAATATAAAGCAAGAGAACAGAAAAGGCTCAAATTCTAACAAGTCACAACAATGGGAACAGAATTCAGGAGTTCTCTGTTGTTACTACACAGAACAAGGACATCATGAGAGCAGGGCTTCCTCAATCTTCGTAAGCTTCAAAATGCTGAGCTCGCCTTTGTTTGCAACAAGCAACTTCACCGACTTCTCTGGAATACACGTCAAGAGTTTTTTCACACTGCATTCAACGCTTTCCGAGTCCCTCAGCAGCATGTACAGAAAGTAGCACAATGCACTTTCTTCACTGCAGCAAACGTCATCTTCATGCAGCATGGGAGGAAGGCACTGGACGATGGGGCAGCGCACAGCCAGTAGGAACACTTCTTTCGGGTCGCCGAACAGAGAGGTGGGAGCCCTTTGGAGAACGTACTGCCACGCCGAAAGAAAGGCGCGGTTGGACCACAACAAGGGGCGGCCCCCCAGCGCAGACAGAACACGAGAGACAATGTCCGGCACTCCGACGGTGGTGGCAGCCGACAAGACCGCCTCCCACACCGAGACGACCTCCACGTCGTACTCAATGCACAGGCCAGAGACCACGCTGAGCACGGTGGCGTTGTGGCCGTGGGAATAAAGTGCAGCCCTGGTGACCTCAGCCGCGCTGTCGGCATCGAGGCTAGCCAGCTGCAGAGGCAGTCCCAGCTGCTGCAACTTTGCTTTGTAGCCCAGCACTCTAATGTGCTCCAGGGTGGCAGCGTCACTGGGCAGCGGCACACCCAAGTGATGGGGATCCTGGACTCCAGCGCCGGCCAGCATGCACATCAGTGCCAGAGCACGTGGCTTCTGTCCGAAGAAGCCGTCACTGGCTGAAGCGATGCAAGAAAGCACCTCTTTCACCTGGTCTGGCACGTGCTGCATGAGATGAACAATGGTGACGAGGCCTGCACTTCTGTTTTCTACGGGCGAGCTATTCAACTCGAAGCAGAATTCCAAGGCACTTTCATCGGCAGTAGTGTCGGGGGTTTGGAACCCTAGCCATCTCTTGATGGATTGGTCAAGGATGCCAGACAGGTCCCCAGGGATGATCTCATCAGCATGCACAATTTCGCTGAGGCATCTGTACAGAGCCGATGAATCAGAAAAGAGGACTTGCCACCTGGAGTCTTGGAGTAGGGCAGCCGCCAAATCTGCCGTTTTGCCACACAGTGCCACATTGGAAGGCGAGTTGGCGCCATGCTGCTTGAGAACTTCCTCGTTCCTCAGCTTTATGTACTTTCTGGTGAACTTTGCCTTTGCGTCACCCAGCCTGGTCCGCATCTCATCCTGAGCGAAGAAGCTATCCGGCAGGGCAGCGCACTCCTTGGCCACCCTCGTAGCCGTCGGGCCCTTGGGCAGCTTGTCCAGCAGGCCCATCAGGCATGCAATGGCTTTTCCCTTTTTGTTCATCTGCTCCACAAGCCTCCTTACGCTTGACAGAAATGCCACATCTAGGACATTTCCCTTGTGCTTCTGAGATTTCCACATCAGGATGGCGTTCTCCACCGCTATAAATCGGACATCATCCTTGTCCAGTCTCAGCAGGTCGGAAACGTCGAGCCACGCATCAACGGTCTCGGGATACAACTCATCATTGATGAACTTCCAAAGGGTCGGTTGGAGCAAACAGTGAAACGGTAGACGCGTCTGCATGAAGGGTGAGAGCTCCGCTGACGGGTACTTTTCGCACCACTGGTCCATCTCGATCATCGAAGGGCAGCTGTATCGCCGGTATGACTTCAAAAAACACAGTATGTCGATTTCCCTCTGAACACTGCTGTCAGGTTCTTCTTCAAGAGCTCTGAGGTTGTCGTAGCCAAACTGCAAAACCTCATAATGATATGGGTCGACTTTTGCTAAAATCTTCAAGAGAGCCTTGTACGCCAGTGTCCTCGGCAATTGTTCCAGGGTGCTTGCAGCTTTTGCAAGCACTTGGGAGAAGACCACGTTCTCGGTGTGAAGGTCCGCTGACTGAAAGCACATTAGACATTCCAGCCTTCGAATGAGAGATGCCTTGCTGTCCAGGTTGAAAGAGCTGCAATAACTTAAAAGGTCATCCGCATCAACTAACAGAGATCTCTCCATTTGTTGCAGAACACCCTGTATGGTGGTGGCACTTGGGTTGGTCATTGCATCTGCAAATGAGATGGAGAATTTGGCAAGCTTGAGGCACCAGTACGCCCCTTTGAGAAGTGATCTGTACATGACTTTCTGAGCTGAACACACTTCAGAACCAACAACTGCGAGATGCATGAGTAGCTTCGGGTTGCCATTACACTGCGCAGCAAGCTGCTTTAGTAAGCCCAGTGCCTTCATGGGCTTCAGGCTGCACAACAGGGCTTTCACAAAGGGCAGACTTATTTGTTTCCGAGCAGAAGTCCTGATCAGAATTGCAGCATTGTTGTTGGTGGTCTGGCTAACTGTGAACTTCTCGAGTCCTTTTTGCTCCGAGACTTGCTGCAGGTTACCTTGAAGAAGCTGCCCCACTGCCGCTACGACACACAAGCCGAGCTCTTGTTGGGATCTCTGACAGAGGTAATGACAGGTTTCAAGCAAGTGGCGCTGGACGTCCTCGAAAAGAGACAGCTGGCTGTTTCCTAACAAACTCCACACGGATCTTCCCAGAGCTCCGAGCAGCATCAACACTTGGTCTTTGTCTAAACCGAGTCCATGCCTCTGTTGCATAAAACTTGCCTCCCAAGACACGCAGGCGATTGAAGCAGCAACCGACGAATCCTCAGGGCCGCTCAGCAGCAGTGAAGCCTGCACCAATAGGTGCGCCCACAGAGCAATGTCGGCAGCCTCCTTGATACAGCGGCCTCCGCATGTCAGCGCTACCCGGGAGGCAATCTTGTAAATTTTGGAAGCCAGACGCAACACATCCTTGCACTCGCAAAATACCCTGGGTAGCAGAAGCAGGATGGATTCTTCGATGCAGCGCTCTTCAAGAAGGCGACTGCACAGCAATTCTACAATGTCTTCTCGTCTAAGCTCGAGCGCTGAGGCCAGCGCGACTTCTATTGCAGACTGTGCACCAAGTTTGAGGATCCCAGCAAGGTAAAGCACCTTCCGGCAAACATTCTTTGACTGGTCAGGGTTGTGCTCACATTTGGCAGACAAAACTTTATGGAAGCCCTGGTCAAGCACTCTGCGCTTGTCATTTTCGCAGCACAGGTTAGTGGTTGAAAGAACGATGCCAAAGTCCCTTCGCAGTACCATTCTCTGCCGGGCCAAGCAGTGCATTGCACTGTAATCATCCACGCTACCCCTCGAGGCTTCATTTAAAAAATTCAGTAGGTACTGCCAACACTCCATTAAGTTGGTGGCCATTTCCTCAGAATCAGGCGGGGAGCGCTGCGGCAGCCTTTCTGCAAATGGCAACAATCTAGGAGCAAGTATGAGGAGGATGTCGTGAGGGACTCTTTGTATGGCCTCAGCGAACCCATCAATGTCGGCCTTTGTGAATGCTTTCTGCAGGTAAAACAAGAAAACATCAGCCTCGGACATGTCGCCCAAGTTTTCGGCGACAGCCAATGCATCCTGCAGGGTGTCTGGCTTGTCAGAAAGCAAAACACACCTCACCAGCGCGCTTGTACTACTGAGTGGTACGGACCCAAACAAGCCCACATCGTGGCGTTTGAGAATAACTTTGACCTGCATTTGCTTACGTTCGTGCTCAATTTGTTCAGCAGCTGAGCCTTTCAAAAGGGAGCCCTGATCAGCAAGCCCTTCAATAGTTTCACTCCAGGGCACACTTGCATGGCTGAGAATTTTCCTAACAGCAGACAGCCAGCACTGCGGATGGTCGACAAAAGCCACTAAGGCGACCATTTTGTCCTCCAGAATTTCGTCGTGTATCGGACTGATCGGCCTGTACTGGAACGTTTGGTCTACATAGTTTTGGAGAACTTGTGAGATGTCTAATCCTCTGCGTCGCATGAATTGTGTCAAAAATCCTTGCAAAAGTGCAGTCACTTGTTCACCCGTCATGGCTTCATCCAGGATGGTGAATACAGCTTCCTCCTTCTCCGGGCTTTGCAAATCCTTAAGGCTGACACGACACTTGTACTTGTCCCACAATACTTTCAAGTCTTGTAGGTCTACCAGCAGGTGGTAAAGCTTGCAGAAGGCGCTCTCTGTGTCTGCAATTTTCTTCGGCGCACTGTACACTGCCAGCCAAGTGTGGAGGGGCAAACATTCTGCCTTCGCACTCATCGCTTCAAACAGGTCCACAACAGCTTTTGTGAGGCTCAAGGCCCCAGAAGGCCAGGCTGACTTGTGGCTCACTTCCATCTCCACAGTTCTGTCCACGATCCACTGGCAGACACAGTCCAGCGCCTCGGGCACAGACTCAAAGATGCAAGGTAGAAAGCTACCACGGAGCCACTTCACCAGGGTGGATGGCTCCACACCTGTTGGAATGGCATCTAGCAGGTACTGCACAACTTCACAGTTCAATTCCCTCACTAGCTGATCTCGATGGCGCTCCCAAATCAAAAATCCTGCAGACACGTCATTGCTTCTGAAAAAGCCACACATCTCCTGGATGAGATTTGCCTGGGAAAAAGAAAACCAATCCCTTCCACCATGGCTGTCACACAGAAACCGGAATGTGGTAGCTCTGTCAAGAAGCGACGCGATTTGGGCGCGTACTCGGTCACGTTCATCACTATCCGAGCACTGTGCTGACGACATGTGACCGTGCAGAAATAGCAGCAGTTCAGATGCAACGCTGGGCGAAGCGATGTGAGTCTCAAGGCAGCAGGCAGCTGCTTGTAGCACATCTGGGAAGACCTTGATCAGATTGCACACCTCACGAACTTGACTTCGCTTAGCTGTTTCATCTTGCAGCACGTCTTGCTGCGTGGTGCCAAGTCTGTTGAGGAGGTACAACAAATGGTGCCAGTGGACATCGTCAAGAGGCAAGCCGAACAGCCTTGCGAACTTCTCGGCATCCTCAAATTTGTTTTTCCTGACAAGCTTCATGAGTTGGTGTTCCGGAAGAGCCTCGCTGACTGATCGAATACGAAGTTCGGTGACGACGTCCTCCTTGTCAGCAAAGCCTTCCACTAACCAGAAATCGTCTAAGACATCGTTGAACGTCAGCATGTGGCACAGCTCATTAACCTCCAATACATACTGCACGGCAAATTCAGGAAAGGTGTATATTTCTAAATGTCTCCGCAGCGTTTCACTCGGGGCAGTGAGCAGCGCTATTCTGCATCCCTGGTTTGCTCCGCACTCGGATTCTGCGACGTCCGCTTCAGACAAAACAAAGTCGTCTACCATCTTTTCCGACCAAATGTCCTTGATAAGGAAAGTCTTCAGGCAGATACTGACCAAGTGCTTGTGCTCAGTGAGAGCTAGCAAAGTGCACTGGCTGTCGACGACCACCATTTTCTGGGCCTTTCCGCCGGATATGTCGTTCAGGACGCCATAAGCCAAACTGTTCAGGCTGTCAGGAACGCAGCAAAGTGCGCCAGAACCCCCGGTGACCAGCAGATCGTCACCCACCAAACAGGCGGCATCCAAAGGCACAACAGAAAGTGTCGTGTTTTCTGTCGCCAAGCGATGGCATATATCAACGAAGCGGATCTGAAGCGACGACAGGTCTAGCTCGTCAGATGAAGCCAGTTGCGCGATAACAGCTTGGCTGATGGTTGCCGTTATTACGTGGTATGCGGTGAGCACGCACACGACGTAATCATCTCCCCTGCGTTTCACGTCCACCGAGAGGAAAAGCGCAGTTCCATCGTCATTTGCTGCCTTCGGCACGGGTATGGCGGCGACGGACTCAGCCGGCTCAACGGTAAAGATGTGAAGGTTCCCGCCTCTTTCCGCCACAACCAGCAGTCCGCCGTCACTACACAAGGCGATGGCGTCGACGACATCAGGGAAGGATTTGCAGAACAAGAAGCTGTCATGCCTGAAAACGTTGACATCTCGATCTATCGCAACAGCAAAATGTCTGTAGGAGACAACACCTTTAACCGCCGGTTTTTCGTGGACCCTTTCTTCGTCAGCAGCGCCGATCACGTACTGCGTACGCACTTCATACAATTGGCACCCGCCCTGCTGTTCGTTGCGTTGACCGAACACTGTTGTCTCGCCTCCGAAGTTTGAAGAAACAATCGTCCACGCCATTTCACTGCTTCGAACATCACACAAGACGACAGGTTTGACTTTTTGCGCGCTTACGCCATGACCACAGCCATGACTGACGTTCAAAACCGGCACAAAAACCAAACTGCGCAAGCGCAAACAAAAAAAAAACGTTTTTTTAAACGTGACGTAATGATTTGTTGCTAAGCTAAGATAAGATACCCGTTTGCTATTAAAAACTATGCGACTAACATAATGCTTGCGCTCGTGGATCATGCCTTTATAACAAAATATTCCAGTAGATGGCGCGGGTAGTGCAACGCGGGAAAACTGAATTAACTTTAGCAAGCCTCCTTTGCGTTTATCGTCTGAGGGGCGGAATGGGACGAAGAGCATGAAATGTGTAGGCTGGGGAAGAAGAGAAGCGTTTACGAGGCAGGCGGCGGAAGGCTATCGTCATTCGACGCCATGGCCAGTTTTTTTTTCTCTCTCTCTCTTGAGGCGCTTGATGGCCTTTGCTTATTATAATCGTTTTGTGAAACCCATTGTGTAAAGTTGGCTTTTGTGTGCAGCGAGTTTTGACGCGCAGGGTGGCATGAAAAGCTCCGCTTTAATCAATATGTGATCATTACGCAAAAAGTTACGCAAAAAACTGATGCGTGCACGAACTGCTAGGCATAGCACGTCCCTCGTTCCTGCTGCTGTACGAGGGTTCCTCTCACTGCCGGCAAGCCAGCGCAAGCCTCTGCCCCGTGGCAGAGAGGAATCCTTAGAGTTGTGTCACTCGTATGCACGCCTCCTTCTGTCAAGTGCCTCCTAGTCTCCTCCACGCCCCGCCATGTACTATAAGTCTATATTATTCTCCGTGTGTCCTTGCGTGTTCTCTTCCTGCGTTTCGTGTATGTTCCTACAATCTCTCTGCTGTCATTTTTTTTGTCTCTGTTGTCGTCTTTTCGTTTGTTTGTTTTCTTTCCAATCCCTGTCTATTTATTCAACGCGTTTTACGCTCCCTCCACCCACTCAGTGGCGGGCTAGCAGGCGCACCTGCGTAAGGGTCTCTACCTTTCTGCCTAGCCGTGCACGCCCCTGGGTGGGCACACTGACTTTGCAAATAAAATTATTATTATTATTATTATTATGTTTAGCCCGGTGGACGAGCGAACCCGGCTCACACAGAAAAAAAAAAAAAAACGCTACGTGGGATGCTTATATTTCAATAAGAATGAGAAGGCGAAAGCCTAGTTAGATATTCGGTTGACCTGATGCTGTTAACCTTTCTGTTTAACTTTGCAGCCGCTCCCGCCATCACTTGACCAACCCCCTGGACAGCGATCGTTCCACTCGCTCGTCATCGCCAGGAGCCAACTGGTTGCCCTCTCCAGAACCTTCACCTCTAAATGCGCCTTGTATTGCACGTGCGGCGGCAGCATACCGTCCTTTCCTGGTTTAGTACTTGAAGTACATCTCCTTTTCTCTTGTTATTTTTCCCCCTCAAACACATCCTGCTCTCACACTCTTTTCTCTCGCCAACCCCCTTTCTCACTCAATCTCTCTCTGACGCGACCTACCCCCATATAAGAGCTTTCCAAGGATGGCCCTGGTTGCCCTGATGGCGGCAAGTCGTCTTGATGAAGTGTTGGCACCACTCGGAGGCCGGCCGCTACTTTGTCCAAAGTTTTGTTTTACGTATATATTGATATGTGGCAGAAAACGCGAAAAGATATATTTACAGCACGAGATGCACCGCGACAGTAGGCATCAGCATAGCTGAAACAGCTATTCCAAAGTCTGCCTCTTTCTCCTTTTTTCCTGTGCTCATGCGGGTTGTCCTCTTTGTTAGACTTGACCATACAACTCATTGCACAACTCCCCGGTGGAGCAAGCACCGTCTCGGCGTTGGCTATGGAGGCGGAGGGTGCGATGAGTGATACAGCTTAAGTCATGTAACGTTCACGATGTCAGTGCATGCAGCTCGACTCGAAGTGGGTGGAGCAACAGGAGAAATCTCACATGTCAAGTCAGTCACTTCACGCAGTATACAGTAGGGACCAGAGTACCAGGGGCAGGAGTTTTTCGCACAAACCCACACGGCAAGACCAACGTTGGTAGGATGGGGTCCAAAGGAGCGCCAAAGACCTTGGAGCAAAGTGCACTGGGCGGTGCCGATGGTCGTAGGTGCAGTTTTTCCGTGACTGCGATGCAGATAGACAGGCACAGGCAATCTGGCGTGCTAGATCAGCCCGTGCTATGGCGTCTCCTGTGTACTCAGAAGGATCCAAAAGTGAGTGAGCAGACAGGACCAGGGTGTCGAGCAGCAGAGTAGGTTCACGACCGAACAAAAGGTAAAAAGGAAAATAGCCGGCCATGTCGTGTGTAGACGAAGGTGACATTAGGCAGACGAAAGTGACATATGGTGACATATGGTACGGTTAAGACACTCGGTGAGTCCGTTCGTCTGAGGATGATATGCTGTTGTCAGCTTAAGGCGTGTTGAACAGGAGCGAAGAATATCGGCGACGACTTTGGATACGAATGTGTGTCCACAGTCAGTTAGCAGTTGGCAAGGGGCACCATGATGAAGGATGAGGTCATGAAGCAAGAAATCTGCCACATCGGTTGCACAGCTTGTTGAAAGTGCACGTGTGATCGCGTAGCGTGCAGCATAATCAGTAGCTATGGCGACCCACCAGTTTCCCGCCCGAGACTTGGGAAAAGGTTCAAGTAGTTTGAGGCCAGCACGGCAAAAGGGTTCAGCCGGGATGTCGAGTGGCTGCAGCAGGCCCGCCGGGCACATAGTGGGCGCTTTACGTCCTTGACAGAGGTCACACGCCGTCACGTAATGCCGGACCAACTGACACAGGCAAGGCCAAAAGAATCGGCGACGTACACAATCATGCGTGCAAGCAACCCCAAAGTGCCCAGCCGTGGGCATTTTGTGGAGCTGTTGGAGGACAGCTGAGGGACCACTAGGATAAGTTCTGGTCCATCAGGTCGCATCTTCAGGCGATAGAGGCCACCGGTGCAAAGAATGAAGAAGCATTCTGGCAGATGGGGTGAGGCAGCATCTAGACGCTCCATAACGGGCCAGAGACCATCATCCCGACATTGCTCTTCAACAATGCTCAGCAGGCCAGAAATAATAAAAAAAAAGCATCATCATCTCATCAAAAGCGTCATCTTTGTCGTGGTGATCTGGAGGGTCCATGAAGTGATGAAAAAGACAGTCTGAATCCTGGTGCAAACGACCAGATTTGTAGACAGTTTCATACGTGTAGTTGGGATTCAGCCATCCCGATGCAGCCACCACTGTTGCGACTGGCCATCTGAGCGCAGTCACCGGTGTAGCGAAGTTGCCTCGCCCTGTCTGCTGTTGACACGGCGCAGAGCAGAGCGATGAAGTTCTTGAGCCGACGAAAAGCTGAAGCAACATTTATATACAGTATGTACAAGGGTAACAAAAGCGTTACATGGCTCACACAAAGGCGGCAGCACGTCTCCACTCGGTGTCTCTGAAAAGTGCCACGCTTGCTGTGCTTCCAGGTGGGTTTTATACCCCTGGGAGTTCATTGCAGCCGCGAGTGGTTTGAATTGCTCCAATGAAGAGTCTCAGTGGCCGAAGTTTAAATCCAATGAATGGAGGCGAAGCGGTTGCGTCAGCCGAGCCGCCACGACGAGAAAAGGGAAGGCGACACAGCGACACCCTCTCCAGGCATGTCGCTGCGCGTCTCCCGCCGTCCGTTTGTCCAAGGCATGATTCGGCCCAGCCGTTGAGAAGGGAAAAGGAGACGCGACTCTGCGGCGCCTTCAAGTTGGGGCACGTCTGCCGCGGGCAGTTTGATAGAGCCACGAGTCGGCCCCGCCCTCGTGCTTCACTGGATGCAGCAAATTTGTGCTGGGTGCTCAGGCACAACAGTGTACTCTTGGAGTTGCAAAGCTTAGCGCCCAAGTCTTCTGGTGGGGTCTTTTAGAGAAGACAGCCAGCACAGGGCAAGGCGGCCTGTCACCACAGTGAATGGCCGTCCATACAGATAGGGGCGGAACTTGTGGACAGCCCAAACGAGAGCTAGGCACTTTCTCTCAGTGATCAAATAATTTCACTCAGCGGAAAAAAGGAGCCTGCTGGAGTAGGCAACGACACGGGTTTGGCCTGCTTGGTGTTGTGCAAGCACAGCGCCTATACCATGGCGGCTGGCTTCAGTGTGCACTTCGAAATGAGCAATGAGAAATGACGAATCGGCGGAAGAGCAGAACCAATAAAGCTGCTGACATCTGTGGTTGGGCGTGGCACTGGGAAGCTATTCAAGGCGCGGATTTTATAGGGACCTGGCTGCACTCCCCACACATCCACTAGGTGACCCAAGATAGTGATTTCACGACGGGCAAAATGCCACTTGGTGGAGTTCAGCTGAAGGTCCGCACGTCAAAAAACTGCCAGAATGTTGTTACGATGGTCTATATGGTCTCGAAAAAAAAGGGGAAAGAAAACAATGATGTCATCGATGTAGCAACACCAAGTCGTCCACTTGAATCTCTGGATTAAGGCATCCATCACACGCTGGAAGGTTGCAGGCGCATTACACAGACCATAAGGCACGACTTTAAACTGGTAGAGACCGTCGGGTGTTACAAAAGCTGTTTTTTCCCGGCCCATGTCGTCAATGGAAATTGGCCAATAACCGAAGCGAAGGTCGATTGACGGAAAGTATTTGGCGCCGTGCAGACAATCCAGTGCATCATCGATACAGGGAAGGGGGTAAACGTCCTAGGTGGCGGTAATTTAAATGGAAGCACCATGACCCGTTTTTTAGAGAATGACAGGTGAGGCCCAGGGGCTGGAGGATGGTTCAATAATGTCCTTCGCTAGCATCTTACCGACCTCCTTCTGGATAACCTGTCGCTCCACACGGGACACTCCGTATGGCCTGCGGTGAATCGGACTAGCATTGCTGGTGTTGATGCGGTGCTTTACATGCTCTACCCAGGCGACAATTGTCTAGGTCAAAAATATCTGAGTAGGCCGCCTGGAGGGCGCAAAGTTGGTGTGTCTGAGTCAGAGGGCTGCAAAGTGCTCAGGGGCTGCCGCAGAGGGGGGTAGGCAAGAACCAGCTTGTCATGGAGAGTCCAAATACACCGTGATATCTTGTGGCCAGCAATAGACCACGTCAAACCCAAAGCGATCCCGCTGGGGATAAACTGGGGCACAAGCCGAAATTCAGAATAGGCATGGAAGCTTGATTTCAGCAGATCGCCACGACGGTGTGAGGAAGTGCTATGTTGTGCCCCCGTAAAACGGAGGTTATCTCCCTGATACCTGATGGAAACAACTCAGCCTCCATCAGGTACTGGGGCACTAGTAAATAGTGGGACTTGCGTGGCGGCTCCAGGCGGCAAGCAAGCATCGTCAATGGAGCACAAACGTGTGAGCAATGTGTTGTCATTGCACGGCACAAATAGCAGGTCGAGATGAACGTCGCCGGCAGAGCATTCAGTAAGGGCAGAGTGCTCCCTGAGAAAGTCAGCACCAAGGATTATATCATGAGCACAGTGCTCCAGTACTGTGAACAACAGTTGTTTGCAGGACACTGATTGTAATACGTGCAGTGCACACACCAGCAACGGCTGGAATACCATTATCAGTGATGCGGACGTACGTCATGGCAGGTGTCAAAACTTTACGCAGATGATAGCGAAGGTCGAAACTCATCACAGATACTTGGGCCCCGGTATCAATGAATGCGCACGCAGGTACACCATCCACTTCAACATCGAGTAAATTTTGTTTCATAGGGAACTTGAACAGTAGGAGTTCGAGGTCGGAATGCAGCAATATAATGCACCCACACATATAATATATATATTGTGGGGCTCTTCAATTTACAGTGTCGGACTCACCGTGGACTCCCCGAGAAGCAGTCCGGCATTCGATTTTCCCATGTATCCCTATGGCTTCGGAGAATCCTCGGACTACCCGCGGACTATCCGCGGCAAGTCCGAGTGTAAATCGAAGAGCCGCATTGTAAGCACTGACTAAGGCAGACTAAGGCAGACAGTGGCTACGTGCCAAATGCTATGTGCCACCTAGTTGCCGAAGGCTATGGGTCAGTGCCACTTGCCTCGCTTGCCGCGCACATCGTCGTCCACGACCTGAGCTCGCTAGCCTGTAGCTCTCTGCGAGATTTGCCAAACTGGCGCCCGACGACTTCTGACCTGTGCCTTACAATATACACATTTGTGGGTTCAAAGAGGTTACTCATTATTAGGTTCAAATTATTAAAATGTTAGGGAAAACCAACAATATAATAAAATCATTAAAGCAAATATTGTTTCAACTGTGACTTTTTAACATTGTACACTTGCACATATGCATCAACACAGCACAAAGTAGACAACTGAGGCCTTCAAAAAACAGTGCAAAGAACACCACCCTTTTGTAGCAGACAGTCTCTGTCCCCGAAGAGCAGTATAGCGAACATCAATATGATGTTCACTATACTGAGATACTGGGCAAACTTGAAAAGGACTTGGGTGATTTGGAGGAACTTGTCAGCACCCGAGGTACAGAGAAGCCTATACTTTTTTTTTCTTTCTGGTCAGTGTTACTTATCATCAGTATCAAGGACGCTAAGGTGTTCTTGGGTCCAGGGATAGCATTTAATCTTCAAAGTACGGTAAGTGTTTATCTTCATGTTGGTGGTACAGTGCAGAATTCAAGATGAAGTGAGGTGAATGCACTTGTCTTTTCCTGCTACTGTTTGCTTCTTAAAGATACAAGATTGCAAATTCACTACCTAGGGGCAATGCCGACCCAAACTCAACCTAAGCCAGGAGCACTTTGTGGAATGAGGGGCTCGCACCCTAATCTTGCCCTTTGTCAGCTCTGATGCACACTAAGGTGTGTGTTGTGCCTCAACGCCTTTTTATTCTGCTGATCAAGTTGCTAACCCTGACTCCTAACACTGAGCTCCAGCCAATCCTCAGGCAGGCACTGAGGAGCCAGCCAGTGAGAAGGATGTCTTGTAGTCTGACGAATAGAATACACTCAACAAGAAGAAGTAAGTGGCATGCACAAACAGGTCTTCATAGTGCCCCAGCCTGGAATTACTGGAACAATTTTTTTGCTTTCACCTTTCATGGCTGGAACACAGGAATTGCTGTGTCCCAGCTACAAAAGATGTAAAAAAAAAAGACCAGCAATATTTCCAAACTTTCAAATTTCTTGTAGATGGTGTCGGCAGTGGCACATTGGGGGAAAGACTAAAGTAATCAGCATATTAACTGCACATTGGCATTTAAGTGATGTGGTCAAATGGAACTAGAGGCCCCACTACAATCACCCAGTCATGTTTCGTGGCTGCCAATCACAGAAACAAGATTCTGTGATGTCATGGAGACCTTGCCAGAAAGTGGCTGGGAACTGCCGCTGCCTCACGTGTTTTCCAGGTATCTTGATTATTTGTTTGAAGTTTGCGATAAAATTGATATTATTGATTGACTGTATGGTTTAATGTGCCGACGCAACGCAGGTGACGAGGCGCGCTGTAGTGGAGGGCTCCAGATTAATTTTGACCACCTGGGGATCTTTAACGTGCACCGAAATCTCGTACACACGGGCGTTTTTGCTTTTCACCTCCATCAGAAAATCGGCCGCAGCGGCCAGGAATCGAACCCCCGACCTCGTGCTCAGCAGCACAACGCCTTAGCCACTGAGCCACCGCGGCGGGTATCATTATTATTGAGACAAAGCAATCTTACAAATGAACCAAGCTTGTATTTTAAAGGGGCCATGAAGACAAAATACAATGTCGTTCAATTTGAAAGAACTAGCCTGGCAACTCGTTCAGTTCCATTTCAGCCATGAAAGATGTTTTTTTAAAGCAAGAAATCACAAAAAATGTTAACTTTAAAATTTCGGGTATGGACCAGCACTAAAAACGTAGTCATCAGTGTGTTAAGGCACGTGTTAAGTGATGCAATCAAACGGAACTATGGTTCCTGACGGTGGTTTAGGTTGGCTGCAGTGAACGTCACAAGCGGCCCTCCTGTCCGGAAGACAGCACGCAGCTCTTGTTGCATTGTCCGCAGTCGAGTCCAGAGGGAACGATTATGCGCGATTTCTCATCACGCATAGTTTCAGTGATAGTGGACGGACTTTCATAATTCTTGCGGGAGGAGATTGCTGGGACAATACCAGGGGTGAGACAGCCCAAAGAGATTTGGGAGCAGTTTTCGGAGCAGCAAAATTTCGATTTTGGAGCAGAAGAATCTTGATTTGGAGCACTTAGGGACATTTATTACATCGTCTTGGGAGCTTAAAAAAATCATAATTTTAGCAATTTGAAGGGTCAAGTACACATTCCAATCAGTTTTGAATACACAGAACACTGAAACAGCCTTACGTGAAAGAATTTTTTAAGAGTATCACAAAGTTCTTACTGCACTACCTTCTTCCGAACTAGTGATATTGTGTTGCGGCTGTACGCAACACTGACAACAAAACTGCCGTTAACGTTATCAAATTTAAGGGATCTGCAATTTTGGCGTGTTTTTTTACCGTTTCAATGCTCAAATTATTATTTTTGTAATTCCAGGCTGCGTTGTACGAACGAGTGTAGTCACGGCAGCAGTTGAGCAACTTCAAGCTAACGGTCGCATAGCCCAACCAGCCTACCCGTTGCAGTCCGTGGGGCGCACGTTCACCTCATGGTTTTCACGGCCTAATTCACTCTGCCGGACACGCAATAAAGTTTCTCTCTCTCTCTCTTGAATAGCGTTACTGTTTAGCCACCTAGATTTTGGCATTAAATTTCACTTCGCATACATCAAGTGTTATAAGTCGCATGCTGTGGCAACCATGCAATCCTGCAGCCATTGGGCGCTGCCTGAACACATCGCGGCGCCGCAGCACAGCCCGTAACCTTCGTGTCGACCGTTCCACCCCCTCGAAGCTCGCGATAACACTTCGAAGCACAGCAACACCTCAGCATTTTATAACACCACAGTGAGCCAAGAAGTTCCCTTCACGAACCCGATTATAGATGCACACACCATGTTTCGCACTCCAGGACAAGCCACGCGGAAGTCTTAGGCCCCACATTTCAATGAACTTTTGTTCGAGCCGCGCAACTTCTCGTAATCTCGCACCAATCTCAAACCATAACCCAGGGTTACGTCACTGTTCAGAGCCACAACTGATAGAATAGACTGGAACCCAGCTGATTGCGTAAAATAAACCAGGGAAAATATCGGCGATGCGCACTGAGTGCGTGAAGTAGGCAGTAGCAGCCGGATCAGGCGGTGGCCATGTTTGTAGCCACAACGATGCCCAATCAGGAAGGCCGTTTCAGTGAACCGGGACGGAAAGCCAATCGTGTTTTAGAAGCTATCGTTTGCTTCATTTCAGTCTTTCTATGTCTGTCACTTCCGTGTTTGCAATTGATCGACAATAACAGTGGTGACCAGAATGCGCGAGGCTTTCGTCCCCGCCGGAACTGACATGAGCATCAAAATCTGTGCCTTTCAGGCTCTTCTGGAGCAGTTTGGCGCAGTTTTCGCAATTTTCATGCTTTTGGAGCAGCTTGGCGCAAGAAAATGGAATCATATCAAAAAGGCGCAATATGCGCAGCTGTGTCACCCCTGCAATAGGCTTTACCCTAAGACACATTCCAAGTAGCCGATGGCAAGTGCTGCAGTTTAAGCGAGCAAGCGAGTAAGCAAGCCCTGGAACTCATCGAATTCCTTCTACTCTCGCAGATTTATGCATCTCGATTTCCTGAAAATAATTCTCTGCAAGCTTTGTGCAGCCCTGAAGACTTCTGTACAAAACTTGATTTGATTGATTGTAGGGTTTAACGCGCCGACGCAACTCAGGCGATGAGGCGCGCCGTAGTGGAGGGCTCCGGATTAATTTTGACCACCTGGGGATCTTTAACGTGCGCCGAAATCTCGTACACACGGGCGTTTTTGCTTTTCGCCTCCATCAGAAAAGCGGCCGCCACGGCCGGGAATCGAACCCGCGACCTCGTGCTCAGCAGCGCATTCTGTACAAAACTTGCTCATGTTTAAGCTTGTTAACAAACACTTTGGAAATCATGTCTCTTATTAAAGGGTTTCCAGCCCACTACTCATGAAAGAACACCAGACCACCCTTCCTCAAAACTTTCTGGCACAGCATTTATTTTACACACACAAGCATTCTATCACTTTCTCTTAAATAGCATGAAGACACACTGCCAAAACAGTCACCACAAGGGCGTGTAACATACCGTCAGAAAATTATCTACAGGACTGGAGAGAGGGGCTGGTTAAAAAGGAGAAAAAATAAGAGGGGGGGACAGTGTATCAGACTACACAAATGAAGGCCAAGGGAGTTGGAAAATAACTACAGTTCACTGAGCATCAAGCAAAAAGACTTGAACACAGGTTCTCTGCAGAAACATCATTCTCAGAGAAGTTAAAAGCACTCCATTCGATAAGGAAAGTGCACTAGATCTACTGTTCTGCCTCAAAGTTGGGAGGACACTGCAAACCTGAAACTGCAGCTAGCAAAAATAAACAGCATTGACAGGGGTAGCTTGCCTGGAAAAGAGAAAAAAAAATTTCCAGTTTAACTAGCAGTGTTAGCTTCCACGCGACAGCTTTGGGGCTGCGCTTCTTTACCAAGCAAAACACTTGGTAAAGAGACAACCTGTGTAAGAGGACCAATAATGTTTTGCTACCTTGAGCCCATGGAGAGCAGTTAGAAACAAGGCACAACAAGCCTCTCCGCATAAACATTCAGAACTTGGTCGACAAAACGAACAGCAAGGAGTGGTGCCGCCTTAGTGGTGGCCATTTTGACAAAGGCTGCGCTACCGGATACAAGATTTGAATGATGTTCAACTGAAAAGCAACGAAGGTTTACGAATTTGGCGCCAGTGAAGTGAAGACTACTCCCAGAGTTCAGCCAAGTCCCTTCATCCCTTTTGTGGTCTGTTCACACCTCGGCTCTGCTCCTCATTCACACTAAAGCACCCAGCATGGACCAATGTCTCAACACATCTACAAGTCATACACTAGTCAGTCAGCACTGGACAGGCAGGCGCACAAGACACGCAATGATTTGGTGAATGATTCGCAAAATGAGTTCACTGCCCAACCACAAGCGGGGTAGTTTGCAAAACTCAGAGCTGTCCACAGACGCTGGGCCACCCAGCAGCTGAAGAAGGTGGCAGGACTCGGAGGAGGCAGCTGGCAGCCGCCATAGGCTGGGAAGAAGGCATTGCTGGCCAACGAGTGTGTGGTCGCCTCTGCCGCGGTGTCGGGGGGTCCACTAGCCAGTCCCCATCTGCTATGCCATGATCTTGTTGACAATGGTCTGGTGCAGCGTTCCCAGCTGGCCCGTCCACTTGTCCAGTGCATTGTAGCGTGCGGCGCCCTGGCCCTTGCTGTCCAACTCGAGCACCTGGTTCACCTGGTCTATGCGGCCCTGGATCATGCTGGTCACGGGGCGACCGAGAGAAGAGAGGGCAGGACCGCGTGAGCCGGACAGGGAAATGCCCCAAGCACCATCGGCAACAGAAAAACCAAGAGGCAACAGAAAAAGCTAGCCCGCGTGGTCAAGGCACTCACATGTGCACTGCAATCAGTGCGGCTCAGTCATTTACGAAGCACAACGATAATATATTGGCACAGACAAATTACTGACATTAGCTGCACCTTGATATATATATATATAAAAAAAATGAAGCCTGAAAACAAGATGCACGCAGACAGCACACACTGGACGAAGGGCTCAATTATGTTTGTGTTGTCCATACTTCCAAGCTTGGACCTGGCTAAGGCGTTGCGCCGCTGAGCACGACGACGCGGGTTCGATTACCAGTCGCGGCGCCCGCTTTCCTGATGGAGGCGAAACGCAAAAACACCCGTGTGTACGGATTTCGGCGCACGTTAAAGATACCCAAGTGATCCAGAGCCCTCCATTGCGGCGCACCACATCGCCTCCACTGCGTCGGCGCGTTAAACTTTACAAATCAATCAATCAATCGGAATATTTTAATGCGAAGCTGTATATGGCTAGGCAAAAAGAAAATCTGTGGTCCTATGTACGCAGATAACTGCCCGGCACAACCTCAAGCACATGCACAATAAAACTGGGATGGAGAGGAGTTAGTAAAAGGGAGTCAGCGATAAGGAGTCTTTCTCGCATGAGTGCACGCACAGGGGCTGCACCGGTGCACCGGCTGCACAAAATTCGAAATGGGGGAACATCATACGAACTTGTAAGGAGTAGGCAGCGTACGATCAGCGACACCACGAGAGGGAACATCTATCCTGCGCCAATGCTGCAGTCCGGGCACAAACACCTCAATGAACCATAAGGAGTAACACATGGATAAACACCAGCCACACTTTACAGCTTCACTGGTTAAGCACCTGTATGGAAAGCATGGGCACATTTTCTTTGGTTGCAAAGATGCAATACAAGATAAAGGTGTTAACAGATAACACAGACAGGAATCAGGGCTCTATCCAGTATGGGTTGTTGATTGATTGTAGGGTTTAACGTGCCGACGCAACGCAGGTGATGAGGCGTGCCGTAGTGGAAGGCTCCAGACTAATTTTGACCACCTGGGAATCTCTAACGTGGGCCGAAATCTCGCACACACGGACGTTTTTGCTTTTCGCTTCCATCAGAAAAGCAGCCGCTACGGCCGGGAATCGAACCCGCGACCTCGTGCTCAGCAGCACAACAGTATGGGTAGTCCATTTTGTCTCATATCTAGTTCAACATGGCACCTTTTCTTGAAAAATATCAATAATAGCATTTTTCACTTCTTGGCATCAGTTGACCGGTATGGAATAGTCATTATTAGGCCACTGGTTCATGTTTTCAAGTTTGCACCAAAGGCTACATACACGCTGGATAGGAATGGAGCTGCACAACCCAACAATAAGTTTTATAAACAGACATTCCGGTCAATAGAACCTGAGCTCAATAGAACACTGCAGTTATTTCCACTGATGGCACAGCGATGTCTGCTTTGTAAATTCCTTTGCCCTTCCCCTGTCCGAAAGAATGACATATCTCTGATAAATTACTGATCCTGCCCAAGCCATCACTTTTACAACGCTTCACACAACCATACCCCAATTCTGTATAACATTGCTTGCCCAAAGGCAATCTTTGCTATATGTGTTCACGAATGCCACAGCTGGCACCACACTCTACTCGAATTTCTTTCTAACAGTAGTTCAAACCAGGAATTTCTTAGGAGAATCAGCACTGGCACACTGCTATCGATACGAAATCAAACAAGGCAAATGGGGACGAAGGTGCAGAAATGTTACGTCCACAGCAAGTTTGAAATGCTGCTGCGACTCAGGCGTAGTTAGCAAAGTGACCTCACCCTAACACTACAATACGACAGCAGTGGTGTGTGCATCTGACAGGAATCGACGACGAGGAAGTTGATACAAAGATGAAATGGCCGAACATGGACAATCACGTTTTGTGGCTATGTGCCAGGAAAAAGGAGAGACAAAAGATGGGAAGGTGATCTGGTGACGAAGAGGGTGGAATCGGAGGAGCCGTGGTTCGGAAGGCTGCCTGCAATGATGCGGTAGGCGTGATATCCCCAGGCCGTCGCAAGGATGCCCAGAAACCCAGCCAGGCTGCACTGGCAGCCTTGTCTACTATACTCGGCGACAACTTAAGAACGGCACCGGAAGTTGCCGCTGTGCCTTATCACCGTAGCCGGATGTTTCTCCGTGCGGCACAAGTAGGGCGTTATTGGGAATATTTTGAACATGGTGTGAGCCGTTTCCGTGATTTTTTGGACTTAATATGCTTATAAACGACTCCAGGGACGACAAACAAACTGTGTGAGACAAGGCAGACGATATCATGCATTTATAGCAAACCCCTTTCAAAACGCGCGCGCACTGACGTCACGGGTCCGGCGCTTTGGCGGAGTGATACACTACATGAGGTGGTGCCGTTCTTGAGTTGTAACTGAGTATAGCTGCGCGTTGACCATGCATTGAATCGCCGGCCTCGACTGTGCAACAGGGTGTTCTCATGCTGATCTACCGGAAGCTGCCGCCAACCAGGACTGCCCAACGTATCCCCTTTAAATGTTCCATACGACGAGACGTTTTATCTATCACGGGTGCGTCTTTCAATTGAACTGACAACTATTGCTATTTCTCTTGCCCTCGCCAAACTTGTGTATCTTTTGTCTTTAGGATAAAGTTTATTATCGCATTCTGCTTGTCTCTGTAATAGCTCATCACGTATCGATAAATGTTCTTCTTCTTCTATGTACTTTTTAAGTGCCCGTCTCATGTTCTGCAACACTAATTCCTATTTATAGCCACTAATACCATCGCAGAGACTCTTCCCATTAATCTCAACCAAACGAAGCACCCTGTTCATTTTTGTGTTTCACATTGCCAATTCCTGATATTCTGCATGTCTATACCTCTGTGCTCTTCTGAGTTTTGCGTAATTTGAAACAAACAAAACATTGCTATATTTCAATGCTTTACTATATTGTACATTTTTATAAATGAAACCCCTTGGAAAAGGGACAGCGGAGAGGGATGATAACCAGAGTTGTCCACATTGCCTACATTTTCACGCATTTTATCACAAAAAAGTGCTTTCAAGGGTGCTGCTTCTTCTGCACCGTTTTCCTCAGCGATACATCTGTTGTGACGACTTACTAGCGAATCTGCAGGGTGGTATTTAATGAATTGCAAGCATCGTCTAACCCGCAAAACTGTCCGAGAACAACCACAAAGCCAGTGTTAACCAAGAAAGAACCTGACGTAGCATTAAACCCCACCACGAAATCAACGCGACCTCAATACGATATTTGTTTGTTCGGCAGCCACAAATGGCATTTTCTATTTTGCTCAACTTCAAACGTGAACTTCACAAAGGCTCCACTTCCAGGGGCCCGTGAAACAAAGCACCTCTGAATGATAACTCCCTTTAGCGCCTCTCAAAGATGCTTTTTCTTGCCCCAGCTTGCAGTTGAGAAAGCCAGCAACTTCTGAAGCAGTTAATTAAAGTAGGTACCAAAATGTAGGGTTCGCATGCCCATCTTGGTTTACATACCTTTTGAAAGATAAAACCAGCAACAAACTTGCCACATGCACTGACAGAAAAGAGGCCAGTGCTCTTACAAGTAGTTTGGAATAAAGTGGGCAGGCTGCAACACTCCCAAAAAAACCCAAAGACAAGCCCCTTTAATAGGTGAACATGGTGAATGTTTGACCACAGGGATAAAACTGTCCCACGCCATACACCACTCATGTTTATTACACGAGCCCCCACCCCGTTTTCATACTAGTGTTTGTCTTACCCCAAATTAACTAGAACAAAAGATGAAGGTGCATACCTGTCCAAGATACAAGAAACCAGCAGGTTCTCAACCTCGCTTGAGTCTATGTTGAGTTCCTAATGGGGAGAGAAAAAAAAGAAATTCAGGCATAAATATTGGCTCCACAGTGCCATAATAATGATTAACACTCACCTTAGATATGAAGGGTATGTGAATCCTGGTGTAGGGTGTGATGAGCTTTATTAACACTTGCGTCCTAATGTTCCTAAGCAGGTCTGTAAACAGTGCACAAGCGTCAGACCAACAGTCAACATCCAAGAGTGCTTCAGCGCGCTCACCTTCTATGTGCTCCCTGATGAAGGGGTCATCCATGATGTTTCTCCTGTTGGTTTTCAGTATCAGCTCGAACTCACTGATGTCATTGTTCTGGTAGGCACTGAAAAGGAACAGAAAAGCAGCATTGAAGAGTGAGATAGACGTTTCAGAGTAAAAAAAATCATGCCTCTTCTGCGGGCCTCCCTCACCTGACCAAGTTGGTCATGGCGAGGATCTCGGGGTCGTTCTTGTAGGGCTTGGCCTCCTGCGAGTCGAAGGGGTTGATGCCAGACTTCATGAGCATGTTGGCCAGCACCAGGTACTTGAGGCAGGTGGTGCGCCGGGGGCTGCCGGACTCGTCGTAGTTCTTGAAGGCCTCAAAGAAGTCCGTGTGCGCCCGCTCGTACTCGGCCTCACGCAGGTGCATCTTGCCGCCGCACTCGCGGATCACGCCCATGATGAGCGGGTGCGGGATGGCCGACTTGATGTGCAGCGACTGCTCGTACAGCTTCTTCAGCTTCTTGTTGTTCTTCTGCGCCGTGTACATCTGGATCTCCAGCGCGTAGATCTCCAGCAGCTGGGTGCCCTTCTTCAGGTCGTCGCAGCCGTCGTCCGTCTGGCACGACTGGTGCAGCTGCTTCAAGATCTTGGCCAGCTTGGTGAACTCGCTGCGGTCAAAGTACAGCTTGCCCAACTTGGTGTTGGTTTTGAACCACAGCCGGTCGTTCTTGGCGTCCTTCAGCGCCTCCAGGGTGGTCTCGTAGAACTCCTGCAGCAGCTCCATCTGCAGCAGCAGGGCAGTATTTTAACACGGTTGCAGCTCCCGCTGTGTTGCAAAGAGCACTGAGACGCACCACTCTGCAAAAATATGAGGTGACATCCTGGCAACAACTCGGTGAATCACATTCTCTGTAGCAAATCACGCGCAGTCACAAGAGCTAGTAGCTTCACTGAGGAAAAACGAGGGAATGGGCAGGAGGTGCTCTCAAGCCCATATCTACATATCAGGGGCCGAATTCTCTAAAAAAAACGGGCGTCATTTCAAAACAATGGCCCGTCGTTTTAGAGAATTAGGCCCCTGGTGGCCACTCACTGAATGAGATGACCACTGATCAAAACAAGAAAGTCACAAAAAAATAATGTGCTTTGCTGGAACAAGCTATGACCACATAAGATTAATCCCAGCTGATACATCTCAGCGTAGTTTTTACGGTAGATCTGTGCAAGCAAGCGGCGAACACTGCCAGACATGAAGAAACATTGACTCGTTTACTGTGCACAACCCCTGACCTGCTTGGATGTAGATATGTAGTCCAGGATAGAATTGATGGACTTTTCAGAGTAGTTCCGCGTCACTGCACTCTTGATATAAGTGAGCAGCTGCTTGTACCTCGCCATCATCTCCTCGAACTTTGCCTGCACAAACACACACACAAAAAATGCAACATAAGTGTTTGGCGAGAGCATAAAATTTCTTCCAGATGACAAAGTGGGGAAACTCGGGAATTCTGAGGTGACTGAATGCAACGATTAACTTTTAGTGCTTCAACCTCAACGCACCTGTACACAGAGCATTTCGCAACCCGTTTAGGAACAATTAAAAGAATTAAGTTGTGAGCACTTTGGACAGAACAAAATGGTTTAGCCTTCAATGAACTAGGCCTCTTGCTCTAGAATTGACGGCAGGCACCACTGCTCCCCCACATGTAAAACATTGCCATCTGCTGGAGCCAGCACCTCAAATGAAAGCTTTTTTTTTTTTACCATCTTTAATCATCCTGAGCAGAAGCAACCTATGTACACTGTGGTCCCTGTTGCTATGTTATACGAGCTTCACACACAAAATTTTGGTGTTGAACAAGCACACTTAGGGGAGAATAAATTTTTAATTTTTTCTTTTATAAAGGCACCGGAATACCTTCAATGCCATAAGCCTAGAAACCAAAGGCTAAAATGCTTCGCAAACACGACTAATACGAGCGCAGTAAAACATTTGCTGTTAAAGGGGTCCTGAAATACCTTCCGCCGATGCGTGGATGTGCATGTAACCAAATAAAGCAATGTATTAGCAATCTCCTCCCGCAAGAATTTTGTTGAAGCGATGAGTATTAGCTGAGAAATCGTAAATCAAAAACCGCGCATTATCGTCGCGCCGCGTTTCCTCCTCCTTTCAACGGACTCTCCGCTGTTGACGGCGAGCGAGCCTTCCTTCCCATGATGCTGCGCTCCTCGGCGGTGACGTACTTCCGCTATTGCGCTGCTCACACAGCCGTCTGCTACGGGCAAGCTTTGTTGACACCATGAATCTCGCACTACGCTCAAGGCTGGAAAAGCGAACGAAAAATCTGGCCCCATGTGTGCGGCGGCCTGGCCTTGCCCTTTCGCGGAGTACGTTGCTGCAGAACTTTGCTATCGCTATCGGCGGCACGCGACTTTTAAGTGCGAATGCACTTTATAAGCGACCCCAAACCATCCACCGCCGGCGGCGGCGTCGGCGTCCGCAGTGCTCCTCTATATTTAAAAAAGAAACAGCATCCGGCGCCAGGTTTCGATCCGAGGACTTTGCGGCCGCAGCGCGACGCTCTACCGACTAAGCCACGGACGCCACGCTGATATCAGTGTGAGTAACACGCCTTATATCTTTAACGCATTCAAACTACGTCGTCAGCGGTGTGCGTTGGCGACTCAGCGGCGTTATACGCCTCGAGCTTCGCGATCGCTGCGCCGCCTGTCGCCGCTTCTCCGCGGCGTTGACGGGATTTGCGCTGCGTGACTGATAGGGGCTCGTGCAGTGTTTTGGTTCTATTTCGCTTCTTTTCGCCTTTCCTCGCCCTAAAAAAACTTGTTATGGTGACGACTATAGGCAAAGAGTACGTTTAGGAAAGCAGCTGCGTCTTCGTAGAGTACGCGATCGCCTGCAAGAGTTACCCGGGGACGCGGTTTAGCGCGCTTCGTCGCCGCTCTTCCGGGCGTCGGCGACGGCAGCAACATATCACCCATGTCACCTCCAAAACATCAGGCACAAATGAATTCTACTGACGCCTCGTTTAGACCTGATACTGGCACAATGAGAGGTTGGCTTCATTTTGCAGCGTGGACAACGAATGCGGCTTCGTTTCGCATATATACGCCGCAGAAAAATATGTTTCGGGGACGTGATTACCCAGTCCCGGACAATAACTTATGCCTTTTATAAGAATATAAACCATGCGAAAATGTAAAGCATATCCCAAGCCTGTGCGTCGTTAAATATGTGCCCACACACGCCATATAGCAAGAACCAAGGAAATGAAACCACAGAAAAATAAATGCTGTGCCAATGCGGAATTTAGAAACATAATAGCTCTAACGGAAATGAAAAAAAAAAACAGTGCAGCTTCTGGCATGCTAAAGACGTTCGTCTAAACTTAAGCCAGGTAGGTTTCACTAGACCAACTATACGCGAAATGCACTGGTATTTCGCGAGAAATCGGTAAGGGGGGGGGGGGGGACGCCATGTACAAATGCGGAGCGGAATCAAGCAATGAACGTTTTAGTAATCCCACACATAAATTTCGCGTTCACTTTCCTCTTGTTTTTCTACTTCAACGAAGAGCTGATCGTACGGCGGACGCATTTTTGGAAGTATACAGGGTAGGCTGTTCAACAAGCGATGAAATGTGTCGTTGGAAGAGTGTGGTATGTGATAAGGCCCTCTGATTTCAGTTTCTGGTTTATTCTGCAGGCTCCCTGTGCCATATGACGATATTTCGAAGAAGCATTTAGTCGCGGACGCGGATTATATTGTAAGCCCGTCTCCGCGCTGCTCGCAGAGGATATATGTAGCAGATGAAGGTCTGCGGGCGCGCACCTCACGACAAGACGACTCTGTCGTGTGCGGATCCCCGAGTATAATTATGCATTATCCAGCGTACTTTTGTTGAATATTCCCGAAATTAACCCAGACTGGCTTGTAAATGGTGGTGATCATTATCTGAGGTATAATATTGGCAAACGTAACTGGTGTGCTGTCAGGTATGAGTGCTCCGCTGATTATGTAAGCGCACAAAACCGATTTAAATCGTAGTGTATAGCCGTAGCATGAACATCTGAGGAACCGGTGGTTACGGAGACACGGCTAGTAAATTCAGGTCAGTGTAACTACAATCGGCTCCATCATACGCCGGTTCCGCGACGCTGGCCTGTGACACACACCTGGCGCTTATACAGACCGAAAATACCACACTAAGATCGCGTCGGAAACATTTACACTCTCGTAAACACACCCCATTTGCGAACAGAGTGACTGCTCCACAAAAACATGAATTTCAAACGCCCACAAACGGTAAATCTCAGTCATGAACGTGCCGCAAAAGCAGCGGCGGCACTGGGGAGCGGGGCGCGGACTCCCGCGCCTGCTTTCGAAACGGGCCGCTAGGGGGATTTCAGTGGCGCCCCTACAGGCCGCGCTCGAGGCGTATAGCGGCTTGATAACTGCGTGGTGTACACGTGATACTACAAACCCGATGGAAGAGATGGAAGAGAAGGCGGCGAGGCGGTGGGCTGCGGGGGCCGAGCGCAAGCGCCGCAAGCGGGCCGACAATCGTGCATTCGCACTTTCACATTCTCCCCCTCGGGGAAATGCGGGGGAATTTTTTATCGGCGGCGAACTCGCAGCCGCACGGGGAGGATCGTCCGCTCGCTCCCTTGGATGCACAGCGCACTGTTTATCCAAAAAGCGCCGTATCAGATGTGGCCCCGCTGGTGCCGGGTCTTACTTTGTGGCGGTGGTAATTCCTGCCGGCGGCATGTGAAAAAGACATTTTAAACTGATACAGAACCCGTGCACAAAACACCAGTTCAGCTTGGGGCGGCGCGTGGTGGAGAGCGGCAACGTTGGCAAAACATGCTCCGTCGCGGCTTTGAGCTTTCTAGCGCTGGAGCGAGCACCATTTCTTTGACGATATCAAACATCGGTTGCCCTGGCAACAAGGCACAACCCGCTCTAGAAGTCAGTTACGGTTGCGTGATCCCGGTTCAGCTTGGGGCCCCACCTCGCGGCATATGGGCACTGCAGGCATACTACTCACTCCCATTTCGAAGTGCGAGATGCGTTTGGCATTACAGGAGGCGATGGTGTGTGTGTTGTGGACGCCTTTGTTTCGCGATGAAATGCGACGTTGTGCTTATGCGGGTGGATAGTGCTTCCCATGGTCTGGATTATCTTTCTCAAGCGGCGTACGACTCAACCTCGCATGGGGAATGTGCAGTGTGCGTGGCTAAAAGCCATCTCGGCTTGTGCGCCAGAGTTAAGTGACTTGCTGTTCGTCCCCGCAAACCGCGCGCGAGGTGAGTGCCGAATTTACGACGGGCAGGAGGAGGCAACCCATCGTTTGTAAATCGCGGTTCGGACTTGCAACGCATGTTGTGACGTTGTGTTCGTTCGAAACGCATCTCTGGATTGTTTGGAAGTTGAATAAAATGTATGCGTCAAACCCAGGCATTCGGCTCAGGGCGTTCTCTGCGATTGCAAGAAAGAAGTGCCACGGGGCTTCAACGTTTTCTTTATGGAACGTACTCAAGTAAGAGAATATTCATGTCGTGTTATGGCCCTCTTGCATTCAATACAAACGGTTAAGCGTTTGTTTACACTTGTTTCGTTTGTCGTAAAATGTCCAAGCACTCCGGCACTCCGCTGGCAGATCAGCCGGCGAGCCGACGCTGAGCAGACGACTCATCTCTTTGCCGGAAGTGCGTGAAAAAGCCGCCCAATAGCAGGATGTCTAGCTCATGACGAACATCTGGGAATCGATGATGTAGACATGTGAAGATGGCGGCGTCCAAAAACACGAAGGAAAGGGTGAGAAAAAAGCGACAAACTTTGCAACAAAAGTGTGAGCTTTCCGCTGCGCGTAAAAGAGTAATACTTGGCACAGATGATGTTGACGACCCAGTCTAACGATTGCGCTAGTCAATTTAGTGTGCTCAAAACGCCTTTCAGGGTCCCTTTAAAGTTGAGTCATCCAGGCTTAGGGCAAGCATGCGGGGGCATGGCCGCCCATTGAAGCAAGGCAATGTGCACGCAGATGTAGTTGGAGCTGGTGCTTCGTTTCAGCTGCTCCGAAGCTTAAGTGTGCTGTGTCTACGTTGCACCACTGTGATGCGCATTTGGCTGCACAATTCTGTCGTAACTCAGGGCATCCAGGTGCCTCCAGTCTTGATAAGCACACTGTTACTGCTCTATCACATGGCTACTGCACGTGGTTGGTTCCATCCCACAACCCCAATGAAATGCATGCTTTGAAGCAAACTCCTCTGGACGTAAACGACATGGTCCCACCTTAAAAGTGACGAGGAGAGAGAGAGAGAGAGAGAGAAGTGTGACATATAGTAATTGAAAAATTTTTTTTTTCAATTGGATGTAGCAAAAAAAAATTGCCATTGCGCCATTTTTATAAACACAAAAAGAAACATTTTGGAACCCCCACATGCTTTTTGAGCTAGTAGCTATTACATCCTCAGCTGTGAAGCAGCCTGATCACTGCATTTCATGCATTACGGACAGGTAACGTAGGTTGCATGTCTCAAATGTACGTTTAGGAAGGGCAGCTGGGATGCCGCACTCGGCTCCTCACATTAGGCAAAACTTCAGTCCGTTCTATGCTGGCCAAAAACAGACACACAAAAGGCCCGCGCGCGCGCACACACACACACACACAGAAAAAAAACAACCAGAAATGATTCCTACAGGTTGTACACTAACATAATAGACCCTTTGCAAAATGGCCAAATCGTTGGCGGAAAAGCAGCAAGCCACTTTGGCAACACTGTGCACCCGCTGCGCCGCCATTAGAAAGGAAGCGAAAGGCTGCAAGCACAGAGTTTCTATGGGGTAGCTACCGTCCACGTAAGTGCACACGCGTCCCGCGCAGTGGTGTTTCCCAGTGCAGGATGGGAAAATAACTTTGCCGCCCTTCCTTCGAAAGAAGAGCGGCATATTCAGGGTTTTTATTCTTCGAGGTCGACCACTGAAAGGACGAGCGATCATACGTCAGCGTGGAGTCCTACGTTACGCCATCGTCAGTGTTGAGAAACAGCAGCAAGCAAAGGTAGGATTTGTTGCTAATAAAGAATAGCCTTAGCGCTGCCTCCTTGTTTGGTTGTCGAGTTTTGATTGTGTTTAATCGATGCGCCCTTGCCCCGTGGTAGCGGCGGCTGGCCGCTATGAACAGGCCATGAAGGGTCCGTCTCTGCTGAGCGCTCACTTTGCGTATGTTCAAACTTTCAAAACTGTTCGCGAAAATGACCAAAGCATGCATAATGAAACTGATTTGATGTCTCTGCTAGAGGTCATGTTTGCGATTCACAGCCTCTGTACTTGCGGCGCTTCATTTTTCCGTCGGTGAATGCGGTGCTAATGCGGGAGCGATAGGTCGCACGCGTGCGTCAGCAGCGAGCAGAGGCAATCGAACTTGAGAGGAACTCAGAGGAAGGAACAAACACAGAAGAAATAGGAGAAAAGAAGGGCACGTCTCTCCCCAGACGGGCCGTTGTGCAGCGGGGTAGATAAGCGGAAGCGATTTGACCAGGATTAATCTTCGTAAGGTAGCGTAAAACACCACTTTAGGAGAGAAATATGACTACGGCGATGGGGCAACAGACTCGTGAAGCCGTGGGCAAAAACGTGCAACCGCAACGGCGTTGCTACGACCTGCTTCCTTTCTAATGGCGTCGTCGCGTTCACTACCAGTGTTAGCACCGCTGAATTCTCAGTGTTGTCCGCCTTTTTGCAAAGGGTCTATTAGTATAAGCAAAGGAGAGTTGGCTACTACATAGTAATTGCCGGAATTCTGGGGTGAATGAACTGCACCACCAGCGCAAATATTGTTAATGAGTAACAAGTGTGAGCAACGGGGTGCATTCTGTAGAAGTGTCTACAGTAGCCGACCGTTTTTTCGGACTCCAAAAACTTGATCTTGCTGGATATTTCAGACTTTCCTGAGGAACCACCAGTTGTCTTATAGGAGTAATGACTCACGGATGTTTTGGACTTATTTTGTTCCTCTCCAGGTCCGAGATATCGTTCGGCTACTGTATTTCACCACAGCTTTAGAGTTTGGTGGGGCCAGACGGAGGGCTAGAGTCATCAGTCAGTTGCAATTTGTTTGCTGTCGTACTGCATCTCTTCCTCCCATAAACAGGAAGCTGTGCAGAACCAACATTTATTCAGCCGCAATCATATTCAAAGGTTATGTGATGACAGTCCATGCATAACATGACCATGCTACTCTCACTTCTCCGTTGTATGGGCAAACATGCAATGACAAATGGTTGCTCAACTAAGGGGCTGAACCGTTACAGGGCAATTTTTTTAGCTCCAAGTCACCAGAAATTCTTTTACAGAACATACTTTTATCCACTGACACGAGGGCTATCAGCTTGAGAAATATGAATGCTGTTGCTTTTCATTTTTCTGTTGTTTGACGCTTTATCCACAATAAAAGCACTCTAACAGTGCACAATCATTGCAATTTTAAATAAAAATTCAGCAAACCATTTTGGCAAGCTCACAGAATTGAATCAACAGCCACAGTAAAACCACGACTATACTCGCAATGACTAAATCGAGTTGACTGCACTTCACAGTAATGCAGACACAGCACTCTGAAGTGCCACACGAAGCACTGCCTTCAGCTACATCAGCGCCGGCGTTACTTTGCATTGATGAAAAGCAATTTTTTAAATCACATCACTAACAGACGCTATCTGCTGTGAATTCTGCTGCCACACTGAGAAACAACAGACGAATTCCACTGGTCGGGCTGAACCAACCCTTCCTTTTATCCATGGTGGGTTATGTTTCACTGGTCATTTCTGATCGACTTATTTTACTTAGTCGTGCTTCGGTGAGTAACCCTGGGTTCACCCGAAATAACTTGTTATGCTTGTCATGTCCCTGCTGCACATTCAATTTTGTTGCGACTACAAATTGGCCAGTGGAAACAACAAAGGGTACACCCCCTCCCATCTGTTTCAAGATTCGGCCACAACCTGACTCCCTAGGGTTCATGACTCACCAGTTTGAAGTTGATTTTGATCATCTGTTTGAGGGCCTTGAATCCCCACTCGCCTTTCTCATTGTGCTCCAAGTCCAAAACCTGGAAAACGGCACACCAGTGAAAACAAGTTTTGGACACAAACTAGCCTTGACAGCGCCATTTTTAAGTGCACAAGATGATGCAAAAAAACAATAACCAGTCGTACCTTTTGAAAGCTCTGCAAGGCTGCCGCCGGATCATCTTCCTTGAGGGCTTTAGAGTTGTAGTATTGGTTTTCCAAATCGACGTCCGGCTCAGAGTTGCTGTCCTCCGAGTATTCCTGCACAGACAACCTTGACAACTGAGGCATTGGCTTGCAACTCCCTTACAGCAAGCGGCCCCCTGAAGCGATGAATACGATGAATATATACGATGAACACAGACAACACTTTCAGATCACGAGTACTCGAAGGACAGCCACTCGTCCATAGCAACTACGCAAGGGCTTTTACACTGCCGATGAACACTTCTACACAGGTGGTGCCAAGTGGAGAGAAAGACTGGGGAAGGGCTGAAATCTATCTGGGTGCACAGAAGTAGAGGTTGCAGGTAGCCAGAAGGCTTTTCAGCCACACTTTGCACTAATGCTAAGGGTGGGCCCAGAAGGTGTATAGTGGCCAGCTTTCAGTGGAGTGACTTGGCCAGGCTGGCAGCCGATGACAGCACGGGAGCTCCAGGAGCCTCTCCGGGCAGATTATAATGAAGTCAAACTGTGTCAGCTGATCCTGAGTTCCTTCTGAGATGAAGCGAGTATTACCCGACACATCCGAAGGTGCTCGAAGGACAGACGTGAAAAATGAATGGCGGACTGCATGTCAACCAAACAGTCCGCGCTGAGCGAGGGGCTGTTTTCCAGAGCCCCGTTTAGCCAGGATTGGGCGTGGAAAGCAGCGTAGGAAAGCTGCCACCAACATTTAGCTGTCTCGGTAGACAACGGACGTACGGGACGTTCGTTCTGAAGAAGCGGAGCTACATTAGCATACGCGCACACAACAACACAAAACCGACTCGTCGCATCAGTACGCCCTCTGATGAAGAGCGAGAGCACCAACGTGTGCACGCTTGCGCCGCAAGCTTGTAGCCCGTAAGGCAAAACAACCAACTTGTTTCTATTCGAATATGCAGCACACAGTAATCACGGAAAAGGTCTAAACGATTGCTCATAGACTGTCAATACAAACAGCATGTATGCCCGTGCCGTCAGCGACCGGCGTACGCTAAGCCTAGCCCCGACGAGTTTTCACGCTTCAATTATTTTGTCAGCAACGCAGGTACCGTGGTAGTGAAAGTCAAGTTCACAACGCAACTATATTTCGTGGTACGAGTGATTTAAAGCTTCAGATGACACACTTCTACGTACCAAGTCATAGTCTTCTTCGTCATCGCACATAAAGTCGTCTTCGGCGTCCGACATGTTGACTGTGACGACACCGGCGCCAAGCGCGGCATATTGCGGCGGAAATTTAAAGTTGAAAGATCAGAAAAACACGACCGTTGTTTACAGCGAAACTAAAAATATATATATAGCAAAAGAAAACTCGCATTTAGCAGCTAAAATATGTAAAAAAAAACTGAATAGTAAGAAAGCAATGTTGTAGCAAGGGTTTGTGGCGCTTCTTTTTGAGAAGTCACCACATTTTCGAGCAACTACACCGACTACACAGCTTCCTAAAAGGGGGGCTACGTTTTGAAGCGACGTGGTGTTTGAATGCAAGTGCGTGTATTCTTTGGTTGGGGCGTCGCTTTGAGAACCGGGAAAGTGTAGAAAACACACGCCGTGCCCAACACGCCAAGCGACACGCAACAGGGATTGTCCCGTTGTCTCCTCCATGCCTGTCGGGAATGCTGTGCTTTCACGGGGCCTCCCCGTGTTTTCTACATCTTCCCGCCTCTACTCCAGACGAACACTTTCCAGCATCCTGCATTGTGCCACCTCCACTTCCCCACGCGATACTGCCACATGTGCACATGGTGCAGCGTACCTTTCGCTTCCCTTCACCACATGGTGAGCGCGTGCCCCTCCAACCCGCCCCCCGCCCCCTGCCCGCTCCATCCTACTCTGTCCCTGCCCCTTACTACGCTAGAGCAGAGTCCTTGTTAGAGCAATGGGAGGCTACGCTAGAGTGCTACGCTGCTCAGCTCCGACCAACAAGTGCAAGAGTGTGTAATCCAGCTAGCTGAACTCGCCGCTGGGGCCCACGGGCTCCTGGCCGGCGCCTCTTTCTATACAGCTTTGGGTGAATAAAGTTTTTACCACCACCACCCGCGCGCCTCTCAAAGTGACGCCGCAACACAAGAACACATGCATGCGAACACTGCGTCGCTTCAAAACCCAAGCAACCCACCGGACGTCCGTCGGCCGTCCGCCATACGTCCATTCCGGCTCTAGCGGATGTCCGTATGACGTCCGTTTCAGGGTCTATGGACGTACCACGTACGCCCGCTCGACGTCCGGTTTTAACACTTCTGTACGTCCAATCGGACGTCCGAATTTGGATGTATTTTGGATGTTCAGTACAAATTTCCAGACACACACAACGACATGCTAATGTTCTTACAACGAATAGTACAGTACACCGCGCAAGGCTAACGCACTAGCGGCAGTGAACTTTCTTCACATGTTCCCAAAGAGATCATCGTTCAAGTTGGTGAAGTGCTTCAAAAAAAAAATTAAAAAAATAAGGCTTAATATTAGAAATATTCAGATGAAACTTGCAACCTACAAGCCAGGGTGTTGAATTACAAAATCTTTTTAATTGAAAAGCGCAGTATCTTTTTTTTGTTTTTTGCTTTTATAGCCAATTTAAGGCATTATTTGATGCTTCATAGTAACTTTTTACGTCCGTTGGCGGATGTCATTCGGTCTTGTACATCCGTTTCTGGGTGTCCACTGTACGACCGTAAATGTACGTCCAAACATGGACGTACAGTGGCCGTCCAAACTGGGCCTGGGATGTTCGGCTGTATTTCGGGCGTCCCAAGGACGTCTGTGGTTGCTTGGAAACGACGTCCCTTTTTTAGAGAATTCGGCCCATGGACGAAGGCGGTACTTACCAGACGATGGGAGAAGTTTCTAGCACTTGATCTCGAACGGTATAGCGGTTAACAAACTGCTCTCAACTCGCGCTGAGCGCAGAATCCCTTACTTTCTGCCCAAGCGGCCGAGAGAGAGAGAAACACGTTTTATTCCTGGCCAGGCTTAGTACGGGCGGTTGAGCCGCGGAGGCGCACTGGGATTGGGCGTCCGAGCGCGCGAGGGCAGACAGCCAGGAGTCGGGGTGGTTGGGTAGGGGAAGAGGAAGCACGGCGGGGCAGTGCCAGACGGCGTGGGGGGTGTCTTCGTAGTCCCCGCAGTATGGACAAGCGGGGGTGGGAAATAGGGATGGCGATATGTGGATGAGGATGGATCGAGTGGGGAGGGAATGGGTTTGGATCCGCCTCCAGAGGGATGATTCAAGGGGAGATAACGAGGGGTGAGGGGGCGGAGGGGTGGTGCGTGAAAGCCTGTGATGGAGGGTGATTTCGCGGAAGGTGAGCAGTAGGTGAGGAGGGGGATATGATGCGGGGAGGGGGCTCTGCTGAAGCGGGATTCACACGACGGAGAAACCCTCTCACGGAGGCGGACGGATATGTGACGTCAACAGCACGTGACCGGATTATCCGGCCTGGCGGCGCATCCACACGTGCGGAGCTACGCGGAGTGACTAGCAGACGACAGCGCCGAGGAACAGGTTCCATTCCCCGCCGAGGGCCACCGCCGTCGAGCGAAAACATGCGGAGGCATTTTCTTTCGCGGAGCCACCGCGGGCTATCCCCACCGAGGGGCGGAGCCTAAAACCGGTCACGTGAGCGGGTCCCGCGGGCCAAAAAGAGAGGGTTTCTCCGTCGTGTGAATCCCGCTTGAGGGGTCCGGTGTATCAAAGCTCGGGCCGCCTCGTGTGCCTTCTCCGCGCCACCAAAGCCCATATGGCCAGGAGTTCACAAAAGGGAGATGGTGCGGTCAGGAGGGGGGTGGGAGCAGAGAATTTGGTGGGCGAGGGGCGAAATGATGCCCCTGCAGAAATGTTTAACGGCCGTTTGTGAATCCGTTAATATGAGGCTAGGGGTGGGGTGGAGGGTTGGTGGCCAGGGCAATTGCTGCTTCCTCCGCGCCGTGGGGATGGGCGGCGCGGATGGGGTTCACTGCTGCTATGATGTATGTATGGCGGGGTTGCTGTTCTGCAGCATGAACGTGAACCGTGCCCGAGGAGGGAGGGCAGTCTTGGGCATGGTATCATGCTCAAGCCAGGCGACGGTTTGTGTGATGGGAGGGGTGCATGTTGCGGGGGGTAGGGAGGGGATAGAGAACCTCTCGATATTCTGGAGGGATGGGGAGTGGTGGATGGGCAGGATAATTTTGAGAGAGAATAGGACGGTTCTGCCGGTGTGGGTTAGGGCAAGGCGGGATAGTTGGGCCTGTCGGTGTGCTTCTACAAGATCGGATGGTGGTTTAAAGGTGCCCGTGTGGAGGAGAGCTTAGGAAGCAGCGCTGGGGGGTAGCTGTAGCGTACGTGATATAGTGCGCGTTGTATGGTCTGGGTTCGTGCCAGTTCAGTGCGGGGCATGGCGAGATATGGTAGAGTATACGTGATGCGTGGGGTGAAAAGAGTGTGGACAATCTTGAGGCGATCTGACTCCCGAGAGCCATGTCCTCGCGCGGTGACGCGCCGTATACGAGTCCCGATATTTGGTCTGCGTGGGTCTTGAGTAGTTGGATGGTGTGCGTGTTGAGGCGATTTTGTTGGATAGTGAGCCCTAGTACTTTGATTTGGTTTGTCAGCGGTATGCCAGAGCCAGACAAAGCGCCTTGGGTGTTGGGTGGCCATTGTTTTGGTCGGTGGGTGGGTGGGAGAGAAGGAGCTGTGATTTGTGGATGGAGCAGGATAATCCTGCTGCCGCCGCTGTCGCTGTGATTGTTGTGGCCGCTAGTTGGAGTGTGTGTTGGATATGCGCGTCGCTGCCTCGTGACATCCATACTGTGATTTCGTCGACATACAAAGCGCTGTGTAGTGTGGGTATTTAGGGGTATTAAGGCTACATTAAAAAGAGGGGGGGGGGTGGAGAGTATTGAGCCCTGCGGGGTGCCTTTGGCGGGTAATGGAAATTGAGAGTATGTTAAAGGACCAAGTCTGAGAGTTGCTGTGCGGTCCGCGAGGAAAGCTCGTACGTAATCAGCGCTCTCCGACTTGCAAAAAGTTGAGGTTGTCCAGAATTGCGGAATGCATTTGTCGAAAGTCTTAGTGAGGTGTACGGCTAGTATAGCTGAAGTGTCTCGTTCGGGTGGGTTCGATAATAGGTGCTGGTGGAGTTGGAGGTGAATGTCGTTGGTGCTGAGGTGGCGTCGAAAGCCGACCATGTTGTGGGGGTAAGCATCGATGTTATAAAGATGCTGAGATAATCTGGAGAGGACCATTTGTTCTAGGAGTTTGCCGATGCAGGAGGTGAGGAAAATTGGTCTGAGGTTTGGAGAATTTAGTGGTTTATGGGGTTTCGGGATGAGGGTAACGGTGGCTGTGCGGTAGGTTTCTGGGGGGGGGGGGGGGGTACTGTGAGCCCAACAGTCGTTAAAGGCCAACTGCACTCAAATTTTCGACAACGTAAGAATAATGTCAACCAACGTTTTTAGATTAGGTCAGTTTGCAAACTGCGCCTCGAGAGGCGGCACCATTTTGTCGCCATTCCGAGAGGTGGCGCTGGCGTTGCGTTGAGATCTAGTTTGGGGAGCGAGGCTCGCCCCGGCCATGTGTTTTCGCTGTGCTGTTGGCGCTCGCCTGTTCGTCACGTCTGTATTAACGTATTAGCTCTGTGTTGTCATCGTGCATACATATTTTAGTGGATCTCTGAAGTGTCGGTGCGGTTTGTTGACGTGCTGCGCGCCGGGCTGCCGTTCGGGGTATGCTTCGGAAGCGGCTAAGTCCGTGCAGCGGCATTTCTTCAAAGCGCCGAAGTACAGTGTACTAGAAGGGTTCTAGTACACTGTAGCCGAAGGGTCCTGACGGATTGAAGGCGTGGGAAAGCGCGATTCCGCGGAAAAACTTCAAGGTTGCGCCATAAATATACGTTTGTGACATTCATTGTGAGTCTTCAGACATCGTCAACTGTTACGAACACGCCGTGAACGTTCAAACTGTAAGGATACCGTAAGGCAGGCGGACTCTGAGGGACGGCGCGGCGCCCCGTATTTTCCCTGACATACCTGAGCATCTGTCGCCACCAAAGACGTCAAAGTCATGCCGAAAACCACATAAATGGATGACAGTGGTCCCCACCTATATGTTGCGTCCTGCCAAAATGATGGGTCTTTGCGCGAGGAAACTGGCGTAAGTGGCGCGAGTGGTGTAGAAAGCGCCGATGTCAGCACGTACGTTGGGAACTGAGCTGTGGTTCGCAGTTATGCAGGAATTCAGCAAATGTCCCACATTTCAATCGTAGAATGTGAAGGCTTCGCCTAGGTTATCTTCTACAAGCTCGAAGATTCTGGGTGCAATTGTGCTGATTGAGAAAGGTGCAGTAGTGGGGCAAAACTTGTCAGTGGAAGTTAATTCAAGAGGTTTGCTTGTCCCGCCGTGTAGCTACAGCGATGAAAATGGGAATATTCACCCTCAGCTGTCAAGGCAGAAGAATGTAGCAACATTTATTCGCTACACTGTTGCTTAAAGATCAGCCCTTGGAACAAATGTTAACCTGTTTCCAGACGCTTTATCCGCAACAACTGCCGTGAAAGGGCATGAAGTGTGTGTGGCACATATTCACGGTGCTGTCAGATCATATCCCTACCCGGCGCGGTGGCCAAGGCGCCGTGCTGCTGGGCGCAAGGACTGGGGTTCGATTCCCGGCCACGGCGGCCACTATTCTGATAGAGGCGGAAAGCGAAAACACGCGTGTGTTCGAGAATTCAGCATATGTCAAAGATCCCCTACGTGGTCAAAATTAATCCGGAGCCCTCCACTACGGCACGCCTCATCGCCTCTGATGCGTCGGCGCGTTAAACCTCTTATAAATCAATCTGACTAGTCAAAACTGAGAAGTGTTGCCTATCTGTAGATTGCAAAAAGAAACGAGCAGGAAAAATCAACGCAGAAGACAGCATAAGCGATGGCTCAGCGGAAAAACTACCAGGCTGAATGCTTTAAAAAATCGGCATATCAGGGCTACAAGAAGATAAATGAAGGCTAAATGCTTTAGAAAATCGGCATATCAGGGCTACAAGAAGATAAATGAAGGCTAAACGCTTTAAAAAATTGGCATATCAGGACTACAATGAGATAAATGAAAGTTTCTGTGACCCTAACATTACGAACCAACAAAAATGAATACCAGTATACGACAAACATTCTCATCCGAGAAAAAACGTTTATTTCTTTTAAGAAACCACATTTATACCTGTCAAAGAAATAAAAAGAACATTGGTTTAATAATTGGTTCAATTTTCTTTGTTAACAGCGCAGCTGCTTAACAAATCGTAATTTTTCGTGTACGCAGTTAAAATACCAAGAATTTGCTGAGCGCGTGCACGTGAGCGCGCACGTCAGCACTTGGTTTCCAATCGGCTCACTTGATCAGTTTTGTTGGGGTTGTAAATATGTTCTTGTGAAAACGTACCTACTGCATTTGCTTCCACAACATAAATAAAAATGTCGAGGCGTCTTTTCTTGATTCCAAGTAGATGGCTGACTATTGTAGGCTTTCCCGCAGTTTCAGAAATGTAAGACGTGTTCGGGTATGCTTTAAACATTATTGAGCTATAAAGGATCCCGTACTGGGGAAAAATAAATGGAAAAATAAATAAATGGAACGGGAAGCAGCCGAAGACAAGCGGACTGTGCAGTATTTGCCTTGCCTTTTTTTTTTTTTTAAGTACAGCTTGTTTCTCGTTATAATGTCGATAAAAATGTAAAGCTCTTGTCACTAAAGCGTAAGAGTAGAGCGAAGTTGGATTTCGCATGTCAAAGAAGAGCATTAACGGTGTGCGGTGGTCGTTCACCGGCGCCTTTCCAAGCAAGGAGTAGCAGACGACGCGCCGATACCGATCTCAACGCTACCGCAGCGCCACCGCCTGGTCGGCGACAGCACCGGCCCGCGCCGCGGTGCTTGGAAGGCCGCGCTCTTTGCCAACTGACCTAATCTAAAAACGTTGATGTCAACTAATAGTACATATGAAAAGGGTGCGAAATGCAAAATACTGCGCTTCAAACATCAACGCGCGAGACACAAACGGCTCGCGACATTGGCGTTTTCGCAACCGAAACTGAATAGAAAAGGCGGCCATAGCGGCGGCCGGACGTGACGTACGTGATGGAACGGAAGCGGCCGTGCCAGAGCGGCGGCCGCTCAGAGCCGCCTTGAAATGCGCGTGGTAGCGCCGCGTTTCGCTCTGTTATTTCCACAGAAGAACTTTCACTAACGTTTGCCCATGATAATGGAGTTAGGCGCAATTGCGGCATCCCGTTGCTATCAGTCGAGATGAAGTAGACCACCCGACAGTAATTTTATTCCATCATAACTGCCGGAGTAGCAATTTTTCGCATTGCAAGTGAAAAAGCAGACCCTGATTTACAACGCTACTTGCCCGTACGATTTCGAAAAGGAGCTTTTGTTATAGCCGACGCTTCGGCGATCACGTCGCTCTTTTTGAAGGGAAGAAATTGCACGCGGGCGGCGATCGATCACTCTTTTTACCATACATTACGTGCAAACAGCTTCGTGAGTATCAACCCAGTATTTTTCGCCTTGCTGCCCATCGGGAATCGAATTACAAAACGGATCTAAAACGATAAGCCAGCTTCCACAGCTAAATGATGCACTAAAGCACGAAAACATTTCCTATCTACCGCGGTTTTCTACTTTAACCAGAGACAGGTGCTGTTGAAAACATTTAACTTTCAAATAAACTAAATCTAACGCTCAAAGTAAATACTTCACTTGAGAATTGAACTTTTAAAAATCTGGTCTATTATTTAGGCGAGGAGAAGTTTCGTTAGTTTTCGCACTTCGCGAAGACGACGGCCAATATTTGTGCTGATGTATTTGTTACTTAGAGAAAGGCTGATTTTGGTTCACTTAGCGAGTGAGGAAGCAGTCACACAAGCGTTTATACCGCGTGTACAACTCTATTTAGGTCGTCAAACTTTTGAAAAGGTCTAAAGGATGGAGGTGGCGTTGGGCCAGCCCAAGTATGGCCAATATTGGACGTGTGATGCAAGTGGCCAAGAATTTATAAAATATCTTTTTTTTTCCTGTGGTAAATGCATAGGAATGACAAATGTAAGGCAAGTGCTCGTTTCGCGCTATTTTTATCTTTGAGTAAAAATATTATTTTGAAGTAAAAAGAGTTTTGCTAACTCCAAGACGTTCACAAGCGCGTAAATAGTTTGTAGGCTTCTCATCTTTCTTTTTTTTTTACATTGAAAAAAATGGCGGATATTACTGCCTATGCGGTTGGTTTAAACATGTGATGACGCGGTGGTACAGCGCGCTGGTGTAGCAGAGAAACCACGGACGAGCGCATCCCTGCGCCTGGCGGAGCGCCCTTCAAGTTGCCGGAGAAGCGCTAGCTTCACGGGACAGGTACCCCAACCTCCGTCACAGGCCGCTCCGAACTTGTTTCGGCGACTCTCCGCCAGGTGCAAACGTCGTCTGCTCGGAGGTACTTTGAACGGCGGTACCTAGCGCTCTCTGTGATTACGAAGCTAAGGATTTCACCATGGTGATTTTGAGAGCAGACTACTAATTTTGACAAAGAAAAATTTGAGTGCAGTTGGCCTTTAAAGGGTTTGAGCAAAGTATCGATGGACGCGGTGTCGAGGGTTCGGAGAGCTGAATATGTAATACTGTCTTGGTCTGGGGTTGTGTTACGATTTAGGTGGTGCAGGGCGGCCTTAATCTCGGCTTTTGTGAAAGAAGCGTCTAGTTTTTCAGTTCAGTTCGTTTATTTATTTAAACAAACCATGTCTCGGGAGGAGAGGCAAAAGGCAGATTAACTCTGCCAGACGGCGGCCATCAACCCAGGACATGTAACATTGCAACATTGCACAGCAACGGTAAGAAACAAAACAATGACAACTAGCTATACAAAGGTGATGTAGAAAAAACAAAATTATAAATTTTTCGAAATAGTATACTAGCAATTACAATAGGCCCACAACACAAATAATTACACAAACTACACAGAGTAACACTACACAATTCCGCACTTTATTGCAATAAAATGCAGGAAAAGCCAAAATTGTACATTTATCAAAAGTAATATAGCAGCAAGCACAACAGGCGCACAACAAAAATTATAACAAACTACACAGAGTAGCGCTACAGAATTCCCGACATTAAGTAATGCTTAATTTTTTTCTTTAGCGCGAGCCAAGACGTGGTGTGTTGCAGTAATTCTACAACTGCTGGGTGCTTATTTAGATAGGTGGGAATAATTTTTGCATACCATAGTTTGTTCGGATCATTGGCGTCCTAAAACGACTCGGCCGGAGATCGTAATGCACATTTACTGGTATATATAGTTCTAAAAATATTAAGTTCTTTGATATTCCCCTACGGGATTAGGGGGTGCGGGGTATTGCGGGTGAGGGGTGGAAAGCGGTTGTCGTTGGCCAATGTAGATGTCGCGCGGGGTGTCGAGGGGATTAGGGAGGGAATTCGATAGGTTGTGTGCTAGCATAACTAGCCGAGATGCAGTTTCTGCTTTGGTCGTCGTGGGGTCAAGGAGGTGGCGAAGGAGGTTCCAGGTGCGTTTCAGGCTGGTTCCATTGTGTATTGAATCGCAGACGGTTTGCCAGCGTGCATTATGGAGGTGCTGGGCGTATTTCTCTACATCTTGTTTGAGTTGTGCGATTCGGAGGTGTAGGCGGCGGTTGTAACGCTGTTTTTTCCAGCGCCGGGTTAGACTATCAGGAGCTTCCAGGAGGTGAACCATGTGCACGTCTGGGTTCGGTGCAGTTTCTGTAATGGGAGCCTGTGTGGTGCATGCATTGATGTCGGCTTTGAGGGTTTCAACCCGAGAATTAATGCCAAATGTCTGTGAAAGGGAAGTTAGTTGGGCAGTCGCGCTGCGTAAGGTGCGGAATTCGGGCCAACTAATGGCCGAGCCGCTATCGCTCACTTACGATCTAGAGTCACTGTAGTGGGAGTGTGATCAAGCGCAAAAAGAGATATGCGAAGACTGAGGAAACAGCTGGTGGTCTTCACTAGCTTTAGCTTGCCTTTTCTTAGGTCTGTCCAACTTATCGGTAGATCAGGAGAACATCTGCACATCAGAGCTTGCGCCATCGCTGGGCCAGCGAATTTCCGACCCGGGCCTCCCCACCCGAACTTCTGCCCACTTCAACTCAGCCAAAGTTCAAAGCCAACGCCCGCTCTACGAACCCAAAAGAAATGCTGAGCGCCCCGAATGCGATGATGCGCAATCGTAACGCCGGTTTCATAACGCGAGGGACCCAGGCATGGGCGTCGGCACGATTTTGTCTTGAGGGGGGCAAACCCATTGTATTGAGGGGAAAGACGGAGTGGGTGAGGAGGCGGGCAAATGGGCTTGGGTGGCTTGGGGGGGGGGGAAGTGCCCCTTTTGCACACCCCCGCCGACGCCCATGCACCCAGGTTCGATTTCAACCACAGGAAGTGTTTTTTTCTTGACGCACCTCCCCCCCCCCCCCCTCCCTCCATTCTGCTCGTAGGCCCCTTGCACCACCATTTTTTTCCTCTCCGCTTTGCTGCGCCGAGTCTTGAGCGACGCAGGCGTGGATGGAACTCAAGCTTAAACAGCTTGGCTGTTAAATAGCGATTAAAGATGACGTAAACGCTTAACTCTTTCGTTGCTGCTGCGGCGCCCCATTTACAAATTATGTGCCTTGGGCGAGCTCAAATCGCCTCAGAAAAGGATGCACATTATTCTCCGACCAAATGATGTTCAATCGAAGTTCAGTATTCTTTTATTGCGAAATGGCAAACAGTTCAACACGCAAATTTTTGAAGAAGGGTGTCGCAACCATTGCGGCGATGGGCGCGCAACCTTCTTTCTTAGAGAACAAGACTACGGGAGGGGTGCAGTTCAAGTTCTTAAATTCAGAACGACGACGATGGACGCGGACAGCTAACCCCCGCCAGGAGCATTTCGACACCTCTCCGAAATCGAAATTCTGGATAAACTCCTGAACGCGTGAGATCTTGGGTGAAGCGGCATGAACAGCTTCGTTGTAAAAAGTGGGTGCAAGTAGCGCTGTATCAATTTAATAACAATATCCTTAGTGTCATTTAATTTAACCCCCCTATTTTGTGTTTTACTTTTCAATTCGGGGAAATGTTGCAGTAACGTTTAGCCAGCCTTTGTAGGCAACTTAATTGTTTTTGGTCGTCCCCCCTACTCCTCTCCCGAGTGGAGCCGTGTTTCCAGAGACCGAGCAGTTAGGATATTTTAGGCTTCGCCCTCTACGCCATCATGATTCAAACGGAATCGTCCACGTGCACTGGCTTTCAAGAAGCCGCCAGGAACTTGGAACTCGGCAGAGCTCCGCACACAATGGAGCTACGTGCAAATTGATGCATCGCCACCCGCGGCTCTGGTTAGAGTCGATTCAAGGACCCGAAGGCCTATCCCAGAAAAGAAGCGCAAAATTACGCAGAAAGAGCTGGCAAAGGGTCGGTCCACGTTGAGTAAGTGAGGCTTGTAAAGTGAATGTAAATCAAATTGCTCCGGCCGGCACCACCAAAGTATAGCCGACTTAACCCACTTGTAAAATGAATGAATCGACCAAAAGGCAAATGAAATTTGAACAGCCATTCTGCAGCACCCCAGTGTAGAAATCGTCAGCCATACCGACTACAAGCACAGTGCCACGACATGCACTCTACAAAAGAGGGAGGATAAATCTACCTAACAAGGACGAACTCGCTGCCGACCTGCAAACAGTGTGTAAGCAGTACCACTCAAAGAACGCTATTACCGAGTCCCCGGGGAATACCCCAACACCAAATTACATACGTGCCCTAAGGCAGTCGCACATCGCACGCGTCACCATGCTATTGCACCACAGTCACTCGATCCTCACGAGCTTGAGGACCTGCATCATGTACCACACCCACAAAATTCACAACAACTTCGTTAAAGGCCAGCAAAGCCCAGAAATGCTTTCTCTTTGAAGAGAAAACGGGGTCTTCATTGTTTTCTCTTTGAAGAGAAAACGATGAAGATTTGGTTTGATTTGGGTATATAGAGATATATAGATAGAAAGTTCCAAGTGATAGATCTTAGAAAAAGTTGTCTTTTAGCTGAGGTGCACAAGAAAGCCTATAGCCTATTACGCTAATAATAAAATATACGCAAGGACACGACTGTGCAAGCTGACACACGCCATCATCCTCCCTGGCTTAGTCTCGTCTTCATGCACTAGCCCCAGAATATGCCACCAACCAGCCTCCATCATTCTTATTCTTTATTACTTGTCTCGAAAAATTCTTTTTAACCAGCGTCAAAACAAGCCTGGAATGCAAGTCTGCGGGGCTGTTGTCCATGTCCCCAGCTGCAGGGTATCATTTGCCGGAGATCATGAAGAGGCAGTCTGAAATTGCAGATGGGAAGCAGGTCCATTACAAGCACATACCAAGTGTGGCACTAGAGCGTCGCGAGAAAATTATTTATTTGAGCAAATAAGTATATTCATCATCGTCATGCATAGCTTGAGCTATGGCGAAGTTCTTTGCCCCGTAGTTAGCTCCCCCCACCCTTAATCCGCCAAGGGACCCAGTTTACAGTGGACAGCGTTATTATTAAGGGAAATAGCAGTGGACATAACCACGGTGTTGCTGATGATACAAATGGGACACTTCATCCCTTGGGTTAAAGATCCCCAGATGGTCAAAATTAATCCGGAGCCCTCAACTACGGCGCGCCTCGTGGCTTCGGCGCGTCAAACACCACAATCAATCAATCAATCAATCAATCAATCAATCAATCAATCAATCAATCAATCAATCAATCAATCAATCAATCAATCAATCAATCAATCAATCAATCAATCAATCAAGGAATCAACCAATCCTTCATTCCTAGGTTCCCAGTTATTTAGGTGTTTATATTTTGCCTCCACCAATTTTGTGCTACTTTTTAGGTCCCGATGAGGAGGAAGAGGAGGAGGAGGAGAAGGAGGAGGAGGAATGAATAACATTTTTTTAGCTGTGCAGGAATTGTTATTTTTACTTCGTATATTCTAATAAACTTTTAGAGACAGTGACAAAGGCAGTTATGTGGCCAGTGTTGGGACCGACATGTATAATTCGGAACTGAACTGGTACAATATAAATTACGAAGAGCGGCAGGTATAAATTTGTGCGTTTATAAATTATATAAAATATAGGGAAACTGGTCTGAGCTGATGGTTTCAAAGTTTAGGGCTCGTTTGATGCCTGTAGTCAGGAAGTAAAGGCAGCAAATCGTTTTTTTTTTTCACCATAACGCCCACATGGATGCCCGCATGACCACTGCATGCAATGTGTTTGTACACATAAGGCCGAGCATGTCAAATGTTTAGTCATGCTTGCGCGCAGGAGTACGTCGTCATGTTCATAAACAGCAGGATATTAGGCGCAGGCCACGGTGCAACATCGTTCTGCCATGCCGAGATAACATACGCGGTCATGCAGCAACTCGCTATGGGAAGGCCATGCAAGCAACGCATCTCCAGAGCTGGCTTGGAATTCCTGGAGAGCCAACTGGCCAAAAGAAGAGAGCATACTGCTGGTTGCCTTTTCTTGCCTACTGCGCTCAACTTAAAGGGTCTGCTTGTCCTCTTTCTTGACGATTGGCCCTTGGGTGGCTGCGTGTGAATCCGGTCGAGGTTGCAGAAAAGAGCCTGAGCATGTCACCTGTGCATGTATTCTGTGCACATGACTTCCTAGTTGAAATAAAAATATGCAGAAACCATCTCCGATGAAGGTCGATGGGACGTTATCAGCGTACGTCCATTTGTGCGATGTTTTAAGTGCAGAGTACTTTAGGGGCCCGGCTTGTCGTCGTAGCTCGTCCGCGGTCACGGTGTTATGCATGCGGCCTTACGCATCAAAAAAAAAAAAAAAAGTCACGCGGCGTTACGCACTCGAACAGAGGCTTGGAAAAGATACCAGCTTGCCACTCGATTCAGCCCTCCGGTCTAAAGTTAAGAGGATACTTGAATAAGAGGTTTATTTAAGCAGAACCATTCGAAACTCCTGGAACCGCTGGCACTGGTCATGCATGTCCCCGTTAGTTAGCTCAAAGAAAACTGCAGGTACACTTGAGGCAAAATATATGTGCTTAACCGGCAGTCTCCGCGCTCATTTAGTTAAGGTCGCTCGTTGGGTTGGCAGTTAAGCAAAAAAAATGGCCGCGGAAGAGAGAGAGAGAGAGAGAGAGAGAGAGAGAGAGAGAGAGAGAGAGAGAGAGAGAGAGAGAGAGAGAGAGAGAGAGAGAGAGAGATAGAGATAGAGATAGAGAGAGAGAGAGAGAAACGGCGCGTTCAGAATGGCGCAGTAAGGCTCCAGCCACGGCCGCTGGATGAAAGGCGCGTTTCACGTCGCCTCCGCCAACCCTCCTACCCTGAACCCAATGTAAAATAAAGTGGCACTGCTACTACTACTACCACCAGCAGGTGTGAGATGAAAGCAAGAACAAAAAGAACAGAACTTTCGCTCGTGCTGTTCCAGGCAGAGGGCGCGCGAACACTTCGAGCGCGGGAAAATTGAATTGCATTGGACAAACTTCTGTCCAATTCACCAAGAGAGGAGTGATACAAGGAAGCGAAGAGCGGGGGGGGGGGGGGGGGGGGGGGGAGGCGGTACTAAAGAGCAGAGAAGGGACGCACAGCCCCTCTGGCGAACTACTGCTCTGCACTTCCGACACCTTTCACGTTTAGTGGAACTGCTTTAATTTTTGTTTGTGTTTTGATGAACTGCCCCTTCTCCCTATCCCTTCTCTTCCCCATTCTCCCATTCCTTTTTCCTCCCTCCAACCAATCTTCCACTCCCTAAACCTTCCTCCATTTGAACGTCCCATCATTCCCTCTCCTCCTTTCCCGTCAGTCCCTGCCGTACCCTCCACTTCCTTCACCCTCCCTGCTTTGATGGTCGCATTGATGGCCTACCATGGGACAAAACAGACAGTAAACAAAGTGGTTAGACAGATAACTGGCAGACTGCAACGGTTAGACAAAAAGAAACAGTCCCTCCAATGTACCACTAATCCACTTCCTCCTCCCTCTTCGGTTTGAGCATGAAATTGAGCCTTACTACCAGAAAACTGTTACTCAGGGGTAAAACAGAACAAAATAATTAGACAGAGAATGCAAACAGACCAAGCAACAGGTAGGGAGCCAAAGAGTGCTATTAGCATTTCAAAAAGGAGTGTTTGTGCTCTTTCCACTGCTGCATTAACACGATGGCTTCAGGAAGGAAGTATCATAGGAAGCAGATTACTTTTTGGTGTTGCTTTATCACGACTCTTTATGGCATAAGCGTCTCCTGAAAGAATTGAACTTGCTCAATCTGGCTGTGAAAACAACAATAGCAGGGGCGAGCGGGGCCCTTTTAGCAGATGCCCTGTTACGGAACCTGGGGTCTGGTCCACCGAATAAAGATGAACACTATTTTGTTGTCAGGTCTACAAAATAGGTACTGTTTTGACGAAAAACGGTGACCGCCCTCCAAGTAACCTGACTTGACGTGAAATCATTCCCAGAGACAAAACATCCTAGTTAATTTTCTTTCCAACAACCCAATGGCCGTTTAGGCAGAACTATAGTTCGTCTCTCAGAGTGTTGGAACAGCTCAAGATTGGTTGCGCCTTTGGTACCGGCAAGTTCTTCATCGTCGCTCCACTCGTTGGGAAGGTCAGCCAACCTCTCGCATAGCTCCTTCGTTTCCTTCAGTTCCTTCTTAAGGCTTTCGACTCGCCTGCGTCAAGAAATGGGAAAATTGGCTCCGGGTATTACATATGCACATTGTCATGCAAAGAAATCGCAACGACAGAAAGGGCCACCACGAGAAGAAAAGACGTGAAAAAAAAATGATGATGACAAAGAAGAAGACGCAAGACACGCGGCGCCAAGGTCGAGACCAGATTGCGAGCTCGCGCCGGCCACCGGCCAATCGGAAGCAGCCAGCGACAGTGGCCGGCGGGAGAGGCGATTCTTTGAAAAAAATTGACGCCATCCCGCCCTGTGAAAGTGGATGTCCAGCGCAGCTGCTGTAAACCACAACACATGCTGATGTGTTGTGGTTGCTGGGCCCTGTCGCATGCGCTCGGCGTCTTGGGCGAGAACTGCTGGGTTCTACCTAGCCTGAGGCATGCGTTAGACTTCTAATGACGTCAAACCCCCTCCCCTTTCGAGAGCAGCTGCAAACCTAATCTTTACCAGAACACACGGGGGCGTCCCATTCTTCCCCGGCTCCTTATCATCCATCATGCGTTTTATATGCTTGTTTGGTGGTTTTTTCTTTACAGGAATACTGAGCTCTATGCTGCACGCCTGATTAACCTGACGTATGCACCCGGTGTCTTGAACGAGAACTGCTGGGTCCTGCTTGGGCTTTTTGTTTACGACGCGAAATTTTCCGACCAACTAGAGGCTAGAGGCTAACAGCTTCGCTGTAAAAGAACAGAGCGTCGCAGGGTGGAGTGCGACCAGGATGCACGGCGGCTGTGATTAAAGTATCTCTCTCTCTCTCTCTCTCTCTCTGAAGATGTGGAGGAGGAGGGGGAGCGGAACTTTATTTTATGATAAGAATAAAAGAGAGTTAGGGCCTGTGGCCCTCCGCACAGGTGCAGTCCCTATTCCGGGGCCCCACTGGTCAAGGCCACCGCTCTCGCCCGTTGAGCTAGAGCCCTTTGAGACTCCAGCCTCGAGCAATTGAGCAGGGCTGCCTCCCATGCCTCTCTGGTAGGGAAAAGATTGGGGCTTAGCGCAGAATTGCTCTGTCATGCCCACACCATGTGGAAGGTGTCGGACACCTCCCCACAGTGCATACACCGCCCATCTGTTTTAGGGTCGAAATGCTTTGCTACTGCAGGGCACATAAATGTGCTCGTCTGCAGGCGCCGCAGTATTCGCTCATCGACCTTGCTCAGACCCTTTGCAGGGGCCGGGTAAAGCCGGCGGTTATCGCAGTAATGTTTAACGATTTCTCGAAATCGCAGAAGTGGTTTGCTAATATCCGAGCCGGGAAAGCATGGGTGAGGCACCCGGTGGGTATACGCTCGCGCAGCCGCATGCGTGGCCTCGTTAATTTTAGGTAGCCCAGCTATGCTTCCAGCACTAAAATTCCCTAGTATCAACGCAGAGGCGGATACAGGTGCTTACTTTGGGGGGGGGTTCCATAATGCTGATAGGAGGGGGGTAGGAAGGCGCAGCCAACCAAAATGCGATGATTTGTTTTCCGGTGTACAACTAGGGCTTTTTTCATCAACATCTTGGAGACAGCAACGCGACCAGTTTAAAAAAAGGCTCCCTCCTCCTCGCCGGGCTATGTATTTTACTATCGTATACTCCTTGAGGGAGAGAGAGAGAGAACAGACCTCATTGTCACCCCTTTTAAAGAAAATTGGCTCTGGGGAGAAAGCGATTAGCACGCTTCCAATAACGCGGCGTTTGCGTTAGCCGATATCACCCCTATAATAAGTTGGAAGTGGCGCACGCTCTGCTCGTCGCGGACAGCGATGGTACCCGCTAAGCTAAGCTAATAGGTTTCGAGGGGGGAAAGAGGGAGAGAAAAGGGCCCGAAACTCTCTGGCGTGGGGTTCCGACACCTTATCAGGCCCAAGGGGGAGAGGAGGGGGATATAAAAGGAGGGGATAGCAGGAAATACTAAGAGAAAATTTTAATTAAGAGAGAGGGTAGAGTGTTCGAATTTGGGAAGGAAAATTACACGCGCCGAAAAATCAGTGCCAAGGGTTGTGGAAGGGGAGGTGTATGGATTAGTTAGTGGCATATCCCCTCCCCACGCTCGTATCCTCCACTGGATCAACGTACTCTTCCCAGACTCATGCAAAAATGCACGGCAAATCAACGCTTACAGTCGACAGAGCTCGGTGGTATGTTGTGCCCCAAGCAGTTCGGCTTCCAGTGCGTCTATGCCGGCTTTCTGAAAACCCAAGCCTGTAAAGACAAGAAGCAGCTATCATTAGGCGAGTTTTTTATCGAGGATATGCACCCTCGGTTCATCAAGAGTGAAATGCTACGTATGGCTTACTGCACGCTTCCGCCACGTCCGGCGAATATGGGGTATCTCTGGCATCACCACTCGTCATCAAGTTCGGTGGTTCATCTATTTCGGAAAACATTTAGCGCTTAGAATTCACAGCCAGGAGCAGCAAACGACCATTTTTTCTCTTAACAGGCCAATATGTATGCAAAAATATATCTCACCGTTCTGAGGTGTGCGCTGTAAATATGCGAGCAGAGAATAAATGTTAGAAGCTGGCACTCGTAGAACTTTTTCAATATGTGCAACCACCGTACCTTATCCGACTGTTCGGGAATCTCATGCTGCGCCAAGCTTTCCACAGCTGGTCGCGGCCGCAAATCTTCAACTCCATAAATATCCCCTGCTCCACAGTCGTAGCCAGGCGATGACTGAAAACAAAGAGACAATCGTTACTGACGTGCACCTGATTAACTTAATTTACTAATGTATAAAGAATGGCTAAGGCACTCTTGAATGCATGAAACTCACGCTAAGCCGCTGGGACATATTCGTCAAGAAATCTACCCGCACGGCCCCGTTGAACCCGCTGCGCGTATTGCATGTACTCCCGACAAAACGAATCGTCTGTTCGTAATTGTGCTTTCATGTTTTGTTTAACCTTTGTCAAACGTGCGAAAGATTACCAGATTACGTCGTTGTACCCTTCTTACGCGATTAATATGTAACAATTTGCGTGTTGTTATCGATTACTAATACAACAAACGCCGCCGATATTTTCGGTAACGGTCAGTCTAGACACCGGCAGACGACAGTGCGGAGCCGAGCAGACGACACGTCTGACGGCGTCCACTATTTGCGGAGATGTAACAATTTTGTTTCGCAAATTGTTTCGTGTTTAAATTCTCTCCCCGGCACTTAACTAGACAGACACACAAGAAAAGGTAATAAACAGAAACCAGTACATCATATTTCGTGTATACGTCTAAGTATTACGTGGGGTGTAGCAGGGAAGTTACATTTCAAATTTAAATTTTACACACACTACCCAAGACGACCGGCCAGTGTGTGCAGAGCTTGAGCCGCTCAATCTGGTTAACAAGATGGGCTGCGGGGAAGATCGTGCCAGGTGTTATGGATTCCCATCGGAAGAAATTTGGCAGCCGAAGTTGTCGGAGGGAGCCCTAGTGCTAATTTGTAGACTTTGCTGGTAATAATGATGTCGAGTTTCTGGATTTCACAATTTTTGAGAGCCAAGAATGGGGTTCCGTATGTGATGAGGCTAACTAGCAGAGCTTGGATGAGGCTTACAAGGTCGTTTTCTATACAGGGTGTTGCGACGATAATTGGAACAATTTAAAATTTTTTCCTGAGCGAACCGTCGCTCTGTTCGCGCTCAAACTTCACACGAAGGTCGCATTTTGTAGTCTATTTTGTTTGACACCGGGAACAACGGCGGTACTTACCTGGTTATCCTGAAAATAAATCAAAAAGATTTTTGCCTATGGAAAAACGGCGGCTGATTTGGGCGTGCGAGCCCGAAAACTGGGTTTTCTGATCATCTGCTAGCTCATTCCTAGGTGCATTTTCTGATCGTCTGCTGCACCATTTGGCTCCTTCCTACCGTGAATCCCAAACGTGCGTTTCGTTCTGCATACCCCAGGTGCCGTCGTTCCAACATCAACTTGCGCTGGCTCGCACGTCCAAATCAGCCGCCATTTTTCCCATAAGCGAAAATAGTTTTTATTTATTTTTATTTAGTTTTTTAGTTTTTATTTATAATAGGTAAGTACCATCGTTGTTTCCGGTATCAAATAAAATAGATCCCAAAATGCGACCTTCGTGGCAAGTTTGAGCGCGAAAAGAGCGGCGGTTCGCTCAGGAATTTTTTTTAAAGTGTTCCAATTATCGTCGCAGAACCCTTAGAGTCCTTGTCGACGATGAGCAATGTATCTGATGATTGATTGATTCTAGGGTTTAAAGCGCCGACGCAACGCAGGCGATGAGGCGCGCCGTAGTGGAGGGCTCCGGATTAATTTTGACCACCTGGGGGATCTTTAACGTGCGCCGAAATCTCGTACACACGGGCGTTTTTGCTTTTCGCCTCCATCAGAAAAGCGGCCGCCACGGCCGGGAATCGAACCCGCGACCTCGTGCTCGGCAGCGCAACGCCTTAGCCACTGAGCCACCGCGGCGGGTAATGTATCTGATGAGGTGTGTGCCTTGTAAGTGATGGATGACGGGAATGCCTGCGCTGCCAGATTGTGTAGTGAGGCCAACAAGGCGAATAGTAAGGGTGGATAGGATAGGAATATCATTAGGTTTATTCGTGGTCTGAGAAGGGCTGTCTTTTACAGCCGCGCGTGCGTTTCTGTAGAACAAGAAGGGCAGATTTCTCTGGTGCACAACTAATGCCACGAACTCTAAGGTGGTGTCAACGGCTTCTTGGAGGGTGTATTGTTGGTCATTAATTGTACCGAGTCCTGTGGCCCAAATAGTGAAATCGTTTGCATGTATAAATTACGTGTCGTATGTGTGGAATTTGTTGTTATAGGAGTGGTGGAATTTGTAGTATGGCGAGGATAAAGAGAGTGGGGATATGACTGATCCATTGGGCACGAAAGGAGACGGATCTGATGGGGCCGAGGTTGAGGGTGGTGGTGCGATTAGTAAGAAAGGTTTGCATATGTATAATATAATTGTAGATACGCGTGTCGCAGTCAGTTAATTAATTCTAAACCTTCAGATATTGCCTGATTCATGCGATACTTTATCAAAGGCTCGTTTAACGTCCAGGGCTCGTTAGCGCATTTGGTTTCTGAGGTCAGTTGTGTAAGTTGTCGTTAGGTTTAACAGGATGTGTCGCTATATAGGGTAAGTGTGCGCGTGCAAGCCAAACAGTCTAAAGTAGTAAGCTGTGGTCTTTGAGGTGCGCTGTGAGCAGATTATTATCTAAATGTTCATATAAATTGCGACACACGATGTTGGATAGACAGAACGAAGATTTTCTAGGGTGACTGGCTTTCCAGGCCTGAACTGCGCTACGGATACGAAGACAAATAGGACGCTAACAGGACTGGGACGAGGCGAAACGTCCCTGTCTCGTCCTCCTTGCGCCTCGTCCCAGTCCTATTTGTCTTTGTATACGTAGCGCAATTCAATATGAAACATCACCAACTAGCCCCATTTTACGTCCTGGGAATAAATGTGATTTTGGCATGTTTTGATTGCGGCATGTTTTCATTGAGGGGACCGATGGTTACCGTTTAGCAATGCTTAATAAAGTAATCAAGAAGTGGGGCTGTGCTCTTGGGGTTGAGATTACGGAGTAGTTTGTTGAGTATTCGGTCTTTGCCTGGTGTGGTGTTACGAGTGAGGTAGCGAAGGGCGAAGTTGAGTTCAGTGAGGGCGGAAGGGGCGTCAAGATCGGAGTTTTCTTTTCCTTGGCGAAGCGGAGGCGAAGTGGAATGTTGAGTGGTTGTGTCGCGGGGTCTGCGTACTGTGTGGAGTTGTGCGCGGAGTCTGGCTGTGTTTCATGTAGGGGGTGATTGTGGGTTAGGTGGCTGATGGTATACGGGCGGTGTCTGCTTTGCTGCGCTTAGTACCCAGTAGAGAGGGGAGGACGTTCTGTGTGGATTGAGTGCGGAAAGTGCCCTGAAGGTGGTTACAGAATTGTGTCCAGTATTGACTGTGTAAGATACGGTAATAGTCGGCTGCCTGTTGTGTGATATGGGCGATGCGTGTTTTCAATATTCCATTGTGCCTTTGCGCGGGCCTCCCACAGATGCATGCAGAAGGTATGTACATGTCCACCAACCGGTGATCTGCTATTAGGGCGAAGGCGTGGGTGTGGGCTTTGGCAGCTTTGCGGTTGACCTGGGTCCAGGTTTCAGTGTCTTGTATTGTGGTGGGAAGAGGGGAGTCAGGAAAGGGTTTCCAGTATGTGAATTGGGCTTGGCCGTTTTTTTTTTTTGAGGAATACTGGTGTGAGTAATTGTGAATTCAGGGATATGATCATTGCTGCATGCATTATGTTTCGCCGAGGCGTGTACGAGTGGCTTGTGCACGGCGTGGGTGCATGCGAATTCAGGAATGGAATCTTGTGCCACGCTGCTGCCCAGGAATCTGTTCAGATTGTGAGGTGGGCTTGTTGGGTGGCGTCGTGCATAATTGCGCTCCTTTTAAAGACGATAGTCTTTCTTGGGCTACTTAAACCCAGAAATTTTGGTCTGTCTGTCTGTCTGTTTGTCCGTCTGTCTGTCTCTAACTCGATTCAGCCACCCGGCCAAAGTAAAATTGATATTGCGCAATAGTCTTATATACTCACAGCCACATGTAAATGTCTAAGCCCGGTTTATATGTCCATATTCGTCAACTTTGTTGAACAAGAACAAGACATTACGCAAATATAAGACAGGAAATTAGTACACAAGATATATTTACAGTGCTCCTTTATTAAAAAAAATCATGGATGCTTGGTTTTTGATAGCAAATGATATTCTACATCTACTGCAGAAAACCGCCGCCTCCTGGCGGCATATGAAAAATCACGCGGAAACAGCAACGAAAGGTTCCACTAGCTAGGTTCCACGTTCTGCTTGGAACGCACGTGGAACACGGCCACGCGGCTCTATAAACCTTCTAGTCGGCCGCCTCCATTCACGCGCGTCTCCGCCGTACTGCAGCGCTGGCATAGAGGAACCCGGCCTGTAGCAGTGGAACGCGGTAAATTCAAATCACCTTGCGCAAACCTTTAGTGTGTTTACCTTGGGATGAACTCGACGGTACAGGAACAGCATGAGAGGTTAGCGGGAAAGCAAACGGGGGCATTTCCTTGGCAAATGTCTACTGTTACGAATCGGCCAGCGCCGCAGTACTTCCCCGCATCACTCCTCGGCTGTGCGGCGAAGCCACTGTGCGCCTTTGAAAACACGCGCTACCATGTCAGTGACAAGTTGCGACAAGCCGCGTCAGACGCTTTGCTCTCGGCGCATTTCAAAACTTCGGCGGCTGGCGGCGAGGCTCGTCTCCACGCTCTTCAAGGACACAGAGGCCCCGTCGATCACAACGGAGTCCTCCTCTCTCCCCTCTCTCGGACTCAACGTGCGCGGAGGCTACCGACGACTAACGAACACTGGAAAGAGCGTTGTGTGTGTCTGTGACGTTCGTGGCGTGTTTCAGCTTGTTGGCGTTTGACCGTTATCGCTTTTGGGTATAAATAGAGCTGCCTAAGCGTTGTAACTCGTTCCTGTTAGAGCAGCGAATCGATGTTGTCGCTTTGCTCGAGTCCTGTATTGTAACCTCGCCCGTCGGGGCATTGTTCTTCGGCTTCGGCTCACCTCTCGCTATGAAGTAAACAGTTTACGTTGGCCTATCAGCTCTGGACCTCTTCCCGGCTGCAGTCGGCCTTCCCGGTCGCAACACTACAAAGACTATCGTCTTTTGACGACATTTGCAATGAAAGGAGCAGATACGCGGCCAATTTTTTTGTTGGTTTTGCGACGACCCCACGACGTATGTGGGGCGTTGAAGTCCCCAAAAAGGACTAGGCGGCGATGTTTGCTAATTGTTTTACCTTCCTCAAGGATGGCATTGATCGAAGCTAGGAATCGAAGCGGGGCCTGTAGATGTAATTAAGAATAAAGAGACCAGTGTGAGTTTTCTTGGGTGGGATGAGTTCAATGAAGAGTTGCCAATCAATGGGAAGGGTGTGCGCTTGTGCAGTGTGCGATTTGTGGACGAGTATTGCAGTACGAGGCTGGTGTGAATATGTGTATGTGATGTAATTACGAAGTGAGACGTGAAGTGTTTCCGTTTCTTGAAAGGTGATCACATCGACGGAGTGTAGCTGACTTTGATGGGTCTGGGAGGGCTGCTTGTTTCTATACGCACGACAATTCCACTGCCAAACAGCCAGTCCTGAGGGAGACGGGCGGGACGCTGGAGACGTGTTAGATGAGAGGCTCAGGCTGGTCAGAAGGCGGGGTGGCTTGAGAAGTAGTCGCATATCTAAAAAAATGGCAGCATCTCCACTCCGTGGATGATGTCGAGGGTGCGGAGTACGGGGACTCGAAATGACAGCCACGTTGCGCCCCGAGTGACATCCGATTTGCGCCCCGACCGTCATTCGATTTGAGCCGTGAGTTGAACCTTGATTATTCCCTAACTGAAACTGAAACTCACGGCTAAATCGAATTTCGCTTGATCTTCGCTTGATGGTGGTGTGCGCACGGATGGAGGCGGACGGACATTGGGAGGTCCTAAGGTACTCCGCACCGTTACAGACGATAGTAAGCCGTTTGACTCTCGGGCACCGACTCACGGTCGTAGCCCAATGGGTAAGACGAGTGACTCTAACTACACTCTAATCCTGGTAACCCTTAATGTAACTTCTAAACGGAAGTAACCTATAAAATAAAGGTTACAATGGATCCATTTTGATGTTTTCTTTATCCCAGTCCATTCTAACGGTTACAAGAGTGAAGTTAAAAGCAGTTTATAGGTTACATTAATAATTTATAGGTTACATCAACAAAATCTGACATGTAACCTTTACGTTGTAACCTATAAAACGCTCTGTAACCTCTAAGAGATGCACGTCGCGCCTTCTCTCCAGGCGGCCGTTGATTTCTCCGTTGCATGACGGGATATAGAGAAATGGCGGCGCCCGCAGGCACGGTGGCCGCGTTTTCGCGCCACTCGAGCCTTTTTACCGCTGTGATATCCCTACGATGAAGCGAGGATTGCTGTTACAAGGCTTATTTGTCGGCGTGGGTCGCGGAGGCTGCGGCGAGCCCTTTTGTGACTGGCAGCGCTACACGGCCCGTTCTTCTACGACCAGCATCAAGTTCGCATGTTGGAACAATGCCCCGGCGCCAGTGAAAGCGAACTCGGTGAGTATATTCCCGTAACGGTTTCCGTGTTTTCATTGGATGTATCTTTTCGCTGGAGGCTTTCAATTTGAAATTGCAGCATTCGATAGGGATTTTCGTTACCTGACTGGTTGCTTCGCTGGACGTTTTCTGTTGTCCGCGACGGCAATTGAATGAAATCACGGGCTTGCGTTCGTTGCGTTAGACTATTTATAGCGGACGATCGGGAAAGCCCGTACATTATAGCAGATAACGGCGCTCGTCGTGACCTTTCTGCTCTGTTTGCGCGCCTTCGTCATGTGTCGAGCGTTTTGTTTACGCTGTTGGCTGCATCGGGCGCACTTGACGAGTTATTGGCCCATGTAATTGTCAGGTAGCTCTGTTTGAATAATTGAATTTTTCCCATTAGAGTTTTATATTATCGCGCTATTCTCTGGGTATTATCATTTTGTTTCAGCCGTCAGGAAATGTTCATTTTTCTCCCTGCATATATTCGGAATGGTGTCTAGTTTATTGGTCTTGTAGTAATATATCCGGATAAACACAAGGTGTGTGCTGCAGAAAAGTAGTCCACTAAATGCTGCACGAAATTTCTAAACTCACTTTTGTCCAGTTCAAGCCTCTTTTTTTGTGAAAGTCTGCCCTACCGCACAATAAAAAGTTTTCATATGTACAACACTCTTAATTTTTGTCATTCTTTTCCTTGAGTCGGTAAATTTCGTGTTAGTCATTTTGAGACAGCGGGACATTTTCACCATGTCAAGTGGGTTTATTATTCTCATTCGCACAAATCAGTCGTTTATTTAGTCGCGTGGTATTGCAGGGCAAATGGTTGTCTCGCGTGATCCTAGTGTAGTGCAGTAAAGCGACTTTACAGAATGGTGGTATGTATGAGCCAGCATGCAGGCTGCTTGATTGTTTTTTTTTTGTGTGTGATAAAGACATTGTGACGAATTACATAGACAGGTGCAGGTGTAAAAATTGGTGCTGCACCCTCATCGGTTCCTGGTTGTTCGAAAAGTGTGTTTGCATCTGGCTACCTATGCTATGACTTATCAGCACTACTGTTTTTCTTAGAGGCAGTGTTCCTTGAGCTGACAACCAGGACTCCCCTGCGTATGACACTAGTTGAAATGAAGTCTGATTTCAGTGGAAACAACGGTATGAAAATACAATAACTAAAACACGTTCATTCCAATATTCTTTGTAAAGATGGCACCCAGGCCTGCACAGACAAAAGTATGATTCACTTGTAAAAATGCGAGGCCTTTCTTCAAGTGTTATGATGTTACATTTCGTATCTTATTTTGCCTCATGTTTAGTGATTCTTTCTATCAGTTCGTTACTACATTAACGTTATGAATTCACATAACGATTTCCCCAGCATGGAGCTTTGTAGTTTTTTAGCAACTCTAGCTATTCTATAAGATGCGTGGTTTTGCAGAGCCAACAAGAATAACTCTTTTTCGATGAGAGCTCTTTAAGAAAGCTGCAGTTGTTAGTGAGTGCTTGTGCTGTGTTGTTTTCTTCGTCTTACCCGCCGCGGTGGCTCGTTGCGCTGCTGAGCCCAAGGTCGCGGGTTCGATTCCCGGCCGCGGCGGCCCCTTTTCTGATGGAGCCGAAAAGCAAAAACGCCCGTGTGAACGAGATTTCGGTGCACATTAAAGATCCCCAGGTGATCCGGAGCCCTCCACTACGGCGCGCCTCATCGGCTGCGTTGCGTCGGCGCGTTAAACACTACAATCAATCAAATCGATCTTTTCCTCGTCTTGTCAAGTTTGAGATGTTCTTTTATTATGAATGTATACCAACTGCCCAGCTCTAAAGCATATTACATTGTAACCCAAATAACCCTTCGAGTCATTACAGGTACAAACCTCCTGGGAATGCCACTTAAAGATCGGTGCAAGTTCTAGATATATCCTCTCCTACAACACATCTGGACGAAGAAAAAAAATGTAAGTTGGCGATTCCTTTTTACTGATAGCCGAGGAAAAAACCACCGATAAGAACACTTTACTGAAATGAAAAACGTTTCGGCTTCCATGTGGGATCCTCGTTCAAAATGAAACTGCCAGTACAAGGGGGGGAGGGAGATGTTTAAGTACAGCCAAAAATGTAACGCAGACGGCGTCAGCATCGTGAAAGCACGCTTCCTGGGTTTAGTGCGACATTCGTTCTGTGGCGTGTACTATTGATTCCACATGAAGGCGCGGAAATGTTTTTGTTTTCTCTTCTGCAAATGTATGTCAGTTTATCTCGGAGCCCAATGTTTCTGCCTGTTCTGGGTGAGCATGCAGAAACATTTCGCGAGATAAACTGGAACACGGAACGATTAAAATTCGGTAAGGTTGGCAGGTATGACTATAGTGGCTTCGCGTTCTGAACAATGCGGCCAAATTACTCTGTGTAACGATAACTGAAATGATGTGAAATTATTAGGAAAGGCCGTGAATCACTCCTCTGGTGTGGCCTTTCATTTCATTCTCTGGTCTCCGTCTTCTTTTTCGTGCAATATATTTTTCGTACTTCACATGCCTATGGTTTGGTTTGAGGGGCTTATGGTTGCACTGGATTTTGTTCTTTTTCTGAAATTTTCTGTAGATGGCTCTTCAAGACGAGGAAATCCAAGTGACGGCACCTGACATATACCTCTATCTGCAGCATCAGGGAACAAGTTATTCGACAACCGCGGGAAATCTTCGGCGTGCCCTGATTTTGTGCTTGCTTGTATACTACGTAAATTGCGAAGCTTATCTCTGAATTTTCCCAAGCGCATTTTTTTCATGCAGGAAATTAAAGATCCCATTTAAAGTTTGTCCAAAAGACAGATTGCAATCGGCCTGGAAACTTGTTAGTGCTGCATAAAAACGATAACTTGGCGTGGGAATCACAACTCAGGTGGAACTGTAAAGAGGAACCTAAGAGGGAAGTGTAAAGATGGATTCGTAAAGACGAGTGAATTGCAAGTGTAATATTAGACTCTGAGTGAAACGGAGAATGTAGGGAACATAGCCATAAACACTGCTTTGTATGAAACAGTGACTTTGTAATAAATGTTCTTTCTACTTTCCCACATTCTGCGTTTTTTCTGTGGGGAACCATGGCAATAACGCTGTACTGGAAAAGTGCACCTCTGAGAACCATCTTATAATTGTAGCTCAAACTCGAATTCGTCTGACATTGTTCAATGGCAGTGTCCGAACAATTCGAAATACTTTGCATACATCCATGCAAATATTGAGGTAAAGAATCTGTATATTTGGCCATGTTTGTGAAGCTGTTCACGCAACATTTATTAAATAGGTTTAATAAGGATATATGAATAAACCGAATTTTACCTGGAAGTCTAAAGCAATATAGGAAACACCAATTCGCCCAGGAATCCGCACTCGTCTAATACCCATTAAGGAACAATAATAACATTGGGGTGGTTCGCAGCTTTGCTTTTTAATAAATAGCCCACAAGTGTTTCATAATAATAAATGTGAATGTTCAAAACTACTGATGCCAAACTTCTGGAAATGTGCTCCTGTTAAATGCGCAAATATGTGTGTATGTACTGCAATTGTCTTTTGATAATCATGGCCTAAGTTGTCAGCAAGAATTTTCGGCTTAAGGCTATGCTATCATAACTTTGGCGTCCTTTTGAAGTATGCTATCAAGTGCATGTTTCCACTAAAGCTTGGTTTCACTAAAGCCTAATGTTGTTTAAATAAAGCTCAAATTCATGCCCGCAATTTGACAAAAGACTATCATGCATGTTTCATACTGGTTTCTTAAACGGCACAAAGCTGATGCAAACATCATATTTAGTTATGCCTGTTTATAAGACAAGTGTTGCCAATACTCACGAAGATTTTGACAACCTGGGTAACGATTATCGAACACGTAATGCAATGCATTATTAAGACAACATTTTCAAGCTTTTTGGCACTGCAATTTTAGGAATTACAAACGTAACTTCTCTTTTAGCCCCAGCCGTGTGGCCGGCAGTTTATTCGAGGGACGAACAAAGGCACCCGACGGAAAAGTTTAGACGGCGCAATGAACAGCATGGTCGCACAGATCGTCTTCCACTAACGCGATGTTTGTTTACCACGCGCGAAAGGCGCCTTCGTGGTGTCGCCACAGCGGCGCTGGCGAAAGCGCGCCTGGCGCGCAACATGACACCTTCCAGGTGTGTGGCCTTGAACGGCGGTAGATGTAACTTATATAAAGGTATACATGCTGAAAGCTGCAAAGTAACCCATAACTGAGTAACCCTTACGTGTATACGTATATAAAGGTTACGAAGATATAGGTTACATTTGTACCTTATAAATTATAGGTTACAAAAATTCGAAAATGTATACCTCTATTAAGGGTTACCCAGCTTAGAGTGTATGTCTGGTCTACCAGACGCAGGCTCGCATCCTGCCGGTAGCTGTGCGATTTTTTGCGATAAATGCTACGCGCACGGACGCGGACGGATTGTGCGGTCCTAAGGTACTCGGCACTTAAAAAAAAGAATTCTGAGGAAACCGCTCCTTCGTTCGCCCTCAAACTTTACGCGAGGGTCTCATTTTGTGGTCTTTTTTGCTGAACACCGAGAACGGGACGAGGCCCCGCCTCTTGTGCAGACCATGTATGTGCGCAGAAGATTGCGCGCCTATTCAGTCATATCGTTCTTTTCGTGCGTACACGTATCGCACTGCGTGCGTAAAAAAAAACACGCATTTCTGTTTTTTTTTGCATTTTAGTACTGTTTTTGCTTACTGTCTCCTGTTATTATAGTATTCAACTTCGACTTGAGAGAGGAACAGAGAGAAGAAACTTTATCGAGTAAAAATAAATTATGGGGTGGCTCCCTATCCGAAAGCGCATGGGTAATCCTGGCTCTGGCTGCCCGGTCAACCAAGATAGTCTGGTCATTGAGGCTTGGGCTGGATAGCACGCTCTGCCACTGCTCAAGGGAAGGGTAGGGAATGAGGGGAAGGTCGGAGTTTCGGTCGCAACCACATACGATTTAATAGAGTGTGCCTAAATTGCTGCAAAACGTATACACGTACTCGTGGGGGTATTGAGCATAATTTAGTCGCACGGGGTTTGGGAACGCGTTGGTTTGAATTCGTTGTGGTGCATTTTCCTGCATTTTAGACAAACTGGGTTGGGAGGAGGGGGGGAGGGGGGGAGGTCCTCCTACCTAGTCTATAATACTGGGTTATTTCCTGTTAGGTCTGAATCGGCGTTGGACTGTTCCTCCTGTGGGGCCCGGTTGGTGAGAGCGCGGGGTCAAAGCATGGGCAGTGTCACTGCCTGGAAGAGCGGAGTGGACGGGGGTTCATACGATTCTGCCCGTACGAGAGAGATAACTCTTGCTCAGGAGGCACAGTGCTGTTAGAGGAACTGCACCAGCCGCGTAGCTTCTGCATGTCGATCGTAAATCGGCATGCAGAAGCCGCGATCGCGGTGGTTCCAAGGAGGTTGTATAAAACTCCGAAGTTTTACAACCTCCTTGCGTGGTTACCGCGATCGCGGTGGTTTAGGTTATAGCCAAGGCGATGAATACTTCTCCCGCTTCTTGGATAGAGCCGGTTTTGATTGTGAGATCGGTGAGAGGTTGATCCCTTGAGGTGACCATTGCAAGCGCTGCTCCTCGGTATCGCTGGTGTGGGGCGGTTTCAGTGTACACTGCTTTGGAGTCTTTGGAGTACCATTTATCGAGTGCCTCGACTCTGTCTTTTCCCCTCCCCTCATGATGGTCTGGGTGCATATTTTTCGGGAGGTCTGGTATGTAGACGTTCCTGATTGCTGGTGGAAGTGCCTGTGGTTGCTGTAGCCCCTGAGCCTGCCATTTATATGTCGCCAACAGTAGTCTCCCCGCAGGGGAGAAGGCTAATCGTAGTTTATGTCCTACGAGATGGACCTCAAATAATTCTTCCGCCGTGTTGTGAAGGCCGAGACTGAGAAGGCGGGCCTTGGAGGTGCTCATAAGGTATTCCCAAGGCGTGCTTGTAGGCTTTCCGCAAGACTACATTTGCTTCTTCTATTTCGGCTTTGGAGAGGACAGTGTAAGGTCCGGGAGATCGCAAACGCTCAATTGCGCGGGTCGCATTCTGTCCTGCTCCTTCATGTCGCGTTGTCTGTCGGAGATTCTGCGAATCGTCTGCGTGGCTTGTTCTGCCGAGCATTTGAGGTGATTCACCAGGATAGTGTTTTTGGTACCCACTCGGATTAGCATCCCGAGAATTGTGCGGTGTTTTCATGGGTGGATGTTGTGGCCGTCCAGTTTAATTTGAATGTCATCGGAGTCTTTGGCCGCGCCTTTTCTCCTGACTAGCTGGTTTTTGCGGGGCGCAGGAAAGGCCGCATTCCTGGGCGTATTGGTTAACTCTATCGGTTGCCTGTTGAAGGCTGTCTTGAATACCACTCAGCGAATCGGAGATTAGATGCCTCCCTAGAAACGCGGTCAGAATTGCGAAGGCAGCTCTCTGCAAGCACTCTCGCCACTCGCTCGCTCTCTTCTGCTCTTCTGTCGTTCGCTCTGTTGGCGGCGACGGGAAAGTTTTGATCGGCATGCCCCGTCTATTGCTCACGCAATAAAACAAGCGATGTCGGTTTTGGTTGCAGGTTAGCAGAATGTCTTGTTGAGTACAAATTTCGCTTAGTGAAGAGTGGTTTTATTGCCGTAATAAATGGTTGCGTCTAAATGTTCATTCAACGTTAGAGTGTTGGATATTTAATACATGTACATATTTCGCTATTGCGTTCACGTGACCGCATGCATGCATCTTTTGACTGCTCTTGTACGCAAGGCTATAGGCGAAACACTTCAACGACATCAAAACTGAAACAAAGCCGGGCTGAGGCATTGCATTTTATAATGTTTGAGCTAAGGCTTGTGTTCTGAAAAGCGCGTAACCGGCAAAAGTTCCCGCCTACATTCATTCTACATTTACATATTCCTGCTCTCAGCGTTTCTTTCAGAAAAACGACTGGGCAGGCTCCACCGATCTCGTTTTACCATGCGTTCTCAATTTGTGATGCCACAAATTGTAGTGCGGGAAAGTGTGTGTGGAGCGTCCACACCTGTTTTCGCGCTTTTGGCATTTTCTTTGCTAATAAGCACCTACTGCTGCTTCGAGTGGTATATTACTATTAACGATACTCTAATCTACCATTCTAAGCCAGCTTGGTACGCCACTGGACCGTCCGGGTATACGGTCCTGGGTTGAATAAGCTTGTCATACCGGCGGATAGAAAATTGTCGCTAAGCGTATACCCTATATAGTAAATTTCATAAACTGCGTGCATCACTGTGGATGCTATACTCCTTTCAGCTAATCCGCATCGAACTCACCGAGACGGTTCCACCTGCACAGTAGCGGTTGTCCTTCAAGGGTACAATGCCTGTGACCGCTTCTCTTCAGCCGACGGTAAGTTAAACACGGTGTATCCGTAAGATGTGTAGCTTCCACAGAATTGTATAGTTACACTGCTCACGGCGGGGGCAAGGAGACGACAGTAACGGGTACGTTGATCGACGTTTTGAAGGGACTTTGCAATACTTTTCTCATTTTTTTTTAATCTTGAAGGCTTGAAGAACTTAGTCACCCAACACACCCATTACTTAGATAAGGGGGTTGCAAAGTACCTCAGCCAAAAATTACTGCTCTATGCACATCAGATAACTTGTAAACTCGCTCAAAAGATTTTACTCTCTTTCCCGGTCTTTACGTTCTTCGACGGCTCGAATTACGTCACTAAGGCCATGTAGCGGCTGTTGGCCGGTTTTCCTTCAGTTGCCTCAATGAGCGCTTTTAGACAGCTACTTAAAAAAAAAAACAGCCACAAAAACAAAGCACGAAATTAATGGAAGGCGTATCTTGTGCGACGAGAAAATCACGCAACTAGTGCTGCTCCGCGTGCTGGCGATAATTATAGCTTTCGCAGTGGTTCCAGACGCGAAGGAAAGTGTGAAAGCGCTTATCGAAAGTGTTGCAGGATTCTTTTAAGACAGAAATATGCCGCCACAGAAGAAGCACGTGAAAGTGCGGAGTCAGTATACGGTGAACTGGAATGTTGGCGCGCTAGAATTAGTGCGCTGACGGCAAGGTGGCAAGCACCCTTTAATTGGGGTTGTTTCACCTGAACGGGGATGGGTTGGCCAAAGTGGAGTTACGCAAAATCGACGAGAAATAATCCGTCGAGAAAGGGGAGTGCGAGATGTTCCTTCGTAAATATTCACGAAGAGCGTGTTCTACCATTGGCAGTGACTGCCACGTGGTCTGCAGAGAATGGCAGGCCGTCTCCGGTGTCGATTAAGTGGAGTTCATTTGTGTCATCTTTTTGAGATTTATAAACTCTGACGGCATTTGGAAAGGCCAGTTATGGCCCATTCGAAACGGGTGGGTGCAATGGGGGGCTCGCTGCTGAGCCTCTCAACCCTTTCTTGCTGAGCTTACGTAAGCTCGCAACATTTAAGTCAATTAGTAACGTTGGTCACACACGGCGCAGGATTTTAAGAGGGTTGTGACCAATCACCGTACTGTATACGTTGTGCGCTGCCCGAGTTATTAGATTATACACGCCAAACCAAATGGAGGGTCTTGTGCTACGTCCCACGTCAGACCTCGGATCTGTGCCTCGGCTCCGCCATCATTGTCAGTGGGCACCGTCCACGTTTCCAGCACCCGGACTGCCGAATGGGGTTGATTGTGGAACATATTAGTAACCGATGCGCGCGCTGCTGTTTTTCTTGTAGACGATGGAGAGTCTTGTCCGTCTGAATGGCCGAAATTCTACCTTAGACACCCCCCCCCCCCCCTTTCCCCCTTCAACAACCTCCACCTTTCCACAGAGCTTTGGGAGACAGCCTTGGCCCGCTCCGGCCTTGAAGATCAGCTGCGCATGATCGAAAGGGCTGTCGACGCGGACCGAGTTCAAGGAATCCTGAACCTTTCCTCGATTTAGTTAAAAGCTATTCTCTCTCTCTTAAATCTGTGTCTACGGCTTGTCAAGAGGGTCGAGGAGAAGGTGGTGAGTGAAAAGTATAAAAGCGCGATATCGAGTGAATAGAATTGAAAAGGCCATATATTCGCGAACATTACCTTTTTTTTTCGGCACAGATACGTGTGCCGGGCGCTTGCCAGCTCATTTATAAAGAAAATTGGAAGATATAAAACGACTTACATGATAAATGGTGGTGACAAGGCTGTCAACAACAACATAAAACAAAAAAAAAATAGCGAACAGAGTGCACGAAATGGAAAGCAGGAATGGTAGGATCTATTCGGGTGTGAGAAACACATTCTCCATATTGTCGTACTGTTTGCTGCGCATATATACATCGCTGTATTGATATTAACCCAATTTTTCGGCCCAAGCTTTTTGGCTGCACCGGGGCAGAGGCCGATCAGGTTGGCTTCTGCCTCTGGTTGATACTTAAGCAAATTTGTTTGCTCGAGACAAGACGTCGAAACTTTTCCAAAGCGTATATACATATACAGCCAAAAATACAGTCAAATATGCTGTCATCTTTTTTCCTTTTAAGGAGCGATCGTACGGACAAAAATATATAGAGGTCTGTTTCAAAAGAAACAAAGAAACAGTTTTCTGCTAATAATATTCGCAATAAATTTGTAAGGACACAGGTGATGTGCGCGCGCTGACACGCATACACACGCGCAAGCGCACACGCGCACGCACACATAAACCGACGCACACACACACGTGCGCACTCACACGAACACAACCACACGCACGTAAGCAGTTTTACAGCAATCTTACTACAAACGGCGGAATGCCCGGTGCGTGAAGAGATGCCTTTCTGTTTCAGAGCGCCCGATGAACATCTTCGTTCTCGCGGTGAGGAGGTTGTTTCGCCATCGTCCCACAAAATCTCAGCCTAGTTTTTACCTTTCGCGGCGTACATGTACATTTATGAATAATTTAAACGAAACACAAAAACGTAAGCCTGAACGTGTAAAACTACGGTTCCCGAAGTCAAAATGACGCTGTGCATGTGCGCAGTGCAATGGGAGCATTTCACGGTTATTAATCGCTAGTTCATATTCAAACCATTTTATTTGTTGTTACAACTTACCAGCCTTTTTTCACCCAAGAATAAACGAAACCCCGAATCTTGTGCGTTCACATTCACACATCTTCGTGTTCGTGCTTCACACGTCATTAAACGCACGTACAGTAAAATCACTGCCCGAATGGAAACTTTTCTCTCAGTGATAAAGGGCATATTACTAGCAAAATATTGCAGACGTACACAGCAACGGACATGCTTTTCCACACAGCCACGCACATAACAATACACCACAATAGTGTCTGCTCATTCGATGCATACTATTGCACATGTATCGACAGCTGCCCTAAGCACTCAATAGTTTTCACTGAAAAATGGACACGTTTTCTATTGAGATGCATTAGCGCAATTGATCTGTATATATATATTAATGTCCTACGAACAGAAAGATATAAAAATATAACTTTGTAAAAAATTAATTTTCGCAATACAAGTATAGAACTTCTGTATTGAGAAAAAAAAGGCGAGGTTCACATTTTCTGTTAAAACAGCCGGATGGAATTTTTTAGAAGCAACAAAGGAAATGGTTCGTGTGGTCGAATACGAAAGAAATATATAAAGGTAGCATCAGAGGAAATTGTTTAACTGGATGCCTTTTATTTTTTATCTAACAAGCGCACAAAGTGAGCCGCTAAGCTTTTCTAAAAACGGAGGATTCCGGCACTCGTCAATTGCTACAATATTCTTGTTGCATTTATCCAGATGAATGGTCCTTGCACTGGTTCAGAACTAATAGAGCAGCGCGTGAGTATGACGGAACCTCCACAGTTTATATCTTCTGGATACCACCGACGTCGTCTTATAGCGGCATTCTTTCTTCTGTTACTAATGCTCTTGTTTTTTTATCGACGTTCGTCAACTGATATTAAGGAATCTGAGACTAATTTAGTTTTTGTTTTGTCTTAGAGCCTCTTTTGTAATTTACATAAAACAACTGAGCGCTCAACAAGTACTTTTTATGCTCTCATCAAAACCGGGAAGGGATATCACTCGTGCATACTGGTCAAACATAAAGCGGAGGCGAATAATTTTTGTTGAGAGTCGCTGTCATATGCATGAAATCGGGTGTAGACCCTGAGCGAAATTCCATAATGACAAAATGTGCCATTTAAAACAGCTACAGCTTACCTGATGTCCGCAATTATAATCTGATGATCCCAATGCTCTGACATCCACAAACGTCCGGACACATTGAATTGAATGTCGCCGCCATATTACTAAGTAACCGTCTACTTCTTACGTGTGGGCTTCGTGCATACATCACAGGCACGCGTTTAAAACATGTGGCGGTGAAAAAAAAATGCCCACGGAAGAAGAAACAAGAAGTTGCTTCAACGCTCCTCCCACGTCGAGCGCAGAGGTCCAATTGGCTGCGCACCCGGACCAACGCTAAGCAACCCCCGCTAAGACACTTCCCTTTCTTGCCATCGGGAGGCTAATTTTAAACACTTGAGACTCGGGCGCCCTGCTTGCCCGGCCCACAGGGTTGCCCACGGCTCCGTACTGAGGCTTAGCAGCTTCCACACGACCCCGGGTTTGGACGCGGTGTTTTGGGCTTTTGCCATTGTTCAACGTGAAAGATCAACGAACTGATTGTTACAGCGTGGCGGCCGAACTATGCGCAAAGCAACCGCGGTTGTTTTGAAGACGTGCTTCATCTAGGATTTGGTCCGTTCACCGCTGCTCGTCCAGGTGAGGAGAGAGTGCAGTCATGTTTTGTGCTTGCTGAAGAGGTTTCCCTCAAGGAGAGGCGAAAATATCACGGCTGGTTGTAAGACAGAAGGGATGTCTACCTGCGCGCGCGAGCGGTTGTCGCACATAGAGAGGTGTGCGGGAAATTTGTTTCCTAACAAGCTGGTGCGTTTAGAGCGGAGTGGGCGGTCTGTATACACAATCCAAGATGTCTTCCTCATTCCGTTCCCGATTAGGCGCTATTCTGTTTGGGCCTTGAAGGAAATATTTTGGATACATGTTTTGCGCGTAACCGATTTTTAGCTACGCAAGGGCAGAAGTCGTCTTCGCGGTCCCCATATTTGTGTTTCCGTGTTGTTGCCTCGCACAGTTCAGCCGTAAACACAGCACGTATGAGAGACCAGGCACATGCCTGTTTTTCAACATCAAATTTTATTACGAGAAAATCGTGAAAACCTTTTTTTTTTCTCCTGTCTTCTCGCTTGCTTTCGAGGCTACTCTCATTGCGTCAATAGTATAGCGCTCCGGTTCTTAAAGAGCGGTAGTTACGCATACCGGCGATGAACAAAGAGTCGCATAACATGGGAAAGACAACGAAGCAGCGAGGCGCTGCTAGGCCTAACGCTGTCTTGTAAGCGCGCGTGATGGGCTTTATTTACCCTTCCGGCGCATGGATGAAAACTTGGTTTAAGCGGCTCTTGAACGTTTAAACAAGATTCGGCCACTTCTAGGTTATTGGTAGCCGTAATAGGATGGTCTGAGCTACCGACAATAGGGTCCGCACTGCCTGAAACAAGCGGCGTCTTCTGGAGCGTGTTCGCAAGAGATGCTAATTTTGGGGTCGGCGGCCATGTTGAACACATTCTTCCGAGAACTGACGGCGCGTGCCAACAACAGAGCGCACAAGCGCCGGACTGCCAGCTCAAGTGAATGACTGGGTGATGTGCTGCAGCTGCCGCAAAAGGGATTATACCAAGTTTTATTATCACTAATAAACTAAAACATTCAGATTTATTTTGTGCGTTTTATTAACTACGTTCTATCGGTTGAATTAAGTTCGGAACAAATAAAACTTCTTTGTAACACAAAAGCTGCAGCTAAGGTGAAGCAATGCCTGTTTCGATCATTCAGTAATCCCAGCTGAGCTAATCAAGGCTGTTTGAGGCCTTGCAAGTTTCTGGACAGAGTGTGTTCTTATAAAAAGAAAGTTACTTTAATTAATAATCAATGAGTTGTATGAAAGTGAGGTTCTAAAGCACATTTTTTGTACTGTATGCAGTTATTTTAACGCGACGCGGCTCCAATAAACGTTTTAACAACAAGTAAGCGGAAACAATGTCACCAGAGTTTTTGTGTTCGTGGATGATCCTTTGGTGCTCCTCAACAACGCAGGTGCTTATAACGCTTCCTTGTGGTATAGTTTTTTATGTTTTAGTTAGTGCCTCCCCCACTGGCCGTTATCCACAAAGCGCATATTGAAGCTGGTATTAGGTTCTCGCGCTAAGCATTTGTGTAGGTAGTATATGCAAGAGCAGCAGTTCGTGTTATCCGTCTCGTCGTCGCATGCCAAACTAATGAAAACAGACATTGCGAACAGGCGCTCTGAGAACGGTACGCAAGCTTAACTTTTATCGCCAAGCGTTAGATCTCTGTGAAGCCAAAATGACCAGTATGAACATCGCAACACCGGGGCCGGCACTGCCCCAGTGTTGCGATGTTCATTTTAATTACTGCTTAGAGCATCTTGCTTCACAGAGATCTAACGCTTGGCGATAAACGCTTCTTCAAGTATACTTGAACAGGGTGGGCAAGTGGGTGGAAGTTGGAGTTGTTTTTAATTCCCCTAACACATGGTCACGCCTATGTAAGCCGGGAAACTCGCAAGAAGAACAGACGACAGCGCGTACAATCGAACACAAGAATTGCGTCACGTCGCATGCGTTAAAGGCGCATAGTTCCGCTATGCGTTGGTTCCGCTATCCTGCGGCCAATGCAAAAATGAAAGGCTTAGCAAGAGAGAGAGAGAGAGAGAGAGAGAGAGAGAGAGAGAGAGAGAGAGAGAGAGAGAGAGAGAGAGAGAGAGAGAGAGAGAGAGAGAGAGAGAGATAACTTTATTATGATCAGTGATCTTTACAGCGTGGTGAGTACAGGACTCTGGTGGCTGTGGTGGCTGCTTTGGCGATTGTTCGGCGCTGCTCGTCGTAGTCGGCGCTGGACAGTGTCTCACTCCATTGCTCCTCTTTAGAGGGTGTTTGTGAATTCGTTCACACCCGGCTGGTGTATGGTATGGGGTGGCTAGTTGATTGCACTTGGGGCACAGTTTCGGATATTGGGTTGAATAAAGTTTGTTTAATCGGGAACTGCCCAAACGAACACACTGCATGTCGAGCCTGCGGATGTAGCAATTCCAGGTGCATGCTTTACAATCATAAAATCACATTGACGCAGGAGATTATGGAGACGCAGGAAATACTTAGATGAAGACGGGTATGTCGGTGCTCACTCTATCGCGTTATTACAGAAAGCAGTGTGTCTCCTTTACGGTGTAGCGTGAATTGCTTGTTGTTGATTGGCTCCAGTACCCCTTGTGTTCTTCCTGTTGTTGCGACGGGATCACCGATATTGCTATGCCTTGGCTTCAACGCGGTGAGCTTCATCCCCAAGCTGCGTTTAGTGCGTCTTCACGTGGTGCGTACGCACGTGGCTCCTCGTTAATAGACCATATTCAGGGGAAATCCCCAAGGTGGAGTAAGTTTTTGCGAAGGACAGTTTGACATCCACCTCAATGCAGCCATACGGCTACAAAGGAAAGCTATACAGCTTTCTCAGAAACTTCGCAGTTGAAGAAAAATAGTTGGTAGAGTGACTGCTCCGGTTAAGCGGTGGTCCCGGGTTCGAATCCTGAACCAGGACGAATTTTTCTTCAACTGCGAAGTATCCGAGAAAGCTGTATAGCTTTCCTTTGTAGCCGTATGGCCCCATTGAGGTGAATGTCAAACTTTTCTTCACGTGGTTTCTGCGTAACGCGTACAACGTCTTACCGTTGAATTCAATCGTCAAATATCGTGTACGATGGAGAAGCTCCTGTGCCACGCACGAGGATTGAAAACTTTCCGAGGCACTACAAAATGGGCCTTCAGAACAAGAAAGAGCGATTCGACTCGAGGCCACATTGTGAAATCTGGCCGCGCTGCACTTCATTATGATGCCTCCCACAACGGTCGGCGAACAGGAAGGGTTGCTATATACGTGTGCACTTCATTTTTTCCCACATCTTGTTCTTAGAATAAACGGCTCAAGTTGATGAAGCAACCACCACCACAACAACAAAAACTACGGGGGCACCTAGGCTTTTTCGTATGATGAGACAATACAAGATAGTTAAGCCGCTGAGGGCAGAATTGCTGAGCTTTGTACCGCTGAGTTAAGTGTTGCCGGGTGTATGATGTCGCGAAGCATGAAAAACGACAAACCAGCCATTCTTCGACCTCATATCTGAGTTTTGGTTAAAGCATTTCTCCTTAAAGTGGCGTGTTTCGGCAGTAGATTGTTGAACTTCGTTCTGTGCGACGACACCACTTTTCTGGACGAAGGCAGTACTTTTCGGCTGCCCGATAGATGGACGCAGAAGATGATTTAGACGCTTCCTTCATTGTTGTTGCTGAGTTTCTTTGCCTCATAGTGAAACGATTCTGAATTTCTTCTTCAAGTGGAATGTGCATGGTGAGTGCCTACGTTTCGCATACAGTGTATTATGCTGTTTTTTTTTTTCTTCTTCTTGAACGCAGGCTAACTTTTAGGTATAGGTGCCGCAAACTATCACAACACTCTTTTCATTGACTGCGTAGTAAGCTCTATATTGGCATGTAGGCAAGGATACATGGTTCTTGAAGGACTATAACGTTTATTGGCGCAGACTTCAGCTCTCAAGTAATATTTTAAAAAATTCAGCGCCTTTCCACTCTGTGAAGACGAATAACCAGCAAAGCTGTGGTGCCGAGCATCAACGTGAACGGCAATATGCTTTGACAGGATAGTAGTCCAAGGAGTGCACGAAGCAAAATACATTTTGTTTTTAATTTGCGAATGAGCATACTCCCTGGTTAATTACCTGAATGAAACTTGACCTGAATAAAAAACAAACAAATTACCAGAATAAAAACAAACTAGAGTTTTATTTCAGTTGACTAACATGGGGCCTTCCGTTTTTGTCCCGTAGAAACCCATGTATTTGCGGAAGACGAGAATTGCACAATATTTACAACTTCATTTCGAGCTATCTAATTAAGACAAAATAAATAAAACTCGGCGTAATGTTAAAGTCGAATTAGCAGCAAACTGTCAGATAATTTTTTTCCGAACAGTTTTTATAAAACAATAGTTAGAGCGACTTTGGTGACTTAGAGCGACTTTGGCAACTTAGAGCGAAGATGGGTGTGCTTCACTGTGTGACACTCAATGTGGGAATGCCGTCTTACGAGAACCAACCTTACAATGATCTCCGTAAGGGCGGCTTCACCTCTAAACGCAAATGAATTACTGTGAAGGCATTTTTAGGGGAAAAATAAGCCGTCTTATGATATGAAGGCCACAGAAATTTTTACGTTTTTTTTTTCATATTCTGAAGGTGTGCGCACAGCTTTTCCAATAACGGGGACTTAAGTTGGCGCCGCAAAGCGGCGCTACACCTGCGTGCGATTCTTGTCTACATCGCTCTGTTGCAGGACGCGATCTGCTGTATCCTAGCCATAGACAGCTTTTCTGTAAAGAACACAAACGTCGAAGAAGCAGTCAGCTGAGTGGCGTGCACAGACGAACGTAGGCGAATCGAATGCCGCGGCGTTTTCTCCGCATGCATTTACGTACAGTGCCCTCGCTACTAGAAGCATGGCAATTATAACGAGAACGTTTTCGATTACGATAGAACAGCCTGTGAAGACGACCACAACGCAACACTCTTTCCCTATCAAAACAATGTTGGAGGTGCGTCGTTCACAAGGAGTAAAGCACGCGCTTCTCTTTGAACGCATGCGCAAGATACGATATCCGGGCGCGCTCAGGCGCTGTGACAAAGCATTAACAAGTGAAGAAGGTATGGCTCGCGGTAATGTTTAATTGGTTACCTTCTATTTTTTATTATTATGCTCAGAAACATGTACTTCAATCGTGATTCACGAGGTTATACACGGGCAGACTCTTTGCCACCCGAAACGTTAGCGAATTTTGGAAATACAAATCCTTCCTGCTACAGCGGAGATATAAGTCGTCACTGTTACTGCTTCCTCCGTGTTTCCTGGTCAGGGCTCTGTAAATCAACGCTGCGAATAACAACGGTTTCAGCGGTTTTCGCGCTTTCCATCAACGTTATAGAGGACCACATTTAAATCCAAACACCCCCCCCTCCTCCAACTCCCCTCCCCCATCTCCCCCTCCGGCGATGACCAAGGGCAAGACACGGATTGTAGTCAAGTTTAATAAATACATATCGCAACGACAAAACGAAAATACTGTTTTCTAGGCCGCTGGACTGTGCGCGCTTGTTTCAAATGGTGACGGCTGTACTGTTGTTTTCGTCGCTGAACGTGAACCGGAACGCAGCCGCTGGCCAAAATGTATTAGTTGCCCCGACATGCGCTATGAAGCATTAATTTAGATTTGACCGGCTGCAATTGAATGCCCATGTGCAGGACCCCGCGAAGAAGTTTCGATGGGGAGGCCAGTCACTATTTATTAAACGGCAAACACATCACGACAATCAAACAATTCGCCCCGGTAGATGTTTCGAGATGGAATGGTGGTTGAACTGGAAACCGATTTTTCCAGGATGTATAAATGCTAACTATCCCTGATTAGATGATGATATCCATCGCCAACGTTACTTTCCTTGTGGCTTTGGTCGTATTCATGGTCACAAAAACAGCTTGGGGTGCCAGTTTTGTGCCATGCCACAAGATGGTCTGCTGCAAGGAGGAAGAATAATCTTTATTGCAGTACTCAATTTAGGAGCGGGCGGTGACCACTGGACATAGCCCAGCGGTGACTTCGGAAGCACGCTCCACCAGGGTTTTTTGGACCAGGGGGTCCGAGCCGCCCAACGCGGCCTCCCATTGATCAGTAGAGGGGGATAGGGATAAGGGGTTTAGGGGGCACGCCCACATAGTGTGGCAGATGTTGTCGACATCTCTTCAAAGGGGGCCTAGGGATGATGGCTACTGATCAGGGTATATGCGATGGAGGTGTGTGCGACACGGAAGGACAGGTTTGAAGCAACCGCCACAACCGTTCTTCATTTGCAGAAAGTGGGGGTTGGGCAAATGCGGGTGGATTTGCATGCCTGACCGACCCGGACCCTGAGACCCAGCAAGATCTGGTGAAGAGGACTCGGACAGCCAGCGGCGGCCAGGGCGTCGATGCCCTCCACCGGGAAGGTGACCTAAAATCGGCATTCGATGCTCGGTTATTATTGTGTGAGCAATAAGTGGGCATTTTGGCAAAAGTTTGCGACAAACCACGGACAGAGAGCGACAGAGGAACAGCGAATGGGGAGCGAAGAGGGGTGACGTCAGCCGAACGAGTGGTGGCATCGGCTGAGGTGGAGCTGGGTTCGCACCGATAGCTGCAAGGGAAACGTCAAGTCGAAGAGCGGCTCGCCCCCTCCCGACGCGCCCGGCACACGCCGTCTCGACGCGTCACATTATCCTTGAATGCACCCAGAACCCTGATTTGCCACCTCCACCCCTTCCCCGTTCCCCCGAGCAGTGGGAGACGCTGCTGTCCAGCTCCCTCGTTTGCGACCAGCTCCTGCTGGTTGAGAGAGCGGTAGCATCAAGGACGGCACATGGCTACCTGTAAGAAGGCTCCACTCCCACAAAGCTCTAGCTGCCCAATAAAAAAGTTTTCTCTCTCTCTCTCTCCCGTCAACGCTACGCGCATACTACAACAGAGTGTGCAACGAGTGCAGGGCGTAGTAGGCGCAGAAGAGAATGGTATGGGAATGAGGTGACAATATGCTGACACTGGTGGACAACGAAAGGAGCGGAATTAAGGCAGCCAATTCCGCTGCTAATGTGAGCAAGTGTGACCACTGAGACGCTTACGACGCAAAGTACGACTAGCATGATGTGCGAGGGGCGAGCGAGAAACGACGCATTGCGAACTTCCGAAGTCGGAGCAAGCCGCGCATGCGCTTTGAGCCGAGCATTAAGTGCGCGAGGGAGAAGGACGATATGGTCACGCATTGTTAAAGGGACCCTGCAACAGTTTTTTCAACATTTTTTTTTAAATATTAAATGCTTGAAGAACGTAGTCACCCAACACGCCCAGTACTTATATTAGGGGGTCGCAAAGTACCTCAGTCAAAAATTACTGCTCTATGCCCATCAGACAACTTGGAAACTCGCTCAAAAAATTTTTCTCTCTTTCCCGGTCTTGACGTTCTTCGACCGCTCGAATTACGTCACTAAGGCCATGTAGCGGCTGTTGGCCGGTTTTCCTTCAGTTGCGGCAATGAACTGTTTTCAATAGCAACTTTAAAAATAAAGCCACAAAAACAAAGCACAAACGGAAGGCGCATCGCCTGCGACGATCCAATCACGCAGTGCCGCTCCGTGCTGGCGATAACTGTAGCTTTCGCAGTGCTTCCAGAGACGCAAAGAAAAGAGTGGAAGCGTTTATCGAAAGTGTTGCAGGGTCCCTTTAAATAGCCACAATTGGATCTTCCATTGATTTTTAAAAATTCATTCGATCAATCAATCAGCTTTTGGCCAGTTTGTTCGTGGCTTTACGGGTGGAAAGCGCGAAGGAAACGGAATAATGGAAATACACGAACACGCACAAGAATGACTTGGACAAGCCAGACTTTCTTGCAAGCGCTGTTCACTGTGTGCCTGTGATTCGCTTAGTTTCCAAACGAGGGAAGTTCAGCATTTGTCGAATTGACTGGTCAGCTTGTAACTTAACAGTGTGAACAAGAAGCAGTAAAAATAATGCGTGAACGCGTGCACTCACAGGAAACATGGATAAACCTTATATGATTTCGACCAGTGCAATTGGGGCAAATTTGAACTGCAGCAGACAGAGTTTTTGGAAAGGAATTGAGTCTGTCCCCAACTTTTCTTGAAAAGAACGTGTCAGACCTGATATCATGTATGACTACACATTTTCCCGTCATCGTATATGCAGGTCCAAGGCCCGTGCGCTGTCCGTCAATGATGGGACCTCAACAGACTCGAGGTAAGTGAAGTTTTCTTCAGGGTTTCTTTTCTTTATTAGTTTCTTTCAAGGAACTATTCACAGTTGTCTGGCGTTTAGTTTTCTGTAGAGAAACTACAGCGGCTGGATATTCAGCCGCAGGGATAAGGTAAATGCATGTATAACCACGTTCCTTCCGTGCATAAAATTCGCCATTCGGATACTTTTCGCAATGTGCCTCATAAAACATTGAAGGCTGCGGAAAAAAAAACCTGTAAGAAAAATGAAACGCGTAAACCATAGAGGGAAGAGACACACACGAGAGAAGAGAGAGAGGGGAAACAACATATATATATATATATATATATATATATATATATATATATATATATAGGAAATGAGGGGCTCGTTGAAAATAACACAGAAATAAGGGTTGGCAGTCGAGAAAACCTCGGAAAGCAAAGGGGAGGATGTGGTAGATCATTGAAACAGATTAAGAATTTGGAAAGAAAGAAAGAAAGTGAAGAAAAAATGCCCGCCAGGTGGGATCCGAACCCACGACCTCCAGAATACCGGTCTGGTGCGATAACCACTACGCTACCGGCGGGGCGATTTTCCCATTCACTTTCTGGGGTATTTATGTTAGGTATGTTTGTTTCCTGTGCTTGGGGGTGGTAGCCAGCGCCATTCGGACTAATCGGGGTGAAGGGGACCTTCTTTTTAACCCCCGGGTCGTGACTCGAGTGTCTACGACATGTCCAGAGTGGTCGACCAGCTTTGAACCCTCTTAAGCTCCCTTTGGCAACAAGACTGCCAGAACAGAGGCCCTCGCTATGCATGTAGCGAATCAGAATAGGAAATGAGGGGCTCGTTGAAAATAACACAGAAATAAGGGTTGGCAGTCGAGAAAACCTCGGAAAGCAAAGGGGAGGATGTGGTAGATCATTGAAACAGATTAAGAATTTGGAAAGAAAGAAAGAAAGTGAAGAAAAAATGCCCGCCAGGTGGGATCCGAACCCACGACCTCCAGAATACCGGTCTGGTGCGATAACCACTACGCTACCGGCGGGGCGATTTTCCCATTCACTTTCTGGGGTATTTATGTTAGGTATGTTTGTTTCCTGTGCTTGGGGGTGGTAGCCAGCGCCATTCGGACTAATCGGGGTGAAGGGGACCTTCTTTTTAACCCCCGGGTCGTGACTCGAGTGTCTACGACATGTCCAGAGTGGTCGACCAGCTTTGAACCCTCTTAAGCTCCCTTTGGCAACAAGACTGCCAGAACAGAGGCCCTCGCTATGCATGTAGCGAATCAGAATAGGAAATGAGGGGCTCGTTGAAAATAACACAGAAATAAGGGTTGGCAGTCGAGAAAACCTCGGAAAGCAAAGGGGAGGATGTGGTAGATCATTGAAACAGATTAAGAATTTGGAAAGAAAGAAAGAAAGTGAAGAAATTCCTTGAAGTGAAGAAAGTGAAGAAAGTGAAGTGAATTTTTTCTTCACTTTCTTTCTTTCTTTCCAAATTCTTAATCTGTTTCAATGATCTACCACATCCTCCCCTTTGCTTTCCGAGGTTTTCTCGACTGCCAACCCTTATTTCTGTGTTATTTTCAACGAGCCCCTCATTTCCTATTCTGATTCGCTACATGCATAGCGAGGGCCTCTGTTCTGGCAGTCTTGTTGCCAAAGGGAGCTTAAGAGGGTTCAAAGCTGGTCGACCACTCTGGACATGTCGTAGACACTCGAGTCACGACCCGGGGGTTAAAAAGAAGGTCCCCTTCACCCCGATTAGTCCGAATGGCGCTGGCTACCACCCCAAGCACAGGAAACAAACATACCTAACATAAATACCCCAGAAAGTGAATGGGAAAATCGCCCCGCCGGTAGCGTAGTGGTTATCGCACCAGACCGGTATTCTGGAGGTCGTGGGTTCGGATCCCACCTGGCGGGCATTTTTTCTTCACTTTCTTTCTTTCTTTCCAAATTCTTAATCTGTTTCAATGATCTACCACATCCTCCCCTTTGCTTTCCGAGGTTTTCTCGACTGCCAACCCTTATTTCTGTGTTATTTTCAACGAGCCCCTCATTTCCTATTCTGATTCGCTACATGCATAGCGAGGGCCTCTGTTCTGGCAGTCTTGTTGCCAAAGGGAGCTTAAGAGGGTTCAAAGCTGGTCGACCACTCTGGACATGTCGTAGACACTCGAGTCACGACCCGGGGGTTAAAAAGAAGGTCCCCTTCACCCCGATTAGTCCGAATGGCGCTGGCTACCACCCCCAAGCACAGGAAACAAACATACCTAACATAAATACCCCAGAAAGTGAATGGGAAAATCGCCCCGCCGGTAGCGTAGTGGTTATCGCACCAGACCGGTATTCTGGAGGTCGTGGGTTCGGATCCCACCTGGCGGGCATTTTTTCTTCACTTTCTTTCTTTCTTTCCAAATTCTTAATCTGTTTCAA